>NC_045547.1:73949166-74626666 GCF_009769535.1 Thamnophis elegans
TGAAGAACAGTTGCAGGAACTGGGTCTGTCTAGTTTAATGAAAAGAAGAACTAGGGGAGACATGATAGCAGGGTTCCAATATCTCAGGGGCTGCCACACAGAAGAATAGAATAAAAGAATTGGAAGGGACCTTGGAGGTCTTCTAGTCCAACCCCCTGTCTAGGCAAGAAACGCTTCACCACTTCACTTAACATCTTCTTAAAACTTCCAGTGTTGGGAGCATTCGCAACTTCTGGAGGCAAGTTGTTCCACTGATTAATTGTTCTAACTGTCAGGAAATTTCTCTTTAGTTCTAAGTTGCTTCTCTCCTTGTTTAGTTTCCACCCATTGCTTCTTGTTCTACCCTCAGATGCTCCTTAAGAGGGAGCCAAAGTATTCTCCAAAGCACCTGAAGATGGTAGGACAAGAAGCAATGGGTGGAAACTAATCCCTTCCAGCTCTATTCTGGTTGAGTTACAGGAAATTCCCAGGACTTAAGAATTGCCTTGAGGGCTTCAATGGAAGACCACCTGGTCCACGTGTGTCAAGCTCCCTGCGTCACATGACTTATCATGACGTTTTTCCCCCTTTGCGGAACTGGGGTGGGCGTGGCCTGCATGTGACGCATCCAGCCTGTGGGCCGCCATTTTGTCACCCCTGAATAGTCAAAGAAGCACAGTCATCTACGCTTTTGGGAAATTTACAAATAGATCATGCCCTTAGTGGTGCCTTCAATTTATTGGAGATGTCTCCTTGACGGGATCTTCTCTCTTAGTCCAACGCCTTCTTTACAACCTCTGCGGAGGTTGTGACTCTTTTTTCTACCACAGTTAGCAAGGAGTTACTCTTCTACATTCAGATTGCGGAAAGCACATGTGACATCAGCAGGTTCCCCACCTGTGTTACGAAATTACATTATGAAAAGCAATTTCTGATCATCGATGTTTATTTTTTTTTTTTTTAAAAAACACATTTAAGTTTTCTTCTTGTTAGTTAACTGAAGCCAAAATACTAATTACATTAGATCCATATCTTCCTTGTTCCTGGTTAAGTTTTTAAATGGTTGCTAAATAAGTATTCTGTTATCAAGTATCCTGCCTGGTGCGTTGAGGTCAACCACCTAAGATACCACTGGGAAGAAATCAGAGAGACAAGATATTTGTTTTTAACCTAATTAAGTTACTCAAAGCAACAGTGGAAAAGAAGACCACATTAACTCTTTCATACAAGTATGCTTGCACTATTTTCTGCAAGTCACTGCAACCTTTGATAACCTTTGAGCTGTCAAAATTTCCTAGAGAGGGTTCAGAGCAGGGGTGGGTTTCAGGCGGTTTGCGGCGGTCCCCGCGAACCGGTTGGTCGGCGAACCTGGAAGTAAGTAACTTCCGGGAACGCTGAAGGATCCGTGACCCGTCAAAACTGCGGTCCACTAAAGCGCGCCCGATCAAAGCGCGTACGTGACATCAGCAGCAGCACGACAAATAAAATTAAAAATAAATTAAATTAAAATTAAAATAAAATTAAAGCAAGCCGATTCACACAAAGGTAAGGGTTAGGTTTAGGGTTAGGTTAAGGGTTAGGGTTAGGGTTAGGGTTACGTTAAGCGTTAGGGTTAGGGTTAGGGTTAGGGTTAGGGTTAGGTTAAGGGTTAGCGTTAGGTTTAGCGTTAGGTTAAGGGTTAGGTTTAGGGTTAGGTTTAGGGTTAGGTTAAGGGTTAGGCTTAAGGTTAGGTTTAGGGTTAGGTTTGGGGGGGTTAGGGTAAGGTTTTCGCGTTAATTTTAAATTTACCGCTCACAGCGTGCCGTTTTCGTCGCGCTGTGATGATGTCGCGTACGCGCTTTCGTCGAAAGCGCTTTAGTCTACCGCGGATTTGTGGTGGAACCAAAGGATCCACCCGCCCGCCTGCATTTCTTACCCGGTTTTGACGAGTTCTGTGCTTCCACGCATGCGCAGAATGCATACAGCACCTGCGCGATCCTCCAGGAGCAGCTGGAGCATCGCACAGGCGCTAGTACGCATGCGTGCACTGCGCGCATGCATGAGGACGCCGCCGGCCCCGTTCCAACCGAACCGGTTGGAACGGGGCGAGAAACCCACCCCTGGTTCAGAGAGATTAAACTGTAGATATGATCAAGAGCTTATCAAAACTTATTTCATCTTATGGCTATTTTGTTTTTGTTTTTCCCTCCCCTGAGAGAAGTTTCTATTTTGGAAAACTTCTTCTCCTCTTAAGTTGCCCTATTACTATCTATTGTTGTTGCTGTTCGCTGCGAAGCCGTGTCCGACCCATTGCGATCCCATGGACAATGTTCCTCCAGGCCTTCCTATCCTCTACCATCCTCTGGAGTCCATTTAAGCTCAGGCTGACTGCTTTAGTCATTTTATCCAGCCATCTCATTCTCTGTCGTCCCCTTCTTCTTTTGTCCTCCATCTTTCCCAGCATTAGGCTCTTCTCCAGTCCTTCCTTCTCATTAGGTGGCCAAAGTATTTGAGTTTCCTCTTCAGGATCTGGCCTTCTAAAGAGCAGTCAGGATTGATCTCCTCTAGGACTGACCAGTTTGATCACCTTGCAATCCAAGGGACTCGCAGGCGTCTTCTCCAGCACCAGAGTTCAAAGGCCTCCATTCTTTGGCACGCAGCCTTTCTTATGGTCCAGCTTTCACAGCCATACATTGCAAGTGGAAAAAACCACAGCCTTGACTACACACACTTTTGTTGGCAGGGTGATAGCTCTGCTTTTTGGTATGCTGTCTAGATTTACCATAGCTTTCCTCCCCAGGAGCAAGCCTCTTTTGATTTCATGACTGCGCTCCCGATCTGCAGTGATCTTGGAGCCCAGGAAAATAAAATCTGTCACTACCTCCATTTCTTCCCCATCTATTTGCTAGGAATTGAGAGGGTCGGATGCCATGATCTTAGTTTTCTTAACGTTGGGTTTCAAGCCAACTTTTGCACTCTCCTCCTTCGCCCGCATCAAGAGGCTCTTTAGTTCCTCTTCACTTTCTGCCATTAGAGTGGCATCATCTGCATATCTGAGGTTGCTGATATTTCCCCAGAAATCTTAATTCCAACTTTTGATTCATCTAGCCCCGCCTTTCTCATGATGTGCTCTGCATAAAAGTTAAATAGGCAGGACGAAAGTATTCAGCTTTGCTGGACTCCTTTCCCAATTTTGAACCAATGAGTGGTTCCGTGTCCAGTTCTCACTGTTGCTTCTTGACCCGCATATACATTTCTCAAGAGACAAATAAGATGCCACAATTATTACTATCTATCTTACTATCTATAATATAATTACTATCTATAATTACTATCTATAGAAGATACAATAATGGATTGGAAAAGACTCTGGAGGTCTTCTAGTTTTTTGGTCAATTTCTAAAACTCCCTTAAATTGTCAGGATACCACAACTACCCACGAAATAACCTTCTTTCTCATAAACGAACCACACTCTCAAAATAAAACCCACAATAAACACAACTGTGCCACCCTCAGGCCCTCAACCCAGAAGCACAACACTTTCAACCAACCAATAGTTAAATATTATTAAGGATCAAGCTTTGGCTGTAATTAATTTAGGAGAGGTGGAGCTGAAAGCAATTCTACCTTGCGAAGGAGGTAATAATCTTTATGATTCAATAAACTAAAGCAACCCTTAATAACCTCTGGATAGCTTATATAATATTTTCTGTTAAGAAAATGGTTTGCTGCTTGCTTATTTCATCAAAGTGGGGTTTTTTCTCTCTCTCTCATCTCACCTGTCTGTCAATCTATCTTTACAGCCCACTCTAAGCGGTTTACAGAATCAGCCTATTGCTCCCAATAATTTGGATCCTCATTTTATCCACCTTGGAAGGATTGTAGGAAGTTAGTACCCACCCCTCTCCTAGAAAAATGAAATATCCTGGGAAATATTGAAAGGGCAGAATATTATATTTCCCTGGATCAGAAATAGAGAAACATGCTTTTAGGCAGGAAACAGACTCACTCTTAATAGCCCCCACCTTTCTCAATGGGCCATTAAAGGGCCTGAGCCAGTCTATTCTATATAACAAAGAGTTCCCCCATTCAGTTCCAGGGTGATGGGATGAAGGGATGATAGTATAAGCCCTTTACCCAACTCACTACAGGGCATCAGGGAATCAACCAAGCTTGGACTCAAAACACAACCTAGAGAGTTGCCCCTGCATGGCCCCATGGGAGTCTGACAACCAATCAGAATACATTTCTTACACAGGAACAGGAAACAGAGAGGTGCAGGCCGAAAAGAATATAAAAACCCAGCAAGGCCCTTTTTTTCTTCTCTTTTCTTCTTCACCCAACATCTGGAAGCATGTGATCACCTTTCCCCCCAGGACCTCAAGCCATGTGACCCTGTCCACCATTAAACCATCTTTCCAAGCAGCCTCCATGTTTACAGTGCCTTTTTTTACCCACTTGGAACTGAACCCCGAAGGACATTTCTTCCAACAGGATGGAAGGCTTGAGTCAACCTTGAGCCTGGTGAGATTCGATCTGCCAAACTGCTGGCAGCCCGTGGTCAGCAGAAGTAGCCTGCACTCTAACCACTGCGCCACCGCGGCTCTTATTGTGCCTTTTGAATCAGAGGAATTCTCAAGGTTAAAGGTTCCCCTCACACATATGTGCTAGTCGTTCCCGACTCTAGGGGGCGATTCTCATCTCCCGTTTCAAAGCTGAAGAGCAGCGCTGTCCGAAGGAAATTTAGACAGGCTGAGCCAAAGACTTTAACAGCTACCCCGCTGGATAATCCTCTAAAATCCGCTCATTCAAGAAGATGAGGGATCATCCCCTTCAGATGACAGTGGCCCTAACTTTTCTTATCTCCAGCTTCGACCTTTGCTCTTAATCTGGAATAATCTCTCAACGGCATATTTTATGTCTTTTGCCTCCTGGAACTATATTTCCCTTGAGATTCATTTGGCTCTATAAAGCCTTAGTAAGACCACACCTAGAATACTGCACCCAGTTTTGGTCACCAAACTATAAAAAAAGATGTTGAGACTCTAGAAAGAGTGCTGAGAAGAGCAACCAGGATGATTAGGGGACTGGAGGCTAAAACATATGATGAACGGTTGCAGGAACTGGGCATGGCTGGTCTAGGGAAGAGAAGGACTAGGGGAGACATGATAGCAGTCTTCCAATATTTGAGGGGCTGCCACAGAGAGGAGTGGGGGGTTCAAGCCATTTTCCAAAGCACCCAAAGGCCAGACAAGGAATAATGGATGAAAACTGAACAAGGAAAGAGATTCAACCTAGAAATAAGGAGGAACTTTCTGACAGTGAGAACAATCAACCAATGGAACAGAAGTTGCCTTCGAAAGTTGTGGGAACTTCATTGCGGGAGGCTTTTTTAGAAGAGATTGGACTGCCATTTGACAGAAATGCTGTAGGGTCTCGTGCTTGGGTGGGGGGGTTGGACTAGATGACCTACAAGGTCCCTTCCAACTCTGTTAATCTGTTAACCCTATGGTGACTTCGTTTAAACAAGCCTTCAAGACCCAGTCTTTGATCAGAGCACTTCATAAACCCATCGAGTTTCGTTGTTATTTCTGGTTGGTGTATTTTCCCTAGCCTTTTTTTAATTTTTAGTCTCTCGTCCTCTTTGTTTTCTATTGTTTTGCACTGTACTCTGCCCAAAGTCATGCCTATGAACTTTACAAATAAATAAACAGCGGTTCTTTCCCTCTCCAAAATGTCTGAAGGAAATACCAACAACTGTTTGCAGAATGACTGAGTCAAAACTGGAGTTAAGTGTCAGGCCTGGAAGCCATCTTTTGCATTGGGCCATCAGGCCTGCCATGTTTAATGCTGTGGGGAAATGGGAGGGGGGATTATATGGAGTATGGAAGGTATAGTCAAAATAACATTCCTTTCTCAGAGAGTCAAGGACACCTTGCCCTGCGCCTGGAGTGGTGTGACTGGGAGGCATCTCCAGTTGGGATGGGACCTGATGGGACCCTGTGATGGACATTTGGGTGCTGGGCAGGGGCTTGGACTTTCATTTGGAGGTGGGGGGAAACCTGGAAGCTTTCAGATTCGGGTTTTCCCAGATGTGCCAATAGGACATTTCTAATAAAATGGAAGTTTGAGGAAACTCAAGTCTTCTTTTGTTGGGGAGGTGGAATCCTGACCACTAAGCTGTCTCTATCTCTTCGAATTCTCCATGGATTCCGACTTCTCAACTCAGAACACTGTTCTACTCTGAAGGACCTGGCAAATTGAAATACAAGAGGAGCAAAAAGATGTTTTTGATGGTTCCCATGTGGCCCAACAGTTAATCACTTGAAACAGAGGATTTTCTCAAGTCCACCAGCAATTTAGCATCTCTCTCTTTAAGGTGTTTTAAATCACAAAATTATGGAGATGCTGCTCTGGTTTCTCCCTTAAAATGTAGACAACCCACTTAAGTTTCCACAGGCCAAAGGAAGAAACGGTCAATTAAGGACATCTCAAAAGATCACCACCCGAAGATAGGAATCTAAAATAACAGACGGGCAGGTTTGGCATTGTTTTCTGGATGTATTGATTTCGATCCCCACCCCACCCCTGCCTAAGACTGAGTTTTCTTTTCTGAAAGGATTCTGGTGTTTCCCACTTTGGCCTGTACTTATTCAATAGAGGTAGATTTGGCACTTCGTTTTGGGATGACTTCATTTCTGGTGACAAAATAAACTTGCCCCCTCATCCATCTAATAAGGGCCACAAGAATGTCTCAGCGGATAGTTCTGTCAACAAAGGTGTTAACAATTTGCTCATTCTAACAGGCTTTATTATCATTTTAACAGCCTTTATTGTTTAAGGAGAGATTGAATAACAATTTGTCTGAAATGGTATAGGGTTTCCTGCCTAAGCAGTGGGTTGGACTAGAAGACCTCAAAGGTCCCTTCCAATTCTGTTATTCTATTCTATTCTATTCCATTTTTCTATTTTATTCTATTCTACTCTATTCCATCCTATTCCATTTTTCTTTTCTATTCTATTCTATTTTTCTATTCTATTCTATTCCATCCTATTCTAATTCTATTCTATTTTTTATTCTATTCTATTCTACTCTACTCTATTCCATTTTTCTATTCCATTCCATTCCATTTTTCTATTCTATTCCATTTTTCTTTTCTATTCCATTCCATTCTATTCCATTTTTCTTTTCTATTCCATTCTATTTTTCCATTCTATTCCATTCTATTCCATTTTTCTATTCCATTCCATTCCATTTTTCTATTCCATTCCATTCCATTCTAATTCTATTCTATTTTTCTATTCTATTCTATTCCATTTTTCTTTTCTATTCCATTCTATTTTTCCATTCTATTCCATTCTATTCTATTCCATTCTATTCTAGTTCTATTCTACTTTTCTATTTTTCTATTCCATTCCATTTTTCTATTCTATTCTATTCTATTCCATTTTTCTTTTCTATTCCATTCCATTTTTTATTCTATTCCATTCCATTCTAATTCTATTCTATTTTTCTTTTCTATTCCATTCCATTCCATTCCATTTTTCTGTTCTGTTCTCTTCTTTTCTCTTCTTGTTTCTGTTCCTATTTCTACTTCTATTTCTAATCATTGAATTACATTTCCATTAGTTACGTTAGGAAGTTGTCTTCTCTGGAGCATTTACAGCTTCCTCCCAACCACTCTGGGGGCGCTTTATCAAACAGGATCTCTTATGGGCAGAGTTCAAAGGACGCAGGGCAGGGCAGGTTTCGGGGGTGGCCTGGGTGTGGATGGTTTGAAGATGTTTGCATTTGCAAGTGATCACGTCAGCCAGCCATGCTTTGTGGTGACACAAAGTCTGCCTAATGACCATGACTCCACGCTGGGAGTCACTTAAGGAAAGGAATTCAAAAGAGGAACCGTCCTTATGGTTCATTTCTGGTGAAATCATTGCCGGGAATATTCTGGGTGCGTGGGTCTCTTGAGAAGGAGACTATGTTGTTAGGAAAGGTGTGAAAAGACAACCAAAAACAAAGCAACTGAGGATTTTGGCCAATTTGGTCTCGTGCAGTGGTCGGCAACCCATGGCTCCGGAGCCGCATGTGGCTCTTTCATCCTTCTGCTGCGGCTCCTTGTCGCCGGTCGGCTCCACAATTGATAGGGCTTTCGGTTAGGACAGGTGGAGGAAAAAGGATGCCACACTAGGAGGAGACTCTATGGTGGGGGAACCGGACTTCCTGTTGGCTCCAGAATTGATCGGGGGGCTTCCGGTTAGGACCCTTGTGGTTCTTTGAGTGTTTAAGGTTGCCGATCCCTGATCTAGTGCTTAAGGCACTAGGTTATTAACTGGGAGACAGTGAGTTCTAGTTCTACCTTAGCCAAATAAACAGGCTGGGTGACCTTGGACCAGTCTCTTTTTCTCAGCTCAACTCACAAGATTATTGTTGTAGGGAAAATAGAAGGAAGGCATAATAAGGACGGGATATAAATAAAATAAAAACGAAGGAGGAATACATAAAAGTATGCACGGCACAGGAACGGTGCAAGTAAACAGAGTGAAGATGAGATAAGAACATCAGATCATCTCTTGATAGAACCAGGATCAACACAAGTAAATACTTTTTACACACAGCCTAAAGTTCAACTCTAGGATTTGGTGCCAGCAATTATGGTTTGTGTGTGTGTGTGTGTCTGTGTGTGTGTGTGTGTGTGTATGGTTTGGAGAAGGAACAGAGCCTTAGTTGTGAGAATCAGACACACAGTTGCTTCCAACCCGTGAGCTGCTCACTTAACAATTGCAGTGATTCACTTAACAACTGTGGCAAGAAAAGTCGTAAAATGGGGCAAAACTCAGTTAACCACTGTCTCACTTAACAACATAAATTTTGGGCTCAATTGTGACCGTCGGTCATGCACTACCTGTAATAAATAAATCAGCCCACCTGCCTCCTTTCACTCTTTACCCCCCCCCCAGTGCATAGAAGAGGAGAGATGCAGGAACAATCTATAAGGGAAACAGAAGGAAAAGGAGAAAAGGAATAGAAGAGAGAAAAGTAAATGTGGCACAGTCAATAGAGTGCAGGACTGCAGGCTACTTCTGCTGCCTGCCAGCTGCCTGCAATTCGGCAGTTCAAATCTCACCAGGCTCAAGGTTGACTCAGCCTTCCATCTTTCCGAGGTGGGTAAAATGATGATCCAGATTGTTGTGGGGAAAAATATGCTGACTCTGTAAACCGCTTAGAGAGGGCTGGAAAGCATTGTGAAGCAGTAAAAAGTAAAGGTTCCCCTTGCACATATGTTCTAGTCATTCCTAACTCTAGGGGGCAGTGCTCATCTCCATTTCAAAGCCGAAGAGCCAGCGCTGTCCGAAGACGTCTCCGTGGTCATGTGGCCAGCATGACTAAATGCTGAAGGTGCACGGAACACTGTTACTTTCCCATCAAAGGTGGTCCCTATTTTTCTACTTGCATTTTTACATGCTTTTGAACTGCAAGGCTGGCAGAAGCTGGGATGAAGTAACGGGAGCTCACTCTGTTAGGCAGCACTAGGGATTCGAACCCCACTGCCAACCTTTCTGATCAACAAGCTCAGCGTCTTAGCCACTGATCCACTAAACCGCTTTGAGAGGGCTGCAAAGCACTGTGAAGCGGTATGTAAGTCTAAGTGCTATTGCTATTGTTTTGGAGATAAATGGGAGGAGCCGCCCCGTTTCCAAACTCCAAACGCCACTTTCAACCCCGGTGCAATAGCTCCATGCAAACCTTAGCACAGGAGTGTCCAAACTTGGGAACTTTTAAGATTTGTGGACTTCAACTCCCAGAATTCCCCAGCCAACCATGCTGGCTGGGGAATTCTGGGAGTTGAAGTCCACAAATCTTAAAAATCCCCAAATTGGACACCCCTGCCTTAGCACGACCCAAGCAACTCAGCTAAAAATCCCCCCACACAAACGAAACGCTCGCACATGCGCACTGTACAGAGACGCTCGCATCCTCTCCGCATTCCGCCCCGGGTCTTCCTCAGAATAACCCGCTTTCCCCTCCCTCTCTCCTTCCGAGATTTAGTGGGCGGGGCCGGGCGTGCGTACGTGCGTGTTGCCGCCTGCGCGTTGCGTGCCGCGGGGGAGGGAGGGGAGGGGCGCGCGCGAGCGCGGCTTACTGCAGCTGCTGCTGCTGCTGCCGCCGGCGGCGGCGACCTCACTTCCGGACCTGTTGCGCGGTCCAGACGGCGGGAGCGCGCCAAGGGGGCCGCGGCGCTGTCGGGTCGGCTAGACGGAGCCTCCGCTTGGACAAGGGTACGTGTGAACGCGCGGGTCGGGCGTGGGAGGGAGGAGAGGCGGCGGGGGCTGACGGCGCTCTCTCTCCCCCCCTCCCGCCAAACCCCAGCGGTGCTCCGGTTTCTTTGCCGTGCGGCTCACAAGCTGCACCTGTTGCCCTGCTGCCTGGCCAGGCGGGCGCGAGTAGATAGCCTCGAGGTACATGAAAAGGAAAAGGAGGGAAGAAGGAAAAGAAGAAGGAAAGAGAGAAAGAAGGGGAGAAAGGGAAAAATGAAAGGAAAGTAAGAAGAGAAGGAGAAAGAAGCAGGGAAAGAAAATAGAAGAGGAAGGGGAAAGGGAAAAATGAAAGAAAAGTAAGAAGAGAAGGAGAAAGAAGGAGGGAAAGAGAAAAAAAGAGGGGGAAGGGGAAAAATGAAAGAAAAGTAAGAAGAGAAGGAGAAAGAAGGAGGGAAAGAGAAAAAAAGAGGGGGAAGGGGAAAAATGAAAGGAAAGTAAGAAGAGGAGGAGAAAGAAGAAGGGAAACAGAAAAAAAGAGGGGGAAGGGGAAAAATGAAAGGAAAGTAAGAAGAGAAGGAGAAAGAAGCAGGGAAAGAAAATAGAAGAGGAAGGGGAAAGGGAAAAATGAAAGAAAAGTAAGAAGAGAAGGAGAAAGAAGAAGGGAAAGAGAAAAAAAGAGGGGGAAGGGGAAAAATGAAAGGAAAGTAAGAAGAGAAGGAGAAAGAAGCAGGGAAAGAAAATAGAAGAGGAAGGGGAAAGGGAAAAATGAAAGAAAAGTAAGAAGAGAAGGAGAAAGAAGAAGGGAAAGAGAAAAAAAGAGGGGGAAGGGGAAAAATGAAAGGAAAGTAAGAAGAGAAGGAGAAAGAAGCAGGGAAAGAAAATAGAAGAGGAAGGGGAAAGGGAAAAATGAAAGAAAAGTAAGAAGAGAAGGAGAAAGAAGGAGGGAAAGAGAAAAAAAGAGAGGGAAGGGGAAAAATGAAAGGAAAGTAGGAGGAGAAGGAGAAAGAAGAGAAAAAAGAAGATGAGGAAAAGAAGAAGGAAAAAAGGAAGACCGTCACTTCAGGGGAATTCCCAACGGAAGGAGGCATTGGGAAGATTTAACCTTGGGAGGGAGAGGAAGGATTCCCTGCAGGTCAAGCCAAACCTCCTCCTGCTCCTCCTGAAAACCAGAACATGGAAAAAAGCATTGGGAGAAGTTTCCTAAGACAGACAGATTTGGATCCAGTGGTGGAGATCCAGTGACCTAGCCGGGGAGCGTTTGGATGTGCTCATGGGGACCTCCTCTGATTTGGGCTCTGCCAGGTCGGACTCTCACTGGGATGTGTGGGGGGGGGGTGGGGGGAATTGTAAGGAAGAGAACTGATTGTGTGTGTGTGTGTGTGTGTGTGTGTGTGTCATTTTGTCTTTGAATAAAACGTGGAAGTTGGAAAAAGTAGGGACCAAACTTCTGCCGATTGATATAGCAGGTGAGGGAGAAACTAAAATCTTTCCAAGCTGAAATGAACATTAAATCCATATTACCATCAGTGATTTTTCCCCCCCTTTCCTGCCCTCCACTTTTCTTCCATTGTGGGCTAAATGCAGAGGGATGGGCTTTCTTTTTCATTTATTCCCCCACTGCTTGCAGCTCATGATACATTTGTGGCACAGCCTCAAGGAACGAAATAAAGGAGGATTTAAAAGCATTCTGTCCAAGGATGCATGTTTTCCACGTCGCAGTGTGATCCTAACGTATGGTTACGGACACGAAAATGTGCTCAGGGCCATTCACAGATTTTAGGAGAACCGCGGGACCTCTTCGATATGAACTGCAGTCTGGTCAGAGAGAAGGGGGGGGGGGAGGCGGGAATCTGCTCTGCTAGACTTTTGTGAATCCAAAGTTTGCTTAGAGATTATGTTTATGGATTAAACCCCTATTTGCCAGAGGCTTGGACTTTGCACCCGGCGGCTTCTTTGTATTTCCCAGCCAAAGTCCAACTCAAAAAATTGCCTTTAAATTAGTCGGTAAAGGAGGTTGGAAGAACCGTATTCTCTGCCTGTGTGGAGGAAAAGCCAGTTCTGATAGGAGCGTCCGTGAGATTTCTGCCATCTGGGCAACAAGATAAGACGAAGAACTTCCTTGCCATCCTATGTGAGTCACGTGCCCTTTGAAGGAGGTGGATTTTACCTATGACCAGTGGAGTAAAGGTGTTCTCCTTGAGGTTATGGCTTTGGCAGAAGCCACTGAAGCCACTGAAATCAAACCCAACTCGCTGAGATTTTCTGCTATCAGCCTGGGGGTGTGTGACTGTTACTTTCTATAAGGGAAAAAAACACACCTTTCTGCAAGTCACTTTTACTCTCTTAACCCTGGTCACCTGCTCAGACATTTCTGGCACAGTCTAAAAGTCCTTGGAAGGACAGGAAGGGTGCATTATAGTGACCGGTAAGTTTTTTAAAAACGGCATAACTTCACGACACAAATGGTGTGGTGTTTCTTATAACTCTAGAATGCCTTGCACATTATTTTATTCAGTGGTGTTAAGAGATGGTTAGGTTGGAGCTCTCTTCTGTCACAAATGGCTTGGTCAGCAACTACCAGTGGCTAAGACGCTGAGCTTGTCGATCAGAAAGGCCGGCAGTTCGAATCCCTAGGATAGGTCTCCTGCCTGAGCAGGGAGTTGGACTAGTTGACCTCCAAGGTTCCTTCCAACTGTTAAGTTACTGTTACCTGCTGAGCCAAGACACGGATGCCGATTTATGAAATTTAGTTTTACCCTTAGTTTGTTTGCATGTCAAAAGTTATGCATTTCTGGACTGTGACAAATGCCGTAACGAAAGAATGAATGGCGAATAAGGTTGTCTTTTTGAGTTCATTTAGTGCGTATCCCCCCCAATTAAATGTGCATAAAGTCACTTTTTTTATAGATAGCAGCAAACCTATGTGTGTCAAAATTGAGGGGGTTTTTTTCTTTAAAGAATCCTCTTATTTGCTTTCACTTTAAACATTGATCATTTGTTTCCCTTCTAAACCATATATGGGTTTTTTTTCAGAATTCCTCTTTGGAAAGACGATGGGTGTGTGTAGATGCAAAGCAGTAATTATATTGTACCTTAGGTTTCATAATATCTGTTTGGATAACATCTGTCTTATTACCTGCTTGGGACCATAAATAGATTGCTTCTTTGTTTTGTTGTTATTTTCCCTGTAGCCTTTCAGTCCTTGTCAACCTCTGGCACAAAGCGTTTCATTAGTGCCAAAATCAGGGAGTCTCTTGATGTAATTCCAGATTAGAAACATTGCTATAATGAACCTTATTTTAGTGATTGGTTCTTTTAACACGTATTATTTAAATGAGTTAGTAAGAAAACTGGAGCAAGAAATGGCCAAAAAAATGTAGCTTTTCAGATATATATTTTTTGTACCTTAAAAACACCTTGTTTTAGTTCACTTTGGCTTTTATTTACTAATTTAGAACTTTGTACTTTTAGCAGCTTTGCTCCTTTTATGTCAAAGCTTCTCTTTCTTCTTTCTTTTGGGGTAAGTGATTGAGGAGTGGATTTAATCAGGCAATTGTTTACTTATTGCTCTTGTGTACTGAGCATTTTACGAAGTATTGTGATAACAAGGAAATAAAATGCCTCTTTAAGAGCTCACACAGCAGCATTTATTGTTTGGCTAGACCAGCAGACATCTGGATTATACGGTTTTTTTTAAATTACTTTTGGCCTTTTACATTTTTTTATCCCATCTTTATTACTTTATAAGTAACTCGAGGCAGCAAACATATATAACGACTCCTTTCTCCTCCTATTTTCCCCCACAACAACAGCCCTGTGCAGTAGGTTGGTTTGAGAGAGAATGTGAATGGAAAAATTCACTTTCAGTGAAGGCAGGATTAGAACTCACAGTCCTAGGTTCCTACCAACACCTTCACCACTGTGGATGCTCCTTGACTTACTTTAATGCAGTCTGGAATTTCTGTCGTATATCATAACAGTTGTAAGTCGAGGCACTCATGTGACCAATCCAAATACTTTACTTTTTGGGGGCAGTCATGAAGCAAACACAGCAGCCATTAAACAAATACCACTGTTGTTAAGTGAAGCCATGGTCCACAAGGAGCATTTTTTTTTGCTGGAAACCAACAGTTTCTGGCCAAAAAACCCCCCAAACTGTAAATCACAGCTTTTTGCAAGCAGCTGTAAATCCAGGATAATTTCTGGCTGCCCAAAATGTGATTCGGTGAGTGGGCAGCTATCAGTACTTTAAACCCAGCTTGTAAATACAGTTTGGGGTTCCATCATAACTTCAAACAATTGCTAAGCAACCAGTTGTAAGTCAAAAACTACCTGTACGCCAATCTGACTTCATAGGATAGTAATACTATTTCGAGGTGGTTCAGTGGCTAAGACGCTGAGCTTGTCGATCAGAAAGATTGGCAGTTCGAATCCCTAGCGCCGCGTAACAGAGTGAGCTCCTGTTACTGGTCCCAGGTTCTGCCAACCTAGCAGTTCAAAAGCATGTAAAAATATAAGTGGAAAAATAGGGACCACCTTTGGTGGGAAGGTAACAGCGTTCCATGCGCCTTCGGTGTTTAGTCATCCGGCCATATGACGATGGAGACATCTTCAGACAGCGCTGGCTCTTCGGCTTTGAAGGTGATGAGCACTGCCCCTTAGAGTAGGGAACGAGTAGCACATATGTGCAAGGGGAACCTTTACCTTTTAAAAGAGCAATAGGATAGGAGCTGCGATATTTCTCCCGTAGGTTAATTGATATTTCTCTCCTCAACTTCTGTAGAAGGACAGTAGAAGTGGTCCTCAATTTACAACAGTTTCCTCAGTGACTGTTCAAAGTTACAACGGCATAGAAAAAAGTGACTTATGACCATTTTCCACCCTTATGACCATTGCAGCATCCCGATGGTCACGCGATTTGCATCCAGCTCTGGCTGGATTCACACTGTAGTTCTAGGCTATAATGATTGTTTACAACTCGGTATTTTAAGTCCGAACCAAACAAATTGCTGTATCAGTATGCATAGGAACCTGGTAGTGGTTACTTTAGTTTTTAGACTAGACTAGACTAGACTAGAATAGAATAGAATAGAATATGGAATAGAATAAAATAGAGTTCTTTATTGGCCAAGTGTGATTGGATACACAAGGAATTTGTCTTTGGTGCATATGCTCTCAGTTTACATAAAGTAAAATAAAATAGAATATATTCATCAAGAATCATAAGATACAGCACTTAGATTACTAATAAGCAATCAAATCATACTAGGAAACAAATAATACAATATAAAATTTAAAGATACAAGCAACATGGTTATAATCATAAGTGGGGAAAGACAGGTACTAGGAAGGAAGAGAAGAATAGTAATACAATCTTAGTGAATTATTTGACAGTGTTGAGGGAATTATTTGTTTAGCAGAGGGATGGCATTCGGGGAAAAACTGTCCTTGTGTCTAGTTGTTCTGGTGTGCAGTGCTCTATAGCGTAGTTTTCAGGGTAGAAGTTGAAATAATTTATGTCCAGGATGTAAATATTTTCACAGCCCTCTTTTTGACACGTGCAGTTTAAAGGTCCTCGATGGAAGGCAGGTTGGTAGCCATTGTTTTTTCCGCAGTCCTAATTACCCGTTGGAGTTTTTGATTTACAGACTAGGTTTATGCACAGAGCTAAGTTATGATGCATTTTGCATGCTTGCATAAATCCAGTTTGCAAACCATTGTTTATGGCTGTGGCAGGTTGCTCAAATTCCATCAGGTTTGGACTAGTTTATTTACTTGTTCAACTTCTCTGGCCACCCACTCGCCAAGCTATGCCTCATGGAAAAGCATCACCTTAGAAGACAACGCGGTAGCCAGGCCTTCCTCGGCACTGCATAAATAAGGCTTGTATGAGGATGCTACCTTTAAAAATCAGTCTTAACATCTAGCCAGGTCTTGCTTTCATTCTGCAACCACTCCCATTCTCACCCCCTGGGTAATTACTCTGCTCTTGCCTCCTTCTCCTCCTCCGTTGGCTGCGAATGGGTGTTTTGGTTTGGCTTGGCAGCAACAGTAACTGTAATTGTAGCAGCGTCCAAATTAGAGCTTCCTTCGTGATTGTTCATGTCAGAAGAAGTCTCATTGGTTCAGTTTCTCTGAGCCAAATTGTGTTAAGGTGTAGTACGTGTTGCTACTGGTACCGAGAGAGCAAGAAATCGGAGTCCTGGCCACATTGGAAAGCTCCTTCATTTATCCAGTTATAGGTAAAGGTAAAGGTTCCCCTTGCACATATGTGCTAGTCGTTCCCGACTCTAGAGGGCGGTGCTCATCTCCGTTTCAAAGCAGAAGAGCCAGCGCTGCCCGAAGACGTCTCCGTGGTCATGTGGCCGGCATGACTCAACGCCCGAAACGGCATGGAACGCTGTTACCTTCCCACCAAAGGTGGTCCCTATTTTTCTACTTGCAGTTTTACATGCTTTCAAACTGCTAGGTTGGCAGAAGCTGGGACAAGGAACGGGAGCTCACCCCGTTACACGGCACTAGGGGGTTCGAACCTCCAGTTATGGTGGTCTACAAATACAGTCAGTTCTTAACTTATGATCATAATAGAGCCCCAAACCTCTGTTGCTAAGTGAAAAACATTTTAAAGGGAATTTTGCCCCATTTTATGACCTTTCTTGCCACTGTTGTTAAGTGAATCACTGCAGTTAAGTTATTTAACACGGTTGTTAAGTGAATCTGGCTTCCCCATTGATTTTGCTTGTCAAAAGATTGGTCAAAAAGTGAACACATGACACCACCACCACCCCGGGACACCTCAACGGTCATAAATATGAATACGTTGCCAGGCCTCTGAATTTTGATCGCATTTTGAACTTTGGGGATGCTACGACGGTCATAAGGGTGGGAAAAAAACCGGTCACAAGTAACTTTTTAAAAATACCATTGTAATTTTGAATGGACATTAAAGGAACTGTTGTAAGTCGAGGACTGCCTGTAATCAGGGGTGGTATTCACTTATCTTTCCTACTGCTTCGCAAATGAGAGTGTGCATGCACCTCCGCACATGTGCTCTGCCTTCCGCGCATGCACTTTGGGCAAAAGAAAAGGGCCTAAATGGAATGCCATAGAGCAGTGGCAGGTGGGTGAGGCCACCCGCGATTTCCATTCGCGTGAACCAGTCCGAATTGGTAGAATACCACCTCTGCCTGTAATGTGTTTTTTTTTCTTACCATGGCAGTAAAGCTAATCTGCATATCAGGGAGCCTATGGAACAAATAAGAAATATTGTTCAGAAATTCCCAATGCCACTCCCTTTAAAGGGAACTCAGTAGAAGGAAGCCATTATGTAGATCAGGGGTCTCTAACACCTGGGCAGAGTGTGTATGCACAGTTTCACTTGCACGAGTGGCGGGTGGGAGCGGGTATGCACGCAGCCCCACTTGCACGAGCGATAGGCGCACATACTTGTGTGAGTGGAGGCACACACCGCTTGTGCAAATGGAGCTGTGCGCACGAGCACACATGCCTGCCATTCACACCGAACCATCCCCTTCTCCCCCCCGCCCCTCTGGCCACAGACCGCTGATGTAGAACATTTCTAAAACTGGAAGGGAAAAGGATAAGTAAAAACGAGTTCAAATGAATTTGAGTTTCAGTTTGAGAGGGGAGCTGTTGAAACAGATGCCCTCTGGGTTCCTCTGGGGTTACTCCCCATTCCAAGATCATCCTTGGATGATCACCCCCACCCCACCCCGATTGCTACCTCACTGGGAGACTTCCAAGGAACAGAAGGGGAAATGTGGTTGGCTAACATTCAGTCTTTATTTCATTAAGTTTTGAATCTATTTAAAGGCGTGATTGGTATTTATAGCATTGATGACTTCGTTAAAACTATGGCACATCCATATATCTTCATTTGAAAGTCAAGTCTTTGATTTGACAAAAAAAAAAGACGCACATTATGCAGAATGATGAGCACCAGTGAATTTGCTTTTGATCTTTACTGTCTAATTGAATACAAGGACAAGCAATCTGTCTACTAATGAGTAAATTTTATTTGGGTTGCTAGGGTTTCCACACACCCCCCCTTCGGAATAACCCAATTGCAGTTGTATTTGTGCAAGTTGACCACATTTGAACCCTGTGGTTTTTATATTTTTTTTAAGGTGGAAATAGCAGCGGACCAGAATTCGTGGTGAATCAGTCCCCAAGAAGCAAATGCGCCAATGTAATGGCAGAAAAACATGAAGTGGACACTTTTTCTTCTTCTAGTTTTCCCAAAACCTGTCAGAAATGGTAGGTACAATTTGTAATTAACATATTCTGGGAGTTTCTCAGTCTTGAATGTCCAAAATAAGGATAGTCATCAAGAATTGCTTTCTTTGTGTTAGGCACCTTGATTCTTTGTTTAGAGGCTGGGACCCATGAGCTAATGGTAATGATCCCCCACCTTCCATTGGTTAACCCAGGGGTTGGCAACTTTAAACACTCAAAGAACCACAAAGGTCCTAACTGAAAGCCCCCCCCCCCCCCCCCGGTTCAATTCTGAAGCCGACCGGAAGTCCGGTTCCCCCACCATAGAGTCTCCTCCTAGTGCGGCATCCTTTTACCTCTACCTGTCCTAACCCAAAAGCCCTATCAATTGTGGAACTGACCGGTGACAAGGAGCCGCAGCAGAGGGACGAAAGAGTCACATGCGGCTCAAGAGCCACATGCGGCTCCAGAACCGCAGGTTGCTTGACCCCTGGGTTAACCCAACAAGAATTAAAAATGTAAAGTGCACACATCAGCAACACGCTTCCATTATGGGATGTTGAGGTTTGATCCTTAAATTTCATTTCAGAAATTGCTGGCGGTCTGTATACCTTGAAAGCTGGATATTTACATGCTAATTGAAGGGTTTCTTTGCCTCGGTTTGAACCAAAAACGTATTTGCCGAAGTGTGCCTCTGAACATTGGCAGAGAAATCTTTTCCCAGAGTTGACTTCAATTATCATTTATATTTTTAGAACGACAGGGACAATCTAGGTCAGTAGGCATTGCCTCCCTCATGATGGAAATGTTAATTACAAGAGTAAAGAAGGAACGTGTGTGAAGTTCCCTTCCTGAGCCAAAACTTTGTGATTCAGGAAAGGAACATTTCTGAGCATTGTAGAACACTGGGAAACTCAGACGTGTTACTAATTCAGACAATTTATCTCTGGACATTGCCTGGTCTGGAGGAAGCTCAGCATGGCTTGAGGAGGAAAAAAAAACTTTACTGGAGTTCTCCAAAACCTTCCTAAATCTGTGAGTTTTTCACATCTTCTGCTTATAGAGAAGTATTATTCCTCCGATTAAGTTTTCATGGTCCTCAGTGATTACTGCATTCCCAGGCTGTACATAGCTGGGCTGGGAATCAAGTCATTTGTGTAGTACTCTTGGTTTAAAATATCCTGTGATCTACTTTTAAAGGTGTTGAATAGGGTGGTCTTGGCATATAAATTGGGATATGCCATGACCTTCTGGTTCTCTGCTAACTCTGAATTAGAAAGGAACAACACTGCAGGGACTGAAAATGTTTAGCTCAAATTGTAAATGACCAGTGACTGGCTATTCTCATCTAAGGCTCTCCACAGAATCCATCCATTGCCCCCGTGGTCTTTTGGGGCGAGAGTGTTGTGGAGCAGTGAGTCAGAGGAACAGCTGGAGCCTGTTCCCAGTGCGCGCAGGCACAGAGCTGCCAGAAGAAAAGAACAGCTCATAAATCAGGGTCGACTTGGGAGTAAAACCACAGGTGGGCGCTGAATGACCCCTCCCGTAGTAAATAAAAGAGGAGTGAAAGGGGAGTGCGCTTTGCAGGAAACAATTCATTTGTTAGTTTGTTTTAGAAGTGTGGAGATCTGTCCGTGAATCTCAGAGACTCTGTGCCAAATCTTTCCTTGCACAGCACTGCATTTAGAAAATATTTTCATGGCAGCTTTCCAAGATAGATAAGATCTGTGGTCATAAATTCACCTTTGAAAGACTGTTCACCAGGCCTTTGCTGAATGTGAATGAGAGGAATTCACATTCGTTTAATAAAAGGGGTTTTTGTCAGGACCAGGAATCTGCTTCATGCTTGTGAGGAAGCCTGGGTCAGAACAGAGAGACTGGGTCATGTGTTGCTTTAAACCTTAGCAAGTTGTGGTTTCAAAACATGGCTTATGGCTTAAGCATTTTGTGCAAAGATAAACATTTATTCAGGGAACGAAGGCTATTAAATTATGGCTGTATCAAAGAGTGATAAGGAGAGAATGTGTCTTTATGGATTGTCTCAGAGGCCTTCTCTAGCGTTGACAGTGGCATCTTCTGGACCCCTGGAACGATGGTGGTTCGGGGGGACATGAAACTGTTACTTTCGGAGTGGTCCTTTCTAGTGGGTGTATGCAGATAAGACTTGCTGCACCTGTGATTACTCCAGCGTCTGATGCATTTTGGGAAATCTTCCAGGACTCTCAGTCCCTGCTAGAGCAAAAAGTGTTCACCATGGCTTCTTGGGGTGCCCAACTCTGGCTGGGGTGCCAGTTGCATATCATTTTACTTTAAGAGGCCACAACAATAGTGACTCATCCTCAACAATGTATGGATAGACCACTACGACTAAACATTACAAGTTGACCTGCCCTTGATGATTTGGAAGCTTCAGGTGGTACTAAACCTAGTGGTTTAGCTGCAAACTGGGGTGTAATACATTCAGCATTGTTATTATGGCTTGTCTCTGGGCCTGAACCAAAGGGCTGTGTTCTGGTCCATCAGCGGACAGCAGAACTGGCAGCAGATTCGGATAGTGAGGAGATTGGGGAGGGACATGGGCCAATCCTGGAGTCTGGGGAAGGCTCTGATGAGGGCTCTGTGTTGGAGGCAGAGGGGGGGCAAGGGCCATCTGACAGTTATCAGCTGCCTTCAGAGTCAAACATCAGTGAGGCAGATGAACAGCTGGAGCCTGTTCCCAGTGTGCGCATGCGCAGAGTTGCCAGATGAAGGGAACAGCTAAAGATACAGGGGTCGACTTGGGAGTAAGGCCACAGGTGGATGTTGAATGGTCCCTCCCAGAAGAAATAAAAGAGGAGCGAAAGGGGAGTGGAGTTTGCAGGAGACAATTAGTTCGCTTAATTGGTCCATGACTCTCTGAGACTCCTTTCCAAGAGCCGAGGTGGCGCAGTGGTTAGAGTGCAACACTGCAGGCTACTTCAGCTGACTGTAGTTCTGCAGTTCGGCTGTTCAAATCTCACCGGCTCAAGGTTGACTCAGCCTTCCATCCTTCCAATGAGGAGCCGGATTGTTGGGGGCTATATGCTGACTCTGTAAACCACATAGAGAGGGCTGAAAGCCCTATGAAGCGGTATACAAGTCTAACTGCTATTGCTATTGCTATTGCTATCAGTCTGGCAGCTCCCCAAGCCAGATAAGGTCTGTGACTGTAAATCCTCCCTTGAAAGACTTTGCTGGATGTGAATGAGCAGAATTCACAGTAAATCAACAAAGGGATTTTTTGCTTCATGCTCTTGGGAAGCCTAACAGGCTGGTTATTGTCACGAAAGCCTTAAGTAACTTTGCAGCCAGCTAACTTCAGGCCTGTCCCACTCAATTTTGTTCTGTCCCATGCAGTTACTGAAGGAAGGTATGCTGATGGACTCTATCCCACGAGAGGTAAAGGGGTGGGTGGGAGCCCAGCAACACACTTTCTCAGTAGCAGCTCCCACTCTTTGGAACAGGGTGCCTCACAAGATAAGGAATGTGCCAACCTCCTGGCATTTAACAAGTCTATTTATTGTTCCACTGATCTTGTGTTCCTGGATGATTCAAGGACTACCTCGGTCAGATGAATGAGATGATATTTTTTTTTTACTGGTTCACAGTCTCGGGTCCTTTTTGCAGTAGGAGGCCTAAGAACAACTCAAACCAACTTTACTTTGGCCCTGGCTGCTTACGTTTTTAAATGAGAATGATTAAAATCACTGTCCTTTTGTCCCCCAGAGTTGCTAAAACACCAGGGTAGATAAAAATGATGATTAAAAAAAAATGAATTTTTAAAAATTTAAACCCGACCTTCTTTTTAATTTTTATCGAATTTATTTTAATAAAATGCTTTTGGAGTAAAAAATATATAGTTTTCTTTTAAGATACATTAATGGTTTAGTTTATCTAGCATGAAATGGAGCTTAATTACGTGGCATAGCAATAGCAGTTAGCAATAGCAGTTAGACTTATATACCGCTTCATAGGGCTTTCAGCCCTCTCTAAGCGGTTTACAGAGTCAGCATATCGCCCCCACAGTCTGGGTCCTCATTTCACCCACCTCGGAAGGATGGAAGGCTGAGTCAACCTTGAGCTGGTGAGATTTGAACCGCCGAACTGCAGATAGCAGTCAGCTGAAGTGCCTGCAGTACTGCACTCTACCCACTGCGCCACCTGAGGCTGTATATTCTGCAATATTTACATTTTTGGTGAAACCTATTCAATGAGTCCAAGCTTTGCAAGCTAAATAGGAAACCTTCATTTCCTTTGCAAATAATTTTAAAGATTCTAACTACCAGCAAGAATGAATCCTTACATTTAAAGAGCACTTGTCATTTCAGATCCATCATGGCAGCGCCTGTTAGCGGGCATTCACTCACCTGCTGCCTGCCAAATCCCTCACCTTGTTGTATCACTGCCGCATCGCCAACCGTCCCATTGAAGTGAATGAGACTGTCGGCGAGTCAACAGCGGGTCAGAGGAGGAGTTGCTGCGGGACAATTGCTGTTTAAAATTTTTGATTTAAATCGAGTTGATTTAAATCAAGCCTTTTTACTAGTGATTTAAATCATGATTTAAATCTGCTTGATTTAAATCTGCTTGATTTAAATCTGCTTGATTTAAATCTGCTTGATTTAAATCTGCTTGATTTAAATCAAATTTACCCTGTAAAGCACGCAAATGCTATTGCGCTGTATTTTCTGAAGTAGAAACAGCACAATATTACAGCAACAATTCAGGGTCTACCTTGAGTAATGGCTGCTGGGATGTTGTTTATGGGCTGTAAATATTGGTTTGGTTGATTTCACCATGATCCATAAATCCATATTTTTTTTAATTGTATATTGCTCTAATGTTTTTTGTGGTAGAGAGAGATTAGCCTTAAACGAGGTTGAAGATACCCTCAGATGCGTCTTAAGTAGGTGATTTCTTGCTTCAGCTTGTAGCAAACCTAAATGCCTGCAGATGGGTTGAAAGAAATAGAGAAAGCCAGTGAAAGGGACACAGTCCCATTTTTCTCCTCAACCAAGAGGAATTTGTTCTCATTTCGGTTCTTCCAGGAACAGGCATCAGTTCCACTCTGGCTTTTCATCTTGTAAATAATTGTGGTCTGTTTGTATTTTTGTAATGAATCACGCCGGAGCCTGCAGCTGTGGGCAGATACGGGAGGCACAGGGAGAAGGCTAGCTGTAGATGGAGGGGCCGCCTTGGCATTCCCGTAAAGGAGAGGGAAGAGCAGCTGAGAGACTCAGGAAACCCCCCAGGCGGGAATCCGTCACTGGTCCTGAATGCTCCTTGTGGATACAAGACATTGGTTGCGCAGGATATCAAAGAAAGGGAAGTGGAAGAAATGGACAGCTGTTTGTCCAGAGTGGTAGAGGGTGTCCTGCTCGATCAGGGCGTTGGACTGGAAAACCCTTCCAACTTTGTTAGCTTCCTCTTCTTCTTCCTCTTTCCTTTCTCCTGCTCCTCCTCTTCTCTTCCTCCTCTTCTTCCTCCTCCTCATCTTCTTCTCTTCTTCCTCCTCCTCCTCTCCTCCTCCTCCTCCTCTGTGAGTGTGTGTGTGTGTGTGTTCCAGCATAACTCTGGAACGCCTTGAGCAATTTCAACCAAACGTGGTACACAGATGACTTACTCCCTGGAAAAAAAATACTGTGGGGGTAAGACACCCCTAACACCCCTCGGGGTGCGTGTTCTGTTAAGATACAGCCTGTTGTGCCGTATTGGCTTCCACTGTACAGCACAGTAGAATTGCCATGGTAACAACTTCACAGTACTCCACAAGGGGGCTCCCTCTGGTAAGGGGGAAAATCCAACATTAGAAATTACGTTTGGTCCAGACATTTCCCCTCTATAAATAAATACCCGGGCAAAGCCGGGTTATCGGCTAGTTCCATAATAATAAAGGAGGGAACTCCAGGGAGCATTGCGGGGCCCACTTGGATACTATTCGTGCAGTCGTCATGGCTGTGTTGCAAAACTGGTTTCCCTCGTCTTCTTCCGAGGATGGTTTTGCAATTTCCTCATCTGGCCAACATCTTGGCAGCTCTTCGTGGTCTCACATCCAAGGTTTAATTAGGGCCAACCCACATTGGCCTATGAAATCAGCCCAGTTGGCTGGCTGCTGCCTCTTGTTGACATGCCAATTAGGGCATTACACCCTCCCTCCAACATATACTCTACAAGACTAACACCTCTCCCTCCAACAGGCCACCCATTGAGAAATGCAGTTAAGGAGAGAATCTGATATGGGTATAAGATGCCTTAGTTTCTCTTGCTGAAGTTATCACTGTTTTCAAGAGAAAGGTGGCTGTGTGGGGAAACTGACAAGCCGTCGCTGCACTTGACCTTAATATGTCTGTATTTCGTTACACTTCAGGCTCTTTGACACAGTTTGCTGGGAAGCGAGGTGTGTATATATTTCCCATTTCTCATTTGAACTTTCCTGAATGAGAATCATGCCTGGTGGTAAACATCCACCTGAATGGAAGGGAGAAGGGGGTAGGCTTTTGTGGTGGTAAAAATATAGGGATAAAGGCACCGATTAAGAAAGTGCAACATTCATAAGCGGAGATAAAGAGTTTGAACGTGGACAACTGTGTCCATGGAATTGTGGAAGCTGACGTCCCTACAGGGCACCAGGTTGTGGAAAGCTGCTTCAGGTGATCAGGTAAGAAAGGGGAAGTGATCTCCTAGACCTAGAGAAGAGGCTTTTCTCTCTAGAAAAAGAATCGACATAATTCTGAGAACAAAAGCAGAAGCTTTTAAGATACAATAAAATAACAGAGTTGGAAGGGACCTTGGAGATCTTCTAGTCCAGCCCCCTGCTTAGGGAAGAAACTGTACACCAGTGGTTCTCAACCTGTGGGTCGGGACCCCTTTGGGGGTCGAACGACCCTTTCACAGGGGTTGCCTAACACCATCGGAAAACACATATTTTCAAAAAAATATGGAAAACATAAAATAATTTTATGGTTGGGGGTCACTACAACATGAGGAACTGTATTAAAGGGTCGTGGCATTAGGAAGTTTGAGACCCACTGCCCTACACCATTTCAGACAAATGGTTATCCAGCATCTTAAAAACTTCCAGTGTTGGGGCATTCACAACTTCTGGAGGCAAATTGTTCCACTGATTAATTGTTCTGACTGTCAGGAAATTTCTCCTCAGTTCTAAGTTGCTTCTCTCCTTGATTAGTTTCCACCCATTGTTTCTTGTCCTGCCCTCAGGTGCTTTGGAGAATAGCTTGACTCCCTCTTCTTTGTGGCAGCCCCTCAGATATTGGAATACTGTTATCATGTCTCCCCTAGTCCTTCTTTTCATACCCAGTTCCTGCAACCGTTCTTCATATCTTTTAGCCTGGTGTGCAGCATATTTCCAGAAATGAAACGTAACATGGAAGTGATCAAGCTTGGCCTTTTCATACCGGATGCCATCTTGGAATCTCTGTTGTTAGCTGGTGTTTTGGTCTGATGGTCAAAAGTCCTAAATGAAAAGTGAATATTTAACTACTCGTCCAAGGACAGCCGGCCATCCCTCTTATTCGAACCTAAGATTAGACGGCTAGAAAACAACTGCCCGGGATGTCACAGGTCCTGGCCTGCAGTTTGGATGGAGTTTAGTAAAAAAAATAATCAGAAATTCAGTATATGGTGAGGAAAGCTTGTTACCTCTTCTTGGATGTAGTCTGATAATACATAATGTACTTTCTTTGACTTGGGATTATTGCATTGTGAGAAACCAATACCTCTGGGCTTTCAACCCCAAATTTCTGGTTTAGTATGATATTACACCTTTATCAGCAAACCATGGCTAATCTGGTTTAGCACATGTGCCTTCTGACATGTTAGTGTGGGTAATGCTTCCCCCTGCCCGAGTGTATGTGTTCCTAAGACATTCATTCACGTTAAGAATAAACTATCATTGTAACCTTACTTGAAGTTTAAGACAGTGTTCTGGCTTATTTTCCAGCATTGACTCTATATCAGGGGTGAAATTCTGGAGAACCGGTAGCAGAAATTTTGAGTAGTTCGGAGAACGAGCAAATACAACCTCTGGCTGGGCCCAGAAGTGGGGAGGGAATGGAGATTTTGCATTATCCTTCCCCCAGAAGTGGGGTAGGAATGGAGATTTTGCAATATCCTTTCCCCAGGAGTGGGGTGGGAATGGGGATTTTGCAGTATCCTTTTCCTGGAGTGGGAATGGAGATTTTGCAATATCCTTCTCCTGGAGTGGGAATAGAGATTTTGCAGTATCCTTCCCCTGGAGTAGGAATGGGGATTTTGCATTATCCTTTCCCCAGGAGTAGGGTGGGAATGGGGATTTTGCAGTATCCTTCCCCTGGAGTGGAGTGGGACTGGAGATTTGCAGTATTTTTTTCCTGGAGTGGGAATGGAGATTTTGCAATATCTTCCTCCTGGCGTGGGAATGGAGATTTTGCAGTATCCTTTCCCCGGAAGTGGGGAAGGAATGTGAATTTTACAGTATCCTTCCCCTGAAGTGGGGAGAGAATGAAGATTTTGCAGTATCCTTCCTCTGCCATGCCCACCAAGCCACACACACAGAACCGGTAGTAAAAAAAAATTGAATTTCATCACTGCTCTATATCCATGTTTTGGAGTTGGTGAAGGAATAGGGAATAATGGCTCAAATGCTAGATTAAAAGTGTGCTAAATTGCAACTGTTATTCATAGGCTACATTAAAAGGAGTAGCCCTCATACAAATATTTATGACAGGCCAGTGGTGGGTTCCAGGAGGTACGGCCCAGTACGGCTGTACTGGTATTAGCCGGGAGCAGCGGCCACCACCTGCCCGCATTCCTTACCTGTTTTTGAAGCAACCAGGCCAGATCGGCACAGCGTGCAGCGCCTGCCCGACCTCCACCAAACAGCTGGGTGTCGCAGGGCAGTGGCGTCTGCATGTGTGTGCAGCACATGTGCCCGACGAGGATGTTCGGCCCCATGCACAGCGTACCAGTTGCAACAGGAGCCAGAACCCACCACTCCGCCAGGCATGATTGTGGATGGGAGACACTTAACTTTGGCTCCCTTTCATCAAATTTGAGGGCTTTAAGGGATTTAGCTCCCGGCAAGCAATTTGAAGAAACACTGAATTAAAATGATTTGTCGAAGCATACCTCATTTGTTAACAGCATGTCTTACTAAATCACAGCTCCAATTCTACCTGAATCACAAGCTAGAATTAAACATCACTCATCCTCTCCTTCTGCCAGCATGTGCATTTATGTGCATTTCAGGGGGGGGGGAACAGTTTTAAGCTTTTGAAGGCGATAAGCTGCATGAGCTGACTCAGAAAACCGTATTTTCCTTATTGTCAGCATTCAAGAAAAACGTAGCTGTAAAGTGGATGGAAACAAAGCTATCATATTCAGTCACCCAGTGGGAACGATAATGTATGTGGGGGGAAATGGTCATAGCATACCCGGGATCAGCAACCATAAACACTCAAAAGAGCCACAAAGATCCTAACCGGAAGCTCCCCATTCAATTCTGGAGCCGACCGGAAGTTCGGTTCCCCCACCAAAGAGTCTTCTCCTAACACAGCGCCCTTTTTCCTCTACCTGTCCTAACCGAAAGTCCTATCAATTGTGGAGCCAACCAGCGACAGGAAGCCTCAGCAGAGGGATAAAAGAGCCACATGCGGCTCCAGAGCCACAGATTGCTGACCCGTGACGTAGCCAATGGCTTTTTGTATCTGTTGGCTTAGTTTATGTTTCTCAGAGTTTAATTCCTTCTCAGAATTGCAATAGCCAATTAAAAGAATTGAAGGGATCTCAGTAGAACTTGTGATGCCATGGAGAATAAGGACATAACAGGAACCCATTCCTACACAAGTCTTAATGTGCAATTCCGAATGCAGTTTGGTGCAAGCAAGCAAGCCTCTACTTGGTCTAAAAACTGCTAGAGGGAAACCGAAAAGTTGGTAAAAGGCTGCCTGAAGAACCAGGGTGTGTGGTTAAAAATGTTCTCCAGATCCAGAGGTGAATAGACTTGGGCTTCACCTAGTTAAACAGTACTGGTCTAAATAGAATCTGTAGTCAAGAGGTAAAACAGAATTCATACGCTTGATAGTATACCAAAATGTTTGTGTGTTTTTCCTGGCTGCACTATAGAGGTGCTTTGCGTGAAAATTCTCCCTGTTTGCTGTGGCACACAACTTCAAGGACAGGAGACTAGGAAGTGAAAATGGGCAGCATCTCCTTGGCCAGAGGTCTGCAACCCACGGCTCTGGAGCCGCATGTGGCTCTTTCATCCCTCTGCTGCGGCTCCCTGTCGCTCAAAATATGACTCACAACCGCCAATGTGTGATACCCGCTGGCACACGATTTATTGAGCTTTTTGACCCCCAGTAGGCCAACCATGATTAAATCCAAAAAAAGAAAAGGGTCCAAAGAAAACAGAACCTTTAATTCAACTACATATACTAGTTCTGTGGCTGCTCAGGAAATAGGCATGGGAAGGGTTTTGTGGCCCCTGGTGTTTTCTTTTCTGTGGGAAACTGGTCCAAATGGCTCTTTTGAGTGTTTTAAGGTTGCTGACCCCTGTCCTTGGCCATCAAGATACAGTAAATAGAACAAGACAGGGATGAAGGAAGGAAGGAAGGAAGGAAGGAAGGAAGGAAGGAAGGAAGGCCTTTGTATCTACCTCTTTGTCAATCGATCCAAGTAGCTCTATCGATTTGAAGACTTAAAAACTGCTACATCAGATTTATTGATTTATTCTATTCCTCCTTCCTCCTCTTCCCATCTTCTCCCATAACAGCAACTATGTGAGGTGGGTTGGACTGAGAAAGGCTCAGTCATCCAGCCGGTGTTCAGAGAAGGCAGGACTGGAAGTTTCAGTGTTCTGGTTTCTGGTTTCAAACTCTCGTTTTTAAAACTCTTCACAGTTAATTAACCTCTTTGCAGTTCCATTCCTGTAGCTATTTGTGACCCTTATAAGAGATGTAGATGAAATGGGGACCCAGGATATTCGCACCAGAATATCATGGTATGTAAAAGAGAAGTCACCTTCTGGTTGGTGATTCAATCAAAAACAGCACTACAAAAGTCAGATTAGGAACACAAATTGAAATAGGGAAGAAAATGGTAGGTGAGCACCTGTCTACCCTAGACGAGTTCAAATCACCAGGACTGGACGGATTACACCGCAGGGTTCTGAAGTAACTGGCAGATGAGATCTCAGAACCACTGAACTATATCTTTCAGAGATCCTGGAGCACCGGGAAACTGCTAGAAGACTGGAAAAGAGCTGATGTGGTTTCCATCTTCAAAAAAGGGGGAAAAAATAGATCCACCTATCAGCCTGATCTCAATACCAGGAAAGATTCTGGAAAAGATAATCAAGCAACGAATTAGCGAACACCTAGAAGCAAACAAAGTAATAAATGTTTGTCTCCTCTCCCAGATGGCTCAGGAACAATTTTATACTCTGGTTTCGATCGGTATTGGGACTGAGGCGGCCTGGAGCAGTAACAAACATCTGTAATTGTTCTTGTGATGGTAGTGAAATCTCCCTGGACTCCTCTTGACTCAGTAAATGAAAATTATTTCCATGGGCATGTATTTATTTATTTATTTATTTATTTATTTATTTATTTTATCGTAATTTGTCCAACAAAAACAAAAACAGGTATAAAATAAAAATACAATGATAGGGGCGATAGGCACGTTGGTGCACTTATGCATACCCCCCCCCCTACGGACCTCTCTTAAGTATGAAGTAAGGTCCACGGAAGTCCATTTGGGACTGAAAGTGTGAAAATTTGTAGCTGAGACCACTGAATCAGGTAGACCATTCCAGACTTGGACAACTCTATTACAAAAATGGCATTTTTTACAGTCAAGTTTAGAACGATTTACACTGAGTTTAAAGTGGTTATTCGTGCACGTGTTATTGCGATTGAAACAGAAAAAAGTCATTTACAGGTAAAACATTACTACATACAATTTTGTATGCAACACCTTGGTCTGACTGCAAGCAACGCAGTTCTAGGTTATCCAAACCACAACTTCCAAGCCTAGTAGCATAGGGAATTCTATTGTGTACAGAAGAGTGCAAAACCTTTTTCTCGCGAAGTACTTCTGAACCCGCTCGATTTCCGCTGATTTGCATCCCTTTGCTAATGAGAGAGGCCTAATTGGTTTGGGAGAGCCACATTAGGAGTATCTATGAAAACCAGTTTGATGTAGCGGTGAAGGAAACAGGCTAGCAACCAGGCGACTATGAATTCTAGTCCTCCCTTAGCCATGAAAGCGGGCTGGGTGACTTTGGGCCAGTCCTTCTCAGCCCAACCCATCGCACAGAGTTGTTGTCGTTGTCGTGAGGAAAAGAGGAGGAAGGAGGAATATGATTGCTGCCTTGAGTTATGAAAATAAATAACTAATAATAAGATATTAATAATTTATATTAATTAATAAATAAGGTGGATTAAAAATAACAATAGTTTATAGAAGTTCTTTCCCAAGAGTTCAACTGCATTGATTAACAGGTATCTTTGGGGCTTGGGATAGTCAGAAACACCGGGGGGGGGGGGAGTTGTGAAGCAACAGGAGAACAATTATAATGCTCTCTGGATAATGAGTGTTCAGAAATGACATCACATGCATGGCATTGGCAATGCATGGGCTGTTCTGATAAGTCATATTTCTCAAATAACTACACCGTAGCAAGTATTACAATCTCCACTGCAATTCCATACATGCGTATAGCACAGGGATGTCAAACTCAAGGTCTGGGGGCCAGATCTGGCCTGTGGTGTGCTTAGAAGTGGCCCATGGAGCCGCCCTGAAAATAGTGAAGGACCAGCCCCCAGTGCCTCTGTCAAAGAAAACACAGCTTGTGAGGGCCGTGTATGTCCTCCCATCTCTGTTTTTGCTGGCAGAGGGTTGCAGGAGGCTATCGCAGCCAAAAACAGAGCTCGTGAGGGCTACGCACCCCCCCCCCCCCGACCCCAGTTTTTGCTGGCAGAGGGTTCCAGGAGGCCACTGCAGCAGAAAAAGGAGCTCAGGAGCCCGTTTTCCCTGGCAGAGCGCCCGGGCCACCACAGGCGTCCCTGACATGAATGACATCATGCTGGCCACGCCTCTCCCGCCCCCCCCTCCTGAGGTCAAACACAACCCTGATGTGGCCCTCAATGAAATGGAGTTTGACACCCCTGGTATAGCAGGCCATAAAAATCAAAAAGTACTGTATTTTTTGGGACTATAAGACGCACTGGAGTATAAGATGCACCAAGATTTTGAAGAGGCAAATAAAAAAAGTTTTTACACTCTGCAGACTTCCGAAAATTGGCCCGTTTTTTGCCAAAATGGAGCCATGTTTTTTTTTTCCCAAAAAAGGGGCATGCATAGCCTTTAGGAGGCTTGTAGAGTGCTCCTGGGGGGTGGACCCCCAAAACGAGCAAAAAACAGGCCCTTTTTTGTAAAAAAAAAAAAAAAAAAAAAGGCATAGGAGGCTTATAGAGTGCTCCTGGGGGCTGGGGGAGGGGGGAAATTGAGCAAAAAATGGCCCATTTTTCACTCATTTCTGCCTTCCCCAACCCCCAGGAGCACTCAGGAATCCTCCTAAAGGCTATGCACGGCCATTTTGGTGAAAGGGGCGTGGTTTCAGGAGGCAAAAAATGCTGTATTCAGTGTATAAGACGCGCCCAGATTTTCAGCCTCTTTTTTGAGGGAAAAAGGTGCGTCTTATACTCCGAAAAATGCGGTACTTTATGTTGAGCTCAGTTCCCAGTGATTTCATGGTCTTGGAACCCATCTAGTTTTCTCAGCAACCGTACAGAAAGTATTTGCCATTTCTTTTTTCCACCATGTTTTTTTTTTTTCTTGTTGACCTGCCAATCCAGCTTTCAATCTCAGGGATGCTTCCCACTCAACCAAGAGCAAATTTTGACCTTGCTTAAATATTTTTAAGGTCAGCTAAGGCGGTGTGCCCTCTGGCGTGACTTAGAAGAACGTAACTGCCCTGTGCGTTTGTTTTTTTTTAAAGTTAGCTTTTTTAATTAATCTGGAATCGTGCTGTGTATCTCGTTATCCTGCTTGGTTTTCAAGTATTGTTTGCTAGTTTCTGAAACCGGAGAAATGGCAGTTAAATTTTTCTGGCCTGCCTGAACGCTGCATGTCACAGGATCTCTGTCTGACATACCTAACTTTCCAAAACTAGAATAGCAGTTCCATGTACTCTGGGTCATACTCTGGCCTCTTTAAATATACAAAGCAGGCTAACAGGGAGGGATTAGCTAAATCCTGGCAGCTTCTCACTTCTCTCCCTTCTCACACCGATTGCCCTTCTGCTGTGGGCACACTGTGTTTGAAGGTCTGCCTGTCATCAGTGGCTTTATAACAATCACTCATGATCATCCTATGACCCAACTGAAAAGGGGCAAAAATTTATTAACTGCTGGCAGGGGTAAATATTTCTATAGCAATTGATTTGCTTACATGCTTACTGCTTCCCCTTCCCTATCTTATTTTTTTACAGGCGGTCCTTGACTTAAATCACAACTGGGACTGGAATTTTGGTTACTAACCAGTGTGGTGGCTGAGCAAGCTATCGTGTGACCGGATCCAATTTTACAATCTTTTTTTTTTTTTTTTGCAGTCGTTAAGCGAATCACATGGTTAAGTGAATCCGTTTTTCCGTATTGACTTTGCTTGTCGGAAACTGGCTGAGGAAGCTGGAAAGTGTGACTGCAGGACATTGCAACAGGTCAGAGGTGAGCCTGTTGTCAATCTCCCAAATTGCAATCGCTTGACCACACCGGGGGCCGGGGGGGTTGAGTGCGACAAGTTGTAACCTTAAGAACAGGTTCTAAGCAACACTTTTCAGTGCCATTGTAACTCCAAATGTGAATGCTTGTAAGTCAAGGACTACTGAACTTTCTCTTTTATAAACTACTTGGACAAAGGGTTAGATTCCAAAATTAATCCGTTTTTTTTCCTCATTTTTTCCTTTCCCCCTTCCCTTAGATTTTTCCAGTTTAAGTTGTCAAGAAAGGGGGAATATTAGCTAATCTTCAGTTAGTGGCAATGGAGTCTAGCTACTGTGTTTTCCCGAAAATAAGACGGGGTCTTATTTTCTTTTGATCCCTGAAATAAGCATGTGGCCTTATTTTCAGGGAGGTCCAATTATTTTTGAGGTGCAGGCGGCAGTGAGTGTGGTCACTTCATGGCTTCTGCTGTGTTGCATTATTTTCGGGGAGGGCTTATTATCCAGGGAAGTCTTATTTTCGGGAAAACAGGATAGCTATCTCTAAATCTTGAGTCAACATTTTTTGAGTTAGAGTTTATTGGTGGTTGAAGGTGGGTGTAATGTTTCCCAAAGCATAGAACATAGATGTTTTACAAGGTGGGCATTGGAACATTTCTTCCTTAACTTTGTGTGCCAGCCTTTCATAGACCGATACATGAAGGACTCTCTTCGCCTATCTCTAGAACTGCTGGAATCTTTGTAGGCAACACTTTTGTCAAAGAACATTCACTGTTTCTTGTGTTTTTAAATGTTACTGGGTTTCTCTCTACAGAGGGCAATTTCTTTGTCTGCTAGCTTAGTTTACAGTACGGTACTTCTGGGATGTTTGTGCTGTTATGCGATCAGTTTTCTTAACCTTATTTTGTACTAGCTGGATACCTGTGCTTCGCTACGAAACTTATGTGATCGGGCTTGATTAGAACAGAGTTCTATTCAGTTGGGGAGGGGGAGTAGAATGTCTACACTCCCAGCCTGCAGGCTGGATGAGTCACGTACTGGCCATGCCCACTCCCGGTTTAGCAAAGGGAGAGGGAGTAGAACATCTAGCTCCTTAGCATCAGAGTGTGTTAATATAACGCAACTGGAAGTTGGAACAGAGTTCATTTCAGGTGGGGAGGGGGAGTAGAACGCCTTAGGATCAGAGCATGTTAATATAATACTGTATATGAAATACTAATGATCAGATGGTCATTTCAAAAAAAACCTTTCTTAGCGAGCCTCTAGAACCCAATAGGAGCCTGCGTGCCAAAGTTTGTAGGATTTACAGTTCTGGAGATTTTGTGATGAGTGAGTGGTATTTGGCATACATACATACATACATACATACATACATACATACATACATACATACATACATACGTGTGTGTATGTATATGTATGTATATGTGTATATGTGTGTATGTATGTGTGTGTGTATGTATGTATGTATGTATGTATGTATAAAATCTTTAAAAAATCAAAGACCCATGCCCTTGTCCTACTTTAACTTGAAAGTAAGGTCAGTGAAATTTATTTGGACACAACTAGCCCTCCGTAAAAACAAATCTTCAGTCATTCACTCACCTGGAACCCAAACCTCTCGAGCTTGCTGGGACTGGGTTCAAGACAGATACTTTAAAAAGTTGGATCTGGCTGCCTGCTGATTCCTGTGTGGGAAAAGATGCCCAATGAGAGCATCCAAGCTACGGAATTATTTGGCTTTCACCCTTATAGAGGTGATTTTGCAAAATACCAGTCTAAAGAAAGCCTTCTTATAACATAAAGTGACAGAAACAGCAAATAAGATGAATTAGATTAGGAGTTTTCATAGGTGCTCAGTATGCTTTTGTTAGCACATGTAGTAACAAAACAGGAAGACTAAAATGAAATATTACTTCTTTAAAACCAACATAGGCACTGCTAGAGGTAAGTCATCAGAAAGTCCTGTTCTAATGAATAATTAGCAAGAGTAACTCTTTGGTGATGTTCTTCCTTGAGATTCAATGGTACTTTCTTGATTCCTTTATAGTAGAGGTGGGGAACGATGGCCCCTTTAGGACTTGTGGACTTCAACGCCCAGAATTCATGCATTCATGCATGGCTAGGTCAGGAATTCTGGGAGTTGAAGTCTACATGTCCTAAAGGGGCCATCGTTCCCCACCCCTGCTTTACAGGCAAAGCCAACTCAAATAGTAAAACAAAGATGTTTGCTCTGTTTAATATGCCCAGGTGGGAGGAATGCCTATGAGAAGGAAGGAGCCTTATTCAATCCAACCATTAAATATTTGAGATGGCAAATGAAGTGAGGAAATCAGGAAAGAAGAAAGGAACATTGGCTCCATCTGGTAGTTTGCGCTAGGCAGAAGGAATTTTAATGTATGCCCTGGCTTCTGGTTATGTCATGGCTGATCAGCCTTTTTTTGCCACCACGGATTACACCTTTTTTATGTTTGGCCTGCAGGGAGGGCCAATCTTAGTCCGGGCGAGGCATCATTTTGAAGCGGGTTAAGGGTGGATGAGGGAGACGGTGGCTCAGGGGCTAAGACGCTGAGCTTGTCGATCAGAAAGGTCGGCAATTCAGCGGTTCAAATCGCTAGCACCATGTAACGGAGTGAGCTCCCGTTACTTGTCCCAGCTTCTGCCAACCTAGCAGTTCGAAAGTACACACAAAATGCAAGTAGAAAAATAGGAACCACCTTTGGTGGGAAGGTAACAGCGTTCCGTCCGCCTTTGGCATTTAGTCATGCGCATTGGGAGGAAACGGTGAATGTCTGTTCTGTTCATGGGCCTGAATGCTTGCTTGGCAGATTTCTCCCCAGGGAAGGGAGATTCTAGGATCCGAATCACTCGAAGATGTTCAAAAGGCAGTGCGGCTAAGTTTCTCAGGGGGGTTTGGCCGTAGGTTTCTGGTACTTCCTTCTAAATTAAGTATAAATTTCAACCTCAGCCACTTTAAAATGGTGGACTTCAACTCCCAAAATTCCCTAGGGACTTTTGGGAGTTCAAGTCCACCCATCTAAAAGTTGCTGAGGGTGAAAAACCTTGCTCTAAAAGCATAGCAGGCTGGGGGGGGGGGGATGTGCTAAAAATTATGCACATAATGGTGACGTTCCAGGGTGAGCATTTAAAAAGAGGATGTGTAGACCGACCAAAAATCTCTGTCAGGCATTGTTTGCAAAGATGTCCTGGCTAAACCCTTTGACCAGCCAATAGAAATGAATTACATTTTAAAGAGACATCACTTACCATATTTTTGGAGTATAAGACGCACCTTCCCCACTCTAAGAGTGGGTGAAAATTTAGGTGCATCTTATAGACCGAATATGGGCATTTTTGGGCTCCTAAGCCCTCCGCATGTTGCATTTTCACCCTTCCCGGCCCCCAGAAGCACTGCAGTGCTCTGCACGTCCCATTTTAGCCAAAAACGGGCCTATTTTTGGGCTCCTAAGCCCTCCACATGTTGCATTTTCACTCTCCCAGACCCCCAGAAGCACTCTGCAGGCCAAAAACAGGTGCATTTTTGGAAAAAACATGCCCATTTTTGGCGAAAATGGCCCATGCTGAGGACAACAGAGTGTTTCTGGGGGCCTCGGAGGGCAAAAATGCAACATGCAGAGGCCAAAAACTATTTTTTTCTTGTTTTCCTCCTGTAAATTTAGGTGTATCTTATAGTCCGGTACATCTTATAGTCCGAAAAATATTGTATTTTGGGGGAAAGACTCCTATGGCTGCCCCTCCTCTGAAATGCAACCTTGGATGGCCCACAACAACCCATTGCGCAATGCAACAACCCACAGGTTCCAACCTCAACCTCTCCCATCACCATTCAATCAGAATCGTTGAGTTTCAGGAAACGGTAGATACAAATGGCAAATTTTATTTCAGTTTCATGTTCACGTTTGAGCTGTCAGAAATAAGAGTCTGAGGTGGCACTTACAGCGACCCAAGTTTCCAGCCAGAAGAAAGGGCATTTGTGTATTGAGCCGCGGTGGCGCAGTGGTTAGAATGAGGTACTGCAGGCTACTTCTGCTGACTGCCGGCTTCCTGCAGTTTGGCAGTTCAAATCTCAACAGGCTGAAGGTTGACTCAGCCTTCCATCCTTCCAAGGTCAGCAAAATGAGGAGCCAGATCATTGGGAGGCAATATGCTGACTCTGTAAACCACTTAGAGAGGGCGGTAAAGCACTGTGAAGCAGTATATAAGTCTAAGGGCTGTTGCTATTGTCCATGAATCTTTGGATGTGACCTTTGTCTCATGGTGATGGTTTCCTCCTCAAGCCATTGCTGGAGTTTTGTTGCCTCCAAAACGTAGAGGGCCCCTATGCAAATAGACCAAAACGCTTGGCCAAAACGCTTAGGCATAAGCAGTAGAGAGGGTTACCCCCTTCCCCAAATGAATGAAAGTTTAGTTTGGCTTGCAAAACCCTTGTTTGCCTTTCAGACATCTGACTCATGCTAATGGAAACACTTGACCTCATCAAAATGGCGGACTTAGAATGCAGCCAGCTCTGCCCCTTTGTTCCCTTAAAGGACTATCAAGATCCTCTTCCTTTATCTTAAGAAATTTTGCAAGAGATGGAGAGCATGAAAGAACTTTCACCGTCTATAAACGCGGAAAGCTCTGGAGTATTAACTGACTTCCAGTCGCTGGGAAATGGTTCAGACGGATCTGTCCACGCAGGTAAAAACCTTTCAATTGTTACCCGATAATAAAAAAAGATTTAAAAGATGATGAAATTTAAATTCAGATTGTCTGTAAGCAGAGCGTGGCCCTTCCTTTGATTTTATCCTACATCACGTAGATAAATTTGACTTAATGGCTTCATAGGCCATTCTCTAAAAAGCAAGCGATAACCTAAGAAAGTTTAGCTGATGGGCATCATTTTGTATTGCCTGTATTTTGTGTAGATAAGGTTTGCTTTAAGTGCTTAATTTTCTAAATTGCGTAGACAGAAACTAGATTTGGGGGGGGGGGGGCTAGGATCCTTTTAGAAATAATTTTGCATGCTCTGAATTCGGACAGGAATGTTATGAGCTGTCACTTGTTACAATTTAAATTGTACAAATGCTCTGGAGTAAATTTTGTGATAGCAATTAGCATTTCTAGTCAGGCCCCCAACTGGGCTGTTTCCCATCCTATAAAGTCTGGTGTGCTTTTCATTTTGTTTGGAATTCTTTTTGAGAGGAGAAGAAGAGATGAGGGTTAGAAAAGAAAGACCAGATACTGAGCAGAGCACAATTCTTACAATTCTTGCTCTTAAGATGCACTGATGACGTTACCTAGTTGGGTAACGAAACGTCTGCAAGAAAGTTCGGAGAGTACTAAGGACCCCCCTCATTTCAACCCTGAGATATAAATATTCTCCTTTATTGATACAAACTAAAGTTTATTGGGAAGAAATCTGCATTTTTATCCCAGAAGGGTACATGGCAGTGTCTTAAATTCATTTTTGACAAGAATTAAATGAAATTAAATTCAAATGAAACAAAAATACCTCCTTTATGTAAACTTTACATTCCACGGTGGTGCGGCGATGGTGTATAATGGTCCAAAAGTGACATTTTCTGTTAACTGAAGTCGCTTTTGCCCCGTATTATGTTGCCCCGTGTGCCAAACTCTAAACTGAACCTTGAACTAATTGTATGGATTATTTAGCAAACTAGCTATTTGTTTCAGAGTGTAAAGCAACAACTAATGGATAAAGGGAAAACATCAAGCTTTGGAGCGAGATTAGTATGAGCTACATAATAGGAAACATAAAGTCTGGGAAGGCAGTGAAGCTCCTTCAATTGAATTTTAGAAGCAGAAGACACAGTATATTATCCTTCAGGGATGGCTCAAGAGTAGGTGCTCTGTTTTGGCAAGGCCTGGACAAATTCTTGCCCCCATGAATATTCCTGCTTTGGTTCCCGATTCATGCTATTCAGATTTTTATTTGGGAGGGCTGGAGGGTTGGTTTTCAGGACTGAGGGACGCGGTGGCTCAGTGGCTAAGACGCTGAGCTTGTTGATCAGAAAGGTCAGCAGTTTGGCGGTTCGAATCCCTAGCGCCGCGTAGCGAAGTGAGCTCCCGTTACTTGCCCCAGCTTCTCCCAACCTAGCAGTTCGAAAGCAGGTAAAAATGCAAGTAGAAAAATAGGAACCACCTTTGGTGGGAAGGTAACAGCGTTCTGTGCGCCCTCGGCGTTTAGTCATGCCGGCCACATGACCACGGAAACGTCTTCGGACAGCGCTGGCTCTTCGGCTTTGAGACGGAGATGAGCACCGCCCCCCTAGAGTCGGGAACAACTAGCACATAGGTGCGAGGGGAACCTTTAACCAGGACTGAGAAAGTGATAAAAAGATACCCATTGTCTTCCAGTAATTTGGGTTTCTTTTGTGATGCTAAAGCAAGCAGCCTGAGATTGTGCTGCAGAAAAATATCCAAATTATGATCGTGGGGACGATGTTTGGCTTAAAAAGAAAACAAAAAAAGTAGAAATACCGGAAGTTAGGTCTTTACCCATGAGTCCCCCAGCTCTCTCAAATGGGGAAACATACATTATTTCCAGTTTTGCAACCCCTGTAATACATCAGCAGAAAAACCTTCTGTGGCTTGCTGGTGATTTTGAAGGCTCTGTTTCTTCCTGCAAGCTGAGAATCTTCGCTCGCCCCCCTCCGCTAAGTTTCCAGAAAGAAAGTATATGGAGGGGCGAGAAAATTCAGTTCAGGCCTTCAGTTCCGGTGATGGGAAGCCACATAGTTGTCTCACTCTTGGTTCTCCTTCCAACAATTATGTCAGACATGACTTATTTTCCTTTGCTTTCTGTATTCCTTTTTTTTTTTTTTTTTTGCTTTACAAGCGCAGTCTGTGCCTTAAGTTTCCCTTGGTAGACGTCATTCCTGCTATCACCTGCCTGAGTTTGCACTAAGAGCGAACCAATGGGCCCATTGGACATGTGCCCGGATGAAATATTCCCTGCCCGCTTTTCTGTTCTTCCGACAACCCCACAACATTCTCAGGCAGCGGATGGGTTTTAAAACCTTCCCTTCCTCCGGAGGCTTTTTCTGAGGTGATATGGGGGGTCTGTAAGCTTTTGGGGCTCCTCCGTTTCTGATTCGTGCCTCTTGATCATCTAAAGCCGAGGTGGGGAATTATGGCCCTCTTATGACTTGTGGACTTCAACTCCCAGAGTTCCATGCTGGCTCAGGAATTCTGGGAGTTGAAGTCCACAAGTCCTAAAAGGGCCATAGTTCCCCCACCCCTGATTTAGAGCGTCCTATTGGCTAGAACTACTCAGGTAGGTTGGTTTCCAGGTAGGGGGGGGGATGAGGATGACAAAAGCTGAAGGTCCCTCTTTCTTCCCTTTGCAGATTCCTTCTCACCAGCATCAAGCCCCTCATCTGTGAATCTCGCTGCTCTTCCAAGCAGCAAAGAGGAGCTCCCCAATGTGGCCTTAAACATTGAATGTAGAATCTGTGGAGATAAAGCCTCAGGCTATCACTATGGAGTCCATGCTTGCGAAGGTTGTAAGGTACGTCACCCACCTACAGGGTTCAACTTGGTCGCTTTTGTTGTTTTGGCAGAGGCACTAAACAATATAGGAAGCTTGGGTGATAGCATAAAGGGACGGTTGTTAGCAGAGTTATGGAGAAGAATAAAATGAGATCCCCCCCCCTCATTGTGTAGAACAGGGGTGTCAGACTCAATTCCATTGACGGGCCGCATCAAGGTTGTGTTTGACCAGGGGGGGGGGAAACGTGGCCTGGGTGGGCATGGCCAGCTCGACATCACTTGTGTCAGAGGCATCTGTGGTGTTCACTAAGGGTTCACCGACAAATGCGCGTTCAACAAATGCGTGCTGAGAAAACCACGCCGTGACGAAACAACATTCTGCGACATGAAAACGTTATAACCCTAACCCTAACCCCTAACATTTTCGCGTCCCACTATGTTGTTTTTTTCATCGCGATGCGGTTTCATCGGCGCGCATTTGGAGGGCGCGCATTTGGCGGGTCACAAGTGCTAAGTCACGACTTCCCCCAGACCCTCCCTCACTCTCATTATAATCTCCTTCCTTCCTTCCTTCCTTCCTTCCTTCTTTCCCTCCCTCCCTCTTCATTCTTCTTTCTTCTTCCTTCCCCTCTTGCCTTATTTTTCCTTCCTTGCTCTCTTCCTGTCTTTCCTTCTTTTTCTTTGTCTTTCCTCTTCCCCTTTCTCCTTTCCCGTCCCTTCTTGCATGCTCAAATGCAAAAGGGGAAACATTTCCCCTTTTGTTTTCTTTTTAATTCGTTTTGCTAGCCCTCTGCCAGTGTGCCCCCCCCTTCCATTCTTGGCCGCGGCAGCCTCCCGCAGCCTTCTGCCAGCAAAAGTGGAGCTCCGTTTTTTCCTGGCGGAGGCACCGTGGGCACTGTTTCCAGGGTGGCCCCACAGGCCAGATCCAGAGCCTTGAGGGTTGACACCCCTGGTGTAGAACATACTTTGTGGAGAATACAAGTTGTTTTGTGTACCCGCAGCTATCAAAAAAGGTTTAAGGGGCCTCAGGCCATTTTCCTTTCCAGGTAGAACAATCCCTATTTCTTAACTATGTCCTACAACATTTGCACTTTCCAAGAATGTAGCAATCATGTTGGAAAGGAGGACTTTTTTTTTAGCTGTTTACTAATAGGTGTCCTCCCATGTGATTGGATTTGTGACCTTTGAAACTACGTCTGGAAAAGCTGGAAGCAGATTAAGGTCCTGAAAAATGTTGGTTTTGGATCTATCGATAATGCAGAAATGCTCATTAGGTGAAGAACGGGACCTCTTAAAAAAGCCCTGTCATCTGCTGACATTTTACAAAGTAAAAAAAAGACCCCTCTACTCATATTCTACTGATACAATTCTACTGCACAATTTTGGAAAAATGAGGACACACACACCCCCAAGATGAAAATATAATTCGGAAAATATTAGACTGTGCAGAGATGGATAGCTGGACATTAAAAATAAAAGATAAAGCAGATACAGAATATTACTCACGTGTTTTACCAGTGGTTAGATATAAGAAGTAGAAATTAGAAGAAGAAAAATTATTTGTATGTATAAGTAAAAGATGAGTTATTATGATTATAAATAAGTTAACATTATTGTTATAACTATGATTTTCATTATTACTCTTACTATCAGAACAGTTGTTATCCTTCTGTAAGACAAAATGGACCCAGACAATACACTGTTTTCAAAGTATTTATGTATAATTAAAATATGAAATAAAATTAAAATTCTGAAAGAGTTTACCGCATAGGTAAGTCCTTGACTTACAACCACAATCGGGAGTAGAATTTCCATTGCTAAGTAAAGGGGTTGTTAAGTGTGTCATGTCTGATTTTACGACCCTTTCTCCCAGGGTGATTCACACGGTCATTAAGCAAATCCCACTTCGCCCCATTTGCTTGTCATACCTGACAATCATATGACCCTTGAGTGCCTAAATGCTTGGTTGCCAAGCAACCAAATTTTGATCACGTGACCATGGGGATGCTATGACGGTTGTAAATTTTAGTCATAAGCCACTTTTTTTCAGTGCCGTTGTAACTTTCGTTACTAAATGAATGGTTGTAAATTGAGGACTACCTTTATGTGGAATACTCCCCCCCCCAATTTTTTTTTATTTTTTATCTTGTATGATAATGACTTTAGCATTTTCCATGATGATGGTATTTCTTTAATGTAAACTGGTCATCACAATATGAAAAAATGTTGAGATTTTGGAGAGTGCAGAGAAGAACAACAAAGTCTATTAGGAGACTAGAGGCTAAAACATACGAAGAACGGTTGCAGGAACTGGGTATGTCTAGTTTAATGAAAAAAAGGACTAGGGGAGACATGATAGCAGTCTTCCAACATCTCAGGGGTTGCCACAAAGAAGAGGGAGTCAAGCTATTCTCCAAGGCACCTGAAGGCAGGACAAGAAACAATGGGTGGAAACTAATCAAGGAGAGAAGCAACTTAGAACTAAGGAGAACTTTCCTGACAGTGAGAACAATTAATCAGTGGAATAATTTGCCTCCAGAAGTTGTGAATGCCCCAACGCTGGAAGTTTTTAAGAAGATGTTGGATAGCCATTTGTCTGTAGTGCTGTAGGGTTTCCTGCCTAAGCAGGAGGTTGGACTAGAACAGTGGTCCCCAACCTTTTTATCGCCGCGGACCAGTCAGCCTTTGATAATTTTACCGTGGCCCGCTGAGCGCGCGCAGGGGTGGGGGGGCGAAAATGGGGGAATACAAACATACTTTTTAAATCCACCTTCCCAATTCAACACCTGAATCATATCCCACCTTCCATTTTGTATGTAGATTTTAAGGAATAAACAGCTGAATTAATCAAGGTCAAAGATAAAAAGAGCAAGGGCAAAATTAAATAAGCCAGAGGATAGCAATGTAAAAAGAATACAGTATTAAGCCCATTCACTCTATCTAAGCCCCCCCACCTCACAAGGTTGTCGTGGGGGAAATAGGGGGTGGGAGTATTAGGTATCTTCACTACCATATATAAAAGGAGATACTATCTTAAATAACAAAGTGGGCCCCCACCTCCAAAATATACTAAAAGAAAAAAGATTCCATGTGCTCAACTAATTTTTTTTAAAATCATCACTATATTATGGACTACAGACACACACACACACACACACACACACACACACACACACACACACACACATATATATATATATATATATATATATATATACATACATACATACATACATACATACATACATACATACATGCATATATACATACCGTACGTATGTACGTACGTATATATATAATGTCCAAATAACAGGAAAAGCGCTTCAAGGACCAAAGTATATTCCTTTTTTGCAGCCTTAAGAGAACTCTTGTTTTTTGAGGCTCAGAACCAGGCATTCTCGTGGGCTGCAAAAAGGAAACGCGACCCGGGAGCGCAGCCTCCAAGAGTCCATATCGCCAATAACTACGCGTGGGGGGAAAGGAAATGTGTTTTGTGAGGAAGAGAAAGAGCGCGCTTCACCGATGCCCGTTGGCAAAATTTTGGAAGAGAGGCAAGAGACTTCAGGCACCGAGCCCCCACCCCTGGCTGCGGCAACTGGAGCGGGCGGGAGGCAGGGAAGGGGTGGGCAAGACCGCCGCTTTTCCACCGTGCGCTGCAATAGCGGCATCGGCGGCCTGAATCTGGCGCCAAAATCGCGCACCCCCCATCTCCCCTCAAAAGACCCCCCCCCCACCCTCGGCTGCCTGACGTTCTCTCTCTCTCTCTCTCTCTCTCTACCTCTCCCGCCGTTCCTTCTCACAAGCCAAGGCCGGGCGGGAAAAAGAAGAGAGCGGCCTCCAAGGGCTCCGCTTCCAGCGCATGGTCCGCCCCCTCCTCGCCTCGCTTCCAGGCGAGCCGACTGAGGCGAGAAAGGAGAAAGAGGCGGAGGTGTTCACTGAGGGGACGGCTGACTCGGGGAGGGGGCGGAGGTGGTGTAGTAGCGGGGGATTCTTCCTCCTCGCCTCACTTGCTCCTGTGCTTCTGCGCAGCTCCCCCCCTCCGGCGACGGCGCTGCATGAGTGAAGAGTCGGCCGTTGCATGGCCCCCGGCCGCTGCGCGGCCCGGTGCCAGGTACTCCACGGCCCGGCACCGGTCCGCGGACCGGGGGTTGGGGATCACTGGACTAGAAGACCTCCAAGGTCCCTCCCAACTACCATTCTGTTTTATTTTTAGTTGTCTTTTAGTCTTGCCTTTCAAAAGCAAAACTTTAGCCTAGAGATGCATTTACTTCCCATCGGCCTTACTAGAGGTTGTGCTTACAACTGGAGACCGATTCTCCCTTGGAAGATGGAACGGTTCCCCTTTCCGAACTACTATTCACGTTTTGTTCCTTGCCCTTCTCCTTAGGGTTTTTTCAGGAGAACCATCAGGCTGAAACTGATTTACGACCGATGTGATCGCAACTGCAAAATCCAGAAGAAGAACCGTAACAAGTGCCAATACTGTCGTTTTCAGAAGTGCCTTTCCGTTGGGATGTCCCATAATGGTAGGTAAGGGTATCCGTCAGTTCTGTACGGGCCAGCTGAGATCCTCTCTCTAGGGGCAAGGCGGAAGGAGCCAGATCCATCCATGCTGTCATAGTCTCCTCTTGCCATTTTTTCTGGTAAGGGGAACTCAGTGCACATGCAACAATGCCCTTCCACAAACATTTTTTGCAACCTTTGGTTAATAGGTAACTGTGCGCAAATGTTATACATTAACGTATATGTAATGGCATTTTGTTTAGTACTCTTTCCTTCCATTTACGTTCTTTGAACAGAGCAAAGCACTATACTGATAGTCCAAAGGTCAGGTAGATGCTTTTTCCTTTTTAATTGAGCAATTGCAAAGCTTGATATGGAATTAAATCCTTGCTGTGTCATGACCTAGCAACAGCAACTGAATCCCAGCTGGCCTTGAGCCACCTCTTGAGTGCAGGCAGGGAAAGGTCTGAGGACATCTACCAGATGGGTTAATCATTCTGTTTTTCCTTCCTCGAGATACTTCTGTGTACAAATTGGTGCAGCTTATTTTTGGTCTCTTGGTTGCCCTGGTCTGTAAAAACTGGATATAGATATAGATATAGATATAGATAGATAGACATAGATATAGATAGATAGACATAGATATAGATAGATAGACATAAATAGATAGACATAGATAGATATAGATAGATAGATAGATAGATAGAGAGAGAGAGAGAGAGAGAGAGAGAGAGAGAGAGAGAGAGAGAGAGAGAGATAGATTGATTGATTGATTGATTCGAATCCCAGTAAGGGTATGGCTAGCTGATGAGAGCTAAATAGCTTGAAATAGATCTATACTAGTCTCCCTTTATTTATTTATCAGCACAAATACAACACACAGAGATAGATAGATAGATAGATAGATAGATAGATAGATAGATAGATAGAGAGATAGATAGAGAGATAGATAGAGAGATAGATAGATAGATAGATAGATAGATAGATAGATAGATAGATAGATAGATAGATAGATAGATAGATAGATAGATAGATAGATTGATTCGAATCCCAGTAAGGGTATGGCTAGCTGATGAGAGCTAAATAGCTTGAAATAGATCTATACTAGTCTCTCTTTATTTATTTATCAGCACAAATACAACACACACAGATAGATAGATAGATAGATAGATAGATAGATAGATAGATAGATAGATAGATAGATAGATAGATGTAGGTAGGTAGGTAGGTAGGTAGGTAGAGAGAGATAGAGAGATAGAGAGATAGAGAAATAGATGATAGATATCTATATCTATATCTATCTATCATCTATCTATATCTATATATCTATATCTCTATATCTATCTATATCTCTCTCTATATCTCTATATCTATCTATCTTCTATCTATCTATCTATCTATCTATCTATCTATCTATCTATCTATCTATCTATCTATCTATCTATCTATATCTATCAATCTATCTATCTATATATCTATATCTATCTATATCTATATATCTCCTTAAGGTTTATTTCAAGTTTTTCAGATTGCCCAAGGAGCGTCTGATACAGTTCTGCAAAGGAATTATTGAGTCTGTCATTTGTTACCTCCATAACTGTCTGGTTTGGCACAGTAACCAAACAAGACAGACACAGACTTCAAGGGATATAGTTAGGACCGCAGAAAAAACTGTTGCAACCAGCCTCACTTCCATTGAGGACTTGTATACTGCACGAGCCAGAAAGAGGGCTGGGAAAATATCTACAGACCTCTCATATCCTGGATATAAATGTCTTCCCTCAAGATGATGATATAGGGCATTGCACACTAAAACAACCAGAGACAAAGACCTTGTCCCCCTCCCTCCCCCATGCAATCATTCTTCTAAACAACTAGTTCCCCCAATACTTTCTATCTGTGCCCTACGAAACTACCTAGTAGGGCTGTATTACCTATTATCCTTCTCATCTTTTCATCTTTCCTGTCACCTATTCCCTTAGCTTCTTGTGACTATAACTTTGTTATTTGCATCTCACAATTTATCTTGATTGCCTTTATTTAGTATCCTATTATGATTTATGTTGTTCGGCTATTTAATATCCTACAATATTAGTATCTTATGACTATCACTGAGTGTTGCATCTTACGATTCATGATGATTTATATTTTACGATTATGATCAGGATTTATCACTTGTTGCTTGTACGTCCACTGAGAGCTTGTGCACCGGAGACAAATGCCTTGTGCGCACCCAATCACACTTGGCCAATAAAGAATTCTATTCTCTTCTATTTCCTCTGCCTTCTCACCGTTCAGATCCAACGGAGTCTACGGTGCAAATCCCTCAAAGCTTGTGGGATTAGTTTAACATTTGCTCATGGTTTGCGGAACAGTAAGCTACCTTAATCCAAAATCATAAGCAACACCATCTTTTGTCTTAAGAGTTTCTTTGTGCCGGAGGTGTCTGACAAGACTAGCAAATCCTTTCTAAGGAATTCCTGGCACAAGGTAACCCAGGGGGCATGTGTTCCATAGATAAAGGTTTCAGACTGAAAGCATTCTATATACACTGGTGGGATCCTACCGGTTTAACAACCAGTTTGGTGATCCTGCGCTTCGCACCCGCTTAACGCACAGTTTTGAGGAAACTTTCCTTCCACATTACTGCTCAAGAGGAAAACAACTGAAGCGTGGCAGTCCTCTCAGCTGAGAGGATATAGGGCAGTAAAACTCAAGGGCGGGTGGGCGGGCCCAGCTGATCGTCAGAGTGAACCGTTTCTCTCCCAGCTGATTGTCGGAGCTACCGGTTCTCCCGAACCGGTAGAATTCCACCCCTGTAATATATCCTACCTTCAGCTTTCAAGCATCAGTAACCATACTTTAGTTCTGATGCGGGATTTTGGAACTTTTAATGTCATGCCAGCCTTTCCCCCCATAAATACTAAAGAAATATATTTAGTTATTTCTTCACAGATCTTCCCTTGTCATACCTAGAGAGAGAGAGAGAGAGAAGCAGGTAACAAGTTCAGAACTGGGAGACATGGCATTTAAGAAGTCTAAATATAAAACCACTTGTGAAAGAGAATCTCTTTTCCATCTCTGATTACCGAATACTTTCCCACATGGAAAAAAAATCTCAGACCACTTTGGTGAAATTCTCAAGCTTCACTTTGCTAAAACTTTGGAGCCATAGAGCTGCAAAAACATAGAGCCCCCCCTCTTCTGTGTTGTTAATACTTGAATCTCAGAAGTACATCCAGCGGGCCTGAGAGCATGCAACAGACCTTGAAAATGTGTGTAGCATTGGTGGTACCTAGTGCCAATGGTGGGATTTAACTGTTGTAACAAGAGGTTCGCTCCATGAGCGTGCGGTGGGTTTGAAAACAGCTCAAAAACTTACCTTCTAGTGCAGCCCCCGGTGAGTAAAACAGCTGAGTTACAGCAATCCGCTCTGCCGCACTTAACAGCTGGGCTTCAAACAAAGGAAATATAGGTCAGTATAGTAGGTGGGCGGGCAGGCCCAACTGATCCTCGGAGAGAACCGGTTTACTCTCAGCTGATCGTCGGAGCTAACGGTTCATCCGAACCGGCTGAATCCCACCGATGCCTTGTGCCTATGCTACTTTGGTTTGCCTGTTCCAACAGAATTGGCTTTTGCATTCACTGAGAGCTATTTCCTGTAGGATTAGGGCAGGGGTGTCAAACTCAATTTCACTGAGGGCCGCATCAGGGTGAGTGTTTGACCTTGGGGGGCGGGATGGGTATGGTCAGGGTGGGCATAGCCAGATCAATGTCACTTGTATCGGGCGTGCCCGCGTGCTCTGCCACCGAAAACGGGCTTCCAAGCTCCATTTTGGCTGCAGCGGGCTCCTGCAACCCTCTGCCAGTGAAAACAGAGTTGGGAGGGCCTCCTGCAGCCCTCACGAGTTCAATTTTCGGCTGTGACGGCTCTGTTTTCGCTGGCAGAGGCACCGCGGGCTGGTTCTTCGCTATTTTCTAGGGTGGCCCCATGGGCCAGATCTAAGCAACCAGCAGGCCGGATCTCGCCTCCAGGCCTTGAGTTTGACACACCTGGATGAAAGGAAGATAACAGCACGTGTGCTAAGCCTAAGACTATCCCCAATCTGTAGCGTGGAAAAGGGGTCTGAATCCTTGAGGGCCAGAAAGATAAAAGTCAGGTCCTCATTTTAGGAGGCTCCTTTGCAGCCTCTCAAACAAGTCTTGGGTTCAGGTGAAGAAGGACATCTGAGTACAGATACTTATTAATCCAAGAAGACAATACTCCAAAGGATTATTACATGGAGTTTAACCACTTCCGTGCCCTGTTGTGACTCAACTCTTCTTACATCTATCAGTGTTTTTTCAAGCTAGCAGCTTAAGATGTATGGACTTCAACTTCCAAAATGCCATTGCTGGCTGGGGTATTCTGGGAGTTGAAGTCCAAATACCTTCAAATGGCTGAGACTGGAAAACACCGTATTAGACTTCCTGAAGTTTTCCTTCTGTCTTATATATAACTAGCTGATAACCCTGCGATGCCCAGGTATTTATTTATAGGGGGAAAATATCTGGACCAAACATAATTTCTAATGTTGGATTTCCCCCCTTCCCAGAGGAAGCCCCCTTGTGCAGAACTGTGAAGCCATTACCATGGCAACTCAGTGCACTGTGCAGTAGAATCTATTTTATGGCAGTACAGTAGAAGCCATTTTAAGGCACAACAGTCTTACCCCCACAGTATTTGTTTCCAAATAGTAAGTCATCTATGTACCAAGTTTGGTTGAAATTGCTCGAGGCGTTCCAGAGTTATATTGGAACACACACACACATATATTTATATTTATATTATTTATATTATATATATATATATATATATATATATGTATAATAAATATATGTTTTTGTAGATTTTCACGGGTGTAGGTACGCTGGTCTTGTTGTATTCGGGTCTTTTCCCGTGTAAGATTGAGATTGTCTTGGCAACGTTTTGGCGATGTCCCACTCGCCATCTTTTTATTTTATTAAAGATTTTTATAAAGGAAGATAAAAACACATACAAATTAATACAAAGTAAGAAGAAAAAGAAATGTCTTCTTTCTTGATTACCTCTTTTATTTTTCCTTTGAAAATAAATATCATCATCATAGATTTCTTTGCAACACCAGCTTTCAGCCATACTTTTCTCCTTTCGCATCTCTATATATGTTCCTCTTTCCTTCTCCTCACCTTGATCTTTCTGTATGCGTAACACACACACACTTTTTGGGTCCTCTGAGTTTTGTTCTGTTTTTGTCTTCCTTGAGTTTGACCACAATGAGATAGAGCAGACCATAAAATAAGATTGCAAACTGTTAGGAAATTTGACTCAATTCCAGTAAGTGCCTTTGAAATGAAAGGAAAGATGACTAGCTCGTGTTGAATCTTGTTAACTTTATGATGGATGCTGTCTTGCTATGTTCAGGATTTGCTTAGAAGAGATTGATTGCATGTAGATAAAAAGGGTGGCAGGTCATTGGTAAGCTGTAGGAAACTCCGTTCTCTCCTAGCACTATTGAAGGTGCCTACACTGGTGTTTTTCAAACTTGGCAACTCTGTGGTGTTACCTGGGTAATTTGGGGAGTTGAAGTCCACCCCTTTTAAAGTCGCCAAGTTCATGCGATCATATGTGATGGACATGCCCAAAAGCAAAAAGAAAAAAAAAATTGGACAAAAACAACATACTGTATTTTTCGGAGTATAAGACGCACCTTTTCCCTCAAAAAAGAGGCTGAAAATCTGGGTGCATCTTATACACTGAATACAGCATTTTTTGCCTCCAGAAACCCCGCCTCCTTCACTAAAATAGCCATGTATAGCCTCTAGGAGACGTTCAGAGTGCTCCTGGGGGCTGGGGAGGGCAAAAATGAGCGAAAAATAGGCCATTTATTTGCTCAGTTTTGCCCCCTCCCCCCCATGAATAGAGGCTATTCATGCCCTTTTGGGGGGGGAAAGGGGGGCCGTTTTTGTGAAAAACAGGCCGTTTTTGGGAGGTCTGCAGAGTGCAAAAACTTTTTTTTGAAATGGTGCATTTTATACTCTGAAAAATACGGTCCATGGTTAGAAAAAATGGTAAAACAACATATTGATTTGAAACCAGAAATGTTCTTGTTGGGCATGTTACTGGATAAGTACAATAAAGGGAATGCATTATCTGATTTTACATGTACTGCTTGCATCTAGAATTGTATTTGCACAACAGTGGGAAAGTGAAGAGATCCCCAACAGATGAAAATGTGATTCAAAAAATATTAAAATGTGCAGAAATAGATAGGCTAACACTTACAATTAAGGAAAAGAAAGAAACTGAATACTTTTTGACTTCGGACTTATTTTATCAATGGTTAGCTAATAAAACAGAAGTTAGAAATGGAAATATAAGGAAAGGATCAATGATATAAGGGAGGTATGTTAAAATGGTTAAGTAAACATTAATTAATAATAGCAACAACAACAACAACATTATTACAATCAATACTAATGTAATGAATACTGCTGTAAATATTTTGATTACTATTTCCCAAAACTATTTGTATCCAGACAACACGCTGTTTAATTGAAAAATAGAATTTTTATATGTTATAAAATAAAAAACTTGGAATAAAAAATAAAGTCGCCATGTTTGGAAAAAAACATGTCTACACAATCCTTAACACAACCCAACATCTGGTTAAGCCCAGAATGGGGGGGGGGATTATCTCTGTGAGTGAGAAGGTGTGTGATGTGTTGTTATGCTCCCTTTTCCAATGCTTGTTTTCCCCCTCAGCCATTCGATTTGGACGGATGCCCAGATCAGAAAAGGCAAAACTGAAAGCTGAAATCCAAACAGGTGAACTTTGCATAGAGAATTCCGAAGTCGCAGATCTTAAGTCACTGGCCAAGAGAATTTATGACGCCTATTTGAAAAACTTTAATATGACCAAGCTCAAAGCAAGGCTTATACTTGTGGGGAAAGCCAATAACAATCCTGTAAGTATGCACCGTCCCAGAATTGCATAAAAGCAAACTCTATGAATGGCGCGCTGATATACATATAAGAGAAGACTTATAAAGCAGCGATAGAGATGTTCCCCTTCACTCTAACATTAGTTTCTTTTGTGATGGACGGAGGTCCTTCTGTTAAAAGAGTTTTGATTAGCCCTGACAACTTACCCGTATGTAAATATACTAAATTGCTTAATTTTGTTACCAAGGTCGAAGTTTCTGTAGTTGAGTGACAGCTTTGTTTTCCAGATATTTTAATAATGTATGTCTCAGTCTTCAGGAAGCAACCGCAAGAGCTTACCAAGCATATGAAAATCGTAACACCGTCTCCAAACGCTCTTTTTGCTAGGCAGATAATATAGAGGAATTAAACCGTGCTTAAAATAAGTGGTAGATTGTGATAGTTTGGTTTTTGCGGGTATTCTTTCGAGAGAGTTCAACCTGTTAAAGGCTTGCTTGCTGAACCAGCAATACTTAAGATACATGTTTGGGAAACGTTTAGCTAGGAATAGCCACATGCTAGCTTAAATTCTAAACCATCCGTTTCTGCAAATATTTCCTGCGGAAGAACTAACTGACTTTACCTAATACAGGTGTGTCAAACTCACGGGCCTAACATGTAGAAACAAGGACCAAACAGAATTCAGACTATTCTTGGGATAAAAATAGAGGGACTGTTTTCTTCATCCACAGAGGTTAGAAAGACTTCTTCCTGATGCTGGTTCTGGAAATCCTGAATTGTTCTGAATATTGTTTCTGTGTTGAGCTGGTAAATTGAAACCAATCTCACAAAGCTGTTTAGTGTTTCTGGAGCAATTGTGCAAAAGGGATAAGAAAAATATCCTTTACAGCAGTGGTTCTCAACCTGGGGGTGGCGACCCCTTTGGGGGACGAACGACCCTTTCACGGGGGTCGCCTAAGACCATCGGAAAACACATATTTTAAAAATAAAATAAAATACGGAAAACATAAAATAGTTTTATGGTTCGGGGTCACCACAACATGAGGAACTGTATTAAAGGGTCGTGGCATTAGGAAGGTTGAGACCCCCTGCTTTACAGGTAGTCCTCGGTTTACAACTGGCTTAGCAACCAACCATTTAAAGTTATGATCGACCTTCGTGGGGTGGCGGTGTTTGCTAATGACTTCTTTCCAAAGTTTTGGCAACTTCCTCTCCCCACAGTCATGTGACCAAATGTTGGGTGCTTAGCAACTGGCCCGGATTCACGGACATTTGCAGTGTCATTTATTTACAGTTTTTGGCAAAACTGGCCCATAGCGAACCATCGACTCACTTAATAGCGGTGGCATTCACTTAACAACGACAACTGAGGCTTTACAACTGCCACATTCACTTAACCAGTGTTTCTCAACCTTGGCAACTTGAAGATGTCCGGACTTTAACTCCCAGAATTCCCCAGCCAGCATTCGCTGGCTGGGGAATTCTGGGAGTTGAAGTCCGGACATCTTCAAGTTGCCAAGGTTGAGAAACACTGCACTTAACGATCCCCACACAAAACAAAGTCAAAAACAGGGTCGAGCGCATGGGTGATCTGATTTACGACTATCATACTCCATTATGAGCCACGGTGGCACAGTGGATAGGGTGCAGGACTGCAGGCTACTTCTGCTTCCTGCCGGCTGCCCTGCAGTTTGGCAGTTCAAATCTCACCAGGCTCAAGGTTGACTCAGCCTTCCATCCTTCCGAGGTCAGTAAAATGAGGACCCAGATTGTTGGGGGGCAATATACCGATTCTGTAAACCGCTTAGAGAGGGCCATAAAGCACTGTGAAGCGGTATATAAGTCTAAGTGCTATTGCTATTATGCAGCTCTTCAAATTTGTCTGAGAAGTGGGGCCTCAGCACACACATGTGCACAAATGCAGCATTTAACATGTGCTCTTGTTTTGTCCCAAGGGATTGCTTTGGATACGAATCTATGTTGAGTTGGATCCCATCTTGCCTTCTCTTTCTCTAACACAGGGTCAGGAAATTATGGCCTGCTTTAGCATGTCTAGCTCAGGAATCCTGGGAGTTGAAACCCACAAGTCGTAGAAGGGGCCATAGTTTGCCGAGGTGGCACAGTGGTTAAATGCAGCACTGCAGGCTACTTCAGCTGACTGCAGTTCAGCAGTTCGGCTGTTCAAATCCCACCAGGCTCAAGGTTGACTCAGCCTTCCATCCTTCAGAGGTGGGTAAAATGAGGACCCGGATTGTTGTTGGGGGCAATATGCTGACTCTGTAAACCGCTTAGAGAGGGCTGAAAGCCCTATGAAGCGGTATATAAGTCTAACTATTGCTATTGCTATTGCCCACTCCTACTCTAACAGAGTTTGCCTGCCTGTAGCTCTTTTTTTCCTTTAAAGTCAACCCCGCACTTCCTGCCTCATGCAAACTGTTCCCTCCTTTACGTGAGCAGAGAGGCCACTGAGGACTCCAATAATAGCTATTTTCATCAGATTTTTAGCGTGCGTAAATTGCCAGCGCAGCCGCAGAGAACACCAATCAGAATTACCAGGTATGTGCAATGACCCACGTTGCTGTCAAAATTACTCTTTGATGTTTGTGCTGCCCCAGCAGTATTTAGCTAGTGTAGGAATTAAGAACTGTCTCCTTTAAGAAACTACCTCATGGGAAATGTAGTTCCGTAAGATGTGATCCCATTTGTGTTTCTGATTGGACACTGGGACATTCTTCCCGCGTGCAAAGTTTATAGCCAGGCAGTTTAAATGCTTTTGTGTACTGGAATAGTCGTTTTTGTATCTCCGTTCAGCATGGGAATGAAATCATCATCTTTTTACTGTTCTGTCTCGGGCGTTGTAGGCTTGCTCGGGGCATGTAGTTAATGCCACGCTTAGAAATCTCAGATCAAATTTATTATCAGGCATTCTTAATAGCAAAATTTACAGTTCAGTGTTAAGATACTTCTGACTTTCCATAATCTGTCCCATCACGTGGTGTAAAAAGATGATGATTTCACTCCCATGCTGAACAGAGATACAGAAACTACTATTCGAGTTCACAAAAGCATTTAAACTGCCTGGCTATAAACTTAGCACGCGGGAAGAATACCCCAGTGTCCAATCAGAAACACAGATGTGATCACACGTTATGGAACTACATTTCCCATGAGGTAGTTTCTTAAAGGAGACAGTTCTTAATTCCTACACTAGCTATATACCGCTGGGGCAGCACAACGTTCCTTAAATTACTGTATCCTTCTGTATTCTACATTCATCTGTAACAACTGCATCCAGATGAGAATTTTTGGTTTGCAGCGTATTTGTTCCTGGCATTTGCTTAATTCAATTTTTATTCTGCTGCAGCCATTTGTCATACACGATATGGACACGTTATGCATGGCCGAGAAGACGCTGGTGGCAAAACTTGTCGCAAACGGAATACAAAACAAGGAGGCAGAGGTGAGGATTTTCCACTGCTGCCAGTGCACCTCCGTAGAGGCGGTGACGGAACTCACAGAATTTGCCAAATCGATTCCGGGCTTCTGCAGCCTTGACTTGAACGATCAGGTGACCCTCTTAAAATATGGGGTGTACGAAGCCATCTTTGCCATGTTGGCCTCCGTGATGAACAAAGACGGGATGCTCGTGGCTTACGGAAACGGCTTCATCACACGGGAATTCCTCAAAAGTTTAAGGAAGCCTTTTTGTGATATCATGGAGCCAAAGTTTGACTTTGCCATGAAATTCAACGCCTTGGAATTAGATGACAGCGACATCTCCCTTTTCGTGGCTGCTATAATATGTTGTGGAGGTAAGTCTTTGATTCACTGCTCTCCTTCCTGAAATAGCAATATATTTTATAGAGTCTGCTTCTTGAGAAGGGTTCTGCTTTTGGCTCAGGAAGGAACCCATTTCAGACACAACAGGTATTTTGAATCCAGTATTTATTGCCCATACTTTACCAGAAGTACCGTTTTTTTCGAAGTATAAGACGCACTGGAGTATAAGACGCACTGGAGTATAAGACACAGCAAGGTTTTGAAGAGGAAAAATGTAAAAAAAGTTTTTGCACTCTTCAAACCTGCCAAAAACATGAATAGCCTTTAGGAGACTTGTAGAGTGCTCCTGGGAGGTTGGGGGGGGGGGGCAAAAATGAGCAAAAAATGACCTGTTTTTTTGTGAAAACTAGCCCATTTTTTGTCAAAAAAAAAAAGGGCATGGATTGCCTTTAGGAAGCTTATAGAGTGCTGCTGGGGAGTGGGGGGGGGGGCACAAAGTGGGCCATTTTTCACTCATTGCTGCCCTCCCCAGCCCCCAGGAGCTCTCTGAAAGCCTTCTAAAAGCTATGCACGGCCATTTTGGTGAAGAGGCGGAGTTTCGGAAGGCAAAAAATGCTGTATTCAGTGTATGTCGCACCTAGATTTTCAGCCTCTTTTGAGAGAAAAAGGTGCGTCTTATACTCCGAAAAATATGGTAGTACAATATTTTTCTGGCAGCCAGAAGGAGTGTTTCATGTTTGCATATTGATGCTTCCCGATGAAAGAGTTCATAATACAGGTAGTCCTTGACTTACAACAGTTCATTTAGTGACCGTTTGAAGTTACAACAGCACTGAAAACAGTGACTTATGACCAGTGGTGGGATCCTCCCGGTTTAACAACTGGTTCAGTAATCGTGCGATTTGTTGCTATGCACGCATGCACAGTTTAAACAAATCATCACTTCTGGGTTTCTTCTTCGGAGTAACCCAGCTGATTTGCATGGCAATCCGCTCTGCTGGGCGAATCAGTTGAAAAGATAAAGGTAGGAAAATAGTGCGGGCAGGTGGGTGGGCCCATCTGATCGTCAGGGCGGACTGGTTCTCTCCCAGCTGATCATCGGAGCTACCGGTTTACCCAAACCGGTCCAAACCGGTAGAATCCCACCCCTGCTTATGACCGTTTTTCACACATGACCATTTCAGCATCCCCACAGTCATGTGATTTGTATTCGGATGCTTGACAACTGATTCATATTTATGACGGTTGCAGTGTCCCGGGGTCATGTGATCCCTTTGTGCTACATTCTTACAAGCAAAGTCAATGGGGAAGCCAGATTCACTTAACAACCATGTTACTAACTTATCAACTGTGGTGATTCACTTAACAGCCGTGGCAAGAATGGTCATAAAGTAGGGCAAAACCCATTTAACAAATATCTCACACAACAACATAAATTTTGGGCTCAATTGTAGCCCTAAGCCAAGAACTACCTGTACAGTCACTTTATCCTCATATTGTCCCTAATATTTATCCAAAGATAAATATGAACTGTGGTAAAGAAGCCAAAAAAGTTATGTGACACTTTCAAAGGTTTGCAAAATGATCCTGTATCTTGGTAGATTATTGAATAATTATTAGCCCATCAAATTAAAGCAAAATGTAACAACAGGAAGAATTAGATGAATCTCAAAAAGAAATACTATTGATGCTTTAATGTATTCAGGAAGCTATGATAAGGAACCATAGGAAGATGAAGGAACTGATACATGACACAGATGTATCAGGAAACTCTCCACAAATGGTAATGAAACATGTACAAGAAATTCAAGAAATAGAGGAGAAAGTAGAAAGAGTAGAGTAAGAAATAGAGGAGACAAATCAACAAACGATACAAATGGATAAAGATGAGGAAGAGATAGTAAAAATTCCTGAAACAGAGCAGGCAGCACAAAATATAGAAGAGAACAAAGAAAAAGAACTCCAAGGAGTGATGAAAGAGTAATTGATGGGCATGCTGGAGATTCAACAGCGAGAGGTAGATGTAGAGACAGACAAAATATTTAGATTAAATAAGAGTGATATAAGGAGATGCAAGATCCCAAGGGAGGAGTATAGGAGATTGGTCAAAAAATCAATAAGAGTTGAAATACTAAAACAGGCAAAAGATGGTGGATACATATAGAATACTATTTAATATAAGTTTTGCTTGATTAAGAGTTAGACAATAGAAGTAGAAATTAGAAATGGGGAAAATATTACTAGGTATATTGCTATATAATATATTACAATTAACATGTAGATGCAAATGCTCGGAGCTGAAAGACTATTATCAGATATACCTGAATAGTACTATTATTATCATTAGTATTGAGCATAAAGTAAATATTATTATTGTTGTTGTTTTTGTTGTTATTTCAACTATTATCAATAATATCAGAATTATTATTATTTTGTAAACCTAAAATGACTCAGACAATATACTGTTCATTAAACCTATCTTATGTTTAAGGAAAAAAATAGATAATTTGAAAAAAAATGATGCTGTATCCCAACAAGCTGGTAGAGATAGTCCTTGTTTAACAACTAGTATTGTGAACAGGAAAGCAGTCACTAAGTGGAACCACAACTGTGCCTTTGTGGGGTCCTTAGTGCTCCCTGAGCTTGATTGCTTTCTTGCAGATGTCATGATGTTACCTAGTTCTGTATGGTAATGAAACCTCTGCCCGAAAACAGCCAAGCTCAGAGTGCACCAATAACCTCACAGTTCAACAAATATTCTTTATCAGTACAACTGTGCTTATCATCTCATTTCAGCTTTCCTTTGCTTTACAGACCTGTGAAGGTCGCAAATTCGGTGGTAAAGTTATTTTTTATCACTATCGTAAGTGTGGTCGCTAAATGAGGCAGTTGCTAAATGAGGACTACCTGTATAGTGTCTGGGCATTGTTGATATAGCTGCTAAGTGATAACGCATTTTCTACTAGACCAGGGGTTGGCAACCCGAGCCTCTGGAGCCGCATGTGGCTCTTTCAACCCTCTGCTGCAGCTCCCTGTCGCCACTCAGCTCCACAAGTGATAGAGATTTCGGGTAGGACAGGTAGAGGAAAAAGGACACTGCGCTAGGAGGAGACTCTATGGTGGGTGAACTGGACTTCCAGTCGGCTTCAGAATTGAACGGGGAGCTTCCGGTTAGGACCTTTGTGGCTCTTTGAGTGTTTAAGGTTGCCGAGCCCTGTACTAGACCCAAGTGCAGATAAATGCTTTGACACCTGTTAGCCGTGGATAGGATAACATAATATAACGTTTTTATTTTTGAGAACAGATCGGCCAGGCTTGGTAAACATAGGACACATTGAGAAGATGCAGGAAAGCATCGTGCACGTACTGAAACTTCACTTAGAAAACAACCATCCGGATGACATCTTCCTGTTCCCCAAACTTCTCCAGAAAATGGCAGATCTCCGGCAGCTGGTCACAGAACACGCCCAGCTAGTTCAAATAATCAAAAAGACCGAATCCGATGCACACTTACATCCTTTGCTACAAGAAATATACAAGGATATGTACTAAGGTGGTTTTCCCGTTTTGTACCGTAGGCAAAAGCCGTCGCTCACATGGCCAGATGCTTCAGGCGCATTGGTCTCCAGCATGCTTCAGCTGGAGCATTTGCCATCGTCCTAAAATTTGGGTAACTGGAATATCCATTTCTCTGGCAGGGGTTTCGGTAATTGAAAGAAATTGCGTAATAGAGAGAGAGATGATGATGATAGTAAGGGGTGATTTGAAATTTGGGCCATGGTGGGAATTGCGTCATGCCACAACTTAAGTCACAAACACAATGCCTTCTGACATTTCTGCACTTTTTAAGTATTTGTCGTTATCCCCGTTCCCCCCCACTTCCTTAATATGTGAAAGTCAATCGTTTGGGGCAGGATCCAAAGAGCCTTGGGGTGGGCAGTGGCCGGAAGTACTTCGCCGTTATGTTTCTCTCACAGTGTGTAGGAGGAATTATACTTGAAACTCAGGGATGTTTCGAAAATAAAGGTGAAGAGGGTTAGCCGTTGAGGGGAGAAAGGGCATATGTACATCTTTTAGATGTGTCTGACTTTGTTCCTGGGATTGCTTGCCTTGGGTACTAGATCTGTGATCGTTGAAGAGCCCTGGTGGCGCAGTAGTTGGAATGCAGTATTGCAAGCTAACTCTGCCCACTGTCAGCAGTTCGATCCAGAGTGGCTCAAGGTTGACTCAGCCTTCCATCCTTCCAAGGTGGATAAAATGAGCGACCCAGATTGTTGGGGGCAAGAGGCTGACTCTGTAAACTGCTTAGAGAGGGCCATGAAGCACTGTGAAATGGTATATAACTCTTAAGTGCTATTGCTACAGAAGAAAGTTGTTCTTAGAAAAAAACAGCACTATTTTTCGGGCTACGATTACAGTCCAATTTCCATGGAATTATGTGGAACCTCTATAAATTTACCTGTGTAGTATGGAGGACTTCAGGTGAAACATCAGAGGAATGAAGGGAGAGAATGATGATCCTTCCATCCCGCACCTCCTACAGCCTGCCACCCCCACAAAATGTACCTCTGAGGGTTGGAGAGAGGGCAGAGACTAAGGGAGAGCAGGCACAATTGAAGAGAAGTTGGATTCCATCATGGTGCCGGATCTCAAGGACTTTGGGAATCTCAGTGGAATATGAGCTTCTCGTGCTTCCTTTACTACGATAATGAATCAAGCTGTATGACTGATAATCGTTGACTCAAATTCCCTTAGTTATGGAGACTAAGGTGGACTCATAGCTTGGCTTCAGTCTTGGAATGTCTAAAATAAGAAGGTCAGGCTGGAATGGGAATGGATTGTAATCCTGCATTTGAGGATAAAGAGGAGCACCCAATATTTTATGAAAGCAATGTCGAATACCATTGGCATATAATTTGCACTGAAATGTAAAACAGAAATTGGGAGTTGCTTAACACTACGGATTATTTCCCAGTTTGGTGGCAGCCAAAATACTGCAGGTCAACCCTTAAGTGGTAGCTTGACTTCTGATTTGCGGACTTCCAACTCCCAGAATTCTCCAGCCAGCCACGCTGGTTGGGGAATTCTGGGAGTTGAAGTCCATAGGTTTTGAAGTTGTCGAGTTTAGATACCACTGGTCTGCAGGTTTGTCTAAGCCCAATCTTCCACCGATGGTGTCTGTGTATTTTTAAGAGAGGGGATGTGTTAGACTTTTAAGACATTTAAATCCTCCAGATAAATCTAGTGCATTGCATTTAGTAACCAGGTACCTTCTAAAACCATCATATCTGAAATTCTTTGTATTTCTGAGGGTTGATTTATCCGCCTTTCTTTAGCCATCTCAACCCAAACTCTGAAGAGGGGCTCACCGTCTTTCGATGCTATATAAACTATAGCTTCAGCTTGTTCAGATTATCCTAAAAAGGCCTTGATTTCAGGGGCGGGGGGGATGCGACCCAAATTTGCCTCAATTAATTTATGTCCCTGGAAGCTCCGTCATGTTAAGATCTTCCAATAATATTTTCGTCAGTTTTTCTAGACCGTACTTTTTTAAAATCCTGATTTCTTTAAAAGAAAAGAAAGATAAGTATCTGATGTAGTCTAATATTGGAATTATAATTACCTGTATATTTTTAAATCATTTTATAGGTGAGGATTTTCATACTATGGAAAATAGGCCTATTTTTTTTGCAAAACTCCAAACACATTTGTCAGGGTAGAAATTGTTTTATAATCAAGATGTCTGGGACAAACTGTATGGAAATCAAAGGTGAAAAAGTGCTGATTTGGGTTATTTAGAAGGCACCTTTCTTGCAGGAAGTGATTTTATTTTATCAATTTATCCCTCACTTTACTTAAAAGTGGTGTTTCCTGACACTGCCTTCCGAATGACCAGGCCTTTCTCTGCAGCAGCTTTGTTTATAATCTTACCATAATTTAAAAGTGTCATATAGAGGTTTTTCTGAGCCCTTTGTATTCCAACTTCCCTACCTGAAACTGACTCAATAAGAATTAAAACGGGAGAAAAAATTCAGACGGAACAGCCGTTTATGCCAATATATTTTAATAGAAACACTGTCTAAAAAATATGGTATAAAAAAAAAACCTGTTTGCACTATTATTCAGATTACTCAGGATTGGGGCAATAAAATAGAAATTAACGCTGGGAAGTTTTGCTTCCCCAAAATAAAACCAAACTACCTCAACTAATAATTTTTTTTTTTTAAAAAGAAGAAGTTATAAATCAAATTGTTCAAGAAATACTAACGTTATCATACTGACCGGCTCAGGAAGGTCCGTGCCTGTCAACCAGAATCCATTTTCATACTTTCATCATGTGAATGGTGTTTAGAATAAATGTCTTGCTAGTCTGCTTTTTAAACATAAGACTGTATAATATATATATTTTTTTTCCTTCAGAAAAGCGGAAACCTGCATTGATCTTATATGGATGCTGCTTGCTTGACCCCTGCTACATTGGTGTTCTCTGTATGGCATAATCTTTATTTGCTCATCGTTACTTGGCCCTAATGGGGGTTGTGCAAAGGGCAGCCACATCAACAAGGCATCCGGGGTGGTGCCCTTTTGGCTGGGAGCCTCCCCGCACACTGGCAGTAGGAGAGAGGGGACGGACAGATGGATATACTTTATAGATGTTTGCCTTCTAGTAAAGTATAACCAGCCTCGCACGATGTTAGGCCTCAAACCTCTTATGCAGTATAATAGCAATTTCTTTCTTCACACCCCTTAGCAACACACACACACACACACGCACACACATTTTAAGTAAAATCCATTGGAATCAGGTCAGGGGTGGGTTTCTCGCCCCATTCCAACCAGTTCGGTTGGAACGGGGCCAGCGGCATCCTCGTGCACGCGCGCGGTGCACGCATGCGTACTAGCGTCTGCGCAACGCTCCAGCTGCTCCTGGAGGATCGCGCAGGCGCTGTATGCATCCTGCGCATGCGTAGAAGCGCAGAACTCATCAAAACCGGGTAAGGACTGCGGGCGGGCGGGTGCGCCCTTCGCCGTTTCCGGAAGTTACTTACTTCCGGATTCGCCGACCAACCGGTTTGCAGGGACCGCCGCGAACCGGTTGAAACCCACCCCTGAATCAGGTCAAGATGCCCCCCAATATACACACACACATACATACACCCTGTTTCCCCCAAAATAAGACCTCCCTGGATAATAAGCCTAATCGGGCTTTTGAGCGCATGCCCTAAAATAAGGCCTCCCCCGAAAATATTGCAACCCAACAGCAGCCATGAGGTGACCACGCTCGCCACCTCCTGCGCCTCAAAAATAATAAGACGTCCCCGAAAATAAGGCCAAGCACTTATTTCGGGGGTCAAAAGAAAATAAGGCCCTGTCTCATTTTGGGGGAAACACGGTATATATAAAATTAAGAAGGGAATTTACACTGGTTATTTTCCTGCATTGGGTTGCATTCCTTCATAATCAGAAAGGAAATTTTGGCCGCCCCAAATGGAGGCCGCCTCAATTTGGGACACCTGGGTTCTCCAAATAGATCTACTTTGCTTGCATTTTCAAGTTGCAACCCTTGTTTTCATGGCTTAACGTTTTTATGGACATTAGGGGAGAAATTTTACACTCGGGTGGACCCATATACCCTCCAAATTTTCCACCTCTTGTGAGATCGTTAGGAAGTCATGTTGATTGATTGATTGATTGGGACTTAGGAAGTCCCGCATGTTTAATCGACTGCTCTATTTCATCCAGTTCGTAGAAAAGGGCCATGAACAACCTTACCAAATGTTAATATCACCAACTTTTAAATAACAGTAGGAGGTTAATCATATAATACAGACTCGGAGGAGTGGAGTGTTAGTGAATGGGTGGGAAATTCATTACGAGCTGGTGAGAAAGCGTTGTAGCCTAATACCCAGTGTCATCAACCTGCTAAGAATAGTATAAGGTAAATGTTTACAGTTACTATGCATTTGATTTCCTTTCCCGCCCTCCCTCCCTTACATTGAGGATTTAATCTTGAGGCTTTGTAGGAATCCCTGGACGTCCCCGATGACTTTCACCGAGCAACCAATTTAAATGTAGGGATAATATGCACTGAACTTGCACTGTATTTGTAATTAAAGCTTTTAGAAACCCCTAGGCAGCAATGCAAAATTCCCCTGCACTGCTCTCAAATCTAATGAGACGGGGGACGTATGAGATTTCAGTATATTGAAATTAATGGTGGAGATTTATAGCCCCCCCCTTTCTTGATGAATTATGCCAATTAACAAGGGCATTTGCCTTGTCTGCCTGCCCTCCCCATTGTGCTCTGATATCCATAGCAAGATACAAAAGCTGTAATGCTCAGATTCAGTTCCACCAATTTGCAAATTATAAAGACAGACCTCAAGTCTGCAGCGTCTAGAGAGTACGGCCACGGTGGTGGAATCAAGGCTCCCATCTGTTTGGGTTTGTTTTTTTTTTAACCTGAAGTGCCATACAACATACAAAAACCAGATCAAGCTTTGATCACACCGTCACAGCCAACATCTTGATTTTGGGGGGGACCATGCCTGCAGACGCCTTTCCTCATATAAGCCGTTATGGGTAAAGGTGGATTTTAAAAAAATGTAGTTCAGATTTTACTTGGAAGCATTCTAGCGAAATACATTGGCAGTCCAAGTGATACGTTAAGCACCCTCCCTCTTTACAGATGGGTCTTTGCAATGCAAGCTGACGTGTTTTTCATGCCCATTTTAAGCAAACTTGAACTGTAGTACTACTGACTACCACTTTATCCATAACTTAATTTTTTCTGCACTTTTTGTTCCTGGTCTGAGGCAGCAATAAAAGATGAGGAATTCAGCCAGCTGTATTGTACTGTAATTATCTGCTTTCCAGTGCCTTGTTTCTGAATGGTTTGGAGTTACTTTGAATATCTTAAGCTTTATCCCCAGAGTTGTAGAGCAAAACACTGAAAGGAGATCAAAAATTAGATTTCTTCTCCCTATTTAAAGTGTACGAAAGCTGTACTTGTATGTTTATAACTCAGTTTTTAGGGAAGAATTGTAGATTTATTTAGCCCAAGGATTTGACAATATATATATTTAATTTTCAGCTTCTGTTATTCAACTGTAAAGTATTCTTATATGGCGAATTGGATTGTCCACCATGTTACGAAAAATACTTATTGACTGTATTTGGCAAACATTGGCCTTTGAATTCTATTTCTCTACTGAGGGATTGAAAGCTGAAAATGTGATAGCAATTTACCAAAGATCATTGTGGAACAAACATGGCAAAGCTTCCATTGTGGTTTGTTTAGTGACACAGAAGCGGAAGAGTTTTTGGTTGGTATTTCGTTTCGTGTCTCTTATTCGCCTGGTAAAGAGCTGGTACCCACCTCAGTAGTTTTGTGCCATGGCACTTTTTGAGCACTTTCCTATAAATCCCCCTATTATTGCTGTTCTAGCAAGGGGGAAAGAGAAACAATGCAAGTTCGAAGTCTCTTAATATGCACAAAGTCACCTCTTCCCATCATCTTGGAAAACGTGTCGGAGGACAGTTGCTAAGTCCACTTAAAGAGTTCTTGTCATCTCCACCAAAAATGCCACATGTCCCTTACAGAATAGGCCCAGCTATTGGTTGTGTTTGAAATATTCAAGAGAATCAGAACAGCCACACTAGATGCATTTTTTAGTGCTGAATTGTATAAAACTGGGGTGTCCAACCTTGGGCCACTTTAAAGACCTTTAGATGTCAATTCCCAGAATTCCCCAGCCAGCCAAACGTTATCAGTTATCAACGCTGAACATCTCTGGTATAAAGGCTGGTTGCGTACGGCATCAGGTATGATGGGAGAACTATCTAGGAAGGCAGCTACATTTAGACAGTGGCTCCCTCTAAGCCAGGGGTGTCAAACTCATGTCACGGCAGCGTCACGTGACATATCAGGGCTCCCCCCCTTTGCTAAACTGGGTGTGGCTAACGTGTGATGCATCCGGCCCATGGGCCGGGAATTTGACACCCCTGGTCTAAGGGGATTGCAAGCCAGGTGAGCCAAATTTAAATCCCAGGAAGGAACTGGGAGCATTTGTGGAAGCAAATTTTGCTTTCCATTCCTTTGCAAGAAAGGCAAAGGAGTGGATGATACCAAAAGCAGCCTCAACTGTTGCTTTCAGGTGCCCTCTTCAAGAAGTTTGAAAAACACTTGGAAAGATGGCCTATTGAAAAAGAATGAATAATCATTTGCCATCTCTTCCAAATTACACAGAGATTAATGGGGCTAAAACTAGGAAACAAACCTCCATAATAACGAGAGGAAGGAAAAGAGGTTTTATGAAAGTGGCCTCAAGAGCACTTAAATAACAATCATTGAACCAGCTTTAACTGACCTTACAAGCAGCTACAGAACATCAGCTAACTCCTTTCTATTGCATGGAAGTTTGTGGGAATTTAAAATCGGGCTTGGTTGCTAATCCAGTTGGGTTGGAGTTCAACATGCCCAAGCACACAGGTGTCCAGTCAATTGAAGTCACATGAGCCATGATGTCATTGCACAAATGGCTACAAATTTCATCATTTACACCAGTTGCGGTGATGCAACATGTGTGAGATAATGCATTAGGCAGAGTCCTTAGGTCTTAGGCTTTTGGCTGTAACTACTGGGGAGCTGCAGTAACCTCCAATCCAAAGAGGGAGGTTTTAAGGCACTAGGCAGAGCTATAAAGAATTATTTTCAGCTGCAGTAAACAATGCACCCTAAAAGTGGAGGGAATAAGGCAAGGGGGAGAAAAAAGCTTGATTCTGAAAAAAAACATTTCCTAAATTGCCTTTGAGGGTTTGGTTTGGTTTGGTTTATTAGATTTATATGCTGCCCTTCTCCCAAGGATTCAGGGCGGCGTACAACATTAAAAAAAAACACACATTACAAAAGTTAAAAAGAATTAAATAGAATATCCCAAACGAACCCAATTAGAATTAACAATGACATTTTTAAGAAAATTCAATTAAAATTAACAATGAGGGTATTTGCTGGTTCAAAATTTGTGCGTAGCACATGTTTATCGATATTGTCCTTAATAAGGAAGACACTTGATACCGATGAAACACATTTCACATGCTTTTTTTTTTAAGATGTCAGATCCAATCACAAAATGCATGGTGTGTTCTAATCCACAACGAGAAGCCCGTCACTTTTTATGCAAAATTCTGGGTGGCTTAAAAAAAAGTTTTAAGTCATTCTGATTCAGACCTCTGGGTCAGAGGTGGGTTACAAATCCTGGTGCTAATTTGCCCGCGCATGACGCTTCTGTGCATGCATAGAAGCGTCTGGGCGGTTGGGCGGAGCCTCCCATCACCACCGCTACCGGTTCGCCCAATCCGGGAGCAACCCACCTCTTCTTCTCTGGATCCTCATGGAATGTTGGGGAGATTTGCACCATGGAGACCGATTGGTTGGAAGGGAGGACATATTTGTCATCATCTTCACCAGATGAAGGTTAAATTAACTGGGCAGAAATTCAGATCAACAAACGGTACCCACGTCTCCTATTCAGGAGGCAACGGTGAATTATTCTAACAAAAACCAGGACTTCTAGAAAAATAACATTGGACCTTTTTCTCATGCATTTTAGAATCCAAAAACCACCTTTGGTAAGTGTTTCTCAAACCCTGAATCAGACCTTCTAATTTCCCTATTCAAAGAATAGAAGCTTGACTAATAAAATGGGTATTTCATGAGCCTGCTGGGAATCTCTTGGTTTTCAACATCTGAGTGTACAGTACTTTAAATTTTTCTGTAAGACTGATGAATGTATGTAAAGAGCAATTTCACTGTGTGATTCCCCCCCTCCCCCTTGCCTTAATGGCCTCAAATAAAGTATTTCTTTAAAAAAAACTTATGGCCTGAGTTTTAATGATGCGGTGTCCTGTCTCATGGGGGGCGGGGGGGGGGAGCAAGAATCAATAAATGGAGACAAAGTTGGTGAAACATGCCCTTGGCTGTCCATAGACCACATTCTGGTACTTAAATACTACTTACAGCAAGGTGTTATTAGTAAAATATAAAAGGAACAATAACTTCTCTGCATTTTATGTTCTAATTTTCATCTCTGTGGCATTATAGGTAGTCCTTGACTTAACAGTTCGTTTAGTGACCATTCAAAGTTACGACGGCACTGAAAAAAGGGGACATGACTTTTTCCACACTTAATGACCGTTGCAGCATCCCCATAGGGTCGGTGTGATCCCCTTTTGCGACTTTCCGACAAGCAAAGTCGATGGGGAAGCTGGATTTACTTATCAACTGTGTTACTAACAAATGCAATAGTTCGCTTAACAATGGGGGCAAGAAAACTGGTAAAATGGTGCAAGCTGACTTAACAAATGTTTCACTTAGCAACCTAAGTTTTGGGCTAAATTGTGGTCATAACCTGAAGACTTCTTGTATTGATTAATTGCTAAAAGAGGGTAAAGAGCAAGGATGTTTGTGGCTAGGATGTGTCAATCAGAACAGAGCTGGAAGGGACCTTGGAGGTCTTCTAGTCCAACCCAGTGATCAAGGAGGAGACCCTATACCTTTTCAGGCAAGAGGCTGTCCAGTCTCCTTAAAGACCTCCAGTGAGGGAGCATTCACACCACCTGAAGGCAAGCTCTTCCACTGCTTAATTGTTCTCAAGATGGCAGCTGTGACCACATGCTCGAAACTCAACGGAGGTGAAAGATGTTTCTGTTCTTGGCTTTGAATATGGAAAGAAGAGAAGAGAATAGAATAACAGAGTTGGGAGGGACCTTGGAAGTCTTCTAGTCCAACCCCCTGCTTAGGCAGGAAACCCTATAACACTTCAGACAAATAGTTATCCATCATCTTCTTAAAAACTTCCAATGTTGGAGCGTTCACAACTTCTGGAGGCAAGTTGTTCCACTGGTTAATTGTTCTAACTGTCAGGAAATTTCTCCTTAGTTCTAAGTGGCTTCTCTCCTCGATTAGTTTCCACCCATTGCTTCTTGTCCTGCCCTCACGTGCCCTGGAGAATAGTTTGACTCCCTCTTCTTTGTGGAAGCCCCTGAGATATTGGAAGACTGCTATCATGTCTCCCCTACTCCTTTTTATTAAACTAGACATATTTTGCAATTATCTTGGGAAAGTTTTAATCCCTGCTTGGTTTTAAAAAGATCAGCAAAGGCCAACTGACATGCTGCTACGTAGCCAGATGAAAAAGAAAATCCTAAATGCAGATTTAAATTAAGGGTAATTTTAAAGAAAGCTGTATAAACATGTCGTCCCAATTCAGAATCAACCTAACGCTTAAGAGAGCACTCCTTGCCCAGATATCCCTGCCCTGTGTACTGAAAGGCACAAGGTCTATCGAGTGGTGGGTTCTGGATCCCGTTGCAACCAGTATGGTGCAGCGGGGCCCAGTGTCCACCACATGAATGTGCGCAGTGCTTACGTCCTGCGACACTCCGCAACACTCCAGCAACTCGGCAGAGCGTTGCACAGGTGCCGTACACTCTGTGTGCGGAAGCCCCGAAGAGCTCAAATACCAGTAAGGGGTGCGGGTGAGTGGGCGGGCCCTCCGGAGCACCGGAACAGAACAGTACCTGGTGCTTCCGACAGGCACTGGTACGCACGTACCGGGGTGTACCAGTCGTAACCCACCACTGAGTCTATCCAACTCCTGTGGCAGCGCTCTTGGGAGGGACTTGGTTTTGCAACCATGACAGGGTCTTTAGCATTTCCTCAACCAGCTTGTTTTGCATCGGGAAGAAAGTGGGAAATAGCCCTGGGCAACGCCTGCAAAAATGTGGAAAGACTGAGCTGACACCCCATTAATTCCACTGTAGATCTGTCATTTCCATGTGGCTAGGCCTGAGGCTAGAGTTTTCGTCACCGGCGCAATGGAACAAGTAACAGCATGGAGAAGCATTTGCTCTTTGCACCTCCTTAATGTGCATTAAACATTTGCTAGCACAGATTCGGAAGCAAATTCCATTTATTGCCTGCCTTCATATTTTAAGTCAGCGGGAGGAGAATAGTTCTCAATGGGTCTACGACAACTTGCCACAGCGAACTCACCATGGCCAATTCACCGCGGATCATCTCACCCTAGGACAAGAATTATACTAATATCGAAGAAATAGTCAACAAGAATCGTTAAAGAAAGGATGACAAAGGAGGGACAAAATAAAATGTGAATGACAAAAATTACAATTATTAATTATTTTAAACTATGTGTTAACCCAGCGTCGCCCAGGTATTTACAATACAATACAATAGCAGAGCTGGAAGGGACCTTGGAGGTCTTCTATTCCAATCCCCCGCCCATGGGATATTTGTTTATCCCAATCCTGTATTAGACATTCAAATATCCGGACCAAATGTAATTGGATTTTCCTCCTTACCAGAGGGAACCCCCTTGTGCTGTACTGTGAAGCCGTTATCATTGCAACTCCACTGTGCTGTACAGTAGAAGCCATTTTGCAGTAGAAGCCATTTTAAGGCACAACAGACTGTACCTTAACAGAACACACACCCCGGGCAGTGCTAGGGGTGTCCTATCCCCACAGTATTTGTTTCCGGAGAGTAAGTCATCTGTGTACCAAGTTTGGTTGAAATCGCTCGAGGCGTTCCAGAGTTATGTTGGAACACACACACACACACAGCCATTTTTATATATAGATAGATAATAAAGATAATAGATCATTAACTTCAATTGGAAACACAGAAGGTAGTAGAGCTGTGGGAGCTGGCCCATACTAAAAAAGAGAAATATAAACCCTAAAAACGGAACTCTCTTATCTCCTGAATCTCAAGCCTTCTAAACAGGGATATCAGGTTTCGCCAGTTTATTTCAGGCCTGTTTTATATTCAAAGCCAGCTCTCCTGGGTAGCAATGCTTGTCTGCCAGATAGCTCACAAGATAGGAGCTTAAAACTTTGCAAGAAATTAAAATAATGCCATCTACTGCTAAAGAGCGCGTTTTTGTTTTTGTTTTTGTTTATTCCAGGGAACCAAAAGTAAATTCTGCAGTAAAATCAACCTAGCTTTTCCCCAGATTCTTAGAATCTCCTTTCTTGGAAGATTTTGAGTGTGCTTTTTTTTTCAAATCATCTTCTATTTCCACAGGAAATTCGGTTATGTGTGCTTTCACGCAGGGGAGGCAAAATCTTTTGGAATAGAAAAGACTGCAGTCCTGGAAAATAAACAGAAAAAAGGAAAATCAACCGGATTAACAAACCTTCATGCCAACGGAGGTGTCTTTGGCCTTGGTCCTCATTTTGAGGAGGCTCCGTGGAGAACTGTGAGCAGTATAACTTTGGGCAAGTTATGTTTCCCCAAAAATAAGACATGGCCTTATTTTCTTTTGTCCCCCCAAATAAGCGCTTGGCCTTATTTTCAGGGAGGTCTTATTATTTTTGAGGTGCAGGAGGCGGCAAGCGTGGTCACCTCTTGGCTGCTGCTGTCGTGCAGTATTTTCAGGGAGGGCTTATTTTGGGGGAAACAGGGTAGAATTGTTGGTTGGTGACTTCATTTCCCAACAACTACGATCCCCTTCTAAAGAAACCAGACTTGGGTGAACAGTTGGCCTGAGGACTTCTTCATCCAATGCAATTTGTTCCTCTCCAGTTGGGAACGGAAGAAATGGCCTAAATCACTTGTTTTCCAAACTTGACAGCTTTAAGATGGGTAGACTTCAACCAGTGGTGGGTTACAACTGGTACGCCCCAGTACGGGTGTACCGGTACCAGTGGTGGGTTTCAAAAATGTTTAGAACCTCTTCTGTCGGTGTGGCCTGCTTTGTGTGAGTGGCTGGCCAGCCATGTCACCGGGTGGGAGTGGCTTGCCAGCCATGTGACTGGATGGGAGTGGCTTGCCAGCCATGTGACTAGGTGGGCATGGCCAACTTGTAAAATGTGGTGAAACTCACTTTACAACGCTCTTTCTTAGCAACCAAAATGTTGGCTCAGAAACTGGCATTTGAAGCATGCAAGTCTTAAAGCTGTCAAGTTACAAGACTCTTGCACCCCAACCCTTTAGAAAAAAAAAAACCCAGGGGTGTTCAAACTTGGCAGCTTTAACATTTGTGGACTTCAACTCCCAGAATTCCTCCTCCAATCATGTTTGCTCAGGAACTCTGGCATTGAAGTGTGCAAATCTTAAAGCTGTCAAGTTACAAGACCCTTGCACCCCTAACCCTTTAGAAAAAAAACCCCAAGGGTGTTCAAACTTGGCAGCTTTAAGACTGGTGGACTTCAACTCCCAGAATTCCTCCTCTCGTTCTTCATCTTGATGATGTGCGGACGGGTGGGGGGAGGGAGCTGGAACCGGTTCTAAATGGCACGGTAGATTTGTGGAACCTCTTCTATAGAAGAGGTTAGAACTGGCAGGAACCCACCCCTGACCGGTGCCTGCCGGGAGCACCAGGCACTGTTCCGGTACGGTGCTCTGGAGGGCCCACAGGCCCGCCCACGCTGCTTACCGGTATTTGAGGTTTTGGGGGCTTCCACGTACACACATAGAGTATACGGTGCCTGCGCGACACTCCACCAAGCTGCTGGAGCGTCATAGGGGGTAAGTATGCATGCGTGTGCTGCGCACGTTCATGTGGTGGATGCCTGGCCCCGTTGCACCATACTGGTTGCAACAGGATCTGGAACCCACCACTGACTTCAACTCTCAGAATTCCCCAGCCAGCACAGCACAGTTGGCTGAGAATTGAAGTCCATTCACTTTAGGTGTGGGGCAGTGGTGGGTTTCTGCCGGTTTGCACCAGATCGGGAGAACCGGATGGTGAAATTGAGCCAAATCCTGGACTTACAACTTCATTTAGTGACGGTTCAAAGTTACAACGGCATTGAAAAAAGCGACTTATGAACGCTTTTCACACTTAACGACCGTTGCAGCATCCCCATGGTCCTGTGATCAGAATTCAGATACCTTGGCAACTGGTTCATATTTATGACGGTGGCTGCATCCGGGGGTCGCGCAATCCCCTTTTGTAACCTTCTGGCACGCAGTCAATGGGGAAGAAGCCAGATTCGCTTCACAACCATGTTACTCCACAATTGCAATGATTCACTTAACGACAGTGGAAAGAAAAGTCGTCAAACGGGGCAAAACTCAACTCAGCTAATGCTTCACCTAGCAACGTAAAGCTTGGGCCCAGTGGTGGTCGTAAGTCGAGGGCTACCTGTCGCTTCTGTTCCAGAGGCAAGCCCCAACCAGTTGTCATGCCATTTCCCCGAATAACTTTAGTTTCCTCCTTTTTGAGAAAGGGAGATGAGGAAAGAAATGGCTCGTGAATCATTCTTCTGACCACATCCTGGCCCAGAATCTGGGGGCGAATGGAAAGTGGGAAGGAAAGCTGCTTGCACAACTTGGGAAAACCGCTCCTCTCTGACAGCCCTCACAGCAGGTCACAATTTCTGGCGGTTTCCGATCACATCTGAGGCAATGTGTGCGTACTCAGAGCAACTCATGCAGGCCCTCTGGGCAAGAAAGAGACACAGAAGGAAGACTCGACACGAAGAGACCATCTTGGGAGGATCTGGGCTTCTTCTGAAGGGGGCTTGCCGTAGAAACAAGGACCAGAACCCTGCTTTGGGCCAGTGGAAGCACCCTCTGAGCCTAGCAAGCAAACTCCAGCTCAGCTCTTGCCGTGCTGGTACAAAATTCTCCGTCGTCTTTAATTCTTCAGGAGAAATTAAGAGAGTAGGACAGTGATTTTGTCATTGCTTGCTGAATGCAATGCATGTGCAACTCCCCGTGGTTCCCCCCCCTGCATGTGCACGTGCCCCCCCCAATGCTCCGCCCCTCCCTCACCCATTTCTGGCTTCCAGGTTGGTGTAGGAGGCCTTCCAGGCACAAAACAGGGTGCGGGGGGACTGCGCATGCTTCCAGGCCAAAATGGGGTGCGGGGACACTACACGAGACCCCCAAAAGGCAATGCATGAGCCCCATCGCCCACATATGCATGGCAGAGACCCCAAGACCAGTTGGCTGGTGGGAGGCATACATGCATGCCCAGGGGAGCTGGGCTGAGGCGACAGCTGGCTTGCCCTCAGAGAGGGCCCTGCATGCCACAGGTTCGCCATCACGGGAGTAGGAGATCAAAGGATTCCTCCTTTGCAATCTACCACTTTCCGGAACTCGGGACGGACAAAAAGTACTTTAAACTCCATATCTATCTCTCTACCTACTCACACCTCCATCTATCCACCCATCCATCTCTGTTCTACAAGACCTGAATCTTTGCAGCCATGCAGAGTCCACCCTGTTCCATCAAAATGGAAGAGAACGAAGTGAGAACGTATTTAATCCCACCCACTCTTGATTTTTTTCTTCTTCCAGAGTCTCCCTTTTAGTGTCTTCTGAAGAAAGTGGGTCCAATATTCACAAAATAACTGGACTTGGGCAGTGGTGAAATGCATTTTTTTTCACTACCGGTTCTGTGGGCATGGCAGGGGAAGGATACTGCAAAATCCCCATTCCCAACCCACTCCAGGGGAAGGATACTGCAAAATCCCCATTCCCAACCCACTCCAGGGGAAGGATACTGCAAAATCCCCATTCCCAACCCACTCCAGGGGAAGGATACTGCAAAATCCCCATTCCCTACCCACTCCAGGGGAAGGATACTGCAAAATCCCCATTCCCTCCCCACTCCAGGGGAAGGATACTGCAAAATCTCCATTCCCTCCCCACTCCAGGGGAAGGATACTGCAAAATCTCCATTCCTTCCCCACTCCAGGGGAAGGATACTGCAAAATCTCCATTCCTTCCCCACTCCAGGGGAAGGATACTTAAAATCTCCATTCCTTCCCCACTCCAGGGGAAGGATACTGCAAAATCCCCATTCTCTCCCCAACTCCTAGGGGAAGAAAATTGCAAAACCTCCATTCCCATTCCACTCCAGGGGAAGCTTTCTGCAAAATCCCCATTCCCTCCCTACTCCTGGGAGAAAGATACCGCAAAATCCCCATTCCCACTCCACTCTGGGGCCAGCCAGAGGTGGTATGTGCCGGTTCGCCGAACTACTCAAAATATCCGCTAGCGGTTCTCCAGAACCTGTCAGAACCTGCTGAATTTCACCCATGGATTTGGGGGGGGGGGCACTGAGAGGTATAGCAACTGTGTCAGACTGTTGAATCTCATCTCCTGCGCCTGGCCATCCAAAGGAGTGGAGGCAAACCCTGAATGGTGAGTGGCTGGGACAGAGGGTGTGTGTGCATCGGTGTGGGTGGATGGGTGTAATCATTTAGTCACGCTCCAGAGCCACGCATTACATTCGGTATATTCACAGTGTAACATTCACTTCTATAATAAGCTTGGCTGTGCCTCAATTCCTCACTGGCACTTTGTCAATAGTTTATTCATTTAAATCAATGTTTTTCTAACTTGCTAACTTTAAGCTGCATGGACTTCAGCTCCTTGAATTCTGACAAATTGCTAAGTTCGAAAGATATTGATTTAAGTACAGAGGTTAAGTACAATTGAAAATGTGAAGTGAATTAAGATACTATCTGGACTACAAGGTCAGCGGGGGAGACTCACACTCTGGACTACATGGCATATCGCCCATAACTTTCAATCAGGGACAACCATTAAAAAAGCCTCAATGACTGTACAGCCTAATTTGGGGACATCAAACAATTCTACGGAGCAGCACAAATGTTGCTGGTCCAAAATAAATCGTGATAAGAAGACTCTGCCTGGGCTGTACCAACCCACACAGCCACTAGGGGGCACCAAAGCTAATTTTCAGGACATCTCCCCCCCCAGCTTTTCTATACAGACAGTCCTTGACTTATGACCACAATTCAGACCAAACTTTCTGTTGGTAAGCGAGACATTAGTGAAGTGAGTTTTGCCCCATTTTATGACCTTTCTTGCCACAGTCGTTAAGTGAATCGCTGCGGTTAGTAAGCCAGCAGCCCAGTTAGCAGTCCGTGCTGTTGTAACTTTGAACCGTCACTAAACAAACTGTTGTAAGCCGAGGGCTACGTTGGCACAGTCTGGTTGCCAAGTGCCCAAACTTAGACCCTGTGACCACAGGGACACTGCGGCTGTCGTAAGTGTGAAGACTGGTCATAAGTCCGTTTTTTTCCACAGCCACCGTAACTTTGAACTGTCACTTGTACAGATTAACAGAGTTGGAAGGGACCTTATAGGTCATCTAGTCCAACCCCCCCCCCCACTCAAGCAGGAGACCCTATACCAGTGATGGTTAACCTTTTTTGGATCGCATGCCAAAAATAGGAGTGTGGGGTGTGTGTGTTTGTGGGTGGGCGTGCCACCCCCATAATGCTATGCGCATGACCTCCCCAGGCGCCTGTGTGCGCGACACCCCCCTACACATGCTTTTGGCCCGCGATGGGCCCATTTTTCGCCCTCCCCAGGCTGAAGAGGCTATCTAGGAGCCTGGGGAGGGTGAAAACAGCCCCCCCCTTGGAGGCTTCAGGAGGCTTCTCTGACGGCTCCGGAGAGCGAAAAACGGCCCAACACACAAACCAGAGGTCCATTCCTGAACTCCCAGTGTTGCGTGGTTTTTCGCCCTCCGAAGGTTTCAAGAAAGCCTCCGGATGGTAAAAAATGGCCGAAAAAGAAGGCCGAAGTCAGCTGGCCAGTGTGCACGCTGGAGCTGACAGGGCAACGCCTCGCGTGCCCTGACAAACGGCTCCGCGTGCCACAGGTTTGCGATTACGGCCCTATATCATTTCTGACCAATGGCGGCCCAATCTCTTCTTGAAAGTCTCGAGTGACGAAGCTCCCATGAATGAAGGTCTGTTGGGCCGAGGACCCCTAGCAATGAAGCAGGGTAGCTGAAAGTTATTTCAACCCCGGTGACAATTGTCTACTCTCCTTTAAAAATAACGGAGGCCTCGAGTCCCGACTCTGGAATGACAAGTATTTGGAATTCAGAAAAGCTGGCTGCCCCTCTCGGTCCCGTTGCCAGGAGGTCATTTATGAAGACAGACCCCAGCGACAGACGTCCAGAGGAATCACATGATACTTACTGGCCCAGCACACACCCGTTTGTGACACCGACTACACCGCGCACCAAGGATGAGGAATCTGTCCTTGTCTGGGGTGAACGGGTCATTCATAACATAACAGTCTTCCAGGAGGCTGTAAAAAAAAATTGCAACTGAACCGAACTGAACTCAATTCAGTTTTGGTCACCACGATGTAGAAAAGATGTGGAGACTCTAGAAAGAGTGCAGAGAAGAGCAACAAAGAGGATTAGGGGACGATTGGAGGCTAAAACATATGAGGAACGGTTGCAGGAACTGGGTGTGTCTAGTTTAATGCAAAGAAGGACTAGGGGAGACATGATAGCAGCGCATTTTTTTTTTTGCAGTTCCGCTGGTGTTATTGCACCAGCAGTGTTATTACTTGAGAGACCGCCTGCTGCCAATTACCTCCCACAGACCCATTAGATCTCACAGGGTTGGCCTCCTCCGGGTTCCATGTACTAGCCAATGCCATCTGGCTACTACCCGGGGGAGGGCCTTCTCTGTGGCAGCTCCGGCCCTCTGGAATGAACTCCCCGCAGGGATTCGGACCCTCACCTCTCTCCAGGCCTTCCAAAAAGCCGTCAAAACCTGGCTTTGCCGGCAGGCCTGGGGGTGATGAGTTCCCTCCCCTCTCGATTTGTATGATTGTGTGACTTTTGCTTATTTTAATTATTTGTATTTCGTTTTATGTTCCCCTTTTCCCCTTTTGAACTGTTCGCCGCCCTGAGTCCTCCCGGAGAAGGGCGGCATATAAATAATAAAAGTCAATTCAATTCCATTCAATTGCAGGAAGCTGCAATTTCTTTATGTGTTTTATAACATTCTTGGATATTATTATATACTTTATTCATTAACATTCAATAATACTAATAATCCTCCAAGGAGAGAGAGAGAGAGAGTGTGTGTGTGTGTCTATCTGTATAGTGTGTGTATAGTGTGCATCTCAAGGGTAGCATTTCCTGGGGGGCCAGAAGAAGTCTGGACGTGTCTGTTAGGTTTCTGCTCCCACTGCCCCTTCCCACTCAATATCTCAGGGGTTGCCACAAAGAAGAGGGGGTCAAACTATTCTCCAAGGCACCTGAGGGTAGAAGAAAAAGCAATGGGTGGAAACTAATCAAGGAGAGAAGCAACTTAGAACTGAGGAGAAATTTCCTGACAGTTAGAATAATTAACCAGTGGAACAGAAGTTGCCTCCAGAAGTTGTGAATGCCCCAACACTGGAAGTCTTTAAGAAGATGTTGGATAACCTCTGAAACGGTATAGGGTTTCCTGCCTAGGCAGGGGGTTGGACTAGAAGACCTCCAAGGTCCCTTCCAACTCTGCTATTGTATCTCTTGTATCTGATGAACCACACAGAGCAAGGGTGTCAAAATCAAGGCCCGCAGTGCCTCCTGCCAGTGAAAACAGAGCTCAGGAGAGCTGGGCGGGGCCCTCCTGGGCTCCGTTTTCAGCCACGACGGCCTCCTGCAGCCCTCCTCCGCCAGCGAAAACGGGCCCTGTTTTCACTGGCAGAGGGCTAGCAAAACAAACTAGACACAAAACAAAAGGAAGAATCTTTCCCCCTTTTGTATCTGAGCATGCCAGAAGCAACCGGAAAGGAGAAAAGGAAAGAACGGGAAAAAGAAGGAAAGATGGGAAGAGAGCAAGGAAGGAAAAATAAGGAACGTGGGGAAGGAAGGGAGGGAGGGAGGGAGGGAGGGAGGGAGGGAGGGAGGAAGGAAGGAGGGAACATGGGGAAGGAAGGAAGGAAGGAAGAAAGGAAGGAAGGAAGGAAGGAAGGAAGGAAGGAAGGAAGGAAGGAAGGAAGGAAGGATGGATGGATTATAATCAGAGTGAGGGAGGGTCGGAGGGAAATCCTGCCTTAGCACTTGGCCACCACAGGTAATGACCAAGAATGATCCAGAAAGGATGCTTCTTCTTCGCCCACTTTCCCCTCTGCTGCTGTCCCTCCAGGGGTCTGCCTTTTGTGCAAGGATGACCCCTGGCGATCAGCTGTGTGGCTTTTCCACAAAACAGGTCCCGAGTAGTGAGAAAAGATGGGCAGGGCCATCTACTTACGTGACTGAGTAGGCATTGGGAGGTTTATGTCCATAGTAGCTGAAGGGGGCTGATAATCCACAGAGCTCACATTCAAAAGTCTCCATCCGGGCACTATTATGGGGAGTGGGAAAATAAAACAAAATTATATCTTAAGCAGTGCTTTTCAACCTTGACAACTTGAAGATGTCTGGACTTCAACTCCCAGAATTCCCCAGCCAGCAAAAGCTGGCTGGGGAATTCTGGGAGTTGAAGTCCGGACATCTTCAAGTTGCCAAGGTTGAGAAACACTGATCTAAAGCAAGGCCTTCTAAATTTTTTTGTACTAGGTAAGGTAAAGGTTCCCCTTGCACATATGTGCTAGTCATTCCTGACTCTAGGGGGCGGTGCTCATCTCCGTTTCCAAGCAGAAGACGTCTCCGTGGTCATGTGGACGGCACGACTAAATGCCAAAGGCGCACGGAAGGCTGTTACCTTCCCACCAAAGCTGATTCCTATTTTTCTACTTGCATTTTTACGTGCTTTCGAACTGCTAGGTTGGCAGAAGCTGGGACAAGTAACGGGAGCTCACTCTGTTATGCTGCGCTAGGGATTCGAACCGCCGAACTGCCGACCTTTCTGATCGACAAGCTTAGCATCTTAGGCACTGAGCCACCGCGTCCCCTTGTGCTAGGTAGCCTCTCTTTTTTTTTCCTCAACCCCCCCACCACCACCACCACCCGACTTGATCGTGTTACAGAGGAAACCAGTGTATGCTCAAATACAGTTAGCAAAATATAGAAAAGAACGTTATGCAGTAAAGCAAATGCTTCTTTATGGATGTGTCAAATTGGTAATAAGACAATCCCCCTTTTTAAGGGAAGAATAACAGTGAGATTGATAGACCTTTTTTGGATTACTTTGCTGACTGTCTAGGATCGAAGGAAAAGTTAAATTTCAATTAAAGGCTCGGCAAAAAAACTAAAATTTCTTCCCTCCCCCCCCTCTGAAATCCATCCACCCCACATTAACAGCGCTTCTATAAAGCAGAGCCATCAATCTTGCCAACTTTAAGATGGATGGGCTTCAATTTCCAGAATTCCCCACCCAATCCTAAAGTTGCCATGGTTGAGAAACCCTGCTCTAAAGCATCACAGATGGGAGAAGGGGCAGAAGAGCCAAACTCCATGATGTCATCCTCTCCTGGGGCTCAGGCGAGAATATCCAAATATTCTGTCCATTGTTCATCCCAGGGATGTGCCACTGTCTTCGTGCAGTTGAGTGGAGCAACCGCCAAGCACTTCTGAATGGTTTGCCCTGATAGATACACGCAGGGGTGGGATTGGACTGGTTCGCACTGGTTTGGGCGAACCGGTAGCTCTGACTATCAGCTGGGAGCGAATCAGTTCGATCCAACTTTGAAGTGGGCCCACCTGCCCACCCCTGCGCTATACTCACCTATATATCCTATTCTGAAGCCCGGCTGATCGGCGCAGCAGAGTGGATTGCTGCGCGTCAGCGGTTTTCCTCGCCAAGTAATGTGGAAAATAGGTTTTCTGTCAACCGTGTGTGTCTGCCCGTGCGTGCTCAGCGAACCAGTTGTTAAACCAGTAGGATCCCACCCCTGGATACCCGGGCTGGTGCAGGACAGCATCAGTAGTTGAGCTGAAGGCTGCACCAATCTTATCCAATACCATCCACCGACTTGGGCTGATCTCAAAAGGCTAAGCATATGTAAGAGAATTGGTAGAGCTGTGGGGCGGAGTTAAACACCTCATCATTTCAGTTAAGACTTGGTGGCTCAGTAGCTCATTGGCTAAGATGCTGAGCTTGTCAATCAGAAAGATCGGCAGTTCGGCGGTTTGAATCCCTAGCGCCGCATAACGGAGTGAGCTCCCGTTACTTGTCCCAGCTTCTGCCAACCTAGCAATTCGAAAGCACATGAAAAATGCAAGTAGAAAAATAGGGACCACCTTTGGTTGGAAGGTAACAGTGTTCTGTGCACCTTCGGCGTTTAGTCATGCCGGCCACATGACCACAGAGACGTCTCCGGACAGCGCTGGCTCTTCGGCTTTGAAACGGAGATGAGCATCGGCCCCTAGAGTCAGGAACGACTAGCACATAAGCAAATATTTATCTTTACCTTTAACGACTCTAAGCTGATGATATGCTTAACTTTGCCCCCAGCCCCAGCTCTGCCTGTCCTTCACTACAGCATCTTGGATGGAAGATATTAAGACATTTTCAGATCATGAATATTTTGGAAGAAAGCAGACTAGCCACTTCTGTGTGCTATCTAAAAGAAAACTTCATCTACATGCCACGAAGTCACCGATCACACCATGCTACACCCAACACCATATCTTTGTAGAAATGCCTGAGCAAAGATGGAATAAGCCAGATTTGTGGTTTGAAAGCAAGCACAATGGTGATTATAGGAGAAAGGGGGAGAAAATGTCTAGGGCGGTGTTTCTTAACCGTGGCAACTTGAAGATGTGTGGCCTTCATAGCTGGCTGGGGGATTCTGGGAGTTGAAGCCCACACATCTTCAAGCAGCCATGGTTGAGAAATACTCACCTAGAGATTAAGAGGCATAACCGATCTAATTCATTTAATTATATTCATCTAATCTCAGCTCCAATAAAGCAGCCTTGAGGGGTTCCTTATATTCTTTTATTAATTCTTAAACCTGAAGGGTAGGCGAGCTAAGTTTTTATTAAGGCTGACGTGTAATGACCTGACTTCGGCTCCGGGTAAATGGATAACGTACAGTATGAGGTTTAAATTATGGATTTTTATTTTTTTTAAGAACTCCTCTGCCGTATCACATTTCTCTCACTGATAAAGCTGGGACAAGTATTTTGCTTGGATTTTCTGTTTTTTAATAGAACGGAACGCCCTCCAACTACAGGAGCACGGTAGAACAATATGTACTTGATAGTTAGCCTATGCAATCAGGGGTGGGCTTCAAAAATTTCAGCAACGGGTTCTCTGCCTGGTTGCTAGGTGGGTGTGGTCATGGTGGGCGTGGCCTAGTCGGCCTCCTGCACCATAGCAGGGTCCCCGTTTTCACCTTCCCCAGGCTCCAGAGGCCCATTTTCCCCCCTCCCCGAGCCTCCGCACTGGCCCTGCTCTTAACTTGCATCCAAAATGGGCCGCGGGGAGACTCCTGGGCGGGGGGGGGGGGCAGGGTGAGATGAGAGGGTCGGGATGGGATTTGGAGGTTCTCCGAACTAGCCATAATGTTAGCTATGGGTTCTCCCGAACCTGGGCAAACCCGTAGCAGCCCACCGTTGTATGCAATGTTCTGTGATATCTGGGGAGGCTTTCCACAAACAGTTAACCATGATTGGTAGGGAGGCTGAGGAGGTTTTATAGAGAAAACGGCTCACTGCTGAATTCATCCAACCAAATCAAGTGCCCTTGAAGATTATCGGAAAGTAACCTGACAGTTCTGTTCTGTGTTGGAGAAACAGAAGCCTATGTTTTTCAGGGCATGGAATGCTGTTGTTTCACAAATCAGGTTTACAAGCATTCTTCACCCATCAGATATAGGGGGGAGGGGAGAATAATATATATACCGTATTTTTCGGACTATAAGACGCACTGGAGTATAAGACGCACCAAAGTTTTGAAGAGGCAAATAAAAATAAAAGTTTTTGAACTCTGCAGACCTCACCAAAACAACCCATTTTTCGCAAAAACGGGCCTGTTTTTTTTTAAAGGGCATGAATAGCCTTTTGGAGGCTTGTAGAGTGCCCTTGGGGGGTCGCCCCCCCAAAATGAGCAAAAAATGGGCGGTTTTTTTTTTTGCAATAGCAATAGCAGTAGACTTATATACCGCTTCATAGGGCTTTCAGCCCTCTCTAAGCGGTTTACAGAGAGTCAGCATATTGCCCCCAACAATCCGGGTCCTCATTTTACCCACCTCGGAAGGATGGAAGGCTGAGTCAACCCTGAGCCGGTGAGATTTGAACCGCTGAACTGCTGATCTAGCAGTAGCCTGCAGTGCTGCATTTAACCACTGTGCCACCTCGGCTCTTGTCAAAAAGAGACCCATTCCCCTCCCCACCCCCAAATGCCCATGCATAGCCTTTAGGAGGCTTATAGAGTGCTCCTGGGGGCTGGGACAAAATTGAGCAAAAAATGGACCATTTTTCGCTCATTTCACCCCCCCCCCCCCAGCCCCCAGGACCACTCAGGAAGCCTCCTAAAGGCTATGCAAGGCCATTTTGGTGAAGGGGCGGGGTTTCTGGAGGCAAAAAATGCTGTATTCGATGTATAAGATGCATCCAGATTTTCAGCCTCTTTTTTGAAGGGAAAGGGTGCGTCTTATACTCCGAAAAATACATTTTCTACAAGCCAAAGCTGGTTTGGTCCAGTAATTAAGATATTGGACTGGAACAGAGGTGGGTTGCTGCCAGTTCGGCTCAGTTCAGCCGAACAAGTGGTGGCCCAGAGCAGCTGAGAGCGATCCGACATAGTGGCTCTTTTGGCCCACCTGCCCTCTGTACCTGTTTTTATGGCAAAAGGCAAATTGCGCATGCGTGCACAGCATGCATCACCTCTGCGAGCCCTGACAATCAGCTGGTTGTCACAGGAGCGGTTGATTGTGCATACGCGCATAGCATGTGTCAGGCGCACACGTGAACAGAACGTCCGTGCGCACAATCAGCAAACCAGTAGTGACGGTAAGTGCAACCCACCACCAAACTGGAAACTAGGAGACCATGAGTTCTAGTTAAATAGCTTTTAATGGTCTGATGTCTGAGAGACTCATGAAGATCCACAGGGATCTAAACAAGCCATGTTTAGCTTGAAGCAGTGTTTCTCAACCTAGGCAACTTTAAGATGTGTGGACTTCAACTCCCACAAATGTTAGCTATGGAATTCTGGGAGTTGAAGTCCGTGGATGTTGGCTGGGGAATTCTCGGAGTTCAAGTCCATACTTTGGTTCAAAGAATCGCAGAAATAAAATTAGTCAGGGGGAAGGGGCTTTCTCCCACAGAGCAGTTCCACTCCGGAGTAAATTATTTCTGTGGGTCTTTAACAGCTTAAGTAATTGAGCTATGATTAAGGGCAGACAAGCCTCAACAGACGATGCAGTCTCTGTCACGAGAAGATTTCCACTGCCACACCTTTTATTTAATCTTCCCAAATTATACTCCTACCAGCACTATCTTCCTCCGCAGGGTATCCTTTCATAATTATTAAGGGAAATATTAATAATACCAGTATTTTCTGGATCGTAAGGAAGCATTCTGCTCGTGCCAGGGGCAAGTTTCCCTTATTACAGAAACTTAGTTCAGACATTCCATAAATCTTGAGTTACATGGGTTATCAAAGCATCAAATGTGTAAGTAAAGAGGAATCCACTTGCAGCAGAGGTAGTGGATCAAACATCAATAATTGAGTTTAAGCAGGCTTGGGGTAATCACATGTTCATCCTCTGACAATTTAAAAATACATATCTATTCAAACTTGATGGACCACTAGCTCTTTTTCTGCCATCAATTTTCTGTTTCTATGTTCTTTCTGTGTTCACGGATCAGGTGAGGATTGCCTTATCTCCAAAAATAACTTCACCTTGCAAAAGCCAACGATCTGTGAAGGTAAACAAGAGTATCGTGGTTTATCCTTTGCACTCGTGCAAAGATCAAACCATGAATTGAAGGCTTCAAGGCAAGCAATGGGATGTTTTGGGCCTAAATTAGGCCCAAACTTCAGAGGTGACTGATAATATTTGAAAGGTAAAGCCACTTTGGAGTGAAAGGCAGACTGACATATTTCTCAGGACAATATTTATGCAGCCACTGAGACTCCATGGACATCCAAAAAAATCAAGATGGCAGCCACCACCTTGTGACTTTGATTTGCACTAAGTAGGGGTCGGCAACCTTAAACACTCAAAGAGCCACAAAGGTCCTAACCAGAAGCCCCCCATTCAATTCTGGAGCTGACCGGAAGTCCAGTTCCCCCACCCTAGAGTCTCCTCCTAACTCCTCCGAATCCTTTTTCCTCTACCTGTCCTAACCAAAAGCCCTATCAATTGTGGAGCCGACCAGAAAACCTGCCCCTGGCCATAAAGTCTCCTCCTGGCATGCCATATTTCTCTCCCCCCCCCAACCAGAAGCTCCTCTCAAAATTGTGGCGCAGACCGGCAACACAGAGCCGCAGCAGAGGGATAAAAGAGCCACATGCAGCTCCAGAGCCACAGATTGCTGCCCCCTGCACTAAGCAATCCACCAACTGGATGGATGGCAAGATACCCAGTCAATAGCATATAAACCCAGGACTCGTGGTTTCAGATCCCAGCGGCTTTTTAAAAAAAATGAATTCTTTTGAAAATATAATTGAAAAATGAGCAAATAAATAATTGAGCCACTAAAGGAAATTTACAAAGAAAGGGAAAGACAATCTACTGAAACTACTAAAGTCCTTTTGCCTCTTAACTGATTCCAGGATCCAGACCCACAAAAAAAAATTAACCCACTTGGATGGAAATCAGGGAAGATAAAGTCCAGCTCATTTAGACAGCTCCAGATGGAAGTGGGGTATCTCTAAGCAGCTTTTCTCCAACCTTAGCAACTTTAAGATGGGTGAACTACAATCAGAGGTGGTATTCAGCCAGTTCAGACAGTTTCAGGCAAGCCGGTAGTGGAAATTTTGAGTAGTTTGGAGAACCGGCAAATACCACCTCTGGCTGGCCCCACCCTCATCGTTCCCTTGTTTTTTAGCTCAGCTGATTCACGCGGCAGAGATTTCTGTGCCTCAGCTGAGCTAAAAAAAAATAGCTCAAATCACCAGCGCTGACACCGAGTGCGGTCTTTGAGTACTATGTGCTCAGTGTGCATTAGGCATGTGTGCGCAAAAATGCGCACTCTCATAGAACCGGTAGGAAAAGATTTGGAATCCCACCACTGACTACAACTCCCAGAATTCCCCAGCCAGCGGGGGCCTGCACATCTTTAAGTTGCTAACATTGAGAAACACACACACATATGCACATACAGAGACAGACAGACAGACAGACAGAGACAGAAATACAGACATAGAGAGATACATTCACAAGCTCCATTTGAATGGATCTTAACAAGGCCCCCTCCAAATAAGGGAAGCAGCATCCTAGCCAATTTCAAAACTAAGGCGGATCAGAAATGACTCGCGTTGGGATGAGAGGCCAACAGGAATTCCTGCAAATTTGAGCAACGACTACCCTATTCAGGGTGGATAAAAATCAATGGATTTTTTTAAAATAAAAAAAAAATCAGATTTTAAAAAAATTAAATCTAGATTTTTAAATTTTAAATCGGATTTTTTTTTTCAATTTTTATCCAATTTATTTTAATAAAAGGCTTTTGGAGCAAAAAAAATCTATCTAAAGATAGTTTTCTATTTACGATACATTCATAAATTAGTTTATTCAGCATGAAATGGAGCTTCGTTATGCAGCACGAGGCTGTATATATTCCGCAATATCGGGACTGTCGGTGAGTCAACAGCGGGTCAGAGGAGGAGCCGCTGCGGGACAGAGATGACAGCTGTTCTTTAAAAATTATGATTTGAATCGAGTTGATGTAAATCAAGCCTTTTTCACTAGTGATTTAAATCATGATTTATATCGACTTGATTTAAATCAAATCCACCCTCAAAATATGGAGCACAGGCATTCTGGGTCAAACATGAGATCGTTTTTGTCCTGAATATACACTCCTACTAAAAACAACACATTTTAGTGGGCAAGGGGTGAGACCCCTTGCAAAAGTTCATTTACTTCTGCATTATCATTGAAAAGCTGCTCCTTCTCCACCCTCCGCCCACTTCCAATTTGCAGCGGAAGCGGAGTCCCGTCCCCCCCAATAAAACTCCCAAGACTAGCCTTTCCTTGCTGGTACACAGAACTGGAACCCTGTCCCCACTCAACCACTTTCCCCCTTTAATATGCTAGCTCAGGGGTGTCAAACTCAATTTCATTGAGGGCCGCATTAGGGCTGTGGTTGACCTGGAAGGGGGGGGGACGGGTGGGTCTGGCTGACTGGGTGAGTGTAACCAGCTGGGTGGGCATGGCCAGCTTGACACCACTCCCCAAACTGCTGGCAGGTTTCCTCTTCGTGCTGGGTACACCAGGACGGCCTTTTTGAGCTGGATCTGACCACCTCACGGCCCGAATCCGGCCCGCGGGTCTTGAGTTTGACACCCCTGTGTTAGCTGATTGACTGGCAGCCCAGAAGATGATTTCAGGGGAACGGACTCCAATAGTCAAAAACAGTGTAAAAATTGCTTTCAAAAGCAGGTTTTGATTGGCCAAGCTGCCCAAGCATTGGGAATACAGAGTAGAGGGTGGGTGAAGGGGAGGTACTCAAAAGGGGGTAACAGATGCCAGCAAATTAACTGCTATCTGTAAACACTCTGGACTTTGCAATGCACATAAAAACCAGTTTAAACCTCCATCCCACCACTTTCTTTCTTTTTCATAGTTATTTTCCATTTTCATAACATATAAATCGTATGTATACTATTACATAGCCAACATCGTATTATATTATTAAATGTTTATATCAATTCAATTCATCTTACCATCAACTCCCCAAAAGAAAAAGAAATAAAACCCAGTTATTGGCTCTTCTGCTCTTCATACATTATATGTGTGTTCACTTTCTTCTCCCTCTCTCCTCCCCCTCCCTCCCTCCTTTCTTTTCTCTGTCCTCCTTCCCTTCTCTACTTCCCCTTTCTCTCTCCCCTTTCCATTCATTTCTCTCCTTCTCTTCCCCGCTCCTACCCTCTCCCCTATCCCTCTCCTTCCCTTACTCTCTCCTTTCTTCTCTGTCCTCCTTCCTTCTCTACTTCCCCTTCCTCTCTCCTACTCCTCTCTCCCCTTTCCACTCATTTCTCTCCTCCTCTTCCCCACTCCTATCCTTCTCTCCTTCCCTTACTCTCTCCTTTCTTCTCTGTCCTCCTTCCTTCTCTACTTCCCCTTCCTCTCTCCTACTCCTCTCTCCCCTTTCCACTCATTTCTCTCCTCCTCTTCCCCACTCCTATCCCTCTCTCCTTCCCTTACTCTCTCCTTTCTTCTCTGTCCTCCTTCCTTCTCTACTTCCCCTTCCTCTATCCCAGTGTTTTTCAACCTTTTTTGTGCAAAGGCACACTTTTTTCATGAAAAAAATCACGAGGCACACCACCATTAGAAAATGTTAAAAAAATTTAACTGTGCCTATATTGACTATATATAAAGTAATTCTCCCACGGCACACCTTACACTATGTCACGGCACACTAGTGTGCCACGGCACAGTGGTTGAAAAACACTGCTCTATCCTACTCCTCTCTCCCCTTTCCACTCCTCATTTCTCTCCTCCTCTTCCCCACTCCTATCCCTCTCTCCTTCCCTTACTCTCTCCTTTCTTCTCTGTCCTCCTTCCTTCTCTACTTCCCCTTCCTCTCTCCTACTCCTCTCTCCCCTTTCCACTCTTCATTTCTCTCCTCCTCTTCCCCACTCCTACCCTCTCTCCTATCCCTCTCTCCTTCCCTTACCTCTCTCTCTTCTTCCCACTCTTCATCTCATTTGCTTGGTGTATTTCAGCTTCTGAGCAAGCTCCATTTTATGTTGATGGCATTTATAGTTCCTTTTCAATATACCTATTTTATTTTAAACATATAAAGTAAAAATAGACATTGTGTTTTCTTTCTTGACCATACACGGCAGACATAACACTGGAAGCGGAATGAGGTCATCAATTCATGCAGGGCCACTGGCAACAGGTGAGCTCCCTCTAAGACGACCCTGGAACTAGCCAGAGGTTATCAAACACTCCTATGGAGGTAATCCTCATTCGGTGTCTGCCTCGTTTTAACAAATATTTAGTTGCAACAGTGGTGAAATTTGACATTATATATGTTGACGGCAGCAATGAGTGTTGCAGTGGCCTAGAGGTGGAGCTCTCGCCTCACGATCAGGAGTTCGATTCTAGATAGCGGCAGATATTTCTCTCTCTGGGCACAATGAGCAAATATCAACTGCGAACTCTGCATTGGAGACGGGAAGGGCATCCGGCCAGTAAACAGCCAGCTCCATTCAGTTGCCCCAACGTCCGATAAGAACCCACAGGCTAGGCCTCCTCCGGGTGCCGTCGACCGGACAATGCCGGCTGGCGACCACTTGGGAGAGAGCTTTTTCTGTAGCTGCTCCGGCTCTGTGGAACGATCTACCACCAGAGATCCGGACCCTTCCCATTCTCGTGGCCTTCCAAAAAGCCACCAAAACCTGGCTGTTTCGACAGGCCTGGGGTTGCTGATTTTTAAATCAGGTCCAACCCCCAGCTAAGCCAAATGTATGTTGTGTGTTTTTTAAACAGTGTGTGTTTCTTTCCCCTATGTGTTATTTTATTTTATTCGTATTTGTAAGCCGCCCGGAATCCTCCGGGATTGGGCGGCATATAAGCTCATTAAATTGCAAATTGCGAATTGCGACTCCACCTCGATGTAGGGGATTACGGGGTTATTGAAAGACACACACACACACACACACACACACGGCAGCAAGCTACTTTATGCACAAAAATGGAAGGATGCTTCCATCCCCACAATGGACGAACAGATGCAAAAGTTGATGGGAGTTAGCAGGGTTGGCTAAACCAGTGTTTCTCAACCTTGGCAACTTGAAGATGACTGGACTTCAACTCCCAGAATTCCCCAGCCAGCGAATGCTGGCTGGGGAATTCTGGGAGTTGAAGTCCAGTCATCTTCAAGTTGCCAAGGTTGAGAAACACTGGGCTAAACTATCTGCTTTGATCCCAGAAAAAAACGTAAGTGCTTTTGTTTCTACTTGGAAACCCCTTCTGGACTTTGTGCTTGAGGTGGGGAAACTTTGATTTTGGGTTTTACTGATCAGAAAGATTTGTTGTTATGGAAATGGCTAGATTTTATTATTATGTAGAAGTAAAAAGTTAAGGTTTGGCATTACTGTTTTATTCTACAGCACCAGAGGGAGGGAGTTGGAAGTCAGTGCCTTTCCCCCCCCTTTTTTTCCTTTTCTACACTTCTCCTTTCCCCTTCCCCTCCCTTATTTTTCCTTCTATTTGTTTCCATATTTTTTGCATTTTATATTTTAAACTAATAAAAACTGTAAATTTTGGGAATCGTGAAGAAAAAGTAAGTTTGCAACGAATCATCACATTTATAGCCTTCGCAGGTCTGCCAGGCAAAAGGGAGATCATAAGCACAGTGGCAGTTTCACTTAGCAACTAGTTCACTTAACAATCAAGCTACAAGTCCCAATTAAGGAGCCGAGGTGGTGCAGTGGTTAAATGCAGCACTGCAGGCTACTTCAGCTGACTGCAGTTCTGCAGTTCGGCTGTTCAAATCTCACCGGCTCAGGGTTGACTCAGCCTCCCATCCTTCCGAGGTGGGGAAAATGAGGACCTGGATTGTTGTTGGGGGGCAATATGCTGACTCTGTAAACCGCTCAGAGAGGGCTGAAAGTCCTATGAAGCGGTATATAAGTCTAACTGCTATTGCGATTGCTAATTGCGATTGCCAAACATATAAATGGCTGAGAAATATTCTTGCTCATCTGTGGGTGCTGCTGCCATCTAGAGGACAAACTCAGAAATGTTTGGCAAGAGAACATCTGCAAAGGGAGAAAAAAACAGGCTAGAAATGCTGGACCTCAAATGCAAAAAAGGCTGCATGTTTTTAGAGACCATGCAAATATTTTAGGTAGGCTCCCCGCTCCCCGCCCCCCTTGAGATCAGGCTGGCCCCTTCTCTGGAGGCTTTGAAAAGGTTATTAAAAAGGGAGGTTTTTCCACCAAAACATTGTCTATACCACTTCTGGTTCCTCTGGTCTTTTGTCTCCTACTTTGAGTTTTGCAGTTGAGACTTATTGCCTTAATTCCATTGTGGCTTTTATCATAGCAACTTGTGAGAGATTGTCAAATCAATAAATAAACGGAGCTAAAATACTGATGCAGAGATAGCCTACTACCAGTTTTCTCTCTGTGCATGGATTTGTGTTTTTGTTTTGCAGAGAAGTGCAGATAGGTTGCCTAGCGGATGGCTTAGTACATGGCTGATCGATCAATGTCCCGGGCCATAAGGCAAAGGTGTCACAGGCTGGCCACACCCATGCCTGGTATAACGAAGGAGGGAAGTCCCAATACATCATGTGACGCTGCCGTGACATGAATTTGACATCTTGGACTTCAACCAATGATGTTCACTTATTTCTTAAAATTTGTTAATCAGATTTATATCCTATCACCATCAAAAAAAACAAGCAAGCACAATTACAGTATATAGAAGTATTTTATAAATATAATCTATATATATAAAAGCCAAATACCACTCACTCATGACAAAATCTCCAGAAACGTAAAGTTTACAAACTTGAAATTTGGCATGCGTGTTCCTCTTGGCTTCTAGGTGCTCACTAAGAAAGGATTTTTCGAATGGCCATCAGATCATTAGTATTTCTTATACAGTAATTAACACGCTCTGATGCTAAAGAGTTCTACTCCCCCTTCCCACCTGAAAAGAGGTCTGTTCCAACTGCCAGTTGCCTTATATTAATGTGCTCTGATGCTATAGCTCTACTCCCCCTTCTCACCTGAAAAGAGCTCTGTTCCTACTGCCAGTTGCCTTATATTAATACGCTCTGATGCTAAAGAATTCTGCTCCCCCTTCCCACCTGAAAAGAGCTCTGTTCCAACTGCCAGTTGCCTTATATTAATACACTCTGATGCTAAGGAGTTAGACATTCTAGTCTCCTTCCCCACCCGAAAAGAACTCTGTTCCAACTGCCAGTTGCCTCACATTCCGTTACCTCAGTTCAAACTGGCAGACGTTCCACTCCTTCATTCAAGAGTGGTCTGGGTATTTCAGCAACCAAAGACAAATCATTTGACCTCTATTCAATGTCCATTTTAATCACAGGGGAGCAAACGAGGAGTTGGCCACTATCTTGAAGTTTTGACACAATATCCCTGGTTCCCAATATTAAAACAATTCTAGGAGGAAAAGTCTATGTGACTTATAGTTTCGCTCTTAAAACTGAGCCTGAGAAGAAGCTCATCAAATTGACTGTGAAGGGGAAATTCCACATTGGCAAGGCCACCACTAACCAGGCCCTACTAAGTTGCTGTGCTGTTCTTCAGCCAAGAAGGGGCACACAAAACCCTTTAGTAAGTTGACTGTCTGAATGTAAGAGGCATCTAAAGCAACACTGATCTTATATTTTATAAGGCCTTGGGAAAGCCATACTTAGAAATACTGCATCTAGTTTTGGTCACCACAATGTAGAAAAGACGTGGAAACTCTAGAAAGAGTGCAGAGAAGAGCAACAAGGATGATTAGGGGACTGGAGATTAAGACATATGAAGAACGGTTGCAGGAACTTGGTATGTCTAGTTCAGTGTTTTTCAACCACTGTGCCGCGGCACACTAGTGTGCCGTGACATAGTGTAAGGTGTGCCGTGGGAGAATTACTTTATATATAGTCAATATAGGCACAGAGTTAAATTTTTTAAACATTTTCTAATGGTGGTGTGCCTCGTGATTTTTTTCATGAAAAAAGTGTGCCTTTGCACAAAAAAGGTTGAAAAACACTGGTCTAGTTTGATGAAAAGAAGGACTAGGGGAGACACGACAGCAGTCTTCCAATATCTCAGGGGTTGCCACAAAGAAGAGGGAGTCAAGCTATTCTCCAAGCCACCTGAGGGCAGGACAAGAAGCAATGGGTGGAAACTAATCAAGGAGAGAAGCAACCTAGAACTGAGGAGAAATCTCCTGGCAGTCAGAACAATTCATCAGTGGAACAACTTGACTCCAGAAGTTGTGGCACTTTAATCACTGGAAGTTTTTCAGAAGAAATTGGATAACCATTTGTCTGAAATGGTATAGGGCCGTGATGGCAAACCCATGGCACGTATGCCACAGGTGGCATGCAGAGCCCTCTCTGCAGGCACACAAACTGTCTCCCCAGCTCAGTTCCACCATGCATGCACGCGTGCCCTCCTGACCCCCAGCTGATTTTTGGGTCTCTCCCGCGCATGCGCGCACGTGGGGGGGAGTGCATGCGGGAAATGCACATGCATGCACCAGGGGGGGAAGAGTGGTTATGCACAAATGCATGGGATGGGGTAGCGCGGGGGGGGGGCAGCACCAACCACCCCCCCCATTGTTGGGTCCCAGGAGGCTGCAGGGAGGCCTGCTAGGCCCAAAATAGGGCACGCGGGGGTAGTGTTGCGCGTGCATTGCATTATGGGTGCAGGCATACGTGAGGTCAAAACCTTTCACCATCCCTGATATAGGGTTTCCTGCCTAAGCAGGGGGTTGGACTAGAAGACCTCCAAAGGTCCCTTCCAACTCTGCTATTCTGTTCTGATCTTGAAAGTCCAAAGAGGGAGAAAGAGCCGGAGGACGGCCCCAACTTGATTTTTTTTTTTTTGCGGGGGGGGGGGAGTCTGTTCCTAGAAAGAGGCAAAAAAAGGTTTGGGCAGCTTCATCAGCAAAAGAGAATTTCTGGAAGAGCAAAAGCCTCCCCCCTTCAGCGCAACTCTTTTTAAAACAACTTCACTTGGTGTATTAGGGGTGTATAAATTGGTAACTAGGTGGCTAAGACCCTGAGCTTGTCCACCAGAGAGGTCGGCAGTTCAGCAGGTTCGAATCCCTATGGGTACAGGTCTCCTGCGTGAGCAGGGGGTTGGACTAGATGACCTCCAAGGTCCCTTCCAACTCTGTTACTGTTTACGTTACTAAACCTCAGGCCACGCCCCCTCCCCTCCCCTCCCAAGATGGCAATGCCCAGCTTCGTTTATTTCAAGGCTGCATTTTTCCTCCTTTCCTCCTCGAGGGTAAATCTCTGGCATGATAAAACCTACCGGCTTTTCGGCTGCAGGAGGCAACCGAGCCCCGCTGCGTTGCAAGGGCCTAAATGCTGGAAGCCCTGCCCGGATTCAGCCTGGCCTGCATTTCCTTAAAGGGACACCCCCCCCCCCCCCCACTTCGCTGCCTTTCACGGGAACGTACCTGGCCGCTTAAGTTCACACGTGTAACACGCGCGTAACGTTCGAGCTCGAGGGGGGGGAGGAGGAGGAGGAGGGGAGGGGCTCTCGAGCAGCACCTTCCTGTTTCCTAGCCACGCCCACGGCGATGACGCTGCGTGTTCGGCTGTGTTGCTCCGCCTCTTCTTAAAGGAGCAGTAGAAGGCTTTGCAGACTGGAGAATTCTGGGAGTTGAAGTCCGTCAGGCTTAAAGTTGCCAAGGTTGGAGACTCGTTTTAAGGAACACTGAGATGGGCGGGGTGAGGGAGTCGCTACACACACACACACACACACACACACACACAGACAGACAGACAGACAGACAGACAGACAATGATGAGCAATTAAACAGACTTGCTGGCAGGAAATCCCGTGCAAATCAATTTTGGTTGTGCTGTCCCAACAGTATATAGCTAATGTAGGAATTAAGAGCTGTCTTCTTTAAGAAACTACCTCATGTAGAAACTACCTCATGTAGAAACTACCTCATGTACTCCCTCAAGAAACTACCTCATGTACTCCCCTTCCCATGATTTGTAAGCCGCCCTGAGTCCCCTCAGGGAAAAGGGCGGCCTATAAGCTTTAATAAAATGAAATAAAATGAAAAATGAAATGTGAGAAATGTAACATCGAAGGGAACATTGGTTGCTCCATAAATTCAGGGGATAGGGGAAGACTCCTCTACCTGCCTACTTCAACCGAGGACCCCTTGCCCACCTGCTGAGACACCCCCACCCCACCCCTGAGGGAGCAGCACCTGGCGGAGGAGGGCTGAACCTGCGGAAGTTTCCTCAGATGGGAGGCCATGAGGTAATCCCAAGACAGGAGGGATGGGGGAGCACTGGAAACTTGGAAAATAATTGATGAAGTGCACTGTGGAAAGCTATGTCCACTGTGCTGGCAAGAAGATTTGTAGGGATGGGTCAGAGTATCTTCTGACTGAGGCTTCCCAAGAGCATGAAGCAAACTCCTTGTCCCAACCCAAAAAATCTGTTTATTAATTAACAGTGAATTCTGCTGATTCGCATCCAGCAAAGTCTTCTGAGGGAGGATTTACGGTCACAGACCTTATCTGGCTTGGAGAGCTGCCAGGCCGATATCTGCAGAACTTGGCAAGGAGTCTCAGAGAGTCACGAACCAATTAAGCGAACTAATTGTCTCCTGCAAACTCCCCTCCCCTTTCGCTCCTCTTTTATTTCCTCTGAGAGGGGCCATTCATTGTCCACCTGTGGCCTTACTCCCAAGTCAGGCCCTGTATCTTTAGCTGTTCCCTTCGTCTGGCAACTCTGCACATGCACACACTGGGAACAGACTCCAGCTGTTCATCTTTAGGGGGCGTACATAAGCGCACCATCATGCCTACCATCCCTGTCCTACTTTCCCCATTTATTCGTACCCATTTCATCCATACTCATGTTTATTCTTATACCGATTATCTTGTAAATGATTGACAAATCAAATAAATAAAATAAAAATAAATACATCTGCCTCACTGATGTCTGACTCTGAAGGCAGCTGATAACTGTCAGAGGGCCCTGGCCCCCTCTCTGCCTCCGACACAGAGCCCTCATCAGAGCCTTCGCCAGACTCCAGGACTGGCCCATGTTCCTCCCCAACCTCCTCACTGTCCGAATCTGCTGCCAACTTTGCTGGCTGCTGGCAGGCCACGACATAGTGTGAGAAAATGACATTTTTTTTATTATGTATGTGCACGCACACAAACACACATATGGTCGTAAGTGTGAAAATGGCCATAAGTCATTTTTCCCAGTGCCGTTGTAACTTCAAATTTTCACTAAACAAGAGGGACCTGTACACACTTGTGCACGCACACGTACACTGTGATTATTTATTATTTATTATCCAGCTTTTGGACACCCCTAATGGGTGCCAACACTTTATTGTGCCAATTCCTAAGGCAGAACATGGGATAACAGTTTTGAAAATGTTAAGGATGAAAACAGAACAATCAAAGAGACTTAAAATATTCTTTAATCTTGACGGTGATCGTTCTTGGGCAGGTAAGGTGCTCTAATGTTTATGAAATTCCCTCTGATACCTTTTTAAAAAAAAACGATCAATGTTTCTTGCCTTAGTTTGACTTTTAGGTTTCGATTCTTCCTCTCCAAGAAAGATGCTTGAGACAGCAGTTCAGCCACTGGCTTTCATTGAAAATGTCAACCAATGCTGCAGTTTGAAAAATTAAGGAATAAGAAAGGAGCTTGCATTAAAAAAAATCGGCTCTCTGATATAAATACAGAAGTTTTAGAATAGTTACATAAAAGTCTTGGTCCCGATCATTTTTGCTTCTTCATAACCGAGAGGATAAAAGGCCGGCAGGCATGAAAATGGAAGAAATCAGAATATTCATTTTTCATCCCGATTGGCTGTATGTATGCTTGCCAATAATGAAAGAATAATTATTCCAAAAATTGTACTGTGAATAACCAAAGAGACTCCAGCCTGAGGCTAATGCCTGGAAAAAAGGGATTTTAGAAATCTGAGTCCTGATTTTCTTCTCTTTTTTTGAAACCAGCACTCAAATGACAAGATACACCATTTTCTTCCCATTTATTTTCCTGGCTTTGAGTCCAAGGTGATACATGCTCTTCCTCTCCGGAATCCCAAAAAGCACCCGATTAAAGAGTTCCGTATCGGTCGTTGATACCGGCCTGAAAGTGATGAAAGCCCAAATTCGGTGGATTTTATGGAAGAGAAAATTAACCACCTCAGCTTCATCGGAAGGCTCTTCGTAAACCGGCTGCTTCATGTCCTCGTAGGCCGACATAATCACCGCTTGGAATAAATTGATCAAAACGCAAATCATCACCATCATGAAGGAGGCCAGGAAGAGCCCCCCCAGAGCACGGTTGGATCTGAAAGCCGTGTCTTTAAAGGCTGAAACACAGTAAGAGAAGACGGTCTGTGCCGAATGGGTCATCATGTTGTAGTTCCATTCGTACTGGCCAAAGACGAGGTAGCCAAAGGCCATGTAGACGAAGAAGTAGACGGCCACCACTAAGGCCATGGAGCAGATACCTGGCAGGGCGGCTAGAATGGACCTCTGGGCCAGGCGCACGTCGTAAAAGAAACGAGAGTACCTGAGAGTTTTCAGGACGATCAGAAAGGCCAGAAACCCGAGAGTGATCCTCAACGTTTTATCGACTAGAGAAACTTTGTGGAAGGGGATGTATTGGTTCGGTTGACGGAGATAGAGCTCGATAAGGCTGGAAGCCAGCTTGAACTTGAATGCAAGTTGCAGGAGGAAGAAACAACACACCGCCTTTATGCCGAAGTTAATTAAATTGGAAACATTTTTTAGGTAGTTGAGTCTCTGCTGCTCCACTACGCAAAACTCGTCAATGATGTAAAAAACTAGCATGTAGCCTACCAGGATGAAAACAAACTTCTCCCTTTGGTCCAGCTGCTTGAAAATGGGGAGTCTATAGGAGTGGATCCACAAAGTTGCGTTAATAGGGCCTAAGTAAGAAAGTTCGAAGATCACCGATATGCTGCAAAATAGGTCTGTATCAAAATTAAAAGTTGTCATCTCAACTATTAGCGCCCAAGTATTCTCATCCAGCCAGTTGTTTTCTTCCAAAGATGCCAGTCTTTTCATTGATTCGGAGACTGTCTCCTTGGGGTAAAAATTGAACATATACCCTCCCGCTTTGTACACATTTCGCTCTCCATAGGAATTGTATCTCCAGGCATCTCTGGCATTGTGGTAGGTAAAGCCTGTGAAATTACCCGAAGGATTCGCCATGGATTCATTAACGGGGTTCTTCCATGACCCGAGATAGTTCCTGCGATCCGCTTCATCGACGCCATATTTGTGAAGACAGTGGCTTTTACTAATCACAAATTTATTTACAAAACTGCGTGGATAGAAGCATTCTTTCTCACTACGCTTTGCTCTTATCTGCCGCATTTTGGGTAAACCCAGGATCTTGGACCAGGTGTCCGGGAGAAAGGTCGGCTTCACGGGGTTGTGAATCAGTTCCAAAAAGACCTCTCTCAACCAGGGATAAATCTCCTTTATTTTGCTGACTTCAAAAAGCCCCTTCGACAATTTCGACTTCATATCTTGATTGTAGTAAAAACTCGTGGTGTTTTCCATGGAGTAGGCAATGTTCAAGATGAGGATTAAGAAGATGAAGTGGCATAGGACGTCCTTCAGGAAAACGAAGGCTTGATGTCGGATCTTCCCCCTTTTCTTAAAAATGGTGATCTCGTCTTCTTCCAGGGGCTGGTACTGCTTGCTGCCTCTCATTCTCACGAGATCGTAATGCAGTTCTCGCATGTCGTCAGCGTTCATGCTGGGTTCGTTCAGTTTAATCTCCAGGAAAGTTTCCTTGATCGACCACGGGATGTTTTCACAGGAATTGGAATGAAGCGATTTGAGGGCAGAAAAAAACAGGATGTTCAGTGTCTGAAGGAAGAACATGCTGACAAGCAGTGAGACGGCAGACGCCACGAGCCATTCTAAAGAGGTTTTGTAGTCCTGGGATGTGCTATATAATATGATAGAAAAAGAGGATGTGGCAGAAATAACCAAGACCAACATCCATGAAGCATACTTGTTCCACCAAGATATGATCTGGGGCCTTTTGAAGAAAAGCATGCTGGGAGTATTGAGTGGCCTCGTTTGCTGCTCTGCCTCCTTCTCCATGGAATTATTGTTAAAATTGATGTTGGCATGGCCAACGTCCGAAGCTTCTTCCTCCGTTGAAATTATATTGGCATCCCCCTCTGGAATCGTGCAGTTGTAGCGGGTTTTTGCTCTCTGCCGCCACCTAATATGCTTCTGTTGTGCCAGGTTTTGGGAATCGGAGGCAGCGGCAAAGCCGCCGTCTTGAAAACCAGGCCCTGGGGATTTTGAAGCAGTCTCCTGAAGGTAACATTTCTGCAAGAGTTCTTTCCAGTTCCTCAGATTTCCAGTCGTTAAATGAGAACACACTTTTTGCTGAGTTTCCGGGATCTTCTGGTCAGAGGGCTCTTTCTGTGCATATTTAAACAGAGCTGTTATGATCATCTGCAAAGGGAATGAAATGAAAGCGCTCTGAATGCCAATTATTAGAAGCCTGAGATACTGCAAATGTCCTGCATACATCTGCTGATCCACATCATCCTTGAAGAACATCATGTTGATTAGCAGAATGCAGAAGAGGGTGGCTAAGCAGCACGACAGCCTTTGAAGCCTATTGAAAGAACCAGTGCACACGTGGGCAAAAGGGGAGAACCATAAGTGATTGTCTGCAAGGTCCTTGGCGAAGCAGATGAGGAAAAAATCCATTTTGTTTAAAGCAGCCGAGGGCTGGACCACAACAAACACCCTCTCAATCAGGCCGTTGTCTTTATCCAGAGCAAGCCATTTTCGGCATATGAACACCCAAGACTGCTTGGTGTACATATTTTCCACCTTGACTCTACTCAGGAACCAGCTAGGGGAAGAACCGGCGTTATCATGCCAAGCTTGAAGGCAATAGATGTCTCCCAGGTCATTCTTAGAAGTCAGGAGAAAGGTATTGATGGAGCCACGGAGGAAAGCTACGTGTTCAGGGTGGCTCAAGCGATGGACGTCACTGACCGCTTGGTCCCCTATCAATTGGATGAAAACGGCGGCTGTCGTTCCTGCCCCGATGCGGCTGCCTGTATAGACGGTGACCAGGTAGCAAACTTTATCAAAGGGATCGTTGTCAGGCAAGACAATGGTATGGGCTCTGCTTTCTACATCAGCCCTATCTTTTCTCATTGCCCAAATAGCCAACAGGATATAGGTAAGAAAAATGAAACCGACGGTCAAGATGATCACTGGGTTCCTCTGGATTTGAGCCAACTGGATCTTTCTCATCTCTATCGGATCAGGATAGACTGTCACCTTCCCTGCTAAAAATGTGACATTTCCCAGGGAGGCTCTTCCTGTTGGTGGGTCGACAGTCCTCACAGTGCGCCTTTTGCCCGCACAGACGCAGTGTAGCTTTCGCCATGTAGTCTGAGGTCCGAGATGACACTGATCTTGTCTCCAAAGTGTTTGGGCATCATCCAGATACAAGCAGTCGGCGGTAAACAGCATGAGGCCAAGTCTCTGTGAGTTGTGGTCCTCCAGAAACTGGTTGGATTGGAAAACAATAGAAATGTTTTGTTTTTCAGCTGTGCTGCCTCGGAATATGGATTTGAGTAACGTCTGTGAAAGGCAAAAAATGTAAGGCCTCTGAAATACACAGTCATCACCTGTGGAATTCTTTGTCTTCGAGATCACTGGCTTATTGTGGGAAACATTAAAAATAGCTATGGGAGGATGACTAAGCTTGAGACCCACATATATAAAAACCTGGAAAGTAAACTTTGGTTTTGTCACTACCTGGATTAAGATGTCTTTGGAATTTCTACAGACTTCAAAACTGAATCCTCCAGATGCTTCAGGGAAGTTTTGGCTGCGCTCCACCACCATCTCAAATACAGCTGCCTTTTCCTCATTTCTGGTCAGGATCATTTCAGCCACATCGGGCATGATTTCAATCACATCACCATTAGATTTAATTCCCGCCATTTTGAACCCTGCCACCCTTGTGCTTATATTGTCCAAAGATGGCAACCCGAAAAATGGATTGTTGTCAAAGTCATAAACTACCGTAGAAATTACTGTATCGTCGGGCAACTGGTCATATTCCACCTGCTTCATTTTGGGATAGAAACGGTTTTGGCAGTCTCTTCTCTTAGCAAAACTTTCAGAAATATCCTGCTTTTCTTCTTTCCTTAATGTGATGGTCCAGTCATCAGCTCCTATGATGGTTTCATGTTCTCCTAGGACTTTGCCTTCTAAAAGGAGGTCTGTTAAAATTTGAGTGACAGACATGGTTTCCTCAGCCATGATTCTGTGGCTTTGTGGGTTTTTTAACAAGGAAGCTTTCAGGACTTTGGATAACCCCGCAAGAATAGCAGTTCCAAGATCACAGATTTCCTTAAAACCTCCATTTTCTCTGTTATGTCTTCTCAACCCATCAGTCACATCCTTGAGCTTTTGGACTACAAGAAGCTGTGATTTCCTGTTGATTTCCCCAATTTCTTGGGTTATCTGCAAAATACTTGAGATCACATGATTTGCCTCCATTATATTTGTTGTCGGGATCCCAGCCAAATGATTTAAAAGAATTTCACGCAATTTGGTCTTAGAGGAGTGGAGTCTTGGAAGCACTTCTAGGTCATTTAAGGCAGAAGCCACCATGTGGACAAAATATCCCGCACTAAAATAATTCCCACGGTTGAGAAAATATATGATGGGAGCTGAAGTTCCACCGGTTAGTTTATGCAATTCCTTTAACACAGCCTCTGGTTCCTTGACTTTCAGTAGGCTGTGCACTGTGGTGGGTAGTGTCATTTGGGAATAAGCACCAAGACCATCATATACTTGGACATGTAAGTTCAAGAGATATTGCTTAGCAGATGCACCTACGGGTAAAAAAGATGGCGGACTTTTGGATTGATCACCAAAATAGACAATAGCGCCCAAGGTACTGTTTCCTCTAATAGGCATTTCCATTGAATCCAATGCCACTTTGACCTTATAGGTAAGAGGCAAATGTTGATCTCTAAAGCCGCTGCAGTGAACAGAGAATTTTGTTAGAAATGCTATTCCTGTGGGAGGGTTAAGGCTGCACTTTCCAAGTGCTGGAGGTATATTTATAACAAATGAATAGTTATACAGCAATGGTTCGTGTCCCTCCAGGCCTACTTTTAATACAAGCCTAAAGGAGAATTCTGCCATATGCATCAAACCCAAGGGTTTCACACAGAGGTATGGATTAGTTCTCCCTGTTGACGTTCGGGTGGCCCAATCAAATTGGAGCTCCGAGGAATTTCCTGAAAAAAGTGACCAGTGAAACCGAGGCCTATCAAACGTTCTGCAGTTTAGGCATTTGCCAAATAGGCAAAATCTTTCTGTGGGGATCACGGATCTTCTGCAGTTCTCAATACAGGTGAGGTTCAGGGTTAGCCAAGCATCAGGCTTCACCTGGATCCTTTGTTCAGCCTGGGCCTGTCTCCTTCCTTTATGAACCACCAGAAGGAAATAGTATGTGGCATTTTCTTGAAGTGTTCTAGGTAGAACTGTTTGCAGTGGCTCGGAAGAAGCTGTCCATCTCAAATCTGCCTGATGTGGACGACACTTGCCAGTCTCGCTCAAAGTCATGGAAGTATAATCTTCCTTTTGTTTGGAGCAGTACCAAGTGAAGGTGAGGCCTTCAAAAGGTTGGGGGGCATCTGGATCAGAAGAGGCAGATCCATTCAGAATCCACTGGTCGGAAAATCTAACCGTCTGCAAATCACCTCCAGCGATGACCGCCCAGAGTCTGTTGAGCCTAATCCTGACAAACACAGAATCAGAGGCCTCAGCTTTCTCTAAAGTGTCCATTGTGATTAATGTTACGGTCAAATTGAATAAATACAAGCCTTCATCTAGGCTCTCAGCAGGAATGTTTAAGTGTAAAAGATCTTTTTTCCCAACTGCAGGAGGGTTCAAAGGTTTTGACCAGTCTGGACCAGTCTTCATATCTGGAACTTTATAGATTCTCCAAGTTATATGTGTTTGCCTTGGTTCTGGACAATTCACCTCAAAATCAGCTGAGAGAATGAACGAGATCTTTTTACTATAATTTAAAACAGGATTAGTATAATGAGATTCCTGGATTTTTACTCTTTTCAGGAAACAAAATCTTTGAAGGCAATCCACTGTAGACTTCAGGACCTTTGAGGTATAAGTACCGACTTTGGTTTCCAAAATGAAACATCTTTGGCCGACTTGTGTGCAATTGACTGGCGCTATGAAGCCTGCGTATAAAGCAGGGTTGAACGGAAGATCAGATATAAAACGGGCCGCGTTTTTGACACGATCTCTGTAACTGTAAGTAGCATTCCAGGGAAGATCTTCCTTCTCTACACCCAAGCATTGTAGGTTGAAGGCCCACTTGTGCTGGAGTAATGGATTCTGCAGTGGAATAAACCAAGCAATATAGGCCAAACTTGGCACAAATGAAGGGCCGCTGTTGAAAATGTGGATTTCTACATCTTTCCCTGAATCAGACGTCAAATGGACTCCTTTTCTGTTAAGGTACATATGGATGCCGAACCTGTACCAGCACCGGTGGACAAATTCAATGGCGATCAAGTAAGAGAGACTTTGCTGTTGATAAAAAAGGTAGTACGTGCGGGAAGGGATGTGCAAGCCACTGGAAGAGCCTTTGATATGATAGAAGAAACCCCATCTGTGGGTAAAAAAATAGGCGTCTGCCTTGGTTTTCCGCATGTTGACAGCAAGATAAGCGAGAGGATGATTCCTGGTCTTCAGACTTAAAATGGCCCCTGAGAAATCTAATGCCCCACTCAAATCCCCAGATTCTGCCTCTTCAAGAACCAAAGCGAAACGAGCCACAACGTTGTTCCTGAAAGATGGTGGACTAGGAGCAATGGAGTAATTGTTGCGTAAAGCATATGGATTGTATGTGGTAGACCAGAATTGACTATTGTGAGCATCCACCAGGCTGTAGGTCTTTCGTTGGGAGTTGACCGAGGAGACATTCCAGAATAGACGGATAGTTCTATGAGGGATGCGGAGTAATTTGGAATGGGCGCTGTAAAGATGTAATATGACGGGTTCCACCTGCACGTCCAAGCTAGGCCTGACCAAAGGCCCTTGCTTGACATGGAAGGAAGGAAGGCACAGTCCTTGGTGGGTGTAGTGCACCATCTGACAATGCCTGAAACAGGAGGAACACCTGTGGGGCAGCCAACCATCACGGTAGTGATTACACAGTGAAGAATATGGATGATGGCTGATGGGAAGGAAAAGAGCTCGGGGGCCACCTGATCTATAACTGTAATGATGGCGCCATCTTGTTTTATCAAGGCATGAACAGCAGCTTAGCTGCATTTGTTTCCTGTCAGCTTTGGGGAAGGTGGATGGCCAAAGCAGGAACAAGGAGACATCTTGGCATTGCAACTTAATTCTCAGATGTTGGCGAAGATGACAAAGCACACTGCAGGAATAGGAAACACCCTGGATTGTGATATCGGCGGAGGTTGGAGAAGGACGGATGTCATGTTCTTCAAAGACTAGTTCCAGCGCCACATGTCCTGAGCACAGAAGCATGGTATGCCTCAAGATGGATCTCCAAACCCAACAATGCTGTAGAGAAAACCCATCCCTTAGTTGCTTCCAAGTTCTTGAAAGAAACTCTACAACTCTGAATGAACCATCCTCACAGTTAGTGTCCCATGAGGATGAGGTTTGGGGTTTGTCTTCTCCTGGCCTATAGGTGTGGTTAGATGTCATCAGTGATGGGGGCAGGCATAAAGAAAGGGGTATGATGACTGCCCATGGGAAACAAACCTTAAACATGAAGAAGAAATGCATCTGGAAAGGTTTGGGTCAACAGCCTTAACTGCTGTAGATGGAATGACTTCAAGGGTTCTAGAACTTCCTGCAACTGGGCAACCTCTGTTGGAGTTCTGTTGGGTTGCAATTCTGACCAACCTTTGATTATGTTGCTCTTATGTCAATGTTTCTCAACCATGGCCCCTTTAAGATGTGTGGACTTAAAAATGCTGGCTGGAGAATTCTGGGAGTTGAAGTCCACATACCTTAAAGTGCCCAAGATGGAGAAACACTGCTCTAAGTGGCAGAAATTCTTCAGGAACTGGGGCAGTTTTTACCAATGTGCTGAGAAACAGTCACAATAATGTTTTATTGTTGAAAAAATTATTATTATTATTATCATCCACATCCACATCATCATCATCATGCGCTTTACGTCAGTAAGTTAGATTATGATGATATTTTAAGAATACCTACTGTACATTCGATACTCACTGGCTGAAAGTTGATTCAGCCTTCCATCCTTCCGAAGTCGGTAAAACCAGGACCCAGATTGTTGAGGGCAATATGCAGACTCTATAAACTGCTTAAAGAGGGGTATAAAGCAGGTGTGAAATCCAGCAGGTTCTGGAGAACCAGTAGCGGAAATTTTGAGTACTTCAGAGAACCAGTAGAGGAAATTCTGAGTAGTTCAGAGAACCGACAACCACCAAGCCACACCCACCAAGCCATACCATGCCCACCAAGTCACACCCACAGAACTGGTAGTAAAAAAAATTGAATTTCACCACTGGTATAAAGCACTGTGAAGTGGTATAAACTGTAAGTTTAAGTGCTAAGTGCTATTACTATCTATCTATCATGAGCTGTGATGGTCCAGTGGTTAGAATGGAGTACTGCACGCTACTTTTCCTGACTGCCGGCTACAAACAGTTCATTACTACTACTAGCTACTAGCGATTCTGACTGGTTCAAGGTTGACTCAGCCTTCCATCCTTCTGAGGTTAGTAAAATCAGGACCCAGATGGTTGGCGGGGGGGGGGGCAATAGGCTGACTCTGTAAGTCACTCAGAAAAGGCTGGCGAGCACCGTGAAACAATATATAAGTCTAAGTGCTATTGCTATTCCAAATTGAACTGGGAGGTAGAAATCAAATCAGAAGCATTCCAAAAAGGTATAACAAGAAGAACCAGCAATTTTAATATCAATCAAAGACTAACTGAACAAAGCTATCGTATTTATTGAAATAAACAGGGAAGAGATGCATATAAGTGACTTATTAAAAAAGAACGTTCACTTCACTACTTTTCATATATCATATAACAAGGGCAAAAAAAGTGGCACTAGAGAAATCTCCTAAGATAAGAAACTGTGGATAAAGAATGGAAAGATAGGAACCAGGCAAGATAGTGAGAAGGAAAGAGTTTAAGATTTCAGTAAGGAAGTACCCCATATATCTGGGGGTATTAGTAAGAGAGGGCATCAAAAGCATAAGTGAGAGTTGAAGCTTCACCTGTCTTTTATATACTTCCACAGGTAGGAAGTACATTAAAGGGGGCCAGGTGTCAATCAGGTAGTCACGGCCACCATTTTGAATTTCTTGATATCTCTATATCTCCATCTCCCCTGCAGATCCCACTGCAAACATTTCTACATTCTGGGTATCCAATGTTTCCACATTCTATAAGGCATCGTGTGGTGGTGTCTTGGTTCTCTGTAGCAGCTGATCTTGATGTGGAGAACTTTTAACCTGTGTGTTGACCTTCCAAAATGGGTACAGCATGGATCCTAGTGAAGGATCTAGAGACCAAAAATGTACTTGGGTTTTTTCTCATTTCTTCGTTGTAAACCATCTTGCGGTTTCTTCTGCTTAGTTAGCACAATATGATTGGATGAGTTGGTCAGACCATAGTTACTGTCTGAAGTCCTCGTTCTGGACAGATTTTGAGCAAGCTGAATGTCTCTCCAGAAAGGACTTCACTCCTATCGTCTGTCATTCAACCTTGTTACTGATGAAAATGAGATTGGTCACAAGCCCAAAGCTAGGAACTCAACTGCTGTAGGGCTTCCAGAATAACACATAACGGAAATCAAAGCAGCAGAAAACTATCTGGGATGAGAGCAGAAGACGGTTTGGGAATTCAGCCTGATCCAAAGGAATAGCCCAAGGAAATTAATTAACACAAAGTTCTGACTGTTTGCCTCAAACAACAACATAAAGCCTTTCTTTCTTTCCCAAGCGTTTTCTCAAGGGCTGTTTTCTACGTTTCTTAAATTTCCCATACAGTATAGTATTAAAAATATCAGTCTCTGATTTTGTGTAGGTACCAGTACTGGCAAAATACCACATTCTGTACACCTTCTGGAGTATAAAATACATTACATCAGCTTCATTGGAAGGCTCATTGAAAACAACTTCCTTCATGTCTGAGTGAGCTGACATGATGAGGATTTGACTTAAATTGACAAAAACGCAGATCATCATCAACAGAAAGGATGCTAAAAAAAGACCCCCTAGAAATTTGTCAGACAAAAATTCAGTGTCCTTAAATGTTAAGGCACAATAAGACAACACGGTCGTGAAGGAATACATTAGGCTGCGGAAATGCCATTCATGTTGGCCAAATCCCACGTATCCGAGTGCCATGTATGCATTGAAAAATATGATACCCATTACAATTATATTGATGATACCAGCGAGGGCTGTTCTGAGGGTTTTTTGGGCTAAGCGTAAATCGAACAGAAATCTGACATAGCGATACGTTTTCAGAACCAGGAAAAAAACCAGAATCCCCAGCACACCTCTGACAGTCTGGTCGAATTGGGAAGCCGTATGGAATGGAACAAACTCTTGGGAATGCAGTAAGTAAAATTGCACCAAATCAGAAGAAAGCTTGAATTTGCACAAAAGCACCACCAGAAAGAGAATACAGTTGGTCTTTATCCCAAAGTTGATCAGGTTGGTAGCCAGGGTAAAATAGCTCAGCTGTTCTTGGTACATCATGTGGCATTCGTCAGCAATATAAATAATAAGTATGTATATCGTCAGGCAAAAGAAGAAAATCTCACTCATGTTTTGATGGGTGAAAAACGGGAGTTTGTAAGAATGTACAACGATGCTGGCATTCACAGGGCCGAGGAAAGAAAGTTCAAAAATGACGGAAATGCTGCAGAACATATTGGCATCAACGTTAAAAGTTGTGAGTTCGAAAATCACTGCCCACGTCTTGTTGTCAATCCAGCTGTTCGTTTCCAAAGCGTCCAACCTTTGCGTTGAATTCACTTGTGGTTCTTCGGGGAAAAAATAAAACGTATATCCCCTGGAAGGATAGTCATTTAATTGTCCATAGGAGATATACTCCCATTGGGCACTGCTTGGCTCATAACTGAAGCCTAAAAACTCAGCATGGTTCTTGGGAACAGAGGTGTCCGTTGGAGTTGACCACGAGCCCACATAGTTACTTTGATCTTCCTGGCTGAATCCATATTTGTTCTTGCACTGAATATTAGCCAGCAAAAACATGTTTTTTAATTCGTAGGGGAGTAGACATCTGTCTGCATATTTCTTTCTTATTTGCCTCATTCTGGGCAATCCCAGGATTTTGGACCCGGAGATCGGAAGATAGCTTGGGTGATAAGGATTGTGTATCAGTGGCAGAAAGCTTTTGTTTACCCATCTGTAAACATCCTGGGCTCCATTCAAATCGGGTAAATCAGGAGAAAATTCTCTAGACATGGCGCGATTGTAAAAGAAGGCAGCCGTAACATCTATTGGGTGTGAGATGGCGAAAATTAAACCCAAGAAGATAAAATGGCAGATCATGTCCTTCACATATTTGTAAGCTAGATATTGAATCAGCTTCTTCTTTTGCATGGCTATAACATCTTCCTCTTTGATGGGTTGGTATTTCTTGGAAGCTCTCAGTTCCACCAGGTCATTGTGCAACTTCTCCATCTCGTCAGCGTCCAACGTTCTTGGTGTGTACGTCATAGCATGAAAGCCTTGCCATGGGATGTTTGCGCAGTATTTTGCCAAACAGATATTCCAGCTGGAGTAAACAACAATTTGCAAGGTCTCAAAGAAGCTCACATGGAGACAGAACGATATCAGAGCAGCTATTAGCCATTCGGAGGATGTTTTGTGGTCAAAAGACTGGCCAATGAATGTGATGAAAAATGAGGCTAGCCCAGATATAAGGAAGACAAAGAACCATGCACTGCAAGACAAACATCTACCCCATTGCGATTTCTGAGTTTTACCCAAAGTTGCTTTCTTTTCTGCTGCATAATTATTACTAACATTGGTATCCGTGGCTGAAAACTGCTGTGATTTTATCTCTGAAAGTTGAGTATCTGCTTTAAAAAGGCTTTCGAGCAACCAAGGGAAGCTTTCCTTTTCCTGACCCTGAGCGAGGTTACACTGGGAAGACCCCTTCACGGAGTACTTAAACAAGCTTATTGCAATCCATCCCACAGGAAGGGAGATGAGAGCACCAAGAACACCGGCTATTATGGACCTCAAATACTGCAGTTCTAGGAGATAAACCTGTTCTTCTTTCTTAGTGTTGAAGATTATCGTGTTGACCAGCAGGGAGGTCAAAAGTATCGCTAAGCAGCAGGAGAGCCTCTGAAATCTGTTCCAGGAGCTGTCAAGGCTGCGAACAAAGATAGAGAACCAAAGGTGGTCTTGGAACCAGTGATAGCTAAACATTATCAACAGATAATCAGTTCTGCTGATGGGGACTTGTGGATCTGTGACCTCGAAAGTCCATTCTATTTGGTAGTTATTCCTGCCGAGGGCCAACCATTTTCTACACAGAAACAGCCACGACCTGTTTGTGTCTACGCTGAGGATTTTGATTCGGCTCAAGTACCAGTTTGGACCAAAGCCACAATAATTGTGCCAGATGTGGATAGAGACGAGATCTCCCAAATCTTCCCCAGTAGTTAGCATGAAAGTATCAATGCAGCTGTTCTGAAGGATCTCTGGAAACGATGGGTGCTTTAAGAGATGCACATCACTTTTTCCATTCTGGCCAATCAGCTCTATGAACACATCCGCTTTGGTCCCTGCACTTGGGCGGCTCCCGGTATAGATGGTCACCAGGTATCTCGTGGTGTGAAACGGGTCGTTATCTGGCAAATATATAATCTGCTCTTCAATATCAATTTTGTCTTTTCTTCTCACCCAGACAGCCAAGAAAATGTAGAGTAGGAAAACAGCAAGCACCATAAACCCCGGGACAGGATTTCTTCCCATCGGTTGTAAAAGCAACATTTTCATGTCAACTTGATTGGGAAATAGAAGTAACTTGCCAGCCAAAAATCGGACTCCGGGTCCTGAAGCCCCTCTTGAATCTGATCTAGTTGACTTCGTGCTGTTTTTTTTCCCTTGGCAGACACAGTGGATTTTCGACCAGCTGGTTTGAGGTCCAAGGCTGCAGGGTTCTTCTTTCCACTGATCCTGAACGCCTTCAAGAGACAAACAGCCTGCTGCAAAGATAGCAACGCGGAGAGATTTTGCGGTTTGGTGTCTCACAATTGGTTGTGACTGCAAGACAATGGAAAGGTTGAGTGTGTCTGCTACCCTATTATAAGCTGGAGACCAAAGCAATGACTTTGGAAGGCAAAAGATGTAAGGAATGTTGAGAGCACATCCAGTGATAATTGTATCCTCTTGGAGGACTGTTGGAGGACTTAAATGAGAAGCGTTATATAAAAGTAAGGGAGGATGGCTCAGATTGAGGCCTAAGTAGATAAATACCTGGAAAGTAATGTTCACTTGGGGCACCAGTTGGATAAAAATATCACTGGAGTTTCTTTTAATTTCCAAGCCGAAGCCACCCGTTGTTTTAGGAAGTTTTTTATCTGGCCCTATAGTCAGCTCAAAGATGGCCTTGTCTGTCCTAGTCAAGATTATTTCAAACATATCAGGAACGATGGTAGTTAGGTCTCCTTTAGAATCGGCTGCCGCCATTTTGAACCCTGTTACTATTGTGCCAATATTGTCGGCAAAAGCCAGCCAAGGGAAAGGATTCTGTTCAAATTCGTACAGAATGGTGGAAACGACATTATCTTCTTCTAACTCCACATGAGACCCCTGCTTTAGTGTTGGATAAAAGCAGCTCCTACATCGCTTCCTCTTTGAGAAAGTTCCAGAAATGTCCCATGTTTTGCTTTTCCAAAGATGGATGGACCAGTTTCGGGTGACCATTTTAGTTTCATTCCCACCAGGGACTTTGCCTTGTAAAATGAGATCTGTTAATATTTCGGTCACAGAAATAGCTTCTTTAATGGCATCCGCGTTAGGATTTCTGTGATTCAAGAGAGAAGCATCCAAGATATTGGACAATCCTGTGAAAATCCCGTTGCTAAGAATCTCCGTTTCCTTTGAGCCCAAGCCTTGATTCCTGTGTCTCCTCAGAGCTTGACTGACTGTTTTTAATTTTCTTACTGCAAGCAGCTGGGATATTTTATCGACTTCAGCAATTTCATGCGTTGCTTGACAAATACTTAGGATCACCTGATTGATTTCCCCGATACTAGTGCTAGGAATCCCTGTGCTTATATTGAGGAGGTGTTGACGCAAATCTGCTTTAGGAACACGATTGGAGGGTGAAGCTTCAATATTGTTTAAGACCGCGGCCATCATGTATACAATATAGCCTATACTCAGGTAATCCTTGGTGATGAGCAACTTGGTCATAAGGGCACTTGATCCATTCATCAAATCATATAGTTGTTGATGGAGGACAGCATTGGTTGGTGGTTGTCTTTGATCGAGCACTGTTGCTTGCAAAGTGACTTGAGAAGATGCACCAAGGGCATCGAAAACTTGAACATATATAGGCAAAGCAAAGGTTTGTGAGGGTCTGCCAGGAGGAAGGAAAGACCATGGAGTTTTGGATTCATGTCCAACATAGATGATTATCCCCAAAGTATTATTTTGAATTGAGGATATGGAACTAATTGTCATTTGATCTGATGCTGCTATTACTTTGTAGGCGAGAGGCTGATTTCTGTCCTCAAATCCATGGCACTGGATAGTGAATTTTGTTAGAAAAGCTATTCCTTCTTTTGGATGAAGGACACATTTTCCTATCTGTGGCGGAGCATTAATATAAAAAAAATATTCACAGCTAGAAGACTGTCCATTTTGGGTGACGACTTTTAGGCTCAAAATGTAGAACTCTTCTGCCATGGAGACCAAAGCAAAGGCTTTGAAATGTAGATATGAGCTGGATCTACCAGTAGTTGTTCTGGAAGACCAGTCAAATTTGATTTCATGGGACTGGGCCGAGCGCAGTGACCAATAATACCAGGATTTGATTTCCCTGCAGTTCCCACATTTACCAGACAGAGAAAATCTTTCTGTTGGAATTACTGACGTTCCACAATTTTCAGTGCATGCAATGTTTAGAACGAGGGCACCGTGAGCACGCACATGTACGGTTTGCTGAGCTTGAGTTATCCTGCTACCGTTTTGAACTAACAGGAGAAAATGGTATGTGTTATTGGCCTGAAGAGTTTCCGGAAGTACCATCTGAATTGAATTGGAGGATGTGGTCCACTTCAAATCCACCTGATCTGGATAACATTTCCCAACTGTGCTGAGGGCCATCGATGTATAGTCTCTTTCCTGTTTGGTGCAATACCAAGTATAGGACAGTCCCTGAGACAGACTGACCATCTCACCATTGGACAGGACAGATCCTTTTAGAATCCACCGATCAGAAAAGCCAACGGACCTAAAGTGGCCTCCCATGATGACAGCACCCCAGAGATCTGACCCAACTTCTATCAACACTGCATCCGAGCGCTCTATCATCTGGGGGAAAGTGGGTGAAATTAATTGCACAGTAAAATTAAAAAGATACAGGCCAGTATCCAAGCTGGAGCAAGGGATTTTTAGCCGGATGAAATGTCTTCCTTCAATACCAGTTGGATTAAAAGGTTTGGACCAGTCTGGTTTATCTGACAGATTAGAGACTTTATAGATGTTCCAACTAACTTTAGTTGATTTGGGGCCTGGGCAATTGACCCGCATGTCTGCTGCAAGTGTAAATCCAGTCTCCTGTGCGTAATGCAGGATGTGTTTGGTATTAACCCCCCGGTGGATCCTAACTTTGGGAATGGTGCAAGTTTTTTGCTGGCATGCAATTTGCGATTCTATGACTTTCAGCGCGTAAATATTAAACCTCGCAGTGAACACGATGGGAATGTTCGCCCTCTTTAGGCATTTCACTCTGGCAACAAATCCCGCATACGAATCAGGATGGAAAGCTGGGGCAGAATCGGGAAGGAAATGAGCTGCATTTGGGGTCCGATCAATGTAGGCAAAAGTGGAGTTTTCCACCAGGTGCCCGTCCACGGAATTGAAAACTTGCAGATTGAAGGCCCATTCACACTGCAGAAGGGGATGCTGTGCGGGGATGAACCACACAACATAGGCCAAGCTGTTGTCAGGAGAAGTGCTGTTGAAGACATAAACGTCCGTCTCCTTTTCCCCTAGAGACTGGAACAGCGCCTCTTTCCGATTCAGATAAATATCCAGGCTGAATCTAAATAACTGTAGCTGCACGAATTTAACTGTAATCAGGTAGGAGAGGCCCGCTTGCTGATAAAGTACATAGCAGAGGCTGGAGTTCTTAGCAAGGCCCATGCTCAAGTTCCCTTTTTGGGTAGAATAGTAGAGTCCTTGGGCTCGGCTAAAAATATAAGTGCTGATTGTGTTTTCCTGTGGGTTGAGTCTTATGGAAATTGAGCTTGTCCTGCTTGTTCTGAAAATCAGGGTCCTGTTTAAGAAATCAAGGCTTCCCCTTGCTCTCGTCGATACCCTCTGGCTGGTACGGAAGTATACACTGGCCACGACTGTTTCCTTGGTCTGGTGTGATGTGGGCACAGCGCAGAAATGACTGTGCAGGCCAAACGGATTGTAATCATAGGAGTGGGACCACTCTAGGGATCTTTGTGTATCCAGGAGTTGGTAGGCTACTATTTCTGGGCTGAGCTGCTGCAGGTTCCAGGAAAAGCTCAGGGCCCCTTGTGACGGTCTCTGCAATTGGGAGGTTACCCTGAAAACAAAGAGCAGAGCAGGCTCCACCAAGAAATCCAGGCTGAGGCTGCTCCGGGGACCCGGCTTATAGCTGACCGAAGCAATGTAGGATCCACGGCGTGGGTACTGCACAGTCAAATGGTAACTATAGTAAGGCATGCAGACCTGGTGCAACTTGGCAGTGGGATAGTCACTACGTAGGAGGGGCTCATTGTGCTGGTTGGTGGGAATGAGGCGGGCCTCAGGAAGACCCCCTTGGCTCTCGAAGTAGTAGCGCCAAGCCGAACTCTTGAGGCGGGCACACCAGCCCACCCACACCGGCTGCCTCTCCAAAATGGGAAGGGTGTGAGGCTGCAGCAGGAAGAGATGGATATCTTGGTCCACAACCTCAATGCTCAAATTGTGATACAAGCACAAGGGAGCCAAGCATGAAACTGAGATGCACTGCATGGAGATCCGAGAACCAGCCCAAGGTGGATGGGGACTTTTCCATGGCAGGCCTGGACTGAGCATCAACTCACCTGTCCAGGAAGTCGTCTGGTTGACCAGGATGGCATCCCGATACCAGTGGCAGAGAGGAGGCACTGGAGATTCGGCCCCTTCCTCCTTGGAGTTTTGTTGGTGGGCTTTTGAGTAGTGCAACACCACATGGCTGTCCCAAAGACAGGAGACCTGGAAAGGGAGGTCTTGTTGTTGATAGACACGGTTCTCAGGCTTGGCACAAGTGACCGACAGTGGTGGTGGCATGAGATGAAGCTGTGCTGCCAGGGTGCTGGGGCAGCCACCAAACCAGCAGAAGAGGAAGAGCAGAGGCCAAAGGAATGGCCCGGCTCCCCCAAGGAAGAAAATGGTGTCAGTAGCTCCAGACATCTTACCAGCTGTCGCTTAGTAACCTTAGAGATCTCAACGGGAGGAAATGAGCCAGTGGATTCTAGAATCTTTCTTCGGTTTACATTTTCAATATGGCCACCAAGATTCTGGCCAACTTAAAACAAAGCAGACCAAGCGACTTGGGAAAAATTTGAGAGTAATAATTATAAAAGAAAAATAGTGATGTATACATTCGACTAATCAAACACCTACTGTAGGTATTTCAATATTTCAACCATTTGCCTTAATTTAACCAATTTGATTTGGACTTCCACAATTACAAAGTCCAAAGATAGGAAATATTATGGTATGTCGTTATGCTATAATATCCTCATATCTACCCGTTAGCATTTGATGGGTATTTTTTGAAGATTGTGGGTGTAAATTTGGAGAGCAAAAGAAATTATCCAAAGAGAAGGAGCATGTCAGCAAAATGGAAAGATAGAAAGAATGTATAGGAATTGGCACATTAAAAAAAGGCAACCTTGAAATGCCTGGTTCTCAGAAAGTTGCATCAAAATTTCTGTGGCAATGTAAATATATTTCTTTTTATTAAAACTATATATTTTTAGGATAGTACCATAACAATAGAAGTAACTTGAGGTTTGCTAATTATGAATACCTATGCTTACATCATCTGTACCTATCCAGATGTATGACTGTATCTTATTCTCCTCCTTTCCAAAATATATACATATGATGCACCCTTTTCTCTATAAGAATTCCCCCCATTAATAGAAGACTAGAACACAACAGAACAGAATAGAATAACAGAGTTGGAAGGGACCTTGGAGGTCTTCTAGTCCAACCCCCTGCTTAGGCAGGAAACCCTGCACTACTTCAGACAAATGGTTATCTAATCTCCTCTTCTTAAAAACTTTCAGTGTTGGAGCATTTACAACTTCTGGAGGAAAGTTGTTCCACTGATTAATTGTTCTAACTGTCAGGAAATTTCTCCTTAGTTGCTTCTCTCCTTGATTAGTTTCCACCCATTGCTTCTTGTCCTACCCTCAGGTGCTTTGGAGAATAGTTTAACTCCCTCTTCTCTGTGGCAACCTCTGAGATATTGAATATCATGTCACCCCTGGTTCTTCTTTTTATCAGAGTACACATACCCATTCCTGCAACCCATTCATATGTTTTAGCCTCCAGTCCCCTAATCATCTTGGTTGCTCTTCTCTGCACTCTTTCTAGAGTCTCAACATCTTTTTTACATTGTGGAGACCAAAACTAGATGCAGCATTCCAAGTGTGGCCTTACCAAGGCCTTACAAAGTGGTATTAACACTTCACGTGATCTTGATTCTATCCCTCTGTTTATGCAGCCTAGAACTGTGTTGGCTTTTTTGGCAGCTGCTGCACACGGCTGGCTCATATTTAAGTGGTTGTCCACTAGGACTCCAAGATCCCTCTCACAGTTACTACTGTTGAGCAAGGTGCCACCTATACTGTACCTGTGCATTTCGTTTTTCTTGCCTAAATATAGAACCTAACTTTTTTCGCCATTGAATTTCATTTTGCTAGATAGCTAGTCTGCTAGTCTGTCATATTCCTTCTGTATCTTAAGCCCATTCTCTGGAAGAAGGTTCTATATTACATAGTGTTCAATGAATAAATGCTGCCGTGAGCCTTGATTATTTTCTTTGGATCCTACATTTTGATTGCACAACTTCCAGAGCTCACATCTTTATTACAACTATATCAGAACTTTTACAATCACACAAAATGCCTGGTAATGATTTTAGAAATACCAGGCTAAGAACTGGAAAAGTGGTAGCACATTATCAGTTGTATTTAGCTGACTTGCTTCTGTTTGTTACTTAATTTTGCTTGTTCAACCTGATTGCAAATACACTGCAAATAGAATCTGCTGCAATGGCAGAATTGTCTCGTCCTACTAATCCCTTCCAAAAAAAAACTCACTTGAAAAAGCACATGGTTTAAATAGATTATTTATTAGAATAATAACTGGAATGTAGAACAAAACAGATTCTTTTTAAAATGGCAATGCAATATGAAGTAATGGGCTGCTTGTTGTTACAGGAAAAATAAGAATTTGGGCAGAGTCAAAATTTAATCGAATATGAAGATAGTTGCAAGAGGAGACTGAAAACTCTGTGGAACTCCGTTTGGGACAGAAGCAATAAAACTGTACCTGGTTTTTACGGAAGCCTTTCTCAAACGGTAAGGAAAACCATTTTCTTGCCTTCTACTTTACTGCATTTCAGCCCCCGCTGCTGTCTATCCGTAAGTACCGATTTACCAAATATTGTAACATTGGCGTAGTCGTCACCAGTATCTGGCTGGCGGGTTAGATTACACCATAGGCCTCGCAACTTCAAATACAAAAAGTTTATGGCTTCGGCTTCATCCGAATGTTGCTCGTAAACGGTCTGTTTCATCGATGTGTAAGTTGACATTAACAGGACCTTCCATAAATTGACGAAGATGAATATCACTGTAAATAGGAATGACCCTTGGAAAAATATGGTGAGCCACCACCTCGACGCAACATCCATCTGCTTAAATCCTGAAAAGCAACAGGCAACAACAGCCTGCAGAGAGCGATCCCAGGAACTGAAGGACCACTCATACTGACCAAATATGAGGTAGCCAAAGATCATGAATGTGCAAAACAACAGAATGGCGAGGGCTGTCAAATGAAGAAACACAGGGAAGGCGGCTGACATGGTTTGCTCCGCAAGGCGCACCTTGTACAAGAACCTGAAATATCGGTAGGGTTTCAACACCAGGAGAAAACCTAAAATACTTGCCACTATCGTGTAGAGCTGATCAATTTGAGAAACAACGTGGAAAGGGACAAATTCTTCTGGATTGAGCAGATAAAAATCCAGCAAGGTGAATGCCATCTTGAATTTCAAGGCGATGAGTAATATAAAAAACATACAGATGTTCTTGATGGCGAAATTATTTAAATTGGTCGCCGTTTGGAGATAACCGATCCTTTCTTGGCGTAACATGTGAAATTCATCCGCTAAGTAGAAGACAAGAATGTAAATCATGACTCCGTAAGTCACCAACCGGGAAGTGCTTTCATACTGGAATTTAGAGAGCTTATATGAATGGATTGACAAAGTTGAACTAACGATGCCAAAGTTGGTAAACTCAAAAATGACTGTGATGCTGCAGTAGAGCTCTACATCCACACTAAATGTTGTCAGCTCAAAAATCAGAGCCCGGGTCCGTTTATCAAGCCAATTATTGCTTTGCAAACCTTCCAACCTTGTTGTCGTGTTTGGCCGTTGTTCTCCTGGGAAAAAATAAAACGAGTATCCGCCCGGGCCATAGGAATTTACCACACCGTAAGACTTATATTCCCATTGATCAATATCGGACTGATACGTGAATCCTTGAAAATTGGCAATGTTACTGGAGACGGTTTTGTCGACCGGCTTGGTCCATGACCCTAGGTAGTGCTTTTGATCTTCTGGATCCTCAGCGAACTCATAGTGACAGGATCTTTGGCCGATCATGTAATTGTTTGCAAAGTGGCCTGGAGGAAAACAAGGCTTTGGAAGATGTAGGCCTCGGACCTGTCTCATTCTGGGCAAACCAAGAATTTTCGACCATGAATCTGAAAGGTAGGTGGGTTGATAGTCGTTATGTATCAATGGTACAAAAGTTTCATTCATCCAAGTGTAAATGTCCTCAAGTTTTGTTACTTTGGACAGACCACGATTAAATTTAGCGTGGATCACTTTGTTGTGGTAAAAGGAATCGGTGGGTATAGTGGAGTAAGCTATGCTTAGAACGCAGGAGGCAAAGATAAGATGGCAAATGATGTCCTTTATGAAAACAAATGCCAGGTGTTGAGCCCGTACGTTTTTCCTTAAGATGACGACTTCGTCCTCTTCCAAGGGCTCGTATTCTTTGCTCTGCCTAATCCTGACAAGTTCATGGTGAAACTTTCTGACATCCTTAGGATCTATATTCACCCGGAGCAGCTTCATCTTCTGGTATTGCTCTGCCGATATCCAGGAGATGTGCTTGCAGTACTTGAGATTGATGGTGCTGACTCCTGAGATGAGGGCCATCTTTAGGGTTTGTAGCAGGAATACGCTCTCAAAAAATGACGTTATGGATGCTATGAACCATTCTGTGGAGGTGCTATAGCCGTAGCTGAAGCCATATAAGATGATGAACACAGAAGAGACAATAGACATGAAAAAAACAATGGCCCACGCGACGTATCTCCACCACCAGGCGAACTGTGGCTTCCGAGTAAACACCTTGATCAGCAGAATTATCCTTTTTCTTGTACTAATTTTAGTGCCCTCCTTTTCTGAGGCAGTGGTTGTCTCACCTGCTTTGCCCTCGTCTTCTTCATCAGTAGTGGTCGACGAGGAGCTTTCTTCCTCTTCCTCACTTGTTTCCGAAGATGAGGGACTATAGTCAGGCACCATATCGTCCTTGTCATCGGAAGGCTTTTCCGCTGAGTATCTAAATAGGATGGTCATAGTCAGCTGTAGAGGAACGCAACACAGAGCACTGAATGCTCCAATGTACATGGATCTCACAATCCGGAATTTTAATGGAATAATTTTTGCTTCTTCCTGACCACTGAAGAACATGATGTTCAGGAGCAAAGTTGAAAGCATTATAGCCAGACAACAGGAGACTCTCTGTAGCCTGTTGAAAGTACCGGTGACCACTTGAGAAAATATGGAAAGCCAGAGATGATTATCTTCTAAGTCCCTAGCTAGGTGTATCTGAAAGAAATCCATTTTCTCCAACCTTGTTTTTAGATTTGAAGAAAAAATGTATCTTTCTATTTTGCCATCCGCCTTGCCAAGGCCTAGCCACTTCCTACATATAAACAGCCACGATCGTTGGGTATCCACATTAAATACTTTGACTCTGCTTAAGTACCAGTTGGGGGAAGAACCACCGTTATTGTGCCATATGTGAATGCAATAAATATCCCCTAAGTCGTATCTTGTAGCGAAAAGAAAAGTATCAACAGCGCCACGATACTGGGTTGGGAATTTGGGGTGCTTCATACGATGGACGTCACTGTAACCATCTCTCCCAATCAATTCAAGAAAAACATCGGCCGTGGTTCCGGATCCCAAGCGACTTCCGGTATAGATGGTAACCAGATAATGCATTCTGTGATAAGGGTCATTATCCGGCAAGACAAAGATTTTGTTCTTTCTTCTCAAGTCATCTTTATCTCTAATGATGGCCCAGGACGAACAGAAGATGTAGCCAGCAAAAATGAAAAACACGGTCAAAACCGTCACTGGGTTTGTGTCAAAATTTGCTGAGAGTATTTTCTTGAGGTCCAAAGGATTGGGGTAAATCACAAACGTGTCATCAACAAATCTGACTTCAGGTTTTGAAGGCTTTGCCCATTGCTGCTGAGCCATTCTGGGGTTCGGTCCGCAGACACAGTGAAGTTTGGACAACGTGGTCTGAGGGCCGAGGCGGCAGGTTCCTTCGGACGACGGTTCAAAGTTTGGAAGGTGACCTAGGTCTCGGCAGCTTGCGGTAAAAACCACGATGCGAACGATCTTGGTGGTCTGCCTTCTGAACAGCGGGGGAGATCTTAGGACCACTGAAATATTCCGTTTAGTTGCTGGTTCAGACCAAAGCAATTCCTGTGGAAGGCAGAGGGTGTATGGAGCCTTAACTGCACATTTGACATTGGCCCCACTTTTCTGCAGAGTAGACGGCTTGTCAGAGAAAGCAATGTAAGACACAACTGGGGGGGAGCTAAAATTGAGTCCCAAGTAGATGGAGACATTGAAAGTGATGTTCCTGTGGCACAAAATCTGGACATATATGTCTGGTGAGTTTCTATTGACTTCTATGCTAAATCCACCAACTGTGGCCACACGCTTTTTATCCAGCCCTATCGTCAGATTAAATGCGACGGGATCCTTAACTATTCTATCCATGATCACTTCGGCCACTTTAGGGGTGACCCCAATGACGTCACCGTTTGCTTTGGCCCCAGCCACTTTGAACCCCATCACGACCGTCTGATTATCTCCCGCCTTCCTCAGCCAAGGGAAAGGATTCTCTTCAAATACATAATGAACCACGGAAATCAGCGCATCTGCTGGCAACTCTGCCTGGCTTTCCAATCTCACTTTGGGATAAAAGCAATTCTTATGAGAACTTCTTTCATAGAGAGCCCTAGAAACTTCCCGCTTTTCCACTTTCCATAAACGGATGGACCAGCCTTTGGCTTCCATGTTAACGTGGTCTTCCCCAGGGACTTTGCCTTGTAAAACTATATCTGCCAAAAACTCTGACATTGAAATGATTTCCTTGATGGTGTTCGCAGCCCCATTCTTGGAGTTCAAGAGGGAAGCTCTTAACACATTAGTCAGCCCGGTAAAAATGCCCCCAGCAAGGACCTCAGCTTCTTGAGAACCGAGATCAACGTCTCTGTGCCTTTTCAGAGCTTCGCTGGCCCTTCGGAGGATTCGGACTGCGGTCAGCTGGGACTTCCTACTAACTTCGTTTGCATTCTGCGTTATTTGACAAATGCTAGAGATGACTTGGTTTAGTATCCCTGTCTCGGTGATGGGAATCCACGCGGTTTTGTTAAGTAACATTTCTCGTAGTTCAATTTTAGAATGGTAAAAACTGGGCGACGGCTCAAGGTTATTTAATTCGGAAGCCACCATATAGATAACGAAGCCTGCGTGAAAGTAATCTTCAGTGTCAAGGAAGGCAGAGGCAGAGGTATTGAGCTGTCCGACTAGGTGATACAGTTCATTGAGAACCAGATCTGTTGGCTTGCTGGTCTTTGAGTCGTATACTGTTGCCTGCAAACTGATTTGGGAAAAAGCATCATCGGTGTCGTAAACTTGAACAAGTATGTTCAGAGCATATTTTTCAGAGGGTACACCGCTGGGAAGAACTGAGGGCGGGGGGTTCCGCTGATGACCAAGATAAACGATGGTCCCAAGTGTGTTATTTTGCAGAGATGATACATTAGCTATTTGGGCTAGATCAGAACGGGCAATGACTCTGTAGAGAAGAGGCCCCTTCTTGTCATCAAATCCAGAGCACCGGAGGGTAAATTTGGTCATCAGCGCAATGCCTTCCCTTGGTTCGATGAAACATTTTCCAATCCGAGGGGGCATGTGGACATAAAAAGAGTAGCTACACACAGCCAACTGGACTCCCTGCTTACTCACTTTCAGTTTAAGGATATACAACTGGCCATTCATGGAGCTAAAGGCCAAAGAATTTATATGCAAATATGGAGTGGTTCTCCCAGTGGTCGTTTTGGAAGCCCAGTCGAAATATACTTCCTTGGCATCTGCTGAAAGGAGGCTCCAGAAGTAAACCAAGTGGGCTTTTTCACAGTTCAGACACTTTCCATACAGAGTAAATCTTTCAGTGGCTTTGATGCCTTTCTCGCAGTTTTCCAAACAGAGGATACGCAGGACAGGCTCGGGACCAGGAAGGACATGAATGGCTTGAAATGTGGGGGCAGATTGGTTTCGCTTGACAACGACCAGCTTAAAGTAATACGTCGTATTTTCCTGAAGAGTCTTCGGTTCAACAACTTGCACCGGCTCTTTCGAGTGGGTCCAGTACAGATCACGTTGCCGCGGGTGGCATTTCTGACCTAAACCCAGCTTCATCACAGAATAGTCTGATTCTCGTTTGCTGCAGAACCAGTGAAACAGAATTCCTTCCCGAGGCTCCATAGAATCCGGATCCGAAGATAAGGACCCGTCCAAAGACCACCAATCAGAAATGCCAACCGTGCGGAAGAGGCCTCCAACCATAACTGCCCTTAACCCACTTCCTAGAATTTGGAGGTAAACCGAATCAGACCGAACGAATGTTATGTTTTCTGCAGATAGATGCACACTCATGGTCAAATTCACATGATAGAAGCCATACGGCAGGGCATTTTCAGGTATGTGCAACACGATACCCCTTGTGTTCATCCCTTTGGGGAGCGTGAGAGAGTTTGGCCAATCTGGAATTGACCATGCGGTGCTGAGCGTGTATATTTTCCAAAGAAAATCAAGATCTGGACGAGTCCTGCATTTCACTTCGGCTGTTGCTTGCAATGTGATGTCTTTCTCTCTCTTATAACGCCACACAGGTTCCGAAGGGTTGGGTTTATGGATGACAATGGTCAGTTTACGGCAATAACTTTTCTGGCAGGGCACAACTGGCTCCATCACCTTGGAAGCGTAAGTCCCCAGGGCGGCTGTTAAAACCGCTCGTACGAGTCCATTTTGCCTGCAATTCACTTCTGCTACAAAGCCCACATACTGTGTGGGTCTGAAGGAGAAGACAGAATGCGGAAGAAAACGAACGGCGTTTTTAACACGGTCCTTATATGTGTATGTCTTATTCCAAAGGATGTGCTCCTGCCTGGAATGAAAAAGTTGCAGATGGAAAGCCCAGTCGCACTGCAAGTAGGGATGTGGCATGGGAATAAACCACACAACGTAGACCAAGTTTTTATCGGGAGACTGTCCACTGAAAACGTGGACTTCCATCTCCTTCTCAGCCAAGGATTTGAACAGACCTTCCTTTCGGTTCAGATATAAGTGAATGCTAAACCTGAACCATTGCGTCTTCACAAATTCAATAGAAATCAGGGTAGAAAGGGCCACCTGTTGGAAAAAGAGGTGGTGGAGACTGGAGGGCCCACTGCCTTCTAGGGTGGAATACAAGAGCCCAGATTCCTGGCTAAAAAAGTACGTCCCTATTTTGATTTTCTGTGGGTTCAGCCTGATGGAAATTGGTCCAGCAGCACTGCTTCCTTGGAAAATCAAGGTGTTGTTAGAGAAATTGAAGCCTCCGTTCAGCTTCTCAGAGAATGTTTTACTGGTACGGAAGTAGATTCTGGAGATCACCTTATTTCCCGAAGCTTGCGAGATGGGCGGAGCGCAGAAATGGCTTTGCAGACCGAAAGGATTGTATTTGTAGGAGAAAGACCATTCCTCTCGTCCGTGCAAGTCCTCCAGTGTGTAGGCCGTTATGCTGGAACTCAGAGGCTGGAGACTCCAGGAGAGGGCGAGAGGCTTCTGGGTTTGACTAAGCAGGGCAGAAGAAGCACTGAAAACGTGGAGAAGAGCAGGCTGCACATCGATGTTTAGGCTGAGGCTGAGGGGAGGCCCATTCTCTAGGTGCAGCAAAACGGTATAGGATCCACGCTGGGAATAACGCACGGCGATGTGGTAGTGATAATAGGCTTCACAGACACGGGGCAACGATTGCAGGAGGACTTGCGTGGAGGCAAAGGGTTCGCTGTATTGGTTACTGGGAATGAGGCGGCCTGCAGGGCTTCCCCCTTCACTCATCAAGCGGTAGCTCCAGGGGGAACTCTTGAAGCGGGCGCACCAGCCTACTGTCACAGGCTGCCATTCCCAAATAGGAAGGCTCTGTGGTGACAGGAGGAAAAGGTGGACATCTTGCCTGGAAATGTCAACGCTAAAGTTGTGGTGAGCGCAGGGAGGTTGACCGCACAGGGCTGACACACACTGCATTACAATCCGAGTCAGGGCCCAGGGTGGATAGGGCCTTTCTCCATCCAGGCCTTTGCTCAACGCAAGCTGGCCTGACCAGTCATTGGTTTGCATGACCAAGATGGTGTCTTGGTACCACTGACAGTGAGGAGGAGGAGGAAGAGGAAGAAGAAGTTGGGTATCTGGCACTCCTCTCTCGATCTCTGGTGTCCCTTCAGGCATCCTGGAATACTTCAGGTCAACCTGTCCATCCCAGACGCAGGAGAGGCTCAATTCAGTGTCGTGCTTCTGGTAGACACGTTGCTGGGCATTTGAGCAGGTCACCTGCAAGGGGGGAGGCCAAATATGAGGCGGTGTGGCTTTTGTACACTGACCAAGGAACCCCAGCAGAACAACCAGGAGCTCTGGGCAATGCATTGGGGTGTGTGTGTGTTGAGCATTCAGGAAGAGCAGCTTGCCAGCATCCAGCTCAAGCCAAGCACACGGATTGTTTGGATTCTAGAACCACCGAGCGGTTTCCCCGAGCAACTGGAATTCCAGGCCATTATGAAAGATCTTGTAAAATTCCTGAATGTTTAAAGCATCCTGCTGGCTTTCCTTCGTTAAGAAAGGGAGAAAAAAATGGCCAAGCTTTTAGCGCTTGCTTTGAGTTTTGTCTTTATGTCCTCAACTTGCGATCACAACTGGACCCAAAATTTCTGTTGTTAAGTGAGACATTTGTGAAATGAATTTCAGTTGTAACTTTGGTCCCTAAATGAAGTATTGTAACTCGAGAACTACCATAATTTTCAGAGTATAAGACGCAGCAATATTTTGAAGGAGCAAATTTTAAAAAAAGTTTTTGCACCCCCAAAAACGGCCCGTTTTTCATGAAAATGGGCCCGTTTGTTTTTCCAAAAAAAAAGGGCATGAATAGCCTTTAGGAGTCTTGTAGAGTGCTGTTGAGCTCTTCCATGAGAAGAGTTACATGCTGGCCTTTGACTGGATTTTCTGATCCTGGCTGCCAATAAACTTCGCCTTGATCCTGAAACCGTCTTAAGCCCTGTTATTTTCTGCAACAGAATAGCATTTGGCTTCACTTTGCTAGCAGGCTGGTAGTGCAAAGGGTGTCTGTGTGCGTTTGTGCACATGTGTGTGTGTGTGTTTGCCTGCAAAGGCTACTCTGTTTCATGCACAAGGCTAATGCTACTGAAGAAAAATACATTGTTATGGAATAACAGCATAACAGTATTGGAAGGGATCTTGGAAGGTCTTCCAGTCCAACCCCCTGCTCACCCAGGAGACGCTATGCCATTTCAGCCAAATGGCTGTCCAATCTCCTCTTAAAAACCTCCAGTGGTGGAAGTCTGTAGAGATTCTCAATCACCCAGGTCAAGATTATCCCAAAAGTGCTTTTTTTTTCAGGAGCAACTGGACTTTCTTGTTTTTTTCTCTGAAGACATTTCACTTCTCATCCAAGAAGCTTCTTCAGTTCTGACTGGATGGTGGGGAAGGGAAGGATTTATATCCCTTGCAGGCAGCTGGTCCTTTGCATCCTTTTAGAGGGTCATTGAAGGACTTGGAGGTTTATCAGTGTCCTCAGGGTCACCTGAGTGGTGCAAATGGTTCCTGTAGTTTGCATTTTTTTTCCTCTGGGAATCCATTCCTTCTCCCACACCATTCCAAGGGTCTTCATCCCAAATTGTATAGCTAAAAGCCTGTAGAGAGTCTCCGTCCTCCAGATCACAGTTGTCCCAAAGGTGTTTTTTCAGGAGGCAACTGGACTTTCTTGTTTTTTCTTTTGAAGACGTTTTGCTTCTCATCCAAGAAGCTTCTTCAGTTCTGACAGGATAGTGGGGAATGGAAGGATTTATTATTCCTGGCAGATAGGCTGGTCACGCATGTATCCTTTTACAGGCTGGTTGAAGCACTTGGAGGCTTATCTGTGTCCTCAGGGTCACCTGAGTAGCGCTCCTGGTTCCTGTAGCCTGCAATTATTATGGATTATTTTTTTTGGGGGGGGAGAAATCCATTCCTACTCCCACACCGTTCAAAGGATGCTCATCCCAAATTGCATAGCTAAAAGTCTGTAGAGATTCTCCGTCACCCAGGTCATGGTTGCCCCAAAGGTGCTTTTTCAGGAGGCCACTGGACTTTCTTTCTTTTTTTTGAGAACATTTCGAGGATCCTTTGAGGATCCTTCCCCACTATTTTATTTATTTATTTCATTTATTTCATCAAGCATGCATTAGATCAGTGTGTGATCAGTGAGAAACACTGCATTAGATAACATGTATAAGGATAAACATGATTTTAGATACATGAAATGGACATGAATAAATGGAGACAGTAGGACAGGGATGCTAGGCACGCTGGTGCGCTTATGCATGCCCCTTACACACCTCTTAGGAATGGGGGTGAGGTCAACAGTAGACTGTAAGGTTAAAGTTACGGGGGTTTGAGGGTGTAACAATGGAGTTGGGTAGAGCATTCCAGGCGTTGCCCACTCTGTCGCTGAAGTCGCATTTCCTGCAATCGAGTTTGGAGCAGTTTGCTTTGAGTTTGTATCCATCCTGTGCTCCTGTATTATTGTTGCTCTTGAAGCTGAAGTAGTCATTGACAGCTAGTAGATAACTTTATGTACTAGTTTAGGTCAGATCGAATCCTGTCAAGAGTTGAAGAAGCTTCGTGGAGAACAAGCGAAACGTCCTCAAAGGGGGAAAAAAAACAGCGTCCCCTTGAAAAAGCACCTTTGGGACAACCGTGACCGGGATGACTGAGAATCCCCACAGCCACTCAAGTGATGGAGCACCCCACAAGGGCTGCGGGCTCAGCCCCCTCACGAAGGGACCCAAACCCGGTCCAGGGCAGCCCGAAACTCCGGCAGAGGAGAACGGAGAGCCAGCCAAACCCCCCCAGACCGCGCGAGAGGCGGGCGGCGAGCTGACAGGCCGGGACGGGTGCGCCTTCGTTTTGGAAGGCGGCGCCCGGCGTCTGCCTGCCGCCGCCCCTTCCTCGCTCAAGAGGCCGGAGCTGAGGCTCCGCAGACGGGAGGAGGCAGCCAGGGCAACATGACGGGGCTACGGGACTGCAAGGTGAGGCGTGGGGGGGAGGCCCAGCGGAGGGGCTTCTTGGGGCAGCCCCGGATCGTTTTGCCCCGCTTCAAGTTTTCTTGCAGCCGCTTCGAAACCGTCGGTGGATTTTGCCCAGGAGGCCGGAGAACGTCCCGCTGGCCGGACGCAGCTAATGGGGGACGCGGCGTGTTTCGGGCGGTCTCCTCCTGTCCCGTCCTGTTTCTTGGCTCGGATCAGCGGAGATTGAGGGGAGGGGGCGTCCATTGGTTCTGTCTTGGGGCCGAGCAGAAGCGAGGGCGGCCCTAGGAGGGGCTCTGTGCAGGAAGAGAAGGAGAGACGGGTTCGAATCCAGCCTTACAGCTTTCCAGGGTGGACTCTGGGCCAGTTGGGGCCAGTCTGCCCACCCGCTGCAGAGTCAGCGGAGAGGCGAGAGGGCAACTTGCATGCCACCTTGAGCTGCCGAACGAAGAGGGTGGTGTGACTCAAAAAACCTTTTCTTTTCTTGACTGCCCTAGTATGGAAATAGATAATAGCCATTGCAAAGCCAAACCTCTTGTATTTTAAAATCGTATTTATTAAATTTTCCAACATTGAAAACACAACATTTAACACCTATAACAGCTTTTCCATATCGGTATCCATATCTTTCCTAACAATCCTATTTACAAAAAATTCTAACTCTATATCACTACCCTAAATTATATCCTTGCTTAAATTATAATAACACCCACTCACACATTGATATCATATATTTCTTACAAATTTTGCATTCTGTATATTATACTTTTGCATCCTGTACCTTAAGTTCTACGTTTACTCTCAAGCCAGAAGTACCATCTATTCCAAATTTGATTGCACTCTTGTCTCTTCCCTCTCCTTCATTTCCATAGACATTTCTGCCCATTCATAGATTTTCCTTCTGATGATTGGGTCTACAAAACCAAACTTCTTGGATGCTCTTTTTCCTGGTGGTGCCCCATCCAGCCTTTGCAAAGCCTGCCACAAGGACCCAGCTGCTTGGGGGCAAGAGAAGCTTGGAGGTCAAGTCTCTCTCTCTCTCTCCCTCTCCCTCTCTCCCTCTCTCTCTCTCTCCCTCTCCCCCTCCCTCCCTCCCTCCCTCCCTCCCTCTCTCTCTCTCTCTCTCACACACACACCTGCCCAGTTTTCCCCGGGTTGGAGCAGAAGGGATGCTGTGTAGGGCAATGTGTGAGGTACAGGATGGGGAGAGCCGTGCCAGCTTGCTTCCTTAGCATGGAAGACCCACTGATGGTCCAAACTTTGGTCAGCAGTTGCAACTCCTGGAGGCAGAATTGAGCTGATCTGGTTGGGAGTCTTTCCAACCAGATCAGAGTGGGAAGTGTGAGGCGAAGGAGGGAAAAGGTTGGGAGGCAGGTTATTCATTACCTGGGAAGCTGAACCGTGGACAAAGTTCAGGAAGTGACATTTGGAACTCCTGGGGGTGGACTCTGTGGTTGAAGCTCCGTGAAGACGTTTTGCAGTAGACTCGCCAAAGTCTCTTACAACTAGCCTTAAACAAGTTGGATTAAGGATTTTTGGAGTTTCTGGCTAAATTCGTGCTTGGATGGGGTGGCCTAAATAGATGTTCAGTTGGGGAAAGGATGGTAAAGGACATGGCGTAGGCTACAGCATCATTGCTTGAACGAGGTCACAAAATCTGGTGCACAGCAAGTGTGTGGTGAGGCCATCTCCAAGGGGTAGATGTGGATAAATGACCGCGGGAGCCAATTTGGTATAGTGGTGGAGCACCAAGCTAGGAACTAGGAGACTGGGACTTCTAGAACCACCTTGGGCATAAAACCAGCTTATGCCAGCCGCTTTTTCCTCAGCCCTAGGAAGGAGGCAATGGCAAAGCACTTCTGAAAAAAACTAGCCAAAAACACTGCAGGGTCTTGTCTAATCAGAATTGCACGCGATTGAACAGAAGGAGAAAAGTCCCATTGGTGTGCAGTGCTACGTTTATAAACATTAAAAAAGAATATGCTGCCAATGTTGGTGAGCCTCTTTGTTAGGATCCGGGCATACTGGGGTGTGAAGAGAATGAGTGCCAGATTAGCGGGGAGGGCTTGAATGTACTTTGAGAGGTGATTCTGTGTGTGCGGGTGTGCTTGTGTGCCCTTCAGGTTAGCCTTGCGTCCTGGAGACACCCTTGGAGATTTCCTGTCAATATTTTGAAGTTTTGAAACCATTTCCCAAATGGTTTTCAGACTCTGGCTGGATTAGAACTCACCATTTCTGGATTTCTAGGTGAAAACCATTTGGCTAGTCCCTCTCCCTCAGTCCTACCCACAAGGTTGTTGTTGTTGTTGTGAGGAAAAGAGGAGGAGAAAGAAGCATATACGTATGCTCGCCGCCTGGAATTATTTATCGACAATAATAAAGATGGGATATAAATAAATAAAACCATTACAACTTTGAGGGGTAAAGCCAATCATTATTTGCTAGTTAGAGAAAATACTGGGTGTTGCTAGTTATGGAAAGTACTTTTGCTACTATTGATTGTAGCAACACCGTAGATTATGGGATGGAGGGGAAGATGGACTGATTTGCCAGCCGTGTAAAAGATAGCATGATTTTCTGAACATATAAAGTTATGCAAGATTAAGCTCCTTTAAGGGCTTGGATGGGAGACTACCAAGAGATCCCAGACCTGTGCTAAAGAACATCCTAGAAGAAGGGAATGGTGAAGCCAAGAAAGCAACATGAAGTGAGCAGGCGTTGAGCTCAAATCAAAGAAAGTTTTATCCCTTTTCTGCCTGCCCTGTCTTTTGAGAGAAGTAGCCATGCTATTATGAAAAGCAATTATGTCTGACTTGGCTCCCGAGAGGATAATTCCAAAACTCTAGTTGCATAATGATAATACATTTTTGTCTCGGGATGTATTCTCACAGTGCTAAAAGCCAGCGGCATTCTCAGGGGTTCCTGTGAATCAAAACCCTTTCAGTAAGGCATTTGACCACCACCTACGTCTTGGTAAACTAAAAAAAAATGTGGGATAGACAGCATCCTCCAACAGATGGATTTGTAGCTGATTGACAGATGGCACTCAATATGCGGTTATCGATGGAACGACATCTAACATGGAAGGAAGGAAGCAGGGTTCTGTTTTACACTTCTGGAGGCGTAAAAAAGTACAAGGGACTTTTTTTTTATCGCCCGGAAACACAAAAATATTGGACAAAAATTTGGAAATGGGTGCAAGAAATTAGAACAGATAAAAGACAAACCCGAAATCTTTCTGCTGGGAATAATCAAAGGGAAGTATACAAAGAAAATTAAATACATATTAACAAATCTGCTAACTACAGCTAGAATAGCATTTGCCCAATGCTGGAAACAAAATAATACCCCGTCGGACGAATTAGTGATACAAAAAACTTTGGATTGTACAAAGATGGACAAATTAACACTGAAATTAAAAGATAAAGAAGAGTCGGAATATTATGAAATTTGGAACAATTGGTACAAATGGTTGCAAAACAAGAATAAAATTAATTAAGCTGAAAAACAATACATATAAATCTATATAGAACTGTGTATAAAGGTGTGTAAATATAGAAGTGAAATATTATATACATGTACAGGTATGAAGACATAATAATGTTGATATAATGACTGTAAGGTGTTGTAGAAGGGAAAAAAATAATTTAAAAATCTGCTAAAAAAAAGGTTCTGTTTTAGGCCCAGTTCTCTTCAACATCTTCATAAATGATTCAGGTAAGGGGATAGAAGGAGAACTCAACAAATTTGCAGATGACATTAAGCTGGCAGGAATAGCCAACACTCCAGAAGATAGGCTTAAGACACAGAAGGATCTCGACAGACTTGAACACTGGGCCCTACCTAGCAAAATGAAATTCACAGTAGAGAAAAGTAAAATTTTACACTTTAGGCAAAAAAAAGTCAAATGCTCAAGGGCAATGGCTCAAGAGCAGTATCTATGAGAGGGATCTTGGAATCCTAGTGGACAATCCTTTAAATATGAGCCAGCAGTGTTTGGCACTAGCCAAAAAAGCCAACACTGTTCTAGACTACATAAACAGAGGGATAGAATCAAGATCACGTGAAGTGTTAATACCCCTTTATAAGGCCTTAGTTAGACCACGCCTAGAATGTTGAATCCAGTTTTGGTCATCGTATTATAAAAAAGATGTAGAGATTCTGGAAACAGTGCAGAGAAGAGCAAAGAAGAGGATTAGAGGACTGGAGGTTAAAACATACGAAGAATGGTTACAGGAATTGAATTTGTCTAGGCCGGTGACATAATAGCAGTGTTCCAATATTTGAAGGCCTGCCGCAAAGAAGAGCCTATTCTCCAAAACACCCGAAGGCAGGATGAGAAGCAATGGATGGAGACTAATCAAGGAGAAAACCAACTGAGAACTAAGGAGGCCTTTCCTGACAGTGAGAACAATTAACCAATGGAACAGCTTGGCCTACAGAAGTTGTGAATGCCCCAACACTGGAGGCTATTTTTTTTTAAAGAAAAGTTTTTTATTTCTTTTATTTTCATACAAATAACCCACATGTATAACGTTGCATCATAACCAGCATTATTCTGTATTATTCAATATTATATCAATTCCTCTTGCCACCAACCCCCCAACGACTACCAGTTGCTCTTCTGCTTTCTATACATCATATTTTTACGCTATCCATCGCTTTCTTGCCTCCCCTCCCTCTCTCTTCCTCCTTACCGCCTTTCTTCCCTCTATCATCCCTCTCTTCTCTACTTCTCCTTCCTCTCTCCTTCTCTCCCTTCTTTCCACTCCTTCTTTCTCTCCTCCCCTCTCTCCTAACCCCTCTCTTCCTCCTCTCATCTCCCCTTCTCTCTTCTATTCTCTTCATCTCTCTTGCATGGTGTATTTCAGCGTCTGAGCACAGCATCCATTTAATGTTGGTGATGTTAGTAAAGCTTCACTGGAGGCTTTTAAGAATCTAACAAAGTTAACGGGGAAGAAAGATTCACTTAACAGCCATGTTGCTAACTTAATAACTCAGGTAGTCCTCGGCTTATGACCATAATTGAATCCAAACTATCTATTGTTAAGTGAGTTTTGCCGCATTTTATGACCTTTCCTGCCTCAGTTTTGTTAAGGGAATCACTGCAGTTGCTAAGTTAGTGTTGTGACTCAGCAGAAGTCTCCTGTGAGTCTTTTCGGGATGCAAGATTAACAATGCAGCTGGGGCGTCTTCTGGTGATAAAAGGACGGATGGTGCCACACCCTGGTTGCAGGAGTCAACGTTCGTTCAGCATTCATCGGTCCTGGTTTGTTTGTGAGAGACACTTGGAGAAGTGATTTGCTTTCTGTAATCCTGATTCAAGGAGACACTTGGAGAAGTGCATTGCTTTGTAAGAGTTTTGTTTTGCATTCTGTTATCTCCTCGTCAGAGACTTGATTTATGTTTATTTTTGGGCTCGCAGCCAGTCTGAGCTGAGAACTGATAAAGTTCTTTCCTTTCAAATTTGTCTGCCTGTCGTCTGTTAACGAGCAGAGAAGGGGGGACAGAACAAGTTAGTAACCTGGTTGTTAAGTTAATCTGGCTTCCCCATTGATTTTCCCCCATTGATTTTTCTTGCCATTTTCTTGCCAAATCATGTGATCTTTTGGGACACGGCAACGGTCATAAGTATGAACCAGTTGCCAAGCATCTGAATTTTGGTCACATGATTATGGGGATACCACAACGGTTATAACCGTGAAAAAATTGTCACAAGTCACACTTTTTCAGTGTCGTTGTAACTTTGAACGGTCACTAAATGAACTGGAGGACTATCTGTGCAGTGATTCACTTAACCACTCCAGCAATAAAAAGTTGTAAAATGGGGCAGATACCGTATTTTTCAGAGTATAAGATGCACCTTTTTCCACCAAAAAAGAGGGTGAATATCTGGGTGCATCTTACACACTGAATACGACATTTTTGGCCTCCTGAAACACTCCCCCCTTCACCAAAAGGGCCGTGCAGAGGGTTTGGGAGGCTTGCAGAGTGCAAAAACTTTTTTTTTTAATTTACCTCTTCAAAATCTTGGTGCGTCATAGTCAGGTGTGTCTTATACTCCCGAAAAAAAACGGTATTACTTAACAACTGTCTTCCTTAGCAATGGAATTTTTGGCTCAATTCAACTACCTGTACCATATTTTATTGAAGGTAATGAAAAAAATACATTTACCAGAGTTGCATAGATTTTAAGAATCTTTGTTGTTAAAAAAAAAAAGCAACATAAACAACAATTTTGAATTGAGAAAAGTGTCTTCCCTTTGTGTGTCTTCTGTAATTTTGTGCTTGTGTTTCAGTTTTCCATTTTGCATCTTTTCCAGGCCTGGCAGGACGCAGGACTCTCCCTTTCAACCACCAATAACGAGGCTTGTAAACTTTTTGATGCTGCGTTGACTCAGGTGGGGATGAGGAAAAGGTTGTGGGAGAGACTGGGGGGGCATAAAGATTCTTATTACTAACAGTCAGTTGCAGAAATTGTGACAAGGGGAAGGAAAATGCCAAGAGTTTTATACCTTAAAGACAAGCAAGTTGATGGGTGCTCCATCATTGAAGGCTTTCAAGAAGAGAGTGGGCAGGCATTTGTCTGGAATGATATAGGTCCGTGATGGCATGCCACAGGTGGCATATGGGGTTCCACCACAAAACCACGTTCGACTAAAGCGCGCTCGACGAAACCGCATAGCTGACGTCATCACAGTGCGACAACAGCGCGGAGAAAAAAGCACGCTGTAAACGCTAAAGCTAAAATTAACACCTAAACCTAACCCCCCTAAACCTAATCCTAAACCTAACCCTAAACCTAACCCTTAACCTAACCCTAAACCTAACCCTTAACCTAACCCTAAACCTAAACCTAACCCTTAACCTAACCCTAACCCTAACCCTAACCCTAACCCTTAACCTAAACCTAAACCTAACCCTAAACCTAACCCTTACCTTAACTTGAATCGGCTTGGTTTCAAAGCGCTATTTAAAGCGCCCTTTTTTCTCCGTGGTCGCTGTTGTTGCCCTGCTGATGACGTCAGCGACACGGTTTAATCGGGCGCGCTTTAGTGGAGCACGGTTTTGTCGTGCCACGGGCATATGGAGCCATTTCTGAGGGCATGCGAGGAGTTGCCCTGTCAGCTCCAGCGCGCATGTGTGTGCTGGCCAGCTGATTTTCGGCCTTGATTTTCAGCTGTTTTTCACCCTCCGGAGGCTTCCCCGAACCTTCCAGGTTGCCCAACACGTAACCTAGAAGTTCGGGAACAGACTTCTGGTTGGCGTGTTGGGCTGTTTCTCATCCTCTGAAGGCTTCAGGGAAGCTTCCGGAGGGCGAAAAACCATCCAATGGGCAACCCAGAAATTCATTCCTGAATTTATGGTTTGCATATTGGGCCGTTTTTCGTTCTCCTCAGGCTCCTAGAAAGCCTCTGGAGCCTGGGGAGGGCAAAAAACGGACTACCGGGCCCACTGGAAGTCAGAAAATGGGCCATTTTTGGCCTCGTGGTGTGTGTGGGAGGCCGTTTTCACCCTCCCCAGGCTCCTCGAAAGCCTCTAGAGCAGCGGTTCTCAACCTGTGGGTCGCAACCCCTTTGGGGGTCGAACGATCCTTTCACAGGTGTCGCCTAAGACCATCGGAAAACACATATTTTCTAAAAAATATGGAAAACATAAAATAATTTTATGGTTGGGGGTCACCACAACATGAGGAACTGTATTAAAGGGCCACGGCATTAGGAAGATTGAGACCCACTGCTCTAGAACTTGGGGAGGGTAAAAAACGGACCTACCGGGCCCACCGGAAGTCAGAAAACGGACCATTTCTGGCCTCCAGAGGACCTCCAGGGGGGGAGGGGAAGCCATTTTTGCCCTGCCAAGGTTCAAAAAAAGCAGTGCGTAGGACAGGGGGGGGGTCATGCGCACATGCACAGAGGGCATGGTGTGGGGAGGCATTGAATTATGGGGGTGGGCACATGAGTGCGCGTGATAGCACACACGGGCATGCTTTTGGCATCTGAGGCGAAAAAGGTCCGCCACTGTTGATATAGGCAGTGGTGGGATTCAGCCGGCCTGGTAGTTAAATTGCTGGCTGGCCCTGCCCCTTCCAGGAGTCTCCACGCACCCTGTTTTGGCTCCCAGCTAAGTGCAGAGATGCCTACTAGGCCCAAAACGGGGTGCAGGGGGGCGTTTTTGCTCCTAGGGGGCTGCAGGAGGCCGAGTGCTGCCTGTCATACACCCCTGGCCATGCCCTCCCAGCAAATGAAAGTAAGTGAATACCACCCTTAAACCAAATCCACTAGTGATTTTTTAAATAGGATTAGAAATAAAGGAGCGGCCTTAAGAATATTTTGTTGCATGGCTACATTTGGAAGAAGCGGCATTTTAGTGAAAGTTGTCCTTCTGGTTCTCTTTCACAAAAGGCTCCCTTTGTATTCTTAACCAACAAGAGTTCTTTTCTTTATTCCAGTATGTGACCTGGACGAACGACCAGAGTCTCGGGGGCCTTGAAGGAACCTTTTCAAAACTACAGGTGGCAGATCCTAACTTTGGTAAGCGGGCCGTCAGGGCTGATCTGGGAAGGATCCAGGATGTGGAGTGGCTTAGAATTTATTTATTATTTACGTATTCATTTAGTTTGTCAAACATCTACAAGATAACAGGTATGAGTATAAACATGGACATGAACATGGGAAATGAGTACAAATAAATGGGGACAGTAGGACAGGGACGATGAGCACGCTGGTGCGCTTTTACACGCCCCCTTTACAGACCTCTCAGGAATGGGGTGAGGTCCACGCTAGACAGTTTGAGGTTAAAGTTACGAGGGTTAGAGGATGTAACAACGGAATCAGGTAAAGCATTCCAGGTGCTGACCATTCTGTTGTTGAAGTCGTATTTTCTGCGATCGAGTTTGGAGCGGTTTACCTTGAGTTTGTATCTATTGTTTGCCCGTGTATTATTGCGGTTGAAGCTGAAGTAGTTGTTGACAGGTAGGACGTTGTAGCAGACAATTCTGTGTCCTATGCTTAGGTCAGACCGTAGGCGGCATAGTTCCAGGTTGTCCAAGCCAAGCCAAAAAGTGGGGGCTGGACTAGCAGAAGGGAGACCTGGGTTCTTCTACAACCTTATATAGGGAACATGCTTGGAGTACTTGGGGTCAGCTTCTGTCTCTTGGTTCAGTGTTACTTCCCAGAGTACTTGTGGAGGAAAATTCAACCAGGAGTGCTATGCATACTGTCTGGACTTCCTTCCTTCCTTCCTTCCTTCCTTCCTTCCTTTATTCATTTATTCCCCCCTCATCTTCCCTCCCTCCTTTCCTCTCCTTCCTTCCTTCCTTCCTTCCTTCCTTCCTTCTCTCCCCCCTCACCTTCCTTCTTTCACTCTGTCACTCCCTCCCTCTACTTCCTTCCATCCTTCCTTCCTTCTTGCTTTGCTCCTTTCTTCCCTCCCTCCCTCCTTCCTTCCCTCCCTCCTCACCTTCCTTCTTTCACTCTCTCATTCCCTCTCCTTCCTTCCTTCCTTCCTTCTTGCCTTGCCCCTTCCTTCCTTCCCTCCCTCCTCATCTTCCCTCCTTCCTTCCCTCTCCTTCCTTCCCTCCTTCCTTCCTTCCCTCCCCCTCACCTTTCTTCTTTCACTCTATCCCTCCCTCCTTCTCCTTCCTTCCATCCTTCCCTCCCTCCTCATCTTCCTTCCTCCCTCTCTTTCCGTTTTATCTCTTAAACATTTACAATGTAATATACAAATATGACCTACAGTACAACAGTTTTTTCAAAGCTTAGCATTAAGCTTTCAATTTTGTAAAAATATTGTTAGTTGCCTGCTTTATCCATTGGTTGGTTGCTTCCCTAAAGACTTGAAAAACCCTCTGCTCTTTATTGGCAGTCATGGGCAATGTGATCGCCAACGGTTTGGTCCTGATCGGTACTGGGAGTTCGGTGCGGCTGGACACGAAACTGGATGAGGCCGTCAAGGCCATGGTGTCACTTTCACACTCTCAGCCCTTGAGTGAGCGCGAGAAAATGCACGTGTCTGCCGTGGAGCTCTTCTCTCGTGGGTATGTTGTTCCTTGGATGAATTGCATTTTGCGTTTGCGGGCAATTCTAGGCCTGCAGATGTCCGTAGAATGTCTTTTTCTACTATTTTGAGACAACCCAGGAGAAAAATACAGTACACAGAGGTTTTATCTTTCAAACAGTGGTTTATGGACAAGGTTTATATATATACATACATACCAGTGGTGGGTTCCAGATCCCGTCGCAACCGGTATGCTGCAACGGGGCTGGGCATCCACCTTGGGCACATGCGCTGTGCATGCATGCACACCCACTGCCCTGCGATACTCCAGCTGCTCAGCGGAGTCGTGCAGGTGCCATACGCTGTGCGTGCATGCTCAAATGGCCCGGTTGGCTTAAATACAGGTAAGGAATGCGGGTGGGTCCTCCAAAACACCATTCCAGTAAGGTGGCCGTTGCTCCCAGCTGCCTCCAGTACGCCCATACTGGTGCGTACTGGCTGGAACCCACCACTGATACGTACATGTGTTAGGCAAAGCCAGGCAAGCAAGCAATCTTCTACTTTACACAGAGAACTACAGTGGAGATAGAACATGAGGAAAGAGATACAGGAGAAGAGAAAGACGCCCTCACATGGCCTCCCTTATATATACAGCTTCTTAAAGTGGCAGTAACCCTGCTGAATCATCCTCATGTCCTCATCTCGGTTTACAGACTTGCAGCAGCTCATCAGCTATTAAATTGTCATTACCTTGACACTGTGCAAACTCTTCCCCCTTTAGGGGGGAATTCTGGTTGGGGGTTTTTGAACTCCACTGACACTTGCCCTCAAAGGATAAGAGCTTGGCCATATCTGTGCATTGAGATCTGTGGTTTTGGATTTAAAACTTCTGCCTTCCAAGCAAGCCTGGGTGAGGCAGTTTTGCCCCACTGATGTCTGACTCCGAAGGCAGCTGATAACAGCACTAGACTCCCAAACAACTGAAAAAACGATCTAGGAAAAAGAAAAGGCAACCAAAAGAGCAACATGCAAACAAAAGCAAATAAAACACCCCCAGGAGCAAAACAAATTAAAGTTTAATATGTGTGCATTGTTCAATGGACTGTTAAATTGGCCACGCCCACCTAGTGACATGCCATAGCCACGCTCATCCAGTCACATGACCACCTAGCCATGACCACCCAGCCGGTCCAGCCCCCCAATAGTTTGAGGGACCTTGAATTGGCCCCCTTTTTAAAAAGTTTGAGGACCCCTGATTTACAACCTTGCGTGAACACTACCGTATTTTTCAGAGTATAAGATGCACTTTTTCCCCTCAAAAAAGAGGATGAAAATCTGGGTGCGTCTTATACACTGAATACAGAATTTTTGGCCTCCTGAAAATCCCACCCTCTTGACCAAAATTGCCATGCATTGCCTTTAGGAGGCTTCCAGAATGCTCCTAGGGATTGGGGAAGGCAGAAATGAGCAAACAACGGGCCTTTTTTGCTCGTTTTTGCCCTCCCATCCCCCAGGAGCACTCTATAAGCCTCCTAAAGGCTAGGCATGCCCTTTGTTTGACAAAAAATGGGCCATTTTTGGGAGGTCTGCAGAGTGCAAAAACTTTTTTTTTAAAATTTGCCTCTTCAAAATCTTGATGTGTCTTATACTCCGGTGCGCCTTATACTCCGAAAAATATGGTAATTTGTAAACCTTTCTCCTTGCAGGCAGATCACCCAAGCTTGTGATATGTGGGAAGACATCCTACACAGCAATCCGACCGACATGCTGGCCCTAAAGTTTGCCCATGATGGCTATTTTTATCTGGGAGCCCAGACTCAAATGAGAGATTCGATTGCCCGAGTTTATCGTTATTGGACTCCAGATATTCCTCTTAGTAGGTAAGGCTATTTTTTTTCCCTGTGTTTCTCCTCCCACATTGGTAGCTCCAGTGATGTTGCACGCATTGTGGCATCACAACACCACCATTTGTGTTGTGTGATACCATTTGCCTTCCCCAAAATGCCCTTCAGACCAAAGTATTCTAGTTTCTCTTCCTTAACAGGTGTGTGTGTGTGTGTTAACAACCACAATGGAAGATGAAAGAATTGGGGAGAAGATTTGAGAAAGGATGGAATGAAGCAGGATTCCATTAGGAAACCTGTGATGAAACACAGAGAAAAGAGTCCCATTTGCTCAGCATTTGTGCTTAATGAATATATTGGCCATGTTAAATTATCCCATGTGTTCTGACCTAGGCTTCACCAAATCACGAAACAGACTCCTTGCCCCGAAAAATACCCTTTTTATTTGGCTAATGTGAATTCCTAGCATTCACATCCTGCAAAGTCCCAGCAAATAGTCTTTCAAGGGCGATTTGCAAACACAGACCTTATCAGTCTTTGGATAGTTGCCAGGTCGATAGCTTCCAGATGCAACGCTGCACAAGGAAATACTTGGCAAGGAGTCTCTCAGATAAGCAACTCTTCACACTAATAAACTGATTGGCTCCTGCAAACTCCACTCCCCCTTTGCTCCTGTTTAGTCCCTATGGGAGGGGCCATTCAGCATCCCCTTGTGCCTTTACTCCCAAGTCAACCTCTGTTCCTTAAATGTTCCCTTCTCCTGGCAGCTCTGCGCATGAGCACATCAGGAACAAGCTCCAGCTGTTCTCCTACCCCACTGATATCTGACTCTGAAGGCAGCTGATAACTGTTGGACAGCCCCGGCCCTCTTTCTGCCTCCGACACAGAGCCCTCATCAGAGCCTTCCCCAAACTCCAGGACTGGCCCATGTTCCTCCCAAACCTCCTCACTGTCTGAATTTGCCACCAGCTTGGCTGGCCGCTGGCAGGCTACAATACCATGTTCAGCCAGAACATGGACCCTAAATGGACAATGGCTCAGATTCACGTATATTGCTAAAGCACAAAGAGTACAGAATCCAGAATAACAGGGTTGGAAGGGACCTTGGAGGTCTTCTAGTCCGACCCACATAGAGACTTGTCCTACTGCCTTCCCGCCATCTGCAACCTCAGGAACTTTTTGAAGGCTCACTACTCACCTTCAGCAGACTGCAGATTCAGCCCCAAGTGGGGCAGGGAGAGGGGAGACATATCATGGCCCCCTCAAGACAAAACCCCAAAGTTACGATATCGTGTGAAGTTGCTTAACTTGATCTGGTTTGGGAATTCAGTGGCCTCTAACCCAAAACCAGATTGACTTGGCCTGTCAGCAAAATGTTGCTTTCAAGCAAAGAGAGAAATAGTAGGAAGCGAAAAAGAACCCAAGGGAGGGTTACTCAAATAAATTATAGAAGAATGATAGGGGGGAATCAGAAGACATACAAAAGGAAAAAGAAGAAGAAAAGGGGGAATTTAAGAGTAGGAGGCAGAGGAGGAAAAGAAAGCTGAAGAAAAATAGAACACTAAAGAGAACAAGAGATGAATCAAGAAAAAATGGTTAAGAAAGGAGGAAGGTAAAAAAGAGAGATATTGGTAGAAAATGAAATACGTTGAAATACTCTTGATGATATATAGCTAAATAAGGTAATAGTGTGGATTGTGCTGAAATGGACAAACTAACTAAAGAAATCCAAGGAAAAGAAGAATCAGAACTCTACCAGATATGGGATAAATAGTATAGGTGGATGGAGGAAAGAAACAAGAATCAATGAAGGAATATAACAAAACTAAAAAAAAAAAATTGTTATGAGTAAAATAAGAGGGTTAAGAATGGTGAAATCCAAATGAAATACAGTAGAAGGGGAAATAATATAAGGTGAGCGGTATCGATTGATAATTGCTATTAGAAAGAACAGGAAGCTCCTGTTCGTATTGTATTGTGTAAATGTGGTGTATGTCTAAGTTTTGTGTGTGTGTATTTTGCATGTTTGTTAATAAAAAAAAAGATAATATTGTTAAGTGTGGATAACCAATTAAGTAAAATGCCTGTTATATTAAAATGGAATTTGATGGTATATGCTGCATACAGACATTATAAATAACAAATGGGAAGTTGGTACACTTTTTTCTGAAAGGGCGAAAAATGATGTTGTTTATTTATTAAGAAAAATTTAAATTTAAGATGGAAATATGGTAAGAAAATAGTGGGGCTGAAATTAGAAATGATAGTGTGATGTAAAATTAATTATGTATAGGAGAAAATGTAAATAAAAGGGGCGGGGCGGGGAACCCAGACATCACTTCGTTTGTAAAGAGGTTTTAAAATTTGTAACAAATAATAAAACAGAAAAAGAAAAAGAAATGTTGCTTTGAAGAGGCATATCAAAGCTGCGCTGATTAATATGTGAAAGTTTTATCTCTTTTTTTTTCTTTAGCTACATTAAAGGCATGTATGCCTTCGGCTTGGTTGAAACCAATTTCTATGACCGTGGTGAGAAGCTGGCCTATGAGGTAACTGAATTAAGAAGCGGACCTGTGGCAATGAAGGATCTTACCTTTCATTTCTTGACACAGATGTTGAGTGAGGGAGAGAGAAAAAAACCAGAAGGGACTGATAAGGCCACACATTTTATTCAAAGGCCGAAGTTTCCATGAATTCCATTAAAAGCTTCAGCCTTTAAATAAAATTTGGTGGAAGAGGCATTATCAAACATTCTCTGATCTTTTTTTGCCATCTTGGATGCGTGTGAGAGGCTCTTGATGGCAGGTGTAAGGTAGATGTGGAAACTAACCAAGGAAAGAAACAACTTTAGAACTAAGGAGAAATTTCCTGACAGTTAGAACAATTAATCAGTGGAACAACTTGCCTCCAGAAGTTGAGAATCCTCCAACACTGGAAGTTTTTAAGATGTTGCCTAGCAATTTGTCTGAAGTGGTGTAGGATTTCCTGCCTAAGCAGGGGGTTGGACTAGAAGACCTCCAAGGTCCCTTCCAACTCTTCTATTCTATTCTATTCTATTCTTAGATGTGACTGTGTTTATTTCCTAAGAGCTCAACAAAGGAGATTCCTCCGAGATTTCCAACATAATGGTTGCTACCCAGAGGAGAAAGAATACTGATCTCTGGCCAAAGGAGTAGTATCTGAGCATTATGTTTTCTTGTCTAACTAGAGCATTTCAGCCCCCTCTACAGAAAATGTATCTACTGCAGCATTTACAGGAATGTTATGATCGCAGTGAGGGGAGAGGGAGAAAGAATAACATCCTAAAAACTGACCACACCTCACTCACCCGATTCTGGGTTTGGGGCTCCCCATCTCATGGGAATCTACCCAAGTCTTACAGGATGTGAGGTTCTCCTCGTAATGTGATGACAGCTTCGTTAGAATGCATAATTTTCTTTCCCCTGCATTCCTCAATTAGGCTTTAGCCATCAATCAGAAGGACGCGTGGTCCGTCCACGCTTTGGCTCACGTGAATGAAATGAAAGCGGATTTAAAGAGTGGGCTGGCATTCATGAAGCAAACCGAAAACAACTGGAAGGTAACCATATCACTTATTCGGGTTTTTCCCCCCTAAAATGGCCACCAGCTTTCTCTCAGCTTGAAGGGTTTGTGGCAGGCATGAAATCCTCTAACCATCGCTATCGGTTCAGAACCGGGAGTGTGTTCCTGTGCACACTGGCTTTGCTCGCGCGCAGCGCTTCTGTGCATGCACAGAAACTTCGGCGCATGCGCACAGCATCCGTGATGACTTCTGGGTGGGTGGGCAGAGCCTCCCGCTGCCCTCCCACTGGTTCGCAAGAACCGGGGAGAGTCAGCAGAATACCACCTGTGGTTTGTGGCACTTTTTGGCACGTGTCACATTGTGTGCGCAATAGTGGTATAGGGTGCCTTGCAGGTTGGTCAACAGAATCAAGGTGGCGACTGAAGCATTGCCCGTGTTTTATGTGGATGTGGAGAGCTCTTTCAATGGTCCTTGCAGATCATTAGCTGGTTTTGAGTGCTTTTATCAATATCTTAGATTTTTGTTGCACTTTCGTGTGGGGCCTTCTGTGTGATCAGTTTTGCTATTCCCTGGATAGTTCACAGGAAACCAAAATAAGCAAGGAAATGAAATGGCCCATATTTGGTGATCCATTGGGCAAGCAGCTAAAGCAGGGGTGTCAAACTCAAGACCCGCGGGACAGATCTGGGGTGCGGGATGCTTAGATCTGGCCCACAGAGCCGCCCTGGAAAGAGGGAAGGACTCCCTCTTCCCACAGTGCTCCATTTTTGCTGGCAGACAGTTGTAGGAGGCCGTTGTGGCCCAAAACAGCCCAAAAATACGTGTGACCCCCAGGGCTCTGTTTTTGCTGGCAAAGAGCTGCAGGAGGCCATCTTGGCCAAAAACGGGGACCAGGCGCCCCCCGCTCCCCGAGCTCCATTTTTACTGGCAGATGGCTAGCAAAACAAACTCAAAACAAAACAAAAGGAGAAATGTTACCCCTTTTGCATTTGAGCAAAAAGGGACAGGAAAGGAGAAAGGGAAAAAAGGGAAGATAAAGAAGGGAAGAGGGGAAGAGAGCAAGGAAGGAAAAATAAGGAAAAATGGAAAGGAAGAAAAAAGGACAATGAAGAGGGAAGGGAGGGAGGGAGGAAGGAAGGAAGGAAGGAAGGTTATAATGAGAGGGAGGGAGTATCTGGAGGAAATCCTAACTTAGCACTTGGCGATCATAGGTGGCCCCATAAACATAACATTGAGCTGGCCATGTCTACCCTGGCCACCTCTCTCCGAGGTCAAAACCAATCCTGATGTGGCCCTCAATGAAACTGAGTTTGACACCCCCGAGCTAAAATATTGGTGGTGAGAAAACTACCCATTCAGATATTGTCCCTATCGCTACATTGGTGGCAAGTCTTGGCTAAATCACTGTTTGCTTAGCTCCATCCTTCAGGAATATGGAAGTTTCTCTCCTGATCTATCTTAGCAGACTCTTTTAAGAATGAATATTGCGACAGGGGCTGTCAGCATCAGGAGAGGGATGGGGTGGGGTTCACATCTGTAACATCGGTATACAAGACCAAACTCTTTGGCCTTGGGTTAATCATCCTGGCATTTCTCTAATGATAGTTTCCAATAATATAGTTTTGGGAGGTGTTTTCGTTGCACCCAAATAAGTTTCTAGCATATAATAATGATCCTGCTTTTTCCATTCCAGGACAGTGATATGCTTGCTTGTCATAATTACTGGCACTGGGCTTTATACTTTATTGAAAAGGTAAGTGTATTCTTCCACCACTATCTGTCCTTTCACAAGAGGTCAAATACATATGGAAAGTGAAAAGTTGGCATCCCAAAGGTGTTTTTTTTCCCCCCCCCAAGAGGCAACTGGACTTTTTTGTTGTTCTTTGAAGATGTTTCGTTTCTCATCCAGGAAGCTTCATCAGCTCTGAAGAAGCATCTTGGATGAGAAGCAAAATGTCTTCAAAGAAAACCAAGAAAATCCAGTTGCCCCTTGAAAAAAACAAAAACACTTTTGGAACAGCCATGACCTGGATGACGGAGAATCTCCACAGATATTTAGAAAGTTGTCATTGTCACCAAGCAGTAGAAATAGAACAAAATGTTACCGTATTTTTTCGGAGTATAAGACGCACTGGAGTATAAGATGCACCAAGATTTTAAAGAGGCAATTTTTTTTTTAAAGTTTCTGCACTCTTCAAACCTCCCAAAAACAAAAATGGCCCGTTTTTTTTCTTCAAAAAAAAGGGGCATGGATACCCTTTAAAGAGGTTTGTAGAGTGCTCCCGGGGGGTGGGGGGGGACAAGCAAAAAACAGCCCGTTTTCGCAAAAACGGACCCGTTTTTTGTAAAAAAAAAAAAAAGAGCATGAATAGCCTTTAGGAAGCTTATAGAATGCTCCTGGGAGCTGGGGAGGGGACAAGATTGAGCAAAAAAGGCATGCACATGCGCGCGCTGGCCAGCTGAGTTCACCCTTTTTTAAAGCCATTTTTCGCCCTCCCCAGGCTCCAGGGGCTTTATAGTAGCCTTGGGAGGGCAAAAATAGCCTCCCCCCCCACCGGGAGGCCCTCTGGAGGCTTCATGAGCTTCCCTGAAGCCTCCGGAGTGCAAAAAACCAGTCCTACGGGCAAACCGGAAGTTCAGGAACGGACTTCCGGTTTGCTCGAAGGTTCATTTTGACTGCTCCGGAGGCTTCAGGGAAGCCTCCTGAAAGTCCCTGAATCCTCCGGAGGGCTTCCGGGGGGGGGGGGAGGCTGTTTTCGCCCTCCCCAGGCTCCTATAAAGCCTCTGGCTCCAGCGGCTTTATAGGAGCCTGGGGAGGGCAAAAAAAGCATGCAAAAAATGGGGGGGGGGTCGCACCTGTAGTGCATGCATGCACATTGGGGGGGTTGCACATTACATTATGGGTGCGGCACGCCCGCACACAACCCCCCTGGGCTCCCTCCACTTATGGCACGTGAGCCAAAAAAGGTTCGACATCGCTGGTATAGGGTCTCCTGCTTGAACAGGGGGTTAGACTAGAAGACCTCCAAGGTTCTTCCAGCTGTATTCTGATTGATTGATTGGCCAGAAATGTGGTGTTTACAAATCATTGTTTGTTGGGCTTTTTATTAGCTCCATTTCCTTTTGGATCCCAGTGCCCAGTAATTGCAAATAAGACAACAGATTACTTGGGTTAGAACCTGAGATATTAAAATTCTGATGCCTCTTTTTCCTTCTTCCTTCTTGTTTATATTATTATGCGTGCAGGGTGATTATGAGGCTGCTTTGACAATCTATGATGTCCACGTAAGTACTACATTTCTTGCTTTCGTTTTATACTTATCAGTCACACCTCAGGCAGTGAGTTTACTTCCTGTGACATAACTACATTTCTGTGCCAAATAAAACTGGATTTGCAAAGAGAGCATGCCAGTATGAATTTTATAATATGTGCTCCTTTAAAAAAAATAAACACAATACATCCTCCTGAGTTTGCAAGCAAGAGTTTTTCAGAGTAAAGACACACTTCTCTCTACACCAGTGTTACCCAACCACTGTTACAGGGGACCACTAGAGCAGTGGCCTCTAACCTTTAGGGCACCACAGACCGGTTCTGTGGGGGCGAGGTTTTTCCACAGATCAGAAGCAGTGTGGTTTTGCATGCTGCCTGCTTCCCAATGTTGTGACCTGCCAGCAGAGCTGGCAGCAGATTCGGACAGTGAGGAGGTTGGGGGAGGAACATGGGCCATTTCTGGAGTCTGGGGAAGGCTCTGATGAGGGCTCTGTGTTGGAGGCAGGGAGGGGGACACAGCCATATGCCAGTTATCAGCTGCCTTCGGAGTCAGACATCAGTCAGGCAGATGAACAGCTGGAGCCTGTTCCCAGTGTGCGCATGCGCAGAGTTGCCAGATGAAGGGAACAGCTAAAGAACAGGGGTCGACTTGGGAGTAAGGCCACAGGTGGACAATGGATGGCCCCTCCCAGAGGAAATAAAAGACGAGCAAAAGGGGAGTGGAGTTTGCAGGAGACAGTTCGTTCACTTAATTGATTCATGACTCTATGAGACTCCTTGCCAAGTTCTTCAGATATTGGCCTGGCAATTCCTCAAGCCAGATAAGATCTGTGACTGTACATCCTCCATTGAAAGACTTTGCTGGGTGTGAATGAGCAAATCAATACAAGGGTTTTTTGTCGAGACAAGGAGTTTGCTTCAGCCTCTTAGGAAGCCTAGGTCAGAACACCCACAGATAGGGCTTCGCTTGTTTCCATGAACCCGTTTCTGACATGCCACGGACCAGTGCCAATCCATGGCCCTGGGGGGGTGGGGGACCCCTTCATTAGTGGGGTTCATTTTTTGTTTACTTATTAAATCAACCTGAGGTATTAGAATTCTCTCTGGAGTTGGAGATCTCTGTATCTCTACTGCAGGGATGTCAAACTCTATTTCATTGAGGGACGCATCAGGGCTGTGTTTGACCTCAGAGGGCCGGTGTGGGCGTGGACAGCATGATTTCACTTTGTGTCGGGGGCGCCTGTGGCGACACAAGTGCTCTGCCAGCAAAAACGGGTTCCCGAGCTCTGTTTTTGGCTGCAACATCCTCCTGCAACCCTCTATCAGCAAAATCGGGGAGTGGGGTTTTGTGTGTTGCCCTTGCGAGCTGTTTTCAGCTGGGATGGTGTCCTGCAACCCTCCTGAGCTCTGTTTTCACTGGCAGAGGCACCTCAGGCCGGTTCTCTGCTGTTTCCAGGGCAGCCCCCGTGGGCCAGATCTAAGCACCCTGCGGGCCAGATCCGGCCCCCGGGCCTTGAGTTTGACACCCTTGCTGTACTGCCATTTAGAGGTAGTCCAGATTCAGCAGTTAAGATCTGACAGCCCTACTCTACCCTCCAGCCAGTTGTGTAGGAGTCAGCGCTCGCTTAGCCTGAGAAATGTGCACGAGAAAAAAATCTGTTTCGTAGGAAGTTGTGGTTCTTGTGGCTCTTCTGTACACTTAATATAGTGAGGCCCATTTTCTTGTGGGTAGCCAGTATCGTTTGAGGGCATACCTCCTTTGATATTACTAGCATGTGTGTACATTATTTGTCATTTAGGATTCCGATAGCAAGGGCTAGACCCTGAAGAAATGTATGAAATTCTTTTTTTATATAGTTGATAAAGGATGGAATTTCAAAGAGCTTAAGAGATGATGGATAATGAGAAAATATATTAACGAAATGGGAAAATATATATAGTCAAAATAGTAGTGTATATATTAATAGACAATATACATTTACTACAACCCCAATAAGTTAAGCGTAGTACGTGGGAATTTAGGATTAGGTCATTTAATTGCATTAACAATATCAATAATGTGTTAAACTATACCATGAATTTAAAAAAGTAAGGATTAGAAATTGTGGGGATTTTGAGATCAAATATTGTTAATAATTGGGGTAATTAGTAAGCCTACAAATTCAGAATATTGAAGCTGTGGTGGAGTAATGAGTAATTCTTAAAATATTAAATGATAGGACTTAGCAGGGGATAATAAAAACAGGGCACAAATAAATGTTATCTATGTTTAAATACCGTATTTGGAAAAAGGATAAAGGATTATGGAAAGAGATCAATATTGTTAAAGTTGGAAGATTAGAATAATACATACCATATTTTTTTGGATTATAAGATGCACCAGAGTATACAATGTGCCATGATTTTGAAGAGGTAAATTGTTTTAAAAAGTTTTTGAACTCTGCAGGCCTCCCAAACCCCCTGCATGCCTTGTTTTTTGCAAAAAAAAAAAAAAAGGGGGGGGGGTATGCAGAGCTTTGGGAGGCTGGTAGAGTGCTCCTGGGAACGGCAAAAACAAGCAAAAAATGGTCCATTTTTCACTCGTTTTTGCCCTCCCCATCCCCCAAGAGCACTTTGCAGACCTCCCAAACCCTGTGCATGTTCATTTTTGCGAAGGGGGCGGGGTTTCAGTAGGCCAAAAATGCTGTATTCAGTGTATAAGATGCACCCAGATTTTTTTGGTGGGGAAAGGTGCTTCTTATACTCCGAAAAATACGGTATTTATTTGTATTACTATTGCTAATGGGGTTTAAAAAAGATTTGATTCAGTCAATGTACTGTCCATAAAATGTGTATGTTTATATTGGAAAAATTTTTTAAAAAAAAATGCGAAAAAAAAAGAAGAAACGTTTAAAATTTTTAATTTTAATTTAAAGGGTTTCCCTCTCTTCTGTGGAATCCTTTGTTTTAAACAGGAATCACAGCTGTAAAGAAAACGCAGAGTAGGAATAAGGTTACAGGAAGAGGAAAAACTATTCTGACAGTTTTGTTGAGGAAACTGAGCAGTTCAAGAAAATGCTCTCCTCCTCCTCACCCCTGGTTCCCCCCCCCAAAATAGCTCAATCTAAACTCTTAATGATTTTGGGTTTGCAGATTGCTCCCAGCTTACAGCAAAGCGGGACCATGTTGGATGTCGTTGACAACAGCTCCATGTTATATAGGCTTGAATTAGAAGGTAAAAAAAGAGAGAGTTTTCATACGTATATTATCTAAATGTTTCCCAGAAGAGATCGCCTTCATTTTGTTTCACCTTCTTCTTTACAATTTAAGCTGTTATTTATATTCCCTGTTCAAACAAAAAGCTTGTTCAGCTCCAAGTGTTGGAAACTGTCAGCTGGGGGTCCCATTGGTGAGTTGTGTTTCATTTGGCAAGAGTGAGCAGCTGAGTTATTATTCCGTTCTGTTCCATTCCGTTCTGTTTTATCCTGCCCCACCCTTCCCAGTCTAGTCTATTCCATCCCAGTCTATTCCATTCCATTCTGTTCCTGTTTTATTCCTGTTCTGTTCTGTTCCATTCCTGTTCTGTTCTGTTCTGTTATGCTATTCTATTCTACTCTTGTTTTATTCTGTCCTGTTCGGTTATTCTATTATTCTGTTCTTATTCTATTCTGTTCTGTTTTATTCTATTGTTCTGTTCTGTTCTGTTCTATTCCATTCCATTCTGTTCCTGTTTTAGTCCTGTTCTGTTCTGTTCCATTCCTGTTCTATTCTGTTCTGTTATGCTATTCTATTCTACTCTGTTTTATTCTGTCCTGTTCTTCTATTATTCTGTTCTTATTCTATTCTGTTCTGTTTTATTCTGTTGTTCTGTTCTGTTCTACTCTATTCTACCCTACTCTCCTCCCCTCCCCTCCCCTCTACTCTACTCTATTCTTGCTCAGCTCCATCCAGAAATACCCGAGGAACAACTGAATACAACAAATTAATCAAAACAATGCAATAATAACCACAAAATAATCACAAGAATGGCAGTCCAACAGCAAAGCAAATGTTGCCTTGAACTTAAGACGTGCAGTTGGGATGAGGGAGAATAGCATCGTTCTCTTCTGGGAGGCAAACTATGGCAGTCCTGGATTGCCAAAAAGGAACAAAATGTGGCATGCAGAGGCCAAAAATGGAATGCGGAGACCAAAAATGGGGCATGTGGAGGTGGCAATAGGCAATGGCAATCCCTGCAGCCTAAAACAGTTGATGGTTGGGGAGGCTGATCCAACCAACAATCAACTGCTTGTGATAATCAGGCTATGCTGAAGCTGAAACTGAAACAGGTTGTTTGCTATTTTCTGCAAGGAGGCAAATTGCTGGGAGGCAGAGGCCAAAGGGTGGGGGCCGGCAGGTAGGTGTGGCTACATTCGGTGTATAAGATGCACCCAAATTTTCACCCTTTTTTAGAGGGGGAGCGAGTGTGTGTTATACTCCAAAAAATGTGGTACTTCTGTCGAAAATGTATATAGTCGCCCAATTCCCTCACGGTGACTCTGCCAGCTTACGGAAATAAAAGGCTCCTTTATTCCTAGGGGTGAATGTGGGTAAGAGGTGGAAAGCAATAAACCAGATAACGAAGAAACATGCACAGGATCACATCTTGATCTTCAACTATGCCCACATTCTGATGGCCTCCTTAGGTGCTCAGGATCAAAAAACTTCCAGTGAGCTCCTCACCACTTTACAGGACTTGGCCCAGTAAGTGACTCACCATGCTAACAACAGGCCTCCTTGTTCCTACCTGTTCTCTATGGCTTCACCTTGGGTGTTTAAGAGGAGCACTGTTCATAAAGACAATAGAGACTAGCCTGTGGGTCGCTATTCTTAACCAAGAACTACAGAAAGTACTTGACTTAATGCCATAAATAGGAAGTAGAATATTGGTGCTAAGCAGGGCAGTTGTTCAGTGAGTCGAACCCAGTTTTACAACCACCTGGATCAGAGTAGAGGTAGTCCTCGACGTACGGCCACAATTGAGCCCCAAGTTTCTGCTGTTAAATGAGGCATCGGCTAAGTGCGTTTTGCCCCATTTTACAACCTCTCTTGCCACAGTTGTAAAGTGAATCATTGCAGGTGTTAAGTCAGTAACACAGTTGTTAAGTGAATGTGAGCTCTCCATTGACTTGGCTTGTCAGAAGGTTGCAAAAGGCAATTGCAGGATCCCCAGGATGCTGTGACCGTCATAAATTCAAGTCAGTTGCCAAGCTTCTGAATTTTGAATCACGTCACCGTGGAGATCATGTGAGCCTGAACCATCTTAAATACATGCTTGGTTGCCAAAAGCCCACATTTTTATCATTTGACTGTCGGGAATCAGGGGTGGGATTCTACTGGTTTGGACCAGTTCAGGCGAACCGGTAGCTCCGACAATCAAATGGGCCCACCCGCCAACCCACGCTATTTTCCTACCTTTATCTTCTCAGCTGATTGGCGCGGCAGAGCAGATTCCCCCATGAATCCGCTTGTTACTCTCCAAAGAAAGCCGGAAGTGAAGATTTCTTCAAACTGCGCATGCACGCAAATCGCGCGATCACTGAATCGGTTGCTAAACTGGGAGGATCCCACCACTGGTCGGGATGCTGCAATGGTCATAAGTGCGGGACCTGATGGTCTCTTTTTCCCCAATGTCGTAACTTAAAACATTTGCTAAATGAATGGTTGTAAGTCAAGGACTACTACCTTCAGTGACATCTTGCTAGATTTGGACAATTCTTTGCTTTGGACTTGAAGTGTCAGTGACCAATCTTTTCATTCAGGTTCATTTGGTTACCATATTTTTCGGAGTATAAGACGCACCATTTTCCGTCAAAAAAGAGGCTGAAAATCTGGGTGCGTCTTATACACTGAATACAGCATTTTTTTGCCTCCCAAAACCCCGTCCCTTCACCAAAATGGCCACGCATAGCTTTTAGAAGGCTTTTGTTTCTCTTGGGGGCTGGGGAGGGCAGAAATGAGTGAAAAACAGGCAGTTTTTTGCTCAATGTTGCCCCCCCACCCAGCAGCACTCTATAAGCCACCTAAAGGCTATGCATGCCCTTTTTTTAAAAAAAAGTGGGCTGTTTTTTGCTTGTTTGGGGGGGGCAGCCAGGAGCATTCTATAAGCCTCCTAAAGGTTATGCATGCCCTTTTTTTTTGACAAAAAACGGGCCCGTTTTGGGGAGGTCTGCAGAGTGCAAAAACTTTTTTTTTTAATTTGCCTCTTCAAAATCTTGGTGCGTCTTATACTCCGGCGCATCTTATACTCTGAAAAATATGGTAATTTCACATGGTCACCTCCGATCTGGATGTCTTTCCTAGGACTTTTACTGAAAATGAGGAGCTGAGCCTGGTACAAACATTGGGAGCGCCTCTTCTACAAGCGTTTGTGGAGTTTAACCAAGGACACTACGACAAGGCCGTGGAACTGTTGTACCCCATCCGATATCAGGTTGTTAAAATAGGAGGGAGCGATGCCCAGGTGAGACGGGTGCTGGCTTTTGCTGGCTTTTTCATAAGTGTTTTATTCCTTATCCCAGGGTTTCCCAAACCTGCGCCACTTTAATTATCCTTGCTGGAGAATTCTGGGAGTTGAAGTCCACACATCCTAAAGTAACCCCCATTGAGAAATGTCAGAGTGTGCACATGAGACTATGATTTTGAGACAACCCAGGAGCCAAGGTGGAGCAGTGGTTAAATGCAGCACTGCAGGCTACTACAGCTGACTGCAGTTCTGCAGTTCGGCTGTTCAAATCTCACCGGCTCAAGGTTGACTCAGCCTTCCATCCTTCCGAGGTGGGTAAAATGAGGACCCATATTGTTGTTGGGGGCGATATGCTGACTCTGTAAACCACTTAGAGAGGGCTGAAAGCCCTATGAAGCGGTATATAAGGCTAACTGCTATTGCTAATATACAGTACACAGAGGTGTCTTTCAAACAGTGGTTTATTTGAAAAGCATATACACACACACACACACATACACACACACTAGACAAAAACACAATCAATCAATCTTCAACTATAACACGGAAGGAGAGAGAGAGAGATGCCCTCACATGGCCTCCTTATATAGACAGCCTCTTAAAATGGCAGTAACCCTGCTGACTCATTCCTGTTGCATCATCTCGGTTTACAGGCTTACAGCAGCTGGTCAGCTATTAAATCATCATTACCTTAACAAGAAATACTGTTTTAAACTGTGAGGGACCTCAGTAAGCAATATCCTACAAACGTCTGCTTTTGGGAAGCCTAGGTCAGAACAGTTAGGCACTGGACTTAGCTATTCCTCCCCTTCCTCATCAGCCACCTCCAGACCTCGGGGCTGTTGACTCTCCATTTGAGGGCTGACGGACGGCCCAGGCTCAACCTCCCTCCCTCTCTCTCTCTCTCTCCACCAGTTCCCTTCCCTCTGGCCGAGTTCTCAGGTTGCCTTGATGTTCATCCTGACTCCCACGCCGCCCCCTCCTCTGATTCAGCTGCTGACAGGCCACAACATGGAGCTTCATCCTGGCCAATATCTTGATTTTTTTCCAACCTTCCTCTGCAAATGTTCCACTCAGTTTGAGGATTTACCCTCCTGAGCAGCAAGCCAGGGGTGAAATGCTACCGGTTCGGGCCAGTTCGCCCAAACCGGTAGTAAAAAATGCTACTGGTTCACAGAACCGCTAGTAAAAAAAATGCTAAAAAAAAGCTTTTTAAAAAATGTTCTGACGATCGCATGTCGCATAGCTGATCTTTGGAACTTTTTTAAAAGTATTTTTTTACTACAGGTTCTCTGGAAATGTGTGTGTGTGGGGGGTGGGGAATCCATTTTTGCTCCCAGCAGACTTTCCTGAAGCCTGCTAGGCTAAAAAAAGGGAATGGGGGGTGCTGAGAGAAAGAAAGAAAGAAAGAGAGACAGAGAGAGAGGGAGGGAGGGAGGGAGGGAAGGAGGGAAAAAGAAGAGGAATGAAGGACTACAAACCTGGCATTAGATGCAGCTTCAGAAGATAATCCAGGGCCGGAAGGGAACTGGAGGTCATCTAGTCCAACCCTGCTCCAGCAGGACATTATTAAAGTGAGTTTCTGTCTTTTGATCCCCCAGTTACATAGCCACACCCACCAGTGGTGGGTTTCAAAAATTGTTCGAACCTACTCTGTGGGTGTGGCCTCCTTTGTGGGAGTGGCTTGCCACCCATGTCACCGGATGGGAGTGGCTTGCCGCCCATGTGACCGGATATGAAGATGCCGACGACACTTGTCAGAACCACCTTAAATTACCTCACACACAGCACTGGCATGCATAAGAATATGATGTAAACTTGTTTTTCAAAAGGCATCTTTGGTTTGCGTTAAAACAACTTCAACACACGCAATGTTCTGATTGCACCACAAACGCAGTAGTCATCCTTACCTTTCACAGAGGCACTGAGTTTTATAAATATGAGCATAGTGTAGAATAATCATATCCAAGGACCAGTGGTGGGTTTCAAAATTTTTTGGAACCTCTTCTGGAGGTGTGGCCTGCTTTCCGGGTCCACTGGTGGAACCTCTTCTAACCGGTTTGGTAGACTTGACGAACCGGTTCTACCGAATAGGTGCAAACTGGTAGGAACCCACCTCTGACACCCACCCAGTCACATGACACCCACCACCGAGCCATGCCCACAGAACCAGTAGTAAAAAAACCTTAAATTTAAATTCCACCTTGTAGAATTTCCTTAGAGCTCGTAGCAGCATTTATTTTCATTAAAAATAAAAAGGGAACCTGCTTATGTTTAATTTTTGGGGGGGGAAACAGACACTCCTTTCCTTTTCTAATTCCAACTTGGTTAACTGCTGGATGGAAGCGGGCTGCACGTTTTCTCTGCATTGACACCTAATCGCTTCCAGATGCTCCCCTTGCAGTCACCTTGCCAGGGGTGAATAACATCTCTTCTACGTTTCCTTCCCTTCCAGAGAGATCTTTTTGCCCAGTTGCTGATTCATGCTGCTTTAAAATGCCAATCCAAAGCCAACCAGAGACTTGCTAGGTAAGTACAACAAGTAGTAGATTCTGGATTTGACCTGGTTGAAAGATAGCAATGAGCGTAGAGGGGAACCGTGGTTGCAATCAGTAAGAGGAGCAGAGATTCAAATTTTGACTGGCTCGAGGCGGAAAGATCTGCAGTCACCACCAGATAGCAAGGAAGACAATTTTCTTGGAGGCGACGTAAACATCTGTTGTTATTTGGAAGAAGGCAGGGAACTTTTCACTTTTATTTCCAATGCCTATACAGTTTGTTTGTTTGCATGTGTGTCAACAAGTACAAGGAAACAAGTATGAAAACACATGAAAAAATGGCACAAATAAATGGATATAAATAAACAAAACATAGCCATAAGAACATAAAAAGGGTACATATAAATGGGGCAGTAGGACAGGGACGGTAGCAGTGGTGGGTTTCAAAAATTTTTCGAACCTACTCTGTGGGTGGGGCCTCTTGTGGGAGTGGCTTGCTGACCATGTGACCTGGTGGGAGTGGCTTGCCGGTCATGTGTTTTCTCTCCCCCCCCTCTCTCCTTTTGTCTCTCTGTCCCTTTTTCCTTTTTTCCTTTCATCTCTCTCACTTTTTCTTTTTTTCTTTCTTTCTTTCTTTCTTTCTTTCTCTTTCTCTCTCTATGTGAGTCTGTCTCTGTGTGTGTGTCTGTGTGTGTGTCTGTGTGTGAGTGGTGGGTTTCAAAAATTTTTGGAACCTCTTCTGTAGGTGTGGCCTGCTTGCTGGTGGAACCTCTTTGAACCGGTTCGGTAGATTTGACGAACCGGTTCTACCGAACTAGTGCGAACTGGTAGGAACCCACCTCTGGACGGTAGGCACGCTGGTGCGCTTATGCACGCCCCCTTAGGGACATCTTAAGCAATGTGTAAGGTCCACGGTAGACATCTTAAGGTAAAAGGTGTGGAGGTTAGAGGAACTAACAACAGGATCAAGTAGGGTGTTGTACCACACATTTACTACTCTATGGCTGAAATCGTTTTTCCTGCAATCAAGATTAAAATGGATTACATTCAATTTGTATCTGTTGATAGGCCTTGTGTTATTGCAGTTGAAGTAAAAGTAGTCATTAACAGGTAGGACGTTGTGGCAGATTATCTTGTGCACTAAGCTCAGGTCGTAATGCCGTCAGCGTAGTTCAAGGTCATCCAGGCCTAAAATTTGAAACCTGGTGGTCAGTTCACGACTCCCATTAATTGGAAATGCACAGCGAATGGTTATTAGCCCACCATCCCCTGCTATATTAACAAACTTGCAGTTCTATTGCATCTGCCTGGAAAGGCAATCTAAACCATTTTAGTGTTTCCAAAAAAAGCTAACCACTATCCTCAATCCCAGCTGGAGACTTTTGCCTGCCTGAAAACGCCTTGCTTCCTTTTATGATTTTGTCTTTATTGCAGGATGTGTTTTTTTTTTAATTTCTTAATATAAGTCCACAGATGTGGGGTTTTCTCCTGGGAGTAACCAGTCCTTCTTAGCTTTTTCCCCAAGATCAATTATTTTGTAGTTTACCCTGTAGGTTTTGTTTAGTGTGAGTTGCTGACCTGTAATAAGGCTTTTGGTATGATTAACCAGGATTAGTAGATTGGGGGGGGTGTCATTCATTCATTCATTCATTTTTAAGGCATGAGAAGCTGCCCTACCCCTGGTTTAGTGAAGGGCAAAAAAGTCACATCACATGACAATTGATGCCATGAGTTTGATATCCCTAAACTAGATCAGGGGTCGGCAACCTTAAACACTCAAAGAGCCATTTGGATCCATTTCCCACTGGAAAAAAAAAACACTGGGAGCCACAAAATGCTTCCTATGCCTGATTATTTCCTGAGCGGCCCCAAAACTATCATATGTAGTTGAATTAAACCTTCTGTTTTCTTCTGAAACTTTTCTTTTCTTGGATTTATCCATGGTTGGCCTACCGGGGCAGGGGGTGCGAAAGCTCAATAAATTGTGTGTCGGTGGGTGTTGCACATTGGTAGTTGTGACACTTGAGTAACAGGGAGACGCAGCAGAGGGATGAAAAAGCCACATGCGGCTCCAGAGCCCTGGCTTGCTGACCGCCGGACTAGATGATCCATGAGTTCCTTCCAAGTGTAATTCTATGCCTACTTTTGATGTCTGCAAAGAAAGTTGTACTTCTTTTCACATGGCTGGTCCAGGTCTTATTTTGTGGGGGATCCAATGATCCTTTGGGTTTTAAGGGTTTAGAGCCATGGTGGCGCAGTGGTTAGTATGCAGCATTGCAGGGTTAATTCTGCCAACTGCCAGCAGTTTGATTCTCATCAGGCTCAAGGTTGACTCAGTCTTCCATCCTTCCGAGGTAAAATGAGGACCCAGATTATTGGTTGGACAATAGGCTGACTCTGTAAACGGCGTAGAGTGGGCTGTAAAGCGCTGTGAAGCGATATATATGTCAGGTACTGAGGATTTATTAGCTGCCAGCTGATGTAAGGTTGTAAGCTGTATAAACTGTAAGCTGATGCAATGAGGATGAATCAGCAATACAGATATAGCCAGTTTAAGACCCTGGTAGAGTCCACACAAGCCTTTTATCATTTTAAGAGGTGTCTATATATAGGTGGCCATTAGAGGGCATCTCTCTCTCTCTCTCTCGTCATGTATCTCATTTCTCTCCTTGTGTCCATAGCGGAGTGGTTAGAGATTTATCTCTGACAATACAAGTCTAAGTCTATTGCTATTTAAAAAGTTCTTCTGTTCAATGTTTTAAGAGCATTGTCTCTTTGTTCTTTAGATGCCTCCTTATAGAACGTGATGAATTCAGACCAAACTCGCCATTAACTGAACGACTGATGAGGAAAGCAGTAGGCCTTCACGCCCTGGGCTAAACCAAACATCGTATAGAGATTTCAAGTCAGGGAGATTGTTATTGTCTGGACTTGCATAAATCCAAGGAATTTACGCGCTCTTCGGAAAACAGCATCTGTAAGATTTACCCTGGCTCAATTTTGACCCATCTCGATCTTGTCCTACTTCATTTATTGAATGCTTGTTTGCTTCCATGCATCTCTACAGAAGCAAAAGGCAGCCAGATAGGAGGTGTCTGCTCCTGGTCTGTTGGCAACGCTAGTTTACAAATACTATTTTTTTAAAAATCAACGGGGTACAATTAAAAGCTTTTGGGCTGCAGAGCTCTCAAATAAACATTTGGTTATTCAGAAAGTATAAATTTATTGCCTATTTTTAAAATCGCCCTGCCAGGGAGACCCCCTACTTGGTTGTGGCTAACTGAACAGTGGAGATGATATTTTTTTAGATTGATTAATGCATGGAATGGAATACTTTACTTGGCCAAGTGAGATTAGACACACCTGTTCTGACCAAGGCTTCCCAAGAGCCTGAAGCAAACTCCTGGTCCTGACAAAAACCCCTTTTATTAATTGACAGCGAATTCTGCTCATTCACATCCAGCAAAGTCTTTCAAGGGAGGATTTAGCCACAGACCCTTATCTGGCTTGGGAGAGCTGCCAGGAGGATATCTGCAAAACTTGGTAAGAGTGATGGTCTCGAAGAGTCATGAACCAATTAAGCGAACTAATTATCTCTTGCAAACTCCACTCCTCTTTTTTATTTCCTCTGGGAGGGGCCACTCACAGGCCTAGAGGAGATCAACCCTGACTGCTCCTTAGAAGGCCAGATCCTGAAGAGAAAACTCAAATACTTTGGCCACCTAATGAGAAGGAAGGACTAGAGAAGAGCCTAATGCTGGGAAAGATTGTCCGCAAAAGAAGAACAGGGCAACAGAGAATGAGGTGGCTGGATGGAGTCACCGAAGCAGTCGGCGTGAGCTTAAATGGACTCCAGAGAATGGTAGAGGACAGGAAGTCTGGAGGAACGTTGTGAATGGGATCCCAATGGGTTGGACACGACTTCACAACTAACAACGTTAGGTGTCTATTTCATGTCATGGAACATTATAGAACCCACAAATTTGAAGGACTCTACTGCCGATACTGTGTTGTTGAACATGGTAAGAGGTGGTAAAATAGAAGGGCTTCTCTTAAAATCCACAGATCTCTACAGTTTTAAGCCTATTCATCTTCAGTTACAGCAGCATCTCCGGGCCAGTTATTCAATTTCCTGTCTATATGCAACCTCATCACCACCTCGAAATGACCCTTGTACCATCTGCAAATCGCCCAAATGTACACCATTTACAGATGAGGAGCATTAAAAAAAAAAAAGACGACCCACTTTGTGCTAAAATTAACGTTTTATTCATGAAGCATTTTAGCAGGGAAGTAAAGACAATAATAAAAGTACAAAAATTGCTACAAAGGTTTGAAGCGTAGGACAACAGGGACTGGCATTTCTGTGGCCAAACAAAGTGGTTATAAATTATGCGACCATGCCGACTTACGACAGCAATCCCGGTTCTCCCTGTTGCAGTCGTTAAGCGACTACCCACATCAAATCAAGGCACATTATGTTTCGTCCCACCCAGCCCTGAGCCTTGGTAAGGGGCTGATTTTCAGCTCCCCCACTCCACCCATCTCTCTTCCATCTTGTCCCTTTTGGGTGGCTTGCCTCGCGGGATGGGGTGGGGGGGAGCTCTATACGGCACCATTTGGGGACTGCTGGCACCCCCCCCCCGGAAGCCACAGCCATCTCATCCCAGTCACCTTAGACCTTACACTCCGAAACCCTGCCACCTGCACTCCACCATTTTCTTACTCCCAGTGCTAAGAGGTGCGCCCAGCTGCCAGGCGTGGGAAAGAAAAAACACACAAAAGCAGCGCCTAGTTTGATATGCTGCGATTGAGACTGCTTTCGGCTTTTATTTTTCTTTCCTCCGCCAAAATCCAAGCCCAGTAGTCAGACCCAGCTCTCCTCATCAGCAGTAGGTGCAAAAGGTCAACTAGGGCAGTGGAGTGGACAGCAGAAGGGCATATAAATGGCAAGTGGTGGTGGCATCTAAAGTGCCCCTTTACTCATAATCGTGAGTGGGCTGCCAACTTCCCGAATTCTGATCGAGTGGCACTGCAACAGCTGTTAGCTTCCGATCACACTCTTAAGTCTCTCCGCGTAGGACCATTATGAGTGTGGAACAGCCAGATGTCAAGGATGATCGTTATAAAGTAAGATTTTATTTATAAGGCACAACTGGATGTTTCTTGATAGCTAGGGTTGAATGCCCACCTCCAATCCTGGCACTTCTATTACCACAGTGACGCTTTTTAAGCCAAACATCAGCATTGCTTTTCCCCCCAAGATTCGTGTTGTATAATTAATATGCAAATATGCAAAACAAGGAAACTAGTCTCATCTAAAAGGACAAAGTGAGGAAGGCGTGCAAAGTTTAGCAAAAACTGAAACCATGAAACAGCCGAAATTGGAATTTGCCAGAAAGCGTCAAAATCATGAAGGGAGCAAAAGACAGGATGCTGATGACATGCACAGAAACATGATTGTGTTGGTTGCAATTGAAAACGAAGAACTTTTAATCATGGATCCAGAATCGCAGGTATATTTTCAAACCACTGGATCTTATTTGTTGATGCAACCTTAAGACTTGTACGCGGATCGAACAGGAGTTTCTTTGGATAATCACTCACTGTTATGTCTTCAGTAATAATTGTTTGCATCCGTCGAGGAGGACAAAAGTCCAACCTTATTGGTGGATTAAACACCCATCCATAATAAACGTTATATATTAAAGGCTGAAGGAGAATAAAAACTTAGCTTACTAAGAAATAAAGTTAGTAAAAATGGATTTAAACCCCCCCTCCCCCATTTTTAATTTTTTTAAAAACAGTTTTCTGTATTCCTCCTTAAAACATCTTTGTGATCAAAAATAAGAGCCGGTTTTCTATCCATCAACCATAGCGATTCAGCCCTTTCCTGCTCCTCTGAAGGTATGTATTGCTTCTATAAAATTGGATTGATTTAAAAAGAAAGGCCCTAGGCATTCAAACTGCTAAGCTAAGCAGATTATGGCAACGCAAAGGCATCTTTTAGGATAAAATACATTTCTTTTCCTCCCTGTAATAGATAAGATACGCAGGGTAAACCTGATGCTTCTCGAAAATGACGAAGATGGATGGGTTGCTTGGGTTATCCACACAGCTGTCGTAAGGGTTGAGCATATTGCTCAATTTCGCCGGCGGGCGAGTGTATGTGGGATGCCCCATAATGAACTCGCCCACTAGAACTTGAGCTAAAAACATCATCTTCTCATTGTCGTTCGGCTGACAGTAGTTGTCTGAATAGCTGGCATCTCTGGCAAAATAGCTTCCTGGAAAGCAGGGAGGAAAAAAAAACATTCAAATTGCTTCACACGGAACAATACCTTGACTCTAACCTAGGGATGTCAAAGTCAAGGCCCGTGGGCCAGATCTGGCCCATGGGGTGCTTAGATTTGGCCCCGTGGGCCCTCCCTGGATACAGTGAAGGACCGGCCTGTGATGCTTCTGCCAGCGAAAACGGAGCTTGGGAGGGACACACGCAGGCCTCCTGGGCTCTGTTTCCAGCCACCACGGCCTCCTGGCTGTTTTCACTGGCAGAAGGCTGCAGGAGGCCATCGTGGCCATAAACGGAACCTTGGTGACATGGTCTGCCTACACACACACACACACACACACACACACACACAACACACACGAGTACATGGCTGGGCTCTGCTTCTAGCCCATGTACTACCCCTACCCATCACACACACACACACACACACACACACACACACACAACACACACGAGTACATGGCTGGGCTCTGCTTCTAGCCCATGTACTACCCCTACCCATCGCTTCCACTGAGTTGCTAGGATCCACGCTTCAACTGAAAACTCAAGAACGGATATCGCGTTAAGTTGTGGGTTTCAAGATTTATTTTCATTCATTCCTTCATTCGCGTCCTGCCTTTATATATTCTAAGAAATAACTCAGCAAACACACCTAACATTCCTTCCCCTTCCTATTTTCTCCACAAGTAGTACTCTGTGAAGTGGATTGGGTTTGTTACCTTCCCACCAAAGGTGGTCCCTATTTTTTCTACTTGCATTTTTACATGCTTTCAAAGTGCTAGGTTGGCAGAAGCTGGGACAAGTAACGGGAGCTCACTCCATTACGCGGTGCTAGGGTTTCGAACCGCCAAAATTCCGACCTTTCTGATCGACAAGCTCAGCGTCTCAGCCCCTGAGCTTATAACTTGTGTCAATTGTGCTGCAGTGGGCTGAGAAGTCATGCACTCTTGGGTAAAGTTGGTTGGCATCCGTTTTGTTGGGATAAAGTTGTGTAGACAGTCTGCTTCCTTTTTCTGATACTCTGGGTCGCTGCAGTATTTGTGCTTCTCTGAATAATGTTCTCTCCCAGTTTCTCTTAATGCAGTTGGGTTGATACTTTGATAACAAAGCACTTGATTGGCGTGTGTTATTATTATTATTTTTTTGACAGACTTGCGGTTTTAATTTGCTATAATTCCCTCTGGGGATAAAGAAAACCAGGAAGGACAGTGTGTTGTTGTTTTCTTCTTCTCTTGTCCCTCCTCTTCATTCCCAGACGAATAAAATTCACAAGGGAAGAAGACAACAGCGACACAATCCTCTTTCCCAATATCCTCATCAACCAAACGAACACCGAAGCCTTTCTTAGATGGAAAATATCTCAGTCACAAATCATAGCACAGGCAAAAGTAAGGTAAAGGTTCCCCTCGCATATATGTGCTAGTCGTTCCTGACTCTAGGGAGCAGTACTCATCTTTGTTTCAAAGCCGAAGAGCCGGTGCTGTATGAAGACATCTCCGTGGTCATGTGGATGGCAGGACTAAATGCTGAAGGTGCACGGAACGCTGTTACCTTCCCACCAAAGGGTGTCCCTATTTTTCTACTTGCATTTTTATATGCTTTCGAACTGCTAGGTTTGCAGAAGCTGGGACAAGTAACGGGAGCTCACTCCATTACGTGGCGCTGGGGATTCGAACCACCGACCTTTCTGATCGACAAGCTCAGCATCTTAGCCACTGAGCCACCACATCCCTTCAGGCCATAGTAGTGTGGGGGAAAAGTCTTAAGTGGTTCCTAATGACTTTAGGGACATCTCCACATAGTTTCCTCGGCAGCTTTTGTCCATTTTTTATCCTTTCACTTTCCAAACCAGACCGCCGCCCTAACATTTCTCACCGCCTCTTGGTCCAAGTACCAACCAGATCTTCCTAAGCTTCAGAGAGCCCATCAAAGCCAGCGAAATACTGCCCTCTAATGGGTCGAAAGGAAGAGCAGCTCAGCATTATCTGTCTTCCCTGGGAACAAAGCTCCTTTGTCCAAACACCTTAAAAGTTGCAGTTGCAATGTATGGCTGTGGAAGTTGGGCCATAAAAAAGGCTGAGCGCCAAAGAATGGAGGCCTTTGAACTTTGGTGCTGGAGAAGACTCCTGCGAGTCCCTTGGACTGCAAGGAGATCCAACCCGTCAGTCCTAGTGGAGATCAGTCCTGACTGCTCTTTAGGAGGCCAGATCCTGAAGATGAAACTCAAGAGCTTTGGCCACCTAATGAGAAGGAAGGACTCACTGGAGAAGAGCCTAATGCTGGGAAAGGTTGAGGGCAAAAGAAGAAGGGGACGACAGAGAAGGAGGTGGCTGGATGGAGTCACCAAAGCAGTAGGCGTGAGCTTAAATGGACTCCAGAGGATGGTAGAGCACAGGAAGGCCTGGAGGAATGTTGTCCATGGGGTTGCGATGGGTTAGACATGACTTCGCAACTAACACCACCACCTTAAAAGTACTTACCTTTCCCATAAACGGTCCCATTTGTGCCACAGAGTCTCCAGTCAAAGTTGTCTGCACAGATGGCTTTCAAACAAGAAGGGACTGTCCCATGGAAGAGGTACCTCTCGTCAATGTTCTGTCCCCCTTTCTTCTTCTTCATCTGCTCCTTTTGCCTAGGACAAAGGAAAGATTTATCTTGTTCTACCAATGTTGAGCCTGAGGACAACTATGTTCCTCCATAGGGGATGGACGGCCCCTCGGCTCAGCACCGCAGAGAAAAGGGGGCCTTTAAGTGGACAAGCTTTCTAGGACTCAGAATGTTGTGGCCTGCCTGTTTTCATGAAAAATGGACCGTTTTTGGGAGGTCTGCAGAGCGCAAAAACTTTTTTTAAAATTTGCCTCTTCAAAATCTTGGTGCGTCTTATACTCCAAAAAATACGGTAATAAAGTGAGTGCCTTAAGAGGTCACGATGCTTGGTTTCTTGTAACATTGACAGCAATGATGTAATAAAACAAAATACACACCACTGGTAGACTTGCCAAAGAGATGGGTTCTGAATTCGATGTATTTTGCTAATTCTATGGTTTTTCATCGTCTGCTGAAAGGGACCCTCAATTCTCAAGAACTCCTGAGAATCTCTGTGGAGTTCGATGGCCTAAAAGCAAAGATATTACAAAGTGTTGAAGACATTCCTTGCCTCCAGAAAGAAAGGGAACGATTTATTCAATTTAAATTCCCAAATTGGAATACTTGCAATACTATAAATTTGGGTTCAAATCAGAGTTGGAAAGACTACAGAGCACTGACCCCAACAATGAACAAGGGCATTATATCCTATTTTCTCCTCACCCTAACTTCCACCAATCAGAATAGAATAGAACAGAATAGAATGTAGAGTAGAATAGAATAGAATAGAATGTGGAGTAAAGTAGAGTAGAATAGAATAGAGAGTAGAATAGAACAGAACAGAATAGAATGTAGAGTAGAGTAGAATAGAATAGAATAGAACAGAACAGAACAGAAAAGAATAGAATGTAGAGTAGAGTAGAATAGAATGTGGAGTAAAGTAGAGTAGAATAGAAGAGAGAGTAGAGTAGAATAGAATAGAATGTAGAGTAGATTAGAATAGAATGTAGAGTAGAATAGAATGTAGAGTGGAGTAGAATAGAATGTAGAGTAGAATAGAATGTAGAGTAGAATAGAATAGAATGTAGAGTAGAATAGAATAGAATGTAGAGTAGAATAGAATGTAGAGTAGAATAGAATGTAGAGTAGAATAGAATAGAATGTAGAGTAGAATAGAATAGAATGTAGAGTAGAATAGAATAGAATGTAGAATGTAGAGTAGAATAGAATGTAGAGTAGAATAGAATAGAATGTAGAGTAGAATAGAATAGAATGAGTAGAATAGAACAGAACAGAAAAGAATAGAATGTAGAGTAGAATAGAATGTAGAGTAGAATAGAATGTAGAGTAGAATAGAATAGAATGTAGAGTAGAATAGAATGTAGAGTAGAATAGAATGTAGAGTAGAATAGAATAGAATGTAGAGTAGAATAGAATGTAGAGTAGAATAGAATAGAATGAGTAGAATAGAACAGAACAGAAAAGAATAGAATGTAGAGTAGAATAGAATGTAGAGTAGAATAGAATGTAGAGTAGAGTAGAATAGAATGTAGAGTAGAGTAGAATAGAATGTAGAGTAGAATAGAACAGAACAGAATAGAATGTAGAGTAGAATAGAATATAGAGTAGAATAGAATAGAATGTAGAGTAGAATAGAATAGAATGAGTAGAATAGAATAGAACAGAACAGAAAAGAATAGAATGTAGAGTAGAATAGAATGTAGAGTAGAATAGAATAGAATGTAGAGTAGAATAGAATGAGTAGAATAGAATAGAACAGAAAAGAATAGAATGTAGAGTAGAATAGAATGTAGAATAGAATAGAATGTAGAGTAGAATAGAATAGAATGTAGAGTAGAATAGAATATAGAGTAGAATAGAATAGAATGTAGAGTAGAATAGAATAGAATGAGTAGAATAGAATAGAACAGAACAGAAAAGAATAGAATGTAGAGTAGAATAGAATGTAGAGTAGAATAGAATAGAATGTAGAGTAGAATAGAATGAGTAGAATAGAATAGAACAGAAAAGAATAGAATGTAGAGTAGAATAGAATGTAGAGTAGAATAGAATGTAGAATAGAATAGAATGTAGAGTAGAGTAGAATAGAATATAATTCTTTATTGGCCAAGTGTGATTGGACACACAAGGAATTTGTCTTTGGTGCCTATGCTCTCAGTGTACATAAATAAAAATAAAATAGAATACATTCATCAAGAATCATAAGCTACAACATTTAGTAATAGTCATAGGCTATTAACAAGGAATCAAATTATACTAGGAAACAAATAAAACAATATAAATTGTAAAGATACAAACAACATAGTTACAGTCATATTTACAATTCAAACTTACATTTTCTAACATACTTCTGGATATTTTAATGCAAGCCTGCAGACGACATACACTTTTCAGACACCTATGTACTATTTTTCAACCCTTCACCTAGAATACTAGATCTTATTCAGGTGGAAAAAAAATTCTGCAGCACTGCATTATACTGCAATATAAAGTTTCTATAAAATAGGGAACAGGGCAGTAAGAAATATATGTGAAAAAGATGCAAATATCACCAAGAGATCAATTACCGCGTATCCAATAGAAGGTAGGGCTGTATTATCCCAGTATGGAGGGTAAGTTGGAATTGTTACGGGAGACACTATGGGTGTAGGAGTTGCTGCTGCTGCTGCTGCTGCTGCTGCTACTGCTGCTGTTGTTATTGTTGTTGCTCCTGCTGTGTGTCTGAGTATAAGCAAAAAAAAAGTGTGAGGGACAAATGGTTACTCTGCTCCATCTAGTTCCAACTATAAGAACCACTTTGGGAAAAAGCAAAAGAAACAATAAAAAAACATAATGATTTTCCCAAAATTGGGAGGGGGGGGGAGAGTCGTAGCAGGATTCTACCTGTCCTCAAGGTAAAGGTTCCCCTCGCGCATATGTCCTAGTCGTTCCTGACTCTAGGGGGTGGTGCTCATCTCCGTTTCAAAGCCAAAGAGCCAGCGCTATCCGGAGACGTCTCCGTGGTCATGTGGCCGGCATGACTCAATGCCGAAGGCGCACGGAACGCTGTTACCTTCCCACCAAAGGGGGTCCCTATTTTTCTACTTGCATTTTTTACGTGCTTTCGAACTACTAGGTTGGCAGAAGCTGGGACAAGTAACGGGAGCTCAATCCTTTAAGCGGCGCTAGGGATTCAAACCACCAAACGGCTGACCCTTCTGATCGACAAGCTCAGCATCTTAGCCACTGAGCCACCGTGTCCCTCTACCTGTCCCCAAAAACAGCTCCTTTTCAAGAAGTTAGAAAAAGAAGGAACAAAGCAACCTGAAGTATGGGGTCTTAATTACCTTCTTAATTACACCCCAACACCCCTACTTTACCCTTTCTTTGTCCTGACATCTTCAGAGGAAACAAACTTGGGACGTCTTCGGACCTCCCGTTGGGTAGAATAATTCTCATTGGTCTGGGTCATATCTTGAGAAAGTGGATAGAATGTTTTTAGTTTAAGATAAAAAAAATCCCAAAGTCACTGACTATGCCTAGAGAAAAGATGCAGGAGAGAAAAAGGGGAGTGATGCTTTTATCCCCATATCAGATTTGAACTACCGTATTCCTCGGACTATAAGTGGCGGAAATGTCTGTGCATCTTATAGAGCAAATACGGACCCATTGTTGGCCTCCCAAAGCCTCCGTGCATCCTGTTTTCCATCGCCCCAGCATCTAGAAGCACTCTACAGGCCAAAAGTGGGCCCGTTTTTGGCCTCCGTGGGTCCTGCTTTTGCCCTCTCCGGCGTTGGGGAGGATGACAAAGGGACCTGTGGACGCCAAAAATGGGCCCATTTTTGGCCTACAGAGTGTTTTTGGATGCTGTAGAGAGCAAAAACAGGACACACAGAAGCAAAAAACCCTATTTTTTTCTTGTTTTCCTCCTCTAAACCAAGGTGCGTCTTATAGTCCAGTGGGTCTTATAGTCTGTCTCAAAAGCTGCAGTAGCACCTTGGGCCCTGCAAAAACTCTCCAATTACAAAGTCCCATTTTTCACCTCTGGAAGTTTTTTCTTTTTGGAAGATAACCTAAATGTTACAGAGGATTAAGGCAGCGATGAAATCCTCCGAAGTCTGCTACTGAGCTCGCGCATTGAGTGCATGCGCGCCTAAGGCATGTTAAAAAAGAACATTTTGAAGCCTTCCAGGTAAGTAGAACAGTGGGGGGGGGGAATCTGCAGGGCCAGGCAATTTAGGTTATCTAGAAAGCAGGAAATCCTACGATTCTAGCTAATATAAATCTCCTGTCACAGCTGATTGTCGGAAATATTGGTAGCATTTTTTTACTACTGGTTCGGGCGAACCGGTAGCATTTCACCCCTGGATTAAAGCTCTCATTTCATCTTTACAAACTGGAGTGGTTTTCGTCTTCATCTCCCTCTTCCCTATGCAAAAAACGAAAAGGGGGGCAGTAATTCTGGCGCTTCCCACTTGACCAACAGAAAACAGGAGTGCCCCGGGAATACGCAAATTATAGCTCCGAAGTAAAAACCCAATTGCTCGTCTTATTCAATGGGAATTTGAGAGCAGAGCCGCAACCATTTAAAAAAAAAATCCTCTGTGTATAGCCAACTTAGAAAAACAATTTCAATGGGGAAACAATGGGGAAATCAGACTTAGGGATACTTTGAACAGACGGTACCTTGACCTGTTGGAAGTGGGATTGCTTACATTTAAAGCTCAGGACATATTGCTGAGAGCCAGCTTCAAATTGGACATTTCCAGTTGGATCTGCTTGGTAAAGGTTCTCCAGATCTTCTGAAGTTACACTGGCAGGCTGGATTTGATTGTTCTATGGAAATGAAATGTTATATACGTCATTTATTGTTAGAAAGTAAGGAACAGCTGTTCCTCCTCTTCCTCATCAGCCACCTCCAGACCTGGGGACCGTTGACTTTTCCTCTCAGGGCTGATGGACAGCCCAGGCTCCGCCTCCACCTCTCTCTCTCTCTCTGCCAGCTCCATTCCCTCTTTACCAGTGGTGGGTTCCGGATCCCAGTGCAACCGATACAGTGCAACGGGGCCGTCCGCCCACCACATACACGCGCGCAGCACGTGTGCATGCGTACTTGCCTCCCGCGATGCTCCAGCTGCTTGGCAGAGCATTGCGCAGGCGCCGTACACTCTGTGCGCGTAAGCCCCGGTTTGCTCAAATACAGGTTAGAAGGGTGGGTGGGCCCTCCGGAGCACCATACCAGAATGGTACCTGGTGCTCCCAGCAGGCACCAGTAAGGCTGTACTGGGGCGTATTGGTCGTATTCCACTACTGCTCTTCACCCTCATATTTCCTTGATGCTAGCCCTGACTCCCACGCCACCTCCTCATCTGATTCGGCTGCTGGAAGGGCCAGGGATTGACAGACCACAACAGTAACATTACCCTAGTTTGGGTAATGAAACATCTGCATAGGAGGACGAGCCAACATCACTACGATATGGACGTGCAGTCTCGAAGTTAATTTAAATTTGAGAACAGAAGAAATAAGCGGTGGAATTAAGCTTTGAATGGTTTTGGACAGTGGGTAATCTTACTTTTAAAATATTATTTTCATGGATGGAATTTATGCAAGCCTTTTAAAATGAATGGATTAAGTTTTCTTCTTTTTTCATTATTATTTTTTGCAACCTATGGACTAAAATTCTCCTTCTTCATTACTGCGTGTGCTTTTCCCTTTTTCTTCTCTATTTCATTCAAGAATTTGACTTTTTTTAAAACTTGGAATAAAAAAGATACAAAAAGCAACAAAGAAAATTGTAACAACAGAGGGAAAGACGACACTGCTACTCGTAGGCTGGAGGTTTGTGTATTGGAAACAAAACACTTTTACTTTCCTCACTGATTATTCTGGCTTGGCACTTCAAGGTTTCACTGTTTTGTCTATAGAGAGTGATACGAAGAAAAGCATACAGATGTTCCTTTGACGTATATCTTTAGCCAGAGAAAAGTGAAAATAAGATCTTATTGTGAATTTATGCTTAATCTTGTAAAAACCTTCCAAGCCAGAGCAGCAGTGTTTGTCATCTGGAGATAATGGCACAATCTCAACAGCAGAATGAAACTTTAAGTTTGCAAAAGATATTGTTAGAAATTCAGAAATCATCAAACACATTTGGGAGGACGGAGAAGAAGTTGGAAAATCTAGAGCATCTAACAGTAAAATATGATGAAGAAGTTGGAGATGTTTATCAAGTGGAAAAAGTGGAGGTTAGAGTCCTAAAAACCAAAGAGAAAAATGACCACAAAGAAATTAAATCCACTGATATCTATGGCGATTGGTTTGTGTCTGGAAATGGAAAGAGTGGAATATGGAAAGAGGAATTAAATGGAGGGGAACTCTACCCCAGATGGCAAGATAAAGAAGAAGAAGAAATAAAAGAATATGGATTTAAAGAGAAATTTTGTTAGCAACATCATTGAAAACACCATTGACAATTAAAGATAAGCTGATTAAGGAAACAGAAGAAGGGCACTGAAATTACATGAGAGACTTAATAAGCAAAGAGGAGTCCATACAAATTTGATTAAGGAGATGATTAGAGGACTGATACCACAAATGGCAAAAGACATGAGATTGTTTTGCTACTGGAAAGATACAGGTTGATGGATGAAAGGGCATAATCCAAAACTAGTTAAACTTAGTGAAATTTAGTGACAATAGGTATAGTTAAATAAATAATTGATAATGATAATAATGTATACATGTGTATTGCTATGATAAGTAATAATTGGATATCAATATTACCTATGAAAGGAAGATTAGAATTTTTTTTGGTTATATATAAAAGAACTAAGTTAAATTTAGTTAACTTTTGTTTATTAGGGGAAAATTTTATGATAAAGGACACAGTCAAATAAAGAAGGGATAATGATAACAACTTATATATGTGCATGGGTACAACATAAGGAAAGTGGATGTAAAATATAAACAGTGATTTAGAAAGGAGGATTAGAATTTTTTGTTACTAAATATTATGAATGTTTAGCTAGAATAGGCCATAAGGATTCAGTGTTATTGTAGGATATTAGAAATAGCAAATGAAATGCCAGTATGTGGTTATGTTTTAAATCTTGATATATTTTATGATGAAGGGCGTTTAAACAATTATAGTCAAATGAAAATGGATGGTAATATATATAAATATATCTGAGTTAAAATACTTCAGTTAATATGAATTATGGTTGATGACTGTGGAAGAGATGCATGAAAGTCTTATAACCAACTGATACACTTTCACCAGTATGTAAAGGGGAATTCCTTGTGTTGTGTCTTTTGAAAATTAAAAACAACATCTATATATACATATACATATATCAGTGATGTGCGGTGAGGTTTATGGCTGGTGAGGCACTGACACAGGGGTTTCAATTTTTTTTAGACTTGTGGACTTCAACTCCCAGAATTCCACAGCCAGGCATGCTCAGTTCAAACTTAAACTGACAGCATTTGTTTTTCGCCTTTGCAAAAAAGTTTTACTTCATTCTTTTTCTTCTCCCTCCCCCTCCTTCCTCCCTCTCTCCCTCCCCCCTCTCTCAAACAAACACATGCACACAGAGAAGTTGGATCCCTCTCTCACTCACTCACTCTCAAACAAACACAAACACAGAAGTTGGATTGGATATATTTTCCAATGACTTGAAAGCAGCTCCTCTGCCATACCCCCCTCCCATTCCCCTGCTGCCTTCCGATCCGAGCCTTTGATTGCAGGTGGAGCCACGTTGCCTTTTCAAACTTGTAATCAGTGAAGCTGGGCTTATATACTTTTATCCAGCTCTGTGTGTGTGTGTGTGTGTGTGTGTGTGTGTGTGTGTGTGTGTGTGTGTGTGTGTGTTTGACAAGGCAACGTGGCTCTGCATGCAATCAAACTTTTTGAATTTCTCCCCCTCCCTCCGACCCACACGTACCTTTTCCGGCTTTTTCAGAATGGATTTCAACGCCGGTGTTGCCTGCCATTATAAAAAGAAAAAAAATGTAAAAGGAAAAAGGCATGAGCTGAGGCCAGGCTGAGCTAGTTGCTGCCAGAGCCTCTAAAAAAAATGCCCTCTGCAGGAGGCAGGAGAACAACGTGCCTCATGTACGTCAGGAATTTTTCGGCTTTTAACCCTTGCTTAGCTCTGCTCGAGTGATCATAAAGTCAGACTGGATGAGGCACCTCATCCTCCTGCCGCCTCCTGTAGAGGGCACTTTTTTAGAGGCTTTTTTAAACAATGAAGCACTAAGCAGTCATCCATGGTGATTCTGGCAGCAACTAGCTCAGCCTTTCTTTTCTTTTCATGATGACAGTGGTGAGGCTCTGCCTCCCCTGACTGCATGTCCCTGATATATATATAAATATAAAAGAAACATCTGCATAAAAACAACCAAGCTCAGAGAGCCTTCCCTTATTGCTACAAATATTCTCCTTTATTGGTTGAGAATTCTCCTAGGGCTGGAAGCCGCTAACAGAGCACTTCTATGGACTAGAGGTGCCCCAGTCCTCTACTGACCTGTTTCCCATATTCGAACCATTGGCCCTGATCACTCTTCCAGTACCACAACCACATGGTTGTCATGACAAACTTAGGCTCTTTGGTGACAGATGACGGAGTGGACAGGCGCCGAATTGGAGAAGTGGCAGAAGTCAGGGTCGTGAAATCTAGCCCTAGATCTGGAAATCTGTAGAGGAGAAAGAAAGTCCGGCTGAGTTTATCCACTCTGCTAAATCACTCTCGTTTTCTCTCCCTTTCCCTTGCCCTGGACAAGCCATAGTTGGCTGGTTTCACCCAGGAAGATAAACCTTCATCCATGTGTAGCAAACATCACTATTGGGTTTACACAGAATCGTGGCACGACAAAACCGCGCTCGTCAAAATAGCAGCGACAAAACCGTGTCGCTAAAGCCGCGACGTCATCACCGCGACGTCATCACCGCGGCAACAGAAGGGTGCTTTAAAACAGCGCGGTGGCAGAAAGCCGATTTAAATTAAGGTAAGGGTTAGGATTAGGTTTAGGGGTTAGGTTTAGGGTTAGGTTTAGGGTTAGGTTAGGGTTAGGTTTAGGGTTAGGTTTAGGGTGCTGAGTGCTTCGGAAGGTTTCAGGTTCAGGTTTAGTTGAAGGCACGGATTTGCCCTCTGCGGTTATGTCGTCGCGCTAGGGTCGCCTTTTTCCTTAGCGCTTCGGAAGGCGCGGATTTGCCCTCCGCGCTTATGTCGGCGCGCATAAGGGCTTTGCGGTATTGTGGGTGAACCACACAGAATAGGCAGGTCCACCTGTCGTTTGTTGCTTCTCCGTGACCTCTGGGCTTGATTTTAGTGAATTCCAAGCTATAAGGGGAATCTTAATCTTCCACTTGTATATCCTTTCCCCGCAGTGCTTTGTGTTCAGACCTGTGGCCCCTTTTTCAACTTCAGATCTAAATCCTGAAAATCTGTGGAGGTTTTCCCCAGATCCAACCTAGTTCTTCTGAAAACCAGGAGCTTTAGATGCTCAGAGGGCTGGCTGTTATCAGATACTAAATTTTTTTTTGCTACTAGTCAAAAAGAAAATAGTATGGAGCTAAAAAAAAAAAAAAGTAATTGATGCATTTGAAGATGGAGATTTCGGAAGGTTGGAGCATTAAAGCTTTTTTTTTGGGGGGGGGGATATGTGTGTATAAAAGAATCCCTTAATTCAATAATGGGCCGTTCAGAAAAAAAATCTGATGGGGGCAGACCCAGGCCCCTCTCCATAGATTAAATGCACTTAGTTTCCTTATTGCTTAATCATCCTCCTGGATCCTGGAGTAACATGATGAGATTTCTACTTGAATGGCTAACTCTGCAAAAAGTAACATTCAAGGAAATACACCAGGAGTGAAATCCAGCAGGTTCTGGAGAACCGGTAGCGGAAATTTTGAGTAGTTCGGAGAACCGGCAAATGCCGCCTCTGGGTGGCGCCAGAGTGGGGTGGGAATGGAGATTTTGCAGTATCCTTCCCCTGCCATGCCCAGGAAGCCACGCCTATCAAGCCACACCATGCCCACCAAGCCACGCCTACAGAACCGGCAATAAAAAAATTGAATTTCACCACTGCTATACACCGTTTTCTTACTAAGCCTTCTTGGTTAACACACAGCTGGAGATCTGCTTGTTTCCATAAGTAACATCTCTTTAAAGTTACACAACCCAACTTTCTTGTAAAAGATAAAGGTAAAGGTTCTCCTGCACCTGCGTCTTTCCTAACTCTAGGGGGCGGTGCTTATCTCCGTTTCAAAGCCAAAGAGCCAGCACTGTCTGAAGACGTCTCCGTGGTCATGTGGCCGGCATGGCTAAATGCCAAAGGCGCACGGAATGCTGTTAACTTCCCACCAAAGGTGGTTCCTATTTTTTCTACTTGCATTTTTACGTGCTTTCGAACTGCTAGGTTGGGAGAAGCTGGGACAAGTAACGGGAGCTCACCCCATTACACGGCACTAGGGATTTGAACCGCCAGACTGTCGACCTTTCTGATCGACAAGCTCAGCATCTTAGCCACTGAGCTACCGTGTCCCTTTCTTGTAATAAACAGCAAATTTTGTGAGTTGAAAGACAGAACTGCTGAATCCAAGGTGCCCTTGGGGCACCTGTAAAAATCTGCACGGGGAGAGGTGTGGCCTTGTCATTGAAGCCCTGCCCCCTTTGCTGGCAAGTACAAAAGAGCCATAATCTTGAACCACAATCCTGCAGCCACTATCTTGCAAATTTTGACATCTCCTCCTTGCAAAGACCCCTGGCATTAGCCCACCTCCACTTTTTCAGGAGAAAAGTACCCCAGGCTTCAATCCCATCAGGAAAATGCAAACATCCATTAATGGCATCGGACCTGGGTACCTGAGAGACCGCCTCCTGCCGATTACCTCCCATAGACCGATCAGATCTCACAGGTTAGGTCTCCTCCGGATTCCATCTGCCAGCCAATGTCGGCTGGCGACTCCCCGGGGGAGAGCCTTCTCTGTTGCAGCTCCGGCCCTTTGGAACGACCTCCTCGTGGAGATCTGGACCCTCACTATCCTCCCCGCCTTCCGCAAAGCCACCAAGTCCTGGCTGCTCCAGCAGGCCGGGGGGCTTGTGAAATATCCAGCCCCACAGAAACTGTGAGTGTTGTGTATTTTTAAAGTGTTGTTGTCTATTTATCCCCCTTCCCTTGTCTATTGTGAGCCGCCCGGAGTCCTTGGGGAGTTGGCGGCATACAAGACAAATAAACTAAACTAAACTAAACAAATAAACTAAACTAAGATTATTTTTTTTTACAAAGCATAATTTCATCTTCTACCTGGTAATATTTGGGTCACAGTAAGCCTGTTCAATTTCCTCTCTTCTGGGAAGATCCTTCCAACCATTGCTGGTATGGATTTGCCACCGATAAGGAAGATCATAATGGATCATACTGCAATTATCTACAAAGCGAACGAGCAAAAGTAAATCACCTAAGCTTCTTCATTATACATTTTATAAAGGGAGCCTACAGACATGTTTACTACAGATTGACATTTCGTCTTTATTGGTTAGCCCTTGGGCCATATCACAGTGCAAAGTTTCAGAAACAAATGATTACTAAAATTTGATAAAAGCCATTTAAAAATGGAATTTGATAAAATACAATTTAAAATGAAATTGGCATAAGACACAGTCTAAAATGAAATTGGAATACAATACAATAATTCAAGATATAAAATATGATAAAATTATATTGCGGTGTCACCCCTGCAATTTACCCCAATATGTAGATCTCAACCGAACCATTTTGCTTAAGTACTGTGCTGTGTTAAATGCTATTTTCCAGTTCTGGCCGCACATAAAGTAGGTTGTTTTGATGTGGGGATCCCAATGGCTCCTTCGTTTGGTATATGGACCAAGGTACCTGCCTCTCACCCCCTTATACAAGCAACCATCAAATCGTGAGCCAGGTCTTCTATCTCTGCCACTCCGCAAATGCAGAGAGGCTCACTGTAGGGTATAGAATGGAATCTCCCATATCTGACCATTGTGTCAAGCTCACGTAAATTATCTCCCTGAGATGTTTTGGCAATTGTAACTTCAAATAGCTGTCTACTTGAAAAGTACGTTTGTATTTGGTCAGCCATTTAAAGTTACCCACCTTACTAAGGAGAGCTATATCATTTTGTGCTTCTATATCCTTAATTCTTTGGGGACGTGCTTACTACAATTGGCTGACCATCCTTGAGAAATAACTTTGGTTCAAGTTTCCACGCTGATGGATAAAAGCAGAAATCCAAACTCAACATTTTCTGGCTGATAAGAAGTTTTGTCTGTTCTGCAGGATGTAAATCCAAAATCAACAGGAAACCTGAACTTTGTATCCTGTTTTGTTGTGTCCTATTTTCAGGTACAAGCAGCACGTTTTTGGTTTAGAAAAGTGGTGTGTGTGTTACAGAAGATCAGGGGTGTCCAAACTTGGGAACTTTAAGACTTGTGGACTTCAACTCCCAGAATTCCCCCAGCCAGCTGGAATTTTGGGAGTTGAAGTCCACAAGTCTTAAAGTTCCCAAGTTTGGACAGCCCTGCATAAGATGGATTAGATCCCCAGGAGAAAGCCATGAAAATCTGTATCTACATGATTGCCAAGGAAACTACCATGAATCATCTTGGTTACTCTGGATCCAACAGATCCCATACCTTTCTTTGCCTTTCTCCATTCCCTCTTTTTTTTCTACTCTAGAGCAATGATTCTCCACCTTGGCCATTTTAAGACGTGCGGACTTCAAGTCCCAGAATTCTACACATTTTAAAACAGCCATAGATAGATAGATAGATAGATAGATAGATAGATAGATAGATAGATAGATAGATAGATAGATAGATAGATAGAAGAGAGAGAGAGTATATAGATGATAGAGTATATAGATGATAGATAGATATAGATAGATAAAAGAGAGAGTAGATAGATGAGAGTAGATAGATGATAGATAGATGATAGATAGATATAGAACAGAGAGAGAGAGAAGATTATACATATATATATATGTATGTATGTATGTGTATGAGTATATATATATGTATGTATGTGTATGAATATATATATATATATATATATATATATATATATATATATATATATATATATATATATATATATACACATACATACATACATACATACATACATACATACATACATACATACATATACTTAAAGTCACTTAAAGCTCAAATGGTTAATTCCCTGCCTGGGAAGGCAATGGAGCACAGGTTCGATTCCCAAACTTGGGTATGGCTAGCTGATGAGAGCTAAATAGCTTGAAATAGATCTATACTAGTCTCCCTTTATTTATTTATTTATTTATTTATCAGCATAAATATAACAAATGTAACAAAAAGGCAACAGTAAAAAATATTGGGTTTCTGTCTGGATGGTCTCTTGTGACGAGCTGAAGGATAGAGAATGGAAGTGTGACCTTCCTCCCATATTTGGGCATACCAGGGGTTGTGACTTTAAATATAAATATAAATGTGTATGTTTATGTGTGTTTGTGTGTGTGTGTGTGTGTGTGTGTGTGTATGTATGTATGTATGTGTATATATATATATATAAATATATATATGTTATATTTATGCTGATAAATAAATAAAGGGAGACTAGTATAGATCTATTTCAAGCTATTTAGCTCTCATCAGCTAGCAATGGAGGAGGCAATGGAGCACAGGTTCGATTCCCAAACATGGGTTTCTGTCTGGATGGTCTCTTGTGACGAGCCTAATGACAGAGAGTGGAAGTGTGACCTTCCTCCCATACTTGGGCATACCAGGGGTTGTGACTTTAAGTATATATATCTTGATTACAATTATGTGACCTCTAGTAAGTGCCTGGTCTGGATAGAAAACAAGCAACATCCTACGTTAATATTAAAGTTTAATGCCAGATTTTAGATACTGTAGGAATTATTCATGTTATTTATGCTATTGTATTTGTGTTGTTAGTTGAATAATAAAAATACAATAGTATAAATAGCTTTTCTCCTGGAAAAGCAATTTACTATTAAACAATGGGGTAGAAATTTAGAAATAAAAAGTTCAGTGGACTATGAAGAATAAGTAATAAATGTTCGGTAGAAGAGATAGGAAAATGGTTATAGTAAAGAACTGTGGAAAGAAAGAAGGGGAAAAACATTAATCTTGAGCCTACCATGATCACATCCACTCCCGGCCACACACACCCACACACCCGGCCCTCTGAGGTTAAACACAGCCCTGATGCGGCCCTCAATGAAATCGAGTTTGACACCCCTGTTCCAAAGCAAGCAAGGGCATTAAAAAAAGCAGAAATACTATGGCTAATGTGGATGGAACTTGCAAAGATATTACAACTCGCAAGGACAAATTAACTGTCACCTTCTTCGCTGCGACTTACTTTTATTTTTACAGAACTGCCATAGATAGTAGACACAGATTTCATCGCTTTTTTCCTTCTCTGCACTTGGAAATTTAGGAGCTCTTTTTGCACCTATAAAAAAAAGAGAAATTAAAGGACACGACATCCTGCTTCAGTAAAAATCACAGCATGGTGTTCTTTCCCAAGTGCAGAAGGGCCTTTCAGTTCTCTGCTCAGGACTAGCAGCTCCTGAACGATGGAGGCTGCAGGAGAGGGGAGGATTTCCCCCCAAGTTATATGACCCACTGACTGGAGTCCCTTGCTCTTTAATTGGGGTGGGTGTTGTGACCCACCAGCGTATCTGGTAGCAGCAGATTCGGACAGTGAGGAGGTTGGGGAGGAACATGGGCCAGTCCTGGACTCTGGGGAAGGCTCTGATGAGGGCTCTGTGTTGGAGGCAGAGAGGGGTCAGGGTCCTCTGACAGTTATCAGCTGGCTTCGGAATCGGACATCGGTGGGGCAGAAGAACAGCTGGAGCCTGTTCCCAGTGTGTGCATGTGCAGAGTTGCAAGACGAAGGGAGCAACTAAGGAACAAAGGTCGATTTGGGGGTAAGGCCACAGGTGGACGGTGAATGGCCCCACCCATAGGGAATAAAAAAGGAGCGAACAAAGAGTGGAATTTGCAGGAGACCATAGTTCATTCCTGCATTCTTGCCAAGTATTGCAGCGCCTGAAAGATATCGGCCTGGCCACTCTCCAAGCCCGATAAAGTTGGTAATTGTGAGCTATCTTGAAAGGCTGTGGGAATGACTTTGCTGGAGAGGAATTCACTGTAAATTAAATAAAAGGGGTTTATCGGGACGAGGACTTGGCTTTGTGCTGCTGGGGAAGCCTAGGTCAGAACAGTGGGGTGTAAGTCATTAAACAACTGGTGGTAAGTCAGTTGCTCGTCTTACGGGGACTACATGTGTACATCTAATGAAGCAGAAGTTACGTGATGCAGGATGCCTTAACCCTCTGTCTCATAAATTTTTTCATCCTATCATATTAGACAAGTATTTCTCAATGTGGGCAACTTGAAGATGTCTGGACTTCAACTCCCAGAATTCTCCAGCCAGGATATCTTCCAAGTTGCCAAAGTTGAGAAACACTGATTGTTGTTGTTAGTTGCGAAGTCGTGTCTGACCCATCGCAATCCCATGGACAAGGTTCCTCCAGGCCTTCCTGTCCTCTACCATCTTCTGGAGTTCATTTAAGCTCACGCTTACTGCTTCTATTACTCCATCCAGCAACCTCATTCTCTATCGTCCGTTTTTTCTTTTGCCCTCAATCCTTCCCAGCATGAGGCTCTTCTCCAGTGTGTCCTTCCTTCTCATTAGGTGGCCAAAGTATTTGAGTTTCATCTTCAGGATCTGGCCTTCTAAAGAGCAGTCAGGACTGATCTCCTCTAGGAGTAACCAGTTGGATGGCCTTGCAGTCCAAGGGACTCGCAGGAGTCTTCTCCAGCACCAGAGTTCAAAGGCCTCCATTCTTTGGCGCTTAGCCTTCCTTATGGTCCAACTTTAGATCCATCCATTGCAACTGGGAAAACCATAGCCTTGACTATACGCACTTTTGTTGGCAGGGTGATGTCTCTGCTTTTTAGTGTGCTATCTAGATTTGCCGTATCTGATATATACAGATATCAAAAATACAAAATACCGAAGTGTGCACCTTGTTATAGACTAACCCAAGTGACACCAAAGCCTGATCCCCAACAGCCAAAGGTGCTAAAAAAAAAGGAATTGACTTACCTTGGTCAGGCCGATCTACCATCACAAAATTATCTGCATTCTGAGATCTCTGATTTTTGGGACGTGTGCTTGGGTCGTCTTTCTCTGCTGCAGGAGGACAATTTGGGGTTTCTACAAGAATGGAATGGAGATGGTTTCTATGGTTTTGTTGATTAAATGGATTATAGAAAGAAGTATGCTGTAACCATACATAGGGAATAAATTTACAGCTGTTCATAGAAGTGCCGAGAAGATGTGAAGTTACTTCTTGGCAATTTTTCGTTTCTCTTTGTGGGAAGCCCCCACCCCCACAAGAATGGAATATTTTGGGGAATATTAAAAAGGAAGGACAAAATATTTCCCCTAAAGGAGGAATAAAAAAAAAATCTTGAGGCAGAAACCAGCCACAGTTTCCCTGCCCCAAGCAGAAACTGAAGAGGCCAGCTTTTAGAAGTCCAGATTTGGACCCATTCAGAAAAACTGGGTCAAGATATAAACTCAGATAAGCAGTAAACAAAAGATTGACAAAATTAGCTCAAACAAACACCTGAGACAGGTGTCAGCAACCTTAAACACTGTAAGAGCCATTTGGACCCGTTTTCCACAAAAAAGAAAACACCGGGAGCTAAAAAAACCTTCCTGTGCCTGACTAATTCCTGAGCGGCCACAAAGTTAGTATATGTAGTTGAATTAAACATTGTGTTTTCTTCTGAAACTCGAGTATCATATTTTTCGGAGTACAAAACGCACCCTTTTCCTTGAAAAAAGAGGCTGAAATCTGGGTGCATCTTATACACTAAATACGGCATTTTTTTGTCTCCTGAAACCCCACACCCTTCGCCAAAATTGCCGTGCAGAGCCTTTAGGAGGCTTATAGCGTCTCCTGGGGGCTGGGGAGGGCAGAAATGAGCAGAAAACGGGCCATTTTTCGCTCAGTTTTGCCTCCCCAGCCCCTAGGAGTACTCTACAAGCCTCCTAAAGGCTATTCGTCCCCATTTTCTGAAGAAGAAAAAAAACGTTTTTGTGAAAAACGGGCTGTTTTAGGGAGGTCTGCTGAGTGCCAAAACATTTTTTTAAAAATTTGCCTCTTCAAAATCTTGGTGCATCTTATACTCCGGAAAATATGGTAGTTCAGAGAATTGGCAAATACCACCTCTGCTGGCCCCAGAGTGGGGTGGGAATGGAGATTTTGCAGTATCCTTCCCATGGAGTGTGGAGGGAATGGGGATTTTGCAGTATCCTTCCCATGGAGTGTGGAGGGAATGGGGATTTTGCAGTATCCTTCCCATGGAATGGGGAGGGAATGGAGATTTTGCAGTATCCTTCCCACAGGAGTGTGGAGGGAATGGAGATTTTGCAGTATCCTTCCCATGGAGTGGGGAGGGAATGGTGATTTTGCAGTATTTGTCCCCCAGGAGTGTGGAGGGAATGGAGATTTTGCAGTATCCTTCCCACAGGAATGTGGAGGGAATGGAGATTTTGCAGTATCCTTCCCACAGCAATGTGGAGGGAATGGGGATTTTGCAGTATCCTTCCCATGGAGTGGGGAGGGAATGGAGATTTTGCAGTATCCTTCCCATGGAGTGTGGAGGGAATGGGTATTTTGCAGTATCCTTCCCACGGAGTGGGGAGGGAATGGAGATTTTGCAGTATCCTTCCCATGGAGTGTGGAGGGAATGGGTATTTTGCAGTATCCTTCCCACGGAGTGGGGAGGGAATGGAGATTTTGCAGTATCCTTCCCACAGGAGTGTGGAGGGAATGGAGATTTTGCAGTATCCTTCCCACAGGAGTGTGGAGGGAATGGTGATTTTGCAGTATTTGTCCCCCAGGAGTGTGGAGGGAATGGAGATTTTGCAGTATCCTTCCCATGGAGTGTGGAGGGAATGGAGATTTTACAGTATCCTTCCCATGGAGTGGGGAGGGAATGGAGATTTTGCAGTATCCTTCCCATGGAGTGGGGAGGGAATGGAGATTTTGCAGTATCCTTCCCATGGAGTGGGGTGGGAATGGGGATTTTGCAATATCCTTCCCATGGAGTGGGGTGGGAATGGGGATTTTGCAATATCCTTCCCATGGAGTGGGGAGGGAATGGTGATTTTGCAGTATTTGTCCCCCAGGAGTGGGGAGGGAATGGAGATTTTGCAGTATTTGTCCCCCAGGAGTGTGGAGGGAATGGAGATTTTGCAGTATCCTTCCCATGGAGTGTGGAGGGAATGGAGATTTTACAGTATCCTTCCCATGGAGTGGGGAGGGAATGGAGATTTTGCAGTATCCTTCCCATGGAGTGGGGAGGGAATGGAGATTTTGCAGTATCCTTCCCATGGAGTGGGGTGGGAATGGGGATTTTGCAATATCCTTCCCATGGAGTGGGGTGGGAATGGGGATTTTGCAATATCCTTCCCATGGAGTGGGGAGGGAATGGTGATTTTGCAGTATTTGTCCCCCAGGAGTGGGGAGGGAATGGAGATTTTGCAGTATCCTTCCCCTCTACGCCCACCAAGCCACGCCCACAGAACCAGTAGTAAAAAAATAATGAATTTCACCACTGAATTGTACCCAATTCACACACAGTTTGATGGAGATGAAAAGTATTATAAATACAATAAATAAAACCTAAAAAAACTTTCACAAAAATGATCAAGGGAAGGAGGGAGAGAACGACAAGGGAATGAGAAGAGAGAGAGAGGCTCTGAAACAGGAAGTGGAGCCAAGAAGATTGCAAGGATGTAAAAGGCTCACTGAGGTCCTTAATGAAGGCAGCAATCCTGGCATCACAAATGGCTTGGATGTTCCAAATTGTCTCTTCATCCAGGCCTTCGGCGAGCAGCAGACTAGCAGGAACGGGGTCCAGAAGATCGTGAGACCTCTTGCAGTGGGGGAACCGGCATTCTCCTCTGAGAAAGTAGCGGCAAATGTGAAGCCGGCGACATTTTCCATTCAGAGTGCAAGTCCTTTCCTTTTTGTTATAGCCACCGCACACCTGGAAAAGAGAGAGACAAACAAAAAGACACCAATATTCCTCCGTTTGGGATTGCACACAAAGCAGGAAAACACCCTGGGCATTGTTTTGTTGTTTTTTTTAATTGAAAATTTTGAGAAAAAAAAACTTTTACATATGTTTACTTCCCTCCCCCTACCCTCCCGACCCAACCCCCCCCCCCAACCTTCCCCCCCTCCCCACTTCCCAGAACCAATACAGGGTATAAATCTTTAACAAAAATATTCTAAGATAAACTTTAAAAAAAAGGTTAATATCCACTTGAGAGACCGCCTTCTGCCGATTACCTCCCTTCGACCCATCAGATCGCACAGATTAGGCCTCCTCCGAATTCCATCCGCCAGTCAGTGCCGACTGGCGACTACGCGGAGGAGAGCCTTCTCAGTAGCAGCTCCGACCCTTTGGAACGATCTCCCCGTGGAGATTCGTACCCTCACCACCGTCCAGACCTTCCGCACAGCCCTTAAGATCTGGCTGTTCCAACAGGCCTGGGGATAAGATCCTAATCCGCCCCACCCGAATGTTGAATGAATGTTGTGTTTTACTGTTTTATTTTATTCACATATTTTATGTTTTGTCTTGCACTCCTTCCCACGAATTGTAAGCCGCCCTGAGTCCCCTCAGGGAAAAGGGCGGCCTATAAATGACAAATAAAACTAAAAAAAAAAAAAAAAAAACTTTCATTTGAGCTTTAACTCCTAGGCTAGCTCTAAACAGATTATGTCATTCCTTGTTTCTTCAGTCATAAACTATCTGGAATTTCTTAGTCCCATATTAATTTTGAGTATCGCCAATCCATCTTCTCCACTCCAATTTATATCTCTCGTTTGAATGGTCCTTGAGATATGCTGATATTTTAGCCATCTCAGCTAGGTTTGTTACTTTTAATGTCCATTCTTGAATAGTAGGCAAATCTTCCTTCTTCCAGTATTGCACCACCAGCAGTCTTGCTGTGGTTATTAAATGCAAAATCAGGTTAGTCTCTATAACTATACAATCAGTAATTGTACCTAACAAAAATAACTGAGGGGCAAACTTTATGCTTTTTTTAAGAACATTTTGCATAATCCACCATATTTTTATCCAAAATGCTTTAACCTTTTTACAAGTCCACCATATATGATAGTATGTAGCATCAGCACAATCACATCTCCAGCATTTAGGTTGTAAATTCGGATACATAGAGGCCAGTTTTTTAGGATCTAAATGCCATCTATAAAACATCTTAAAAGTTTTCTCTCAAATTTTGGGCTTGTGTAACTTTTACATTTCTTACCCAAATCTTTTCCCACGTATCCAACATTATTGGTTCTTCAAAATTTTGTGCCCACTTTATCATACAGTCTTTAACTAATTCTGTTTCCGAAACCATTTCTATTAATGCATTATATAGTCTCTTGATATGCATTGGACATTGATCTCTAATTTGTTTTAGTAAATTATCCTCGTCTTGCATAAAACCGATTTTTTGATCTTTTTTCCATCTGGCCTGCAACTGCCCATACTGAAACCATGTTTGAATTGCCTTTTCCTCTTTTAGTACATTCAAGGGTTTTAATTGTAATACACCTCTTTCTAAGGTAAGAAGCTGTCTATATGTAATTACATCCTGGGCATTGTTGTGGCCCCCCAGTGGGTCTGGAAGCAGATTCGGACAATGAGGAGGTTGGGGGAGGAACATGGGCCAGTCCTGGAGTCTCTGGAAGGCTCTGATGAGGGCTCTGTGTCGGAGGCAGAGAGGGGGCCAGAGCCGTATGCCAGTTATCAGCTGCCTTCGGAGTCGGACATCAGTGAGGCAGAGGAACAGCTGGAGCCTGTTCCCAGTGTGCGCACGCACAGAGTTGCCAGATGAAGGGAACAGCTAAAGAACAGGGGTCGACTTGGGAGTAAGGCCACAGGTGGACGATGAATGGCCCCTCCCAGAGGAAATAAAACAGGAGCAAAAGGGGAGTGGCGTTTGCAGGAGACAATTAGTTCGCTTAATTGGTTCGTGACTCTCCGAGACTCCTTGCCAAGTTTTGCAGATGTCGGCCTGTCAGCTCTCCAAGCCAGATAAGGTCTGTGACTATAAATCCTCCCTTGAAAGACTTTGCTGGATGGGAATGAGCAGAATTCACAGTCAATTAATAAAAGGGTTTTTTGTCGGGACAAGGAGTTTGCTTCATGCTCTTGGGAAGCCTCGGTCAGAACAAATACTCAACCCTGAATCTGTTAGTAAGAAAATTGCAGAGTCATGTTTTTATCAGTATTATTCCAGGGCAGGCTAGGCAGTTGGTGAGAATTTTTAAACTCGCTTTTTATTCTCTTTTACAGGAAGTGTGCCTTTTTGAACTCAAAGGACTTGCCTCTTAGTAAACACCAATTGCAGTGTGTGCTTAGGAGTTCTCTGTTTGACACACGCTTAGGCACACTCTGTTTGACACACACCTAGAGATGGCGAACAAGGGTTAATACACAAACATGTTTTGTGTATTAACACTTGCTAGCCATCTCTAGGTGACTCTTAGGACTGGCAGCTATAAAAAATGGGGAAAAAATAGATCCTACAAATAAAACGTAAGCTTTAAACGTGTTGTGTCTGTATAACATGTTGTGTCTGTACAACATCCCTAACTCCTGAGATTGAGCAAGGATTTTGCCGTCCATATCAGAAGCCACAGCCTGGGAGCGTAGATTATCTGACCTAAGTCAACAAGGTCTATTCTTGCTAAAGCAATTCTTAAATTCTTGAGATCAGTGGCTCTGTAAGAAATAACTGGTCTATAGGTTGGCATAACTTACATCAGGTAAAAGAAAAGAGTCGTTTTGTAAAAGTAAAATGCACAATTCCTCTTCATTAAGGCCAATGAGTTCATGATTTTTCAAAACATTCCGGTTACTTTCCGAGAAAATCTCATGCGGATATTTGCAAGTGCTAGAAGAGAATAAAAAGAAACAGAGATAAGTAAACTACCCAGAGTTCTTAAACTTATAGTTGCATTTAATGGAAGCACTTTATATTTCAGTGATGATTTTGTCCTCTTGTGCTGAAATCATGCGCCCACACCCACAGTGCAATGCGCCCCACCCACCTGCGCATGCACACGTGAAACCCTTCCCCCTAGTGCATGACACTTACACCCATGGTGGGGGAGGGCATTTTCAGCCTTCCCGGGCTCCGGAAGCTTTCCTCGAGTCTCCGAGGTGGATGAAAACAGCCTCCCCCGTGCTCCGGAGGCCTCCCAGAGGCCGGAAACAGGCGTGTTTCCGGACTTCCCGTTTTTCACCCTCTCCAGGCTCCGGAAGTTTTCCTCCGGAGGTTGAAAACGACCTCCCCCGCTGGGCTCTGTAGCCTTTCCCTGAACCTCCTGGCACCAAAAATGGAGTGCACTGCACTCCCCGTGCCCATACAACCCCGACACATGCTTATGCGCCTCCCGCACGCCACAGGTTCGCCATCACTGTTATATTCCATAAGCCTATTTTTCCCTTTCAACTCTGAAGTGTTACGTCACCCTGAAAATAAATACCAAGGACTGAGTCTCACACAAACTTGGGAAGTATTACTCTAAAAGGAGCAGTGACAGTCACACCTAAAAAAACAACAAACCTACGACACCAAAACTTTCTGGGCTTTGAGGAAACAAAACTTTCTGGACTTTAAAACACGGTGGTGATTAATCATTTATTTAGGAAGAACTCTGCAAGTTAACTCTGGCAGAGAAACAGATTAATGTGGGAGAAAACTGTGCCTCAAACCGAGTGTGCAGTCATTACCAGAAAACAAACGTTTTCAGAACTTTATCTTCCTTATATCTTTTTTCACTTAATTTCTTCCTGGAATCATCTGATTCAAATCATCGTTGTCTTTCTATGCTGAAACTGCATCATTATTTAAACACAGTTGAGGAGAGAGCTGGGAGTTTTTTTCCAAAAAATAGATATCCTGGCAAGTATCATCCTTATTTTTTCCAAGTTCTATTGAATAAGGTTATGAGCTTAATGTGAATGGATTCATTAGTCTGGGAAAAAGTTAATTTTCACATACATACAGATAGTCCTCAACTTATGACCACAAAACTGAGCACAAAGTTGTTGCTAAATGAGAGGGTTGTTAAATGGATTTTGTCCCATTTTATGACCTTTCTTTCTTCACATATTACATGAATCATGCCATTGTTAAAGTGACTCTAGCTTCCCCGCCTACTTTGCTGGCCAGAAAGTCACAAAAGGTGATCACACTGGAACTGTCATAAATATGAGTCAGGTGCCAAGCAGCAAGTGCCCGAGGAGGCTGCAACAGTCGTTAGTGTGAAAATCGGTCATAACAAGTCACTTTTTTCAGTGCTGTTGTAACTCTCAACACTTACCAAACAAACTGTTGCAAGTTGAGAGCTCCCTGTAGCAGTTACATTTTCAGAACTATGGCACGGATGGCGGATTTGATTTACCGTATTTTTCGGACTATAAGACCCACCGCTGTATAAGACGCACCAAGATTTCGAAGAGGTAAGTCCCCCAGGAGCATTCTGTAGGCTTCAGCAGGGCTGGGAGGAAGGCAAAAACGCACCTGTTTTTATGAAAACAGGTAGAAAACGGTCCATTTTTCTGCCATTTTTTGGAAAAACAGGTCCATTTTTGCCTTCCCCCAACCCTACTGAAGTCTACAGAGTGCTCCTGGGAGTTGCGGGAAGGCAAAAATGCACCTGATTTTGCGAAAAACAGCCTGTTTTTTGCAAAAATGGGATGTGGGTGGCAGGGCTTCGGGAGGCCAAAAATGGATGTGTGTAAGATGCACCAACATTTCCACTCTCTTTTGGGGGTGGGGGGCAAGTGCGTCTTATACTCCAAAAATATGGCAAATCAAGTCGATTTAAATCACGATTTAAATCACTAGTAAAAAGGCTTGATTTAAATCAACTCGATTTAAATCGTAATTTTTAAAGAGCAACTATGAACTCTGTCCTGCAGCAATTCCTCCTGACCTGCTATTAAATTTCACCTCCTTCCAGTTCTGAAGGCCACATCTTTAAGGCTGAAGCTCAACTGAGGTTTGATAAGAAGCCAGTGTCAGCTGCATTCAGAGACAACACAATAAGCCACAATCCATAACATAGAAATTCCAATGAGATTTGTTTTCACCCTCTTAAACCAAAGCGCCGTGAAGCAGTTTAGGGCTCAATGTGACGTTTTTTGCAATTCTCCACTAACCCATTCATGCTGCTTTCTTTCTTCTCCTGGTTAATACTAGTTCCAACCACGGTAAGTCCTGTTGCAAGTTAAAACCCAGCCCTCTCCTAGAAAAGTGAAATATTTTGGGATACACTAAAAAGGCAGAATATTTCCCCTAAAATCAATGGGTGATTAAGGTCCATTCTACATAACAAAGATCTGGCCCATTTCATTGCCCCATCCACTAAGTTTCAACCACACTTGGCACACAGACAACCTACAGAGCTAGCCATGACCTCTGACAGCAACCAATCAGGATACTCTTCCTCAGGGGTGGGTTCCTCAGGGGTGGGTGCATACTAGCGTCTGTGCGATGCTCCAGCTGCTCCTGGAGGATCGCGCAGGCGCTGTATGTGTCCTGCGCATGCGTAGAAGCGCAGAATTCGGCAAAACCGGGTAAGGAGCGGGCGCGCGCGGGGCCTTCGCCGTTCCCGGAAGTTACTTACTTCCGGGTTCGGCGACCAACCGGATCGCAGGGACCGCCGCGAACCGGTTGAAACCCACTCCTGCTCTTCCTGTGCCCCAGGAAGTTCAAAGCCCAGGAGAGGGTATAAAACCCCAGCGAATATCAGCATCTCTTCCCTTTTCTGCTCAGGAACTCAAGCCAGGGGTGGGTTCCGGCTTCTTCTACAGCTTGTTTGGCCAGGGACGCGTTTCACCCACACATGCGCAGTAGGTTAAAAGACTGCTTCTGTGCATGCCCAGAAGCAAAAAACAAGATGGCGGTGCTTATGGCACCGCCGATAGAACCGGTTCGGGGGCGTGGCTGGCCAGTTTACTACCTGCTCGGCCGAACTGGTGGGAACGCATCTCTGACTCAAGCCATGTGACCTGTCCACCATTAAACTACCTTTCCAAACACCCTCCATGTTCCCAGTGTCTTTTTCCCCACTTGGAACTGAACCCAGATGGACATTTCTTCCAACAGTTCCTTGGATGTATGTTTCAAGCGTGATGCGTGCATGTGTTCTGTGCTCACATTCTTGCACACTCAGGCAAGACAAAGGCAGATGAAGCAGAAATCTTTCCGTCTCCGCCTCCTGCTTTCTTTGGGGATCTGCTAGCTCCAAGGCTTAGTAGTGGGATACTGTAACTCATGAGTCCCTCTGGGGCTAGCAAACGGGGGAATCTTTGGGGCTAGAGGGGGTCAACCACCATTGAGTTTGAGTTTTTTTTTAAGTTTGAAGTTTATTTATATGCCGCCCTTTTCCCTGGGGGGACTCAGGGCGGCTCACAACCCAAGGGGGAGGGGGAGACAAACTTTTAACATATAAGACAATACATAATTAAAAAACACAAAATTCATACCATTCGGGCGGGTTACAGTCTTAGCCCCAGGCCTGACGGGATAGCCAGATTCTGAGGGCTGTGCGGAAGGTCTGGAGGGTGGTGAGGGTACGAATCTCCACGGGGAGATTGTTCCATAGGGTGCTTATCTGGTGCCAAATCAGATCAGGTTTCGCTTTCCTCCTGTAGCTTAGGAGGGAATCGAAACCAAAGGCCAGGGTTGTAGCTGGCATGCAGGAGAGATCAGTGACTCATACAGAGGATAAAAAGGTCTTTTTTTTTCCTTTTTTGAATGGCTTAGCTCATTGGTGCTCAGCCCATTGAATCCACTTGCATAGAACATCCTTATCATTTTGAACTGATTAAAAGGGCTAGGCTGACCCTTTAGTCACATATGGAAATTGTGGGAGGCCAACTGTGGAGCTAAAACAATGACCCCGGGCACAATTTAATTAAGCCTGACATTTTTCAAGCCACACAACATGCACCCACAATTGTTAGCTTTTCCAAGACTTCTCAGCAATTCCTCTGATGCTGGCCCTTCTGCATTATCCACTGCTTCCTCTTCCTATTCCTTCAATCTCCAAACTGGCCAAAGGAGGCATTAGAGATTAACAGAGTTGGAAGGGACCTTGTAGGTCATCTAGTCCAACCCCACGCCCAAGCAGGAGACCCTACACGTTTTCTGACTGATGGCAGTCCAGTCTCTTCTTAAAAGCCTCCAGCGATGAAGCTCCCACAACTTTTGAAGGCAACTTCTGTTCCATGGGTTGATTGTGCTCACTGTCAGAAAACTTCTCCTAATTTCCAGGTTGAATCGCTCCTTGTTCAGTTTTCATCCATTATTCCTTGTCTGGCCTTCAGATGCTTTGAAAAATAGCTTGACCCCCCCCCCTCCTCTCTGGCAGCCCCTCCAATATTGGAAGACTGCCATCATGTCTCCCCTGGTCCTTCTCTTCACTAGACCAGCCATGCTCAGTTCCTGCAACTGTTCTTCATATGTTTTAGCCTCCAGTCCCCTAATCATCTTGGTTGCTCTTCTCTGCACTCTTTCTAGAATCTGAACATCTTTTTTATAGTGTGGTGACCAAAACTGGGTGCAGTATTCTAGGTGTGGCCTTACTAAGGCTTTATAATGTGGTGTTAGTACCTGTGAGTTTGTGCACCAGTAAATCAGACAGCCTTTATGTCAGGGTTTTTCATGCTTGGTCGCTGTAAGATGATGGGGACTTCAACTCCCACAATTCCCCAGGCGGCCTGTTGGCTGGGGAATTCTGGGAATTGAAGTCCCCATCATCTTAAAGCGGTCAAACTTGAAAAACTCTGACCTAAATCAACTACTGTTTATTGCCCCCCCGACTGCATTTGCTTCTGAGGTCTCCAATTATTATTGGTATAACAACAGATTTCTTTTTTTCCAGAGGTGTTCAACTTCGATCTTCAAGTCCTGGCATTTTGTGTTATTTTTTTTCTAATTGTTATTCCTCAATAGCAATAAACCAGACTTCCTCTTTTCAAAGGATTATATTATATTATTTGGGGCTTTTGGGGGCATGCCTCTTTTTCTCTGTTGGCTTTTGACACCACCCCCCCCTCATTTTTCCTATCTGATGCTATGCTTCCCACCGCAGCATATGTGCTTTCCTTCTTTTGGCTCCCCTTTCTGGATTCCTGAGTTTATCATGCCCTTCTCCTCTAGGCATTTTTGTTTAGACTAAATTATTCCACTTCCTCCCCCTTTGCAGATAGAGATAATGCAAAGCCTCAAGAGATCAAGCAACCTTGAAACCAACCATTCCCGCCTATTGGGAGGCTTTCTGGAATTTGCCATTTATTTTCACTTTGAAAAACCCCAAGTAAAAAATCAGTAGAGTTTTTCTGGTTTTTGACTAGTCCCCAGACACTACTTCAGTATCTTGATCCTGTCCATTGTCCTTTTTAAAAAATATATAATAAGAAAATGTTGTAATAAGCAGAGGGTAACCAAACTGAATTCAGAAAACGTATTTTCTACCATTAGTGAAAAATCCCAGAACGTAAATCTATTTGGCAATGAGTTATAAAGTCTGTGCATAGCAGGACTGAAAAATTCACAACGGGTAGAAATCAGATTAACACAAACTATGATCTAAAGCAGTGTGTCTCAACCTTGGCAACTTGAAGATGTCTGGACTTCAACTCCCAGAATTCGCTGGCTGGGGAATTCTGGGAGTTGAAGTCCAGACATCTTCAAGTTGCCAAGGTTGAGAAACACTGATATAAAGAGTAATTTTGATCTAGTAGTGGTCAAGACACCAGGCTAGAAAGCAGGAGGCTCTGAATTCTAATCTGGCTTTAGCCATGAAAATCAGATGAGTCACTTTGGGCCAGTTCTCTCTCAGCCCCGATCCACCTCGCAAGGTTGTTGTGGGGAAACTAGGATGAAAATGGGTTGGGATATGTTTAACCTTTTGAAATATTTGTAGAAATAGAGAGAGGGGAGACTGGGAGTTGCTGAAGTCCACCCGTCTTAAAGTTGCCAAGACTGAGAAAGACTCTTCTAGAATATAATTCTAAGCCTCACAGAAAAAGCTGCATTAAACACTAGTAATTACAGAGAAAGAACAAACTAAATATTCTAAGATATGGGAAGAATTTTATCAACGGTTAGAGGAAAACAAGGGAAATTGGAAATGAGGGAAGAAAACTAAAAGAAGAATAGAAAATATATTAAGACAGAGGTATAAACAACATAATTGTTAGTATTATGATGAGTAAGATAATTATGATTAATATTAGTATTGTATTTTTATTAGAAGATATGTTAACAGGAAAATGAATAGGTTAATAACGTTCAATCATTTAATCTACTACAATTTTAAGATTAGAGAATTAATATTAAGGTGAACAATGTAAATACTGAAAGCTGTTGCACAGAGATATTTGTATCCAGGAGACACACAGTTTAAGGAAAGAATAAATGTTTATACATACGTTGAAAAAAAAAAAAAAAAAGCTGCATTACTCTTTCCCAGAAAGTAAATAAACGTTTGCTATATTGAAAGTGTGAGTTATAAAGGGTGTATTTAAGAACAATAGATTTCTACAGGACTTCATACATTTTTCAAGCCACTAGATCTCCAGGAAACTGACTTGGGAGAACTTCAAAATAAATCATAAGCCACTTCCCTGAACTGTTGCACAACATTTTGATCTGGTGAATAATCAGACCATCCGATTCTCCATCTGAAGATTTAAGTCGGCCATATTTATAACCAGCATTTCGGCTAATTCTTACTCGGTTCCATATTCCAATTGTTAGATGCCTACTCATGCATATGAGATGGGCAGCCATATATGTAAATGAATAAACTATATTTAAATTTTAAAAAGAAAATACAACGACGTTCACTCTTACCCCAAATTTTTAGACCTGCTGACATTTGATTTCAACCCAAATTCTTGATCCTTTGAAAACAAGGTCAAGCATAGGCTGAGAACAAATTGTGTTTTTTGTGTCATCATCATCCCCATTTTAATTCACAGCTTGTTCTCTCGGGAAGCCATTTCTGCCCCTCCAAATGTTCCGAGCACAGACAGGACCCGGATGGGATTTGGGTCTGGATTTAAAAAATTGGTTTTTTTAAGTGGGAACCAGTAGTAGGACCAAAGGAGGAATGAATGCCCATTTTTATGGGGGTTTATATGGGAGATTCCATTCTCAAAGAAGTTCAACAAGTCCTGAAAAGCAGTCAGCCTCTGAGATGGGGCTAAAGTGGGGACGAAATGAAACGGAAACTGTGAATTAAATAAAGCCACGATTTCAGAATTAAGACTCGGCATCTCATCCCAACTTTAGGATGACTTATAAGGCTGTTTTTAAAAGTTTGGTCATTGTTTAGAAACAAGACTTCCAGGCTAGAGTTAAAAAAGAGAGGGAGACAAGAGTTGTTGTTTTTTCCTTAAGCATGTAGTTCATCTTTTGTGTGTGGTTGTTATGCCCTTTAATCCGAAGTCTTCCAACTTGGCAACTTTTTAAACTTGTGGACTTCAATTCCCAGGATTCTCCAGCCAGCATAGCTGGCTGGAGAATCCTGGGAGTTGAAGTCCACAAATCTTAAAGATGCCTTAAGGTTGGTCAGATTTGGAGACCCCCCCCACCCTTAATATTCCCCCTTTTCCCATATCTCCGAGTCCCGCTGACCCAAAACACTTAATCCCACGGCGACCGTCCCCACTGTGCCTCTCCCACCTTTTTCCTGCCCAAACCTCCCCCCTCCCATCCCTTTCCACAAGTTTAGCCAGGACTAGCGCCCCATTTCCAAAAGGCGCCCGCTGCGGATCCGCCCCTGCTTCTCCCACCTTTTTCCTGCCCAAACCTCTCTCTACCACCACCCCCCCACACACACCCTCACCCCTTGCCACAAGTTAAGCAAGGGGTCATGAGGACTAGCGCCCCATTTCTCCCAAAGGCGCCCGCTGCGGATCCGCCCCGACTCACATGGTTCGGCATCTCGCGCGGAGGTTCAGCTTGCAGAGGTGCAGCTTATCGCAGCCCGTGCAGACCTGGCGGACGCAGAGCCGGGCGGCCGTGACGGCCAGGACGTACTGGTCGGCGCCCCTCCGGACCACCAGAAAGCGCCCCTGCCCGGCGTCGTCCAGGATCTGCCGCACCTGGCTCAGAGGCAGCCCCATCTGGTCCGGCAGCTCCGAGAGGCGCATGCCGCCGCCCCGCGAGCACAGCACCTTGCACAGGTAGATGCACACCGACGGGTCCGCCATCCTCGCCTGCCTGCCTGGCCGCCGCTGACTCCGTGGAGCCGCTCGCGCCCGGCCAGCGGGAATCGAAACCGAAGAGCGGCCGGAGGGGGGCGGGGCCGGCAGAGGAGAAGTGCGCCTGCGTAAAACGGGCCGGGTGGGGAGGGGGGGGAGAGGAAGCCCTTTCGGAGGTGGGGAGAGGGTAGTAAGGAGACGCCGTGTGTGTGTGTGTGGGTTGCGCGCCCTCCCGCAGCTTTCCCTTCGGAGGGAGGGAGGGAGAGACCCTGAGGGGGCGGTTTGCGCGAGGGACGCGGGAGGCAGAGGGCGAGGTGGAGGGGCTGCAGGGGCGGCCACGCGTGACCCGGGGATGCCACTGACTGACCTCGCCCCTTTGGGCGCCCGGAAGGCAGTTTTTCTTTCCAGCCTCGGGTGAAAACAAAGTGTGTGTTAAAGAAGGAGGGAGGGAGGGAGGAAAGGAGGAAGAAGGAAAGGAAGGAAAGGAGGGAGAAAGGGTTGGAAAGAAGGAAAGAAGGGAGGGAGGGAGGGAAGAAGGGAGGAAGGAATGGGAAGGATGGAGGAAGGGATGGAAAGAAGGGGGAGGGGGATAAAAGAAAAGGAAAGAGGGAGGAAAGAAGGAAGGAAAGAGGAATGAAAGGAGTGATGGAGGAAGAAAACAGAGGGAGGGAGGAAAGGAGGAAGAAGGAAAGGAAGGAGAGGAGGGAGAAAGGGTTGGAAAGAAGGGAAGGAGGGAAAGGGGAAGGAAAGAAGGGAGAAAGGGCTGGAAAGGGAGGAAGGGATAGAAAGAAGGGAGGGAGGGAGGATAAAAGAAAAGGAAAGAAGGGATGAAGGGAAAGAGGAAGGAAAGAAGGAAGAAAGGGCTGAAAAGAAGGGAGGGAGGGAGGAAAGGAGGAAGGGATAGAAAGAAGGGAGGGAGGGAGGATAAAAGAAAAGGAAAGGGAGGAAGTGAAAGAGGAAGGAAAGAAGGAAGAAAGGGATGGAAAGAAGGGAGGGAGGGAGGATAAAAGAAAAGGAAAGAAGGGATGAAGGGAAAGAGGAAGGAAAGAAGGAAGAAAGGGCTGAAAAGAAGGGAGGGAGGGAGGAAAGGAGGAAGGGATAGAAAGAAGGGAGGGAGGGAGGATAAAAGAAAAGGAAAGGGAGGAAGTGAAAGAGGAAGGAAAGAAGGAAGAAAGGGATGGAAAGAAGGGAGGGAGGGAGGAAAGAAGGGAAGAAGGGATGGAAAGAAGGAAGGGAGGGAGGATAAAAGAAAAGGAAAGAAGAGAAAGAGGAAGGAAAGGAGTGAGGGAGGAAGGAAGAACACAGAGGGGGAGGGAAGAAAGGAGGGAAGGATAGAGGAAAGAAGGAAGGGTGGGAGGAAGGAAAGAAAGGAGGGAAGGAGGAAAGAAAGAAAAGAGGGAGGGAGGAAAGAAGGGAGGGAAGGAGAGAGAGGGAACGCAACTTTCCCCAAAGTAGAGATCGTCCTCAGCGTACAACAGTTCATTTAGTGACCATTCGAAGTTACAACGGGTTTGAAAAAGGTGACTGATGACCCTTTCTCACACTTGTAGCATCCCCCACAGTCACATGATCAAAATTCAGATGCTTGGGGACCGATTCGTATTTATGACCAGTTGCAGTGTCCCGGGGTCAGGTGATCACCTTTGGCCAACATCTGACAAGCAAAGTAGTGGGGAAGCCAGATTCACTTAACAGCCGTGTTGTTCACTTAGCAACTTCAGTGATTCACTTAACCACGGTGGCAATGGGACAAAACTCACTTAACAAATGTTTCACTTAACAGCAGAAATGTTGGGCTAACCATTGTCCTAAGTGAAGGACACCATGAATTGCTTGCAAATGCTGCGCCCTGAAGCACATCCAGCCTCCGGGATGTTATTTGAGGACAGTTTGATTGCAATCCAATGTCTTCAAGGCCTTTGGCCACCAAAGAAAGCAGTGTAAAAAGAAGTTGAAGCTAATCTAATAAAACAAATATGTGCAGCATAGCAATCCGCTGCTGGGATCTTGATGGTATGTAACACGACTTTGGAATGTTGTATATTTATTAAAAAAAAAAAGACTTCAGCACAGAAGGGATTTTTTTTAATGTGATTTTTTTTAATGTGATTTTTTTTCTTTACAATAAAAGTGTACAAAATTTTAGAAAGATTAAGGTTTCCCCTTAAGAGGGGAAGGAAGGAAGGAGTAATACATTTCCATTAGGTTGTTTTTAGATTTCTCCTGAAAGAAAAAAAGAGAAAGAAAGAAAGAAAGAAAGAAAGAAAGAAAGAAAGAAAAAGAAAATTACAATAGTTCAGAGACTTGGCAAATACCACCTCTGGTGGCCCCAGAGTGGGGAGGGAATGGAGATTTTGCAGTATCCTTCCCCCAGAAGTGAGGAGGGAACGAAGATTTTGCAGTATCCCTTCCCTGGAATGGGGAGGGAATGGAGATTTTGCAGTATCCTTCCCCCAGGAATGGGGAGGGAATGGGGATTTTGCAGTATCCTTTCCCTGGAGTGGGGAGGGAATGGAGATTTTGCAGTATCCCTTCCCTGGAATGGGGAGGAAATGGAGATTTTGCAATATCCTTCCCCCAGGAATGGGGAGGGAATGGGGATTTTGCAGTATCCTTTCCCTGGAATGGGGAGGGAATGGGGATTTTGCAATATCCTTCCCCCAGGAGTGGGGAGGGAATGGAGATTTTGCAGTATCCCTTCCCTGGAATGGGGAGGGAATGGAGATTTTGCAGTATCCTTCCCCCAGGAATGGGGAGGGAATGGGGATTTTGCAGTATCCTTTCCCTGGAATGGGGAGGGAATGGGGATTTTGCAGTATCCCTTCCCTGGAATGGGGAGGAAATGGAGATTTTGCAATATCCTTCCCCCAGGAATGGGGAGGGAATGGAGATTTTGCAATATCCTTCCCCTGCCGCGCCACCAAGCCACGCCCACAGAAGCAATAGTAAAAAAAGATTGAATTTCACCACTGGTCATAAGTCACCGTTTTCAATGCCGTTGTCACTTTGAACGGTCACTAAACGAACTGTCGAGGACTACCTGGGCCTGATGGGTGCCACCCATTGCCCCCTCGCCCCCTCCCTTCCATCTCCGGGGCCTGGGACTGCTTTCCACCTCAGGTTAGGCCACACATGCCACAGCATTGCCAAGAGTGAGTCAGCATGTTTGCTGTTTGGTTTTAAAGAAAGCTTTGCGTTGTTATTTTGGCCTTGGTTGCTTAGTTATCTGATTACCTCACCCAGACAAGATAGCAGAAGAGTGGATTTGCTTTTCCTCCGCTGGAAATAAATGTTGAGAAGAGGGAGGGATCCCGGGTGGGTTCATTACTGCCGGTTTTGTGTGCCAAAAAAAAAATGTTTTGTGTGCTGTCAGAGAATTGGGGCATGGCAGGCCTTGGTCACTGCTGGTTCCAGCGACCCAGGCCACCAAGTTACTACTGGTTCAGCCAAACCAGTCCGAACCGGTAGGAACCCACCCCTGGGAGGGATTCTGTCCATTCCACAGACAGCCAGCAGGATAATTCTCTGAAAATCAGAATTGGCAGAAGCAAAACTCAGCTCAAAAACGAATTTGACATTATATTTGGGTTTGCAGAAATACCATCCCAAGGAAACATCAACTGAGACCTGAAAGAGACACCTAAAATAATAGAATAAGAAAGGGAGAGAGGAGGAGAGAAGGAAAGAAAGACGGGGGCGAAAGAAGAAAGAGGTAAGGAGAGGAGGATGGAAGGGAGAGGAAGAGAAGGAGAGAGGGTAGGTAGGGGAAGAGGAAGAGTAGGAGAAGGAGAAAGGGAAGAAAGAAGGGAAATGAGAGGAGGAAGGAAGGAAGTAAAGGAGGGAGGGAGAAAAGAAAGGGAAAATGAGGTGTTACAAAAGGAGGAAGGGATGGTAAACAAAGCAATCCAAACTGTACATTATAACTTATTAAATGAAATAATAAAGGTATTTGAATGATAAATGTAAAGAAGAATGACAATTATGTGAATGTATACTTAAAATGGTGTGTAAGAGAATAAAAAATAAAAAAAAATATCTGGGAAAAAAACCAAATTTGATTCCCTTCCTCCCTGTGTTTAATCCAACCCAACAGGTGGGTTATTTTGATAGCACTTCAGAACGTTGACCCCTCCTCTATTCTAAGCCCCCCCCGCTCCTCTTTCCTGATCATGTGACTCAGAGCAGAGGTCTCCCCTCCCTCCCCACCCTGGGCTTTTCTTTGCCCACTTCAACACAACCCATTGCACCTAGTCCTCAACCATTTGTTTAGTGGCCATTAGAAGTTACAAAAGAGCTGAAAAAAACTGGCTTATGAGTTATGACCCCAGCAGGATCCCCATGATCAAGTATTTATAATCTTAGTTTTTAGAGCTTCAATTGTTCCTGCTTAGTTGGGTGTTTAATTTTACAATGCAATACAATACAATACAATACAATACAATACAATACAATAGCAGAGTTGGAAGGGACCTTGGAGGTCTTCTAGTCCAACCCCCTGCCTAGGCAGGAAACCATACCCCACTTCAGACAGATGGTTATCCAACATCTTCTTAAAGACTTCCAGTGTTGGGGCATTCATAACTTCTGGAGGCAAGTTGTTCCACTGGTTAATTGTTCTTACTGTCAGGAAATTCCTCCTCACTTCTAAGTTGCTTCTCTCCTTGATTAGTTTCCACCCATTGCTTTTTGTTCTACCCTCAGGTGCCTTGGAGAATAGTTTGACTCCCTCTTCTTAGTGGCAACCCCTGAGATATTGGAAGACTGCTATCGTGTCTCCCCTAGTCCTCCTTTCTATTAAACTAGAAATACCCAGTTCCTGCAACCGTTCTTCATATGTTTTAATCTCCAGTCCCCTAATCATCTTCGTTGCTCTTCTCTGCACTCTTTCTAGAGTCTCCACATCTTTTTTACATCGTGGCGACCAAAACTGAATGCAGTACTCCAAGTGTGGCCTTACCAAGGCATTATAAAGTGGTATTAAAACTTCACGTGATCTTGATTCTATCCCTCTGTTTATGCAGCCTAGAACTGTGTTGGCTTTTTTGGCAGCTGCTGCACATGGCTGGCTCCTATTTAAACGGTTGTCCACTAGGACTCCAAGATCCCTGTCACAGTTACTACTGTTGAGAAAGGTGCCACCTATACTGTACCTGTGCATTTCATTTTTGTTGCCTAAATGTAGAACCTTACTCTTTTCACCATTGAATTTCATTTTATTAGATTTTGTCGTTGGTATCTATGGCAATTCTTGGTCATCCAGATCCAGCTCATGATTGTGCTTTTTTTCCAATGGTTGGTTTCCCCACAAGCTATCTTTATAAGTTTTTTATGCTGCTTTGATGCTACTTTGTGTTCTGTTTTTAATGCCATTGGCTGCCAGAGAAGGTGGGCAGCCATACAAATCAAACCAACGCATCAATTAAATGATCAAACGTGTAAGCCCACCACAAAACCAATGCCAACAATCTCCGCAGTGAGCACTGTTGAAGAAGGCTGGCATTTGAAGATCGCCTCCCATTTCCACCCCACCCCAGAACCCATAAGCCAACTTCTGCCATGAGACTAAAAGCTTACTCTGTTTTCCAATGAAGCCCAGTGGTGGGTTTCAAAAATTGTTGGAACCTACTCTGTGGGTGTGGCCTCCTTTGTGGGAGTGGCTTGCCACCCATGTGACCGGATGGGAGTGGCTTGCTGCCCATGTGACTGGATGGGAGTGGCTTGCCGCCCATGTGACCGGATATGAAATTATGAATTAGTACTTAGGTCGGTCCAAGTAGCTATTCAGCATTTAGTGGTTAGAAGCAATCGTAAAGCAAGATATGGAATTAAAACCAGAAATATTTTGTTGGCTATTTGAAAGGGAGTATAATATATATTTAATTTTACACATGTTAGCAGCTGCTGGAATTGTGTTTGCACAACAGTGGAAAAACAGAGATATGTAAACGAATAAATATTACAATGTGCAAGAATAAATAAATTGACAATAAAATCAAGAAGGCTTTGAATACTTTTTCACATGGGATTTGTTTTAGCAATTGCTAACTAATGGAAACAGAAATTAGAAATCCAAAAGTATGAAAGAAAACACCAATTATGTAAGGAAAGGTCCCTAAAACATATAAGGAAATATTACTAGATCATTATTAATGCGTAGATAACTGTGGGGCATTACACACCCACCAGTGGTGGGTTTCAAAACATTTTGGAACCTCTTCTGTAGGTGTGGCCTGCTTTCCGTGTCCACTGGTGGAACCTCTTCTAACTGGTTCGGTAGATTTGACGAAGCGGTTCTACCGAATAGGTGCAAACTGGAAGGAACCCACCTCTGATGAAGCCCATAAGTTGATTTACTTGCAACAATGATGGAAGGAAAGGAAAAGGTGGAGGGAACCACCAAGTGCTACTTGAAGGAGCAAATTCAAAATTCAATGGGCATCTCTTCACAGGAATCAGAAAAATAACCCACCCAAACACATCTGTTCATTCAATAGTTTCAATTGGGAAAATGTGGCAACCTTAGAGCAGGCCAAGTCCGAAAACTGACTGTTGTGTGTTTTAAATTATGTATTGTTGCGTGTCACTTTAATTTTTGTTTGTATCCCCCTCCCTTGGTTTGAGTTGTGAGCCGCCCTGAGTCCCCTTCGGGGGGAAAGGGCGGCATATAAATAAAATAAACATTCAAACATTCAAATGCCAGGGAATTTCTAGAAACCTGGCACTCTGACAAATCAGCCATCAATAGGCACATAGACATTAACCACATTTTTAGATTATGCAAAAGAGACAATCAACCAGGCCAAAAGAGAAAAAGTCGCCAGCACCTTTCCACCAGTATTCAGCACCCGGGTCAGCATAGATTAACTCCAAGGTTTAATTCAGATCAACCATCAAGTTAACAATACCCCAATCAAAAAACTGTCAGAAAACGGTCTTACCAAAGAATATCTAAGACAATCCACCACCCACCCAGACAGGGAAATCATCAGAATATAAACTGACAGCAAACAGCACCCTTTACTTAAAGCAGACGTAAAGTGAGATTTGGGCATTAAGTGTGAAACCTACTGGGTCAGGCTGGACAGCCCCTTAGAGCCCCTTTACTTCTATATTAAAAGCCACATAGACAGAGTTGGAGCTTGCAAAAGAAACAGGAAGCCAGTGCCTAACCACAAGATGTCAAAAGCCTATGTCAAAAGTCCAAGGTTCAATTAAAGTTCGTTAATGACACCTACTCCATAAACAAAAGGAGAAGTAAGACCCCATCTCCTTATAAGGCTTTCTCCTCAAGGAAACCACTAAGAAATGTGTTAAGTATTTCCGTGTTGCAATGCTTTTGAGAATGTATAAGAATGTGTGCTTCGATAATGAAGGTTGTTCAGAACTTGCAATAGCATAGCAGTTATAGCAGTAGCAGTTAGACTTATATACCGCTTCATAGGGCTTTCAGCCCTCTCTAAGCGGTTTACAGAGTCAGCATATCGCCCCCACAGTCTGGGTCCTCATTTCACCCACCTCGGAAGGATGGAAGGCTGAGTTAACCTTGAGCCGGTGAGATTAGAACCGCTGAACTGCAGATTAACAGTCAGCTGTAATGGCCTTCAGTACTGCACCCTAACCACTGCGCCACCTCGGCTCCCTTAGCAATGCTAAGCCATGGGCTAGCTTTCTGAACCTGGCTGCCAAATAAACTTTTCCTGTATCCTGAGAAGTCTAAAGCCTGTCATTTTCTGCAACAACTAGTACTGATGATGTTACCTACCTTAATTTTTGGTAATGAAATGTCTGCATGAAAACAAGCAAGCTCAGAGAGCACCAAGGACTTTTCATTTCAACCCTGAGTGACGAATATTCTCCTTTGTTGACGCATTCAATCTGTGCCCAGCAGAGGGCAGGAAGACACCATCCAACATTCATGAAATGGTTGCGCGCAACTATCAGCGCATTCTCCACATCTGGATGTGGCCGTCAGTCAACCATGCTCCAGAAATTACTGAAATAGCATTCGTAAGGTATGTTCATGTGGCAGAAGACACGAGGCACAGATAACGGGTTCCTCTATCTTCCAAACGCCCAATATTTGGAATTCATCAACACATGAAGAATTATAATTTTTCATGCGTCGATTGTGTTCATTTGAGAATTTCTTGCTGTTGGGTTTTTTTCTTCATTTGGTACAGAATACCGGAACAAGGACAATATTTGGTTTGCTCCCAACACACACAAAAATGTATTCCTGTACAATAAAATTAAGCTTCTATCTTACTCTACTATCTTCCTGATACTATACAGGTAGTCCTCAATTTACGACCATAATTGAGTCTAAAATTTCTGTTGCTGAGTGGGATGTTTGTTAAGTGAGTTTTGCCCCATTTTACAGCCTTTCTTGGCCACGTTTGTTAAGTGAATCACTGCAGTTGTTCAATTAGTAACACGGTTGTTAAGTGAATCCGGCTTCCCCATTGGGTTTGTTTGTCAGAAGGTCATAAAAGGGGATCATGGGAGCCCCGGGACACTGAAACGGTCATAAAAATGAGTGCATTGTCAAGTGTCTGAATTTGGATCGTGTGACCATGGGGGTGTTGCAACTGTTGTAATTGTGAAAGATGGTCATACGTCAGTGCTGCTGTTACTTTGAATGGTCACTAAATGGATTTTTGTAAGTTGAGGACTGCCTGTTTTTCAGGAATATTCTTATTCCTGAATTTCTGTCTCTATATTCTGTCTTTATGTTCCTTTAGGTAGTCCTTGATTTGCAACTGGTCACATAGTGACAGCTTGAAGTTACAACAGGGAGTACTTGCAACCTGGTTTAGAAGTTTTGACACCCCAGCCTCATCCCCCCCAGTCATGTGACCATACGTTGATGTTTGAGACCCAAGCACCATGCAACAGGGTGAGCTCCCGTTACTTTTTTTTTCTCTCCCATGTTTTTAATTAACAAAATACACACACACAAAACTTAGACGTACACCACATTTACACAATACAATACGAACCGGAGCTTCCTGTTCTTTCTAATAGCAATTATCAATCGATACCGCTCACCTTATATTATTTCCCCTTCTATTGTATTTCATTTGGATTTCACCATTCTTAACCCTCTTATTTTACTCATAACTATTATTTTGTTGAGTTCTGTTATGTTCTTTCATTGATTCTTGTTTCTTTCCTCCATCCACCTATTCCATTTATCCCATATCTGGTAGAATTCTGATTCTTCTTTTCCCTGGATTTCTTTAGTTAGTTTGTCCATTTCAGCACAAACCAAAATCTTTCTTATTATTTCATCTTCGCTTGGGATTAATTTGTTTTTCCATTTCTGGGCAAAGGCAATCCTTGCCGCCGTAATTATATGTAGTATTAAATACTGGATTTCTTTTTTGTATTTTGCAGACATTATTCCTAATAAAAAAACTTCAGGTTTCCATTCTATTTTAACCCCTGTTATTGTCTCCAGCTTTTTCCAAAAAAAATTAGCCTCCTCACAGGTCCACCATAAATGGTAATATGTTCTGTGTATTGATTCGCATTTCCAACATTTTGGGGAGGTATTTGTTGAGATTTTAGCTAACCTTATTGGTGCCAGGTGCCATCTGTAAAATATTTTGTACTGGTTTTCCTTGTATGCAACTGATAGTGTCATTTTTAAGTTTGTTCAACAAAATTTTCCCCATTTGTCTAATTCAATATTATAGCCAAAGTTCCGTGCCCATTTTATCATTTGTTCTTTCACAATTTCCTCTTCCATTTTATACTTCAGGAGGAAAAAAAAATGGGAGGGTGAGCTCCTGTTACTTACTCAAGCTCCTCCCCTTCTACCAATTCGAAAGCCTGCAAATGCAAGTAGATAAACAGGTACCACCTTGGTGGGAAGGTAATGACGTTCCGTGCAGCTTAGCATATAGTCATAGTGGTCGTATGACCACGGGAGTATCTTCAGACAATGCTGGCTCCCTTGGCTAGGTCACAGAAATGAGCACCAACCCCTAGAGTTGGACATTACTGGACATAGGAACCTTTACCTTACTGTCCACAGTGAGATGATCATACCTTAGGAGAAGGGCAGGGGTGGGTTGCTCCCGGCATTACTGCCGGTTCAGTGTGCGCAAAAAAATTGTACTCTTTGCTCATGCGCATGCCAAACGTCTGCACAAAAATAGGTCTGCGCATTCACAAAGTGTTAAAAAAAAATTAAATTAAATTTGTGCAATGAAAATTGTTGGTGCGCATGCGCAGAACCGAAAATCAAGATGGCAGCCCCGTGGGAGAATCAGTTTGAGGGCATGGCAGGCTTAGGGAAGGGGGAAAACTCTTATTGTTCTGGAGGTCCCTTCCAGCTTATGATTCTTCTGTCTTCCTCCTGGCTTAACTCCTTTCTTGCCACACACACAAACACACATACACAAACACATACACACACACACAGAGAAATTGCTTCCTTTCAGTTCTTTTTGTTTTAATAGAACAAATTCTCCAATGAAGGGGAGGGCAGGGTTCTTTTAGCCTTCTTCCCAGCTAGCATTAAACCTCTGGATCCCAGGAGGGGAGGGAAAAATGCCAGCCCATTCCAGGTGATGAGTTCACTCTCACAATCTTGTATTTTCCAGGTGAGTTTTTGGATATTTTCCAAAGCTCCCAAGTCGAACTTTCCAACTCCCATCGGCTTAAATTCGCTTGATCAGTGATTTCATTACAAACAGTTTTATGCCAGAATTACAAGATCCACCTGTATATCAGCAGCAACAGCAAAAGTAGGAGGGGGATACATTGAATAAATTTGACGCTATTTCCATAATATTACATGGCAAGATAAAATTATCTTGTGGACCAAACCTTTTCACTTAAGCCTCCGCTTCTCTTACGTTTCCATTTTATACAGTGCTTCTTTCAGGAATCTCTGATATAATCTGACAGCACGAAATTTGATGATCCTATCAAACTTGATTTAATTTTCTTAATTGTCTCTTAATTGGAAACTTGGTATGCTTCCAATTTTTCAGCCGAAAATGACTGTGCAAAGATTTTATCCTTCTTTTTCCATCAATTCATATTAAGAGTATACCACTTGGCAATAAAGTTAGTCCTTTAATCTTACTTTATATATTTGTTAAATTTATTTACCTCCTATCTTGCTGTGTGGCTTTTGATGGGTCTTATTTATATCTAGTTGCCAATTTTCTTCAGGATAAAGTGAATCCCCAAATGATGGAAGCTTATTAAGGAGAGATACAACCTAGAATTAAGGAGATTTTGTGACAGTGAGAACAATTAATCAGGGAAACAACTGGCTTTCCGAAATCATTGATGCTCCATCACTGGAGGTTTTCAAGAAGAAACTGGATAGCCATTTGTTTGGAATGGTACAGGGCCTCCTGCTCGAGCAGGGGGTTGGACTAGAAGACCTCAAATGTCCCTTCCAGCTCTTATTCTGTATTCTATCTTCAGGTGGTTCCATAGTTTTAAGAGATGTCACAACTGGAGTCTGCATCATCTCAGATCTGATAGAAGATCTCTGGTGTGACTTTGCCTTAGGAAGATATTATTATCAAATTAGAGGTGTCATCTTGACAGTCTCATTTAACTATTAACAGCCTGCCCCACCTTTTAAAAAGCTTCAGACTTAAGAAAGGCAATCATTTAACTCTTAATATTCCTTCCGTGTTTTATCTTGAGTTTTGAATTTGTTTTCATTTTTAAAGGTAAAGGTTCCCCTCGCACATATGTGCTAGTTGTTCCCGACTCCGGGGGGCGGTGCTCTTCTCTGTTTCAAAGCCAAAGAGCCAGCGCTGTCCAAAGACATCTTCGTGGTCATTTAGCCGGCATGACTAAATGCCAAAGGCGCACGGAACGCTGTTAAACCTTCCCCACCAAAGGTGGTCCCTATTTTTCTACTTGCATTTTTTACCTGCTTTCGAACTGCTGGGTTCGCAAGTAATGTGAGCTCATCCTGTTATGCACCACTAGGGATTTGAACCGCCAAACTGCCGATCTTTCGATTGACAAGCATCTTAGCCACTGAGCCATGGCATCACTTAGCATAACAAAAACAAAAAAAACTGCACTGATACTGGCCTGGTTTTTAACGTTAAATATAGAGACAAACGCTGAACTGGAGAAAAAATTGGCAGAAACTCTTTCTAACTCTGAGATCACAAATACAATTTTTAACGTCCATATCGGCACATCCTGCAAAGTGGTGCATACATTTTTTTCCCCAGAAAAGGTTTACTTCTACATTAACTTCCAGGTTCTAATGTCACTCCAAGATCCAAAAAATATAGATTTTTTTAAAAGGACTCCCTGGAATTAGGGGTGTCATGATGGCATGCGCAGAAAAATGGAACAGTTAAAGAACAGGGGTCGACTTGGGAGTAAGGCTGAGGTGGACGATGAATGGCCCCTCCCAGAGGAAATAAAAGAGGAGCAAAAGGGGAGGGGAGTTTGCAGGAGACAATTAGTTCGCTTAATTGGTTCGTGACTCTCTGAGACTCCTGGCCAAGTTTTGCAGATATCGGTCTGGCAGCTCTCCAAGCCAGATAAGGTCTGTGACTGTAAATCCTCCCTCGAAAGACTTTGCTGGATGTGAATGAGCAGAAATCACAGTCAATTAATAAAAGGGGCTTTTGTCGGGACCAGGAGTTTGCGTCATGCTCTTTCTTATGGAGCCTCGGTCAGAACATGTGTGCATTTAAATGGAAGAGTTTCTATTGGATTTCAGTCCCAAGCTGATTAGAGAAACAGATCGCACAATGGCAGGTGCAGCGTTTCAACACTGCCAAATCAATTAATGGTTCTTAAGAGGACCAGATAACATATTACACGGTTATGCAAGGCGTGGATCCTTTGTGTGGGAGGGGAATCTTTGCAGGATGACAGTAGATGCCAATTATGAAAATCTGCTCTGGATAAAAAAAAATGGCTTTTTAAAGATGTCTGTCTTGAAAGACGTACAGAGAACCAGGATGGCTAAACTGAGTTGCAGCCATTCCTTTAGGAACTATTTGAAGTTACTGAAAAAAGGGACTCGTGATTGGTTTTCACACATAGGAGTCCAGAAGTGGGCTGCTAGGGCTTCAGGAGAACCTCTAGCTAAAATTATATGTAGATCAGAGAACCTTCCCTGGCTGGCCATGCCCACTCCACCCCTCTCCTCCCAGGAGTCCCCATGTGGCCCGTTTTGGATGCAGGTAAGTGGAGGCTCAGGGAGCCATTTCTCCGGGCACACCAGCCATCACCCGTTGCTCTTCTGGGTTGGAGCGCACAGAGGCGCCCTGGCCAGCTGATGTTCTCATGCACAGGAGCGCCAGCCAACTGGTCTTCACACACGCATGCACACCAGAAACTGGAAGACCATGTGACCAGTGCGCATGCACATGCTGGAAACCAGACGCTCAGCTTCCTGGCACGCACCTGCGCGCCAGGGAACTGCTCATCTGGTTTCCGGTGCTCCCTCACATGCGCACTCCTGTTTCGGCACTCGATGCCAAAAAGGTTCACCAACACTGCCATAGACAATGGATTCACTTAACTACTGCCATGAAAAAAAAACCTGGTAGAATTCGGCACGGTCACATGATGACTTGCTTATTGACCGACATAACTTACGACCATAATTCTGGGCTCAATTATGGTCATAAATCAAGGACTGCCTGCCTCACCTTATAATGGTTCTTTGGGATTTGAACTGAAGGGCCCTTCAAGAAGAATAAAGGTGAAGGTATCTGCCTCTGCAAATATTTTGGGAATCCTGTTCCCATCAACTGTTACAGTTCTCTCAATCTTGTGTTGTGCAGGAAAAATCGATGTATTGATAGACTTTTGTCCGAACCAGAAGTCAATTTACATGTGCAGATATTGTGTTCCCCCAATTGTTGGGTGCTGTAAGGGTCAGGCTCTTGAGAGGGTGTTTCCCAAAACTAATACAACACCATCTATTGGCAATTTATTCAGCCGGGCTTCATCCATGTGAGTAGGGGCTTCTAACATTCCTTCAGACCAGCAGTTGGCTCTGGAGCCGCATGTGGCTCTTTCATCCCTCTGCTGCAGCTCCCTGTTGCCCGTCGGCTCCACAATTGATAGGGCTTTCAATTACCACAGGCAAGGGAGAAAAGGAAGCCATGCCAGGAGGAGGCTCTGTGGTGGGGGAACCTGACTTCTGGTCGGCTCCAGAATTGAACAGGGGACTTCCAGTTAGGACCTTTGTGGCTCTTTTAAGGTTGCCGACCCCTGCTTCAGACCAACACTTCTGAAAAACACTAAGCTGGAGATGCTTAGATTGTTTGCCATCCAATCTATGGCATTTTTGAAACTCAAATTGCTTCATGATCTTAATCATTGATACTCCATGCAAATTTGATCCGAGGAACTATTTGGACATTGTTGGAGATTCATAGCTGTGGCTAAAAGCTGGCTGATAACTATCCTGGTTTGCGGCACGCAAGAGCTCTGTCACAGTTGGCATAATTGGAGTCCAATTTGAAAGTGCTGACATCAGACTCCTGTTATACTTCCTATCTTATTTTCTTTTTTTAAATATATTTTTATTCTTTTTAAACAAAACAACACATACAAAACAAAGCAAGAGAAGAAAAAAGAACAACTTTCCTTCATTTCATCAAGCATGTCATTTGGTTACAAGTTTTTGTGCATCAATTCTTAAATTTAGGATTAGCATCACTGGTTTACATTAAACATAACTGAATATTTTGCTGTCATTGAGCATTATGTGTTCAAATTACAATTAACATTCTTTCATTTGTAACAATCCTTATTTCCTTAAATTCATAATTATCTATCAAATAACAATGGGTCTTTAAAGTATTATAGTATCACCTATCTCTAAGGAGGAAAAGCGAAGATTAGAACAAAGAATTCCCATTAATTTATAATATACATTCATATTTTCAATTGACCATAATGTCACCAATCATCCAGAGTTCCAAGAATACTTTTCCATTATTAATTATTAATCCATATAGTGGTTAAGTATTTCAATTCATATATATGTCAATTGTTCATTACATCATCATTGATCCGTTTAATATACAAAGATCTTTCTAATATAAAATGGTCACTACATACAATTATACCAAAGTATTCAAATCATCCCAGTCTTATACATTAAGATCATTATTGTCCTTTATATATCATGTGAATAGTACTCTATATAATAACCAGAAAAAAAAACTATTACCACATAAGTAAATAGTTTCATTCCCAGGTTTTTTTATCTAACCATTGGTAAAACAAGTCCCATACTTTATAATATTGCTCATCCTCTCGTTCTCTAATTTCAAATGTAAGCTAGTTTGCAAGTTTGCAAGTTTAATAACATTTATATGCCGCCCAATCCCGTAGGACTCCGGGCGGCTTACAGTACAGAAATAAATCAAAAAAATAAAATACAGAGAAAAAAAAAGAGATAGATTTAAAAACAGCACACCATGCACTCCGTTCTAAATGGGGCTGGACCGTATTTTGGGGTCAACAGCCCCAGGCCTGCCGGAACAGCCAGGTTTTAATGGCTTTCTGGAAGGCCGAGAGAATGGGAAGGGTCCGGATCTCTGCGGGTAGATCATTCCACAGGGCCGGGGCAGCTACAGAGAAAGACCTCCCCCGAGTAGTCGCCAACCGGCATTGCCCGGTCGACGGTACCCGAAGGAGGCCCAGCCTGTGAGATCTTATGGGTCATTGCGAGGTATGTGGCAGGAGGTGGTCCCGCAGATATCCAGGTCCCAAGCCATGTAGGGCTTTAAAGGTAATCACCAGCACCTTGAAGCGTGTTCGGAGACCGATAGGAAGCCAGTGCAGCTCGTGGAGGATAGGTGTAACAAGGGTGTACCTAGGAGAAGGAGAAGCTTACTCATTTCAGCAAATTCCATTATTTTCCGAATAGCTTCCTCCTGTGATGGTACTTTCTCGTTTTTCCAATTTGGGGCAAATACAATTCTAGCAGCTGTTAAAACATTTACGATCAGGTATTTCAAGTCCTTATTATATGTTTCTGGTAGTATTCCCAATAAAAAGAGTTCCGGTTTTAAGTCTTATGTGTTTATGTATCATTTTCTTTTTGCATACATAATTTTCAGTAAATGTTTTTTTTTAAGAAGATAGGAACTAATATAAAGGGGTGGGGGAGAAACAAGACAAAGAGAAAACTAAAAGTGCAAGAAAAGAAAAAAAATGTACAATAAATATAAAAGGGGGGGAAAATGCAAAGAAGCGGCTTCCAATCTTCTTTAGAGCAATTATGAACGCAATTATAAAATGATCCCTTACTCTATGATTGCAACATAGAGTCAACCCTGCCTAATGCTCATAAATCATAACTTCATTTTTTTTCTGTTTCACACAGAAAGTCCATAAAGGGTTTCCAGTCTAAACACAGATCTTGTCTTTTTTTCAAATCAAGGGAGGTAATTTGATCTCAGCAAGTTTCATCCTCTTCATCAATCATTCCTGCCAAATCTTTCCATCTTGGAGTGTAGAATAATCTTGATGCAATTATTGTGTACAGAACAAACTTTTTCCAACTCTTTGTTCATCCATCCCAAAGGAAGAAAAAAAAGAAACCTCAGCCCACTACCACTGCCATCTTGGCACCTGTCTTTCCTCCCCATTCTATCTCTCCTCCTTCTCAGCACTGCCAACCATTTCAGGCTCTTCAAATCAGCCCAATCCTAATTTTAAATATGAAATTTGAGCTTGAGATTGGTAGGTTTATCATCAGCTGGAATGGCGTCAATCTTTTTGGGTAGACATCAAATATTAAATTTCAAGCACTATCCAATGTATTTAAATCCTACGAAAGCTACTACATATTTCCAAATATTGATGCCCTTGTAAAATACAGAATCTGGGCAAATATTTAAAGGACTACTTGGGTGTCCTTAAAGTCGTCAGTTTAATGGGGCACTAACAGATTAAGAGAGTTGGAAGGGACCTTGTAGGTCATCTAATCAAACCCCACCACCCAAGCAAGAGACCTTACACAATTTCTGATAGAGGGCAGTCCAGTCTCGTCTTGAAAGCCTCCAGTGATGAAGCTCCCACAACCTCTGAAGGCAACTTCTGTTCCATCGGTCGACTGCTGTCACTGTCAGAAAAGTTCTCCCTATTTCCATGTTGAATCTCTCCTTGTTCAATTTCCATCCATTATTCCTTGTCTGGCCTTTGGGTACTTGTACTTGTACTTGACGCCTCTTCACCCATCGTGGGTATAGGCGACTTCCATGGAAATTTGACGCCACTGTTTTCGGTCCTGGGCTAGGGTTGTCAGGTGGTGCAGCCAGTCGCTATTATATGATTTTCAGCTAAGATTGAATGGGCGCATGACTATATCTTCCGCTTTCCGTTTGAAGTGACGCAGAGTGGTTAGACGAACACCTCCTTTTGGCCGTTTCCAGGTCGGACCAGGCTCTGCAAGCAGGGAAATTTTGGGATTCGATTTTCTGGCATTCTCAATGTATGGCCTAGCCAGCGCCAGCGTCTAAGTTCTATAATGGCAGATACATTTTCATTGATCTCACATTTTCGGCGGATTTCAGCATTGGATATTCTTTCAGAGTACTTGATTTTCGTAAGTCTACGCAAGCAACGGTTTTGAAATAAGTCCAGTTTGTGTTGATGGCCTTTGGGTGCTTTGGAAAATAGCCTGACCCTCTCTGTGGTAGCCCCACAATTATTGGAAGACTGCTATCATGTCTCCCCTGGTCCTTCTCTTCACTAGACTAGCCATGCCCAGTTCCTGCAACCTTTCTTTGTATGTTTTGGCCTCCAATCATCCCCTAATCATCTTGGTTGCTCTTCTCTGCCCTAGGAAATATTTCGAGGTTTCTCAATCTCAGATGGAGATTCCTTGGACTCAGATGGGGGAAACGACAAGCATATTGCTTCTCTCTTGAACTCTCCTGAACGTATCCATTCTTTATACTCTCTACAAATCCTGGTCCATCAATTCAACCACTACATCATACAAGCTCCATGTTTTGGGATGGAAGCTTGATGGATAGCAAGAGTGACATAGCAAAATTTCATATTAACAAATTCCACATTCTTCTGAACTTCAGGTGGTCTTTGACTTATGACCACAATTGAGCCCAAAATTTCTGCTGCTAAGTGAGACATCTGCTAAGTGAATTTTGCCCCCTTTTACCACCTTCCTTGCCACAGATGAAAAGATAGGTGATACCTTGCTCAATAGTAGTAACTGTGAGAGGGATCTTGGAGTCCTAGTGGACAACCATTTAAATATGAGCCAGCCGTGTGCAGCACCTGCCAAAAAAGCCAATACAGTTCTAGGCTGCCTAAACAGAGGGATAGAATCAAGATCACGTGAATTGTTAATACCACTTTATAATGCCACATTTGGAATACTGCATTCAGTTTTGGTCTCCACGATGTATAAAAGATGTGGAGACTCTAGAAAGAGAGCAACAAAGTTAATTAGGGGACTGGTGGCTAAAACATATGAAGAACAGTTGCAGGAACTAGGGATGTCTAGATTAATGAAAAAAAGGACTAGGGGAGACATGATAGCAGTCTTCCAATATCTCAGGGGTTGCCACAAAGAAGAGGGAGTCAAACTATTCTCCAAAGCACCTGAGGGCAGGACAAGAAGCAATGGGTGGAAAACTAATCAACTTAGCAACTTAGAACTAAGGAGAAATTTCCTGACAGTTAGAACAATTAATCAGTGGAACAGAAGTTGCCTCCAGAAGTTGTGAATGCTCCAACACTGGAAATGTTTAAGAAGATATTGGGTAGCCATTTGTCTGAAACAGTATAGGGTTTCCTGTCTAGGCAGGGGGTTGGACTAGAAGACCTCCAAGGTCCCTTCCAACTCTGCTATTGTACAGTTGTTAAGTGAATCGCTGCAGTCGTTAAGTTAGGCACACGGTTATGAAGCAGTTCTGGCTTCTTCATTGCTTTTCAGACGGTCACAAAAGATTGTGGGAATTCCCCTCCCCTCCCCAGAAGAATGAAATATTTGGGGGGATATTAAAAGAGGCATAATATTACATTTCCCCAAAGCAGAAATGGAGAAAAAAAAATCTTTGGGAAGGCAGAAAGCAGCCTCAACAGTCTCCAGCAGATGCCTGAAGTCTTTAGAGATGGATATTTTGTGCCCATTAAGAAAACCGGGCCAGCCTATTCACAAACAAAACACCTTCAGGTCCAGATGATGGGATTAAGAATTTACACACACACACACACACACACACACACACACACACACACACACACACACACACACACTAAGAACAGGACATAATCTTTAGGACATAATAGGATTAACCCACCATCATTAGAATAGCAAAAGGCACAAGGCTCACTACATTGCACAACCCCCTGGAGCATCTCAGAACCCTATAACAATCCATGTACTCATCAAACCAATTTGTCAGCTGTCCCAGAACTACATGCTGTTGTCGGTTCTGCTCATCACTAAACAGAGTCCTCCTTTCCGACCAGCCTCCATTTTATTTTCCAGCGCCTTTCTCGCAGCTCGGAACTGGACCGGATTTTTCTGATAACAAGGTGACTGCATGACCCTGGCCCCCTGAAACTGTCATAAGTATGAGTCAGTTGCCAAGCATCTGAACACTGATCACGTGACCCTGGGGAGGCTGTAATGGTCGTTAAGTGTGAAAAATTGCCATAAGTCACTTTTTGCAGTGCTGTTGTAGCTTTGAATTGTCACTATATGAACTTTTGTAAGTCGAGGACTCCCTGTACCTTGCTAAGCAGAAGCAAGGAGGAACTCTTCCAAGAATATGAAACATCACACATTGGTTTGGACTAAAATGGGACCTGCAATATAAACACTTGTTTCTTAATTATTGCCTGAAAGAAGGGAATTTATTGATTGTAATATCGACAGGTGGTTCTCGACTTACAACAGTTCCCTTGGTGACAGTGCAAAGTTACAACAGCACTGAAAAAAAGTGACTTACGACCATTTTTCACACTTATGGCCGTTGCATAAGTGACTCCCAGTCACGTGATTTACATTCACATGTTGGACAACTGGTCCATATTTACGACGGTTACATTGTCCCGGGGTCATGTGATCTGCTTTTGCGACCTTCGGATCAGCAAAGTCAATTGGGAGGGGGGAAGCCAGATTCACTTAACAACCGTGTTACTAATTTAACAACGGCAGGGATTCCTTTAACAAATGTGGCAAGAAAAGTCATGAGATGGGGCAAAACTTTCTCACTTATTTCTCACTTAGCAACATAAACTTTGGGTTCCATTCAGAGGTGGCATTCAGCCGGATCGGACTGGTTTGAGCAAACCGGTAGCGGAAATTTGACCTGGTTCAAATACCACCTCTCGCTAGCCCCACCCCCACCTGCCCGGACGCCCCCTCGCCCCGCCCTCCGACTCACTGCTCGCCCCACCCAACTGCTCACCTTACCATGCCCAGTCACATGACCACGAAGCCATGCCCACCAAGCCACGTCCTGAGAACTGTTAGTAAAAAAATTTGAATCCCACCACTGGCTTTATTGTGGTCGTAAGTCGAGGACTACCTGTTTTTGGAGTTTCTGAAGCCAGCAGGCTCACATCAGCTGCAAGAGAGTGGGACTGGTTTTAGGAAACTCTCTGACCCTTCCCAGTCAGCCTCTGTTTTTGCAGGAGATTTTTTTTTAAACAAAGACATTCTAGGCTCATCTTTAGAAATTCCCACCATCAAGAAAGCAGGGCACCTGAAACAATACATACACCACTGGGATTAATTTCAGCTGAATATCCGCTGGCTTCCTGCCGAATCCCCTTTCTGGATTTCCTACTTTCTAATATTTTTTTCCCCTGTCATCTTTGTTGCCTCTTAACTGCAATGTGTTTGCTGCTCCTTTCCCTTCCCTTAATTGTCATAACGCTGCCCCAAGGCCAGTTAACTCTTTCCCTGCAACTTGGGGCTGCTGGTGGAGAAATGGGGGAGGCAGCTCAGTGACAACAGCGCGGCGACAACAGCGCGGCGACAGAAGGGTGCTTTAGAACAGCGCAGCGACAGAAAGCCATTTTAAGTTAAGATAAGGGTTAGGGTTAGGGTTAGGGTTAGCGTTATGTTTAGGGTTAGGTTTAGGGTTAGGGTTAGCTTTTGAATGCTAGTAAAAGCATTTTGCTGAGCGCTTCGGACGGCACAGATTTGCCCTCCGTGGTTATGTCAGCGCGGAAAAGGGCTTTGCGGTTTTGTCGGTGAACTGTTGATTCACAGTGTGCGTTTGATGCGGTGGTGGGATTCAAATATTTTTTTTAATTGAAATTTTTTGGAAAAAAAAGCTTTTACAAATATTTATCTCCCCTCTCCCACCCGCCCCACCTGAACCCTCCCTCAACCTTCCCCCCCCCGCCCCAACTTCCCAGAACAAATACAGGGTATAAATTTTTAACAAAGATGTTCTAAAATAAATTTAAAGAAAATTAGTATCATCTTTCATTTGAGCTTTAACTCCTCTTTTATTAGGTTAACTCTAAACAGATTATATCATTCTTTGCATCCTCAGTCATAAACTATCTGGAATTTCTTAGTCCTGTATTTATTTTGAATATAGTCAATCCATCTTCTCCACTCCAGTTTATATTTCTCATTTGAGTGGTCCTTGAGATATGCTGATATATCTTCTTTGGGATTCAAATATTTTTACTGCCGGTTCTGTGGGTGTGGCTTGGTAGCCATGGCATGGCTTGGTGGGCGTGGCAGGGGAAGGATACTGCAAAATCCCGGTATCCAGTGCTCCGGGCAGGCATCGGTATGCCTAAATCGGAGCATACTGCCTGCAACCCACCACTGCTGCTGAATACCACCTCTGTGTCAGGCCTGCAGATAATATTCCTTTTTAGGATCTTTGGCTTGCCAGACTCTCTCTTATTTTATTATGCTGTTTCATTAGTGTAGTAATTGGGAGAGGGAATAGAAAGCAGTAGAATTGTGGAATGTGTTGTTGTCATTCCTTTCTAAAAGCCCAAGGTCATCTTTTGTCTCCGCACCTCTGTATCTGACTGGAACCAGCTGGGTGGAGATGCCAGTGTGGCCGAAGAAGATTGGACCATGTGATGAATTTATGGGTGTGGAGGTAAGATCATGAACTTTCAACTGGGTGGAATCCCAGGAAGCTTTTAGAATTGGGATTCCACAGTTTGTGCCAAAATTCTGTCTTATGAAATTGGAACTTTAAGGATAACTCTGCCTTGGACTCTGATTTAATTCTGCATGATATATGGAACGCTGACATTCTGCCTTGGTGCCACAATTCTGTCATCCTTTCTTATTTCTCTCTTCCAGCATTTCTCAGCAACTTTAGCAACTCTTAAGATGTGTGGACTTCTAGTCAGCAACCAGAATTCCCCCAGATGGGCACCTGATAATGTCACATAGTCAAATTCATTTATTTTATGCATTTATCAAATTTTTAGAAGCTGCCCATCTCCCTCACACTCTGAGTGGTGTACAAGTAAAATCTGTGCACTTCTGTTATCATTTACGGCAGAGGCCCCCAAATTTTTGGCTCATTAAGGGAATCACCACAGTTGATAAGTAAGTCATGCCGTTGTTAAGCAAATCCAGCTTTCTGTTGATTTTGTTTGTCAGAAACCAACTGGGAAGGTCATAGAGTAGTGGCCAAAATTGTTAAAATCTTTTGGGGGGAAAAGTTGTTAGATCGGATAGAGGAAAGACACACCCAGGTTTAGGCAACAACAGCTCTTTATTAAGTCAGTAGCAACTACGTACAATTCAGCAAACGGTCAGTTTCCCTTTTATAGGGAGGTGTCAGACCCTTTGACCAATCAGGTTGAATCTCTGTTCCCGCTGGAACAGAGGACCTTGGTGGAAACCATTGTAACTGATTCTGGTATCTAACAAAAATGTATTTTTGAGATTTGATGGCTAATAACACAACTTTTTTTGGAGTAGTATCGTAAAGTTATATATCAATGGAAATGATAACTTAATCAAAAATGTAATGCAACAACTTTTATGAAGGGTTTGCTTTTAGAATAGCAGTTATAAAGAAGAAAAGCGAAACACGTAGAAAAAATGAGATATACAAAAATTATCACCATGTCAGTTAAGACTTGGTTGGGTAACCTTTAGCATGAATTACGGCTTTACAATGTCTTCCCATGGAGTGAACCAAATATTTTACTTCTGCAGCTGTTATAATGTGAAACCAAGATTGAACAATTGCTTCTATTACCTGGGTTTTATTGCTGACTATATTTGGCTATAACTTTTCATAGAATACAGATAATTGAACAAACTTTGTTGCATTACATTCTTGATTAAATTATCTTTCCATTGATATATAATGTTATGGGACTACTCCCCAAAAGTGGTGTTATTAGCCATCAAACCTCAAAAATACACTTTTCCCAAAAGGTTTCCACAGTTTTGGCCACTACTGTAAATGGCATTTATATGCTACAATTGTGGTAAATACATGCCAGTTGTATGTGCCCAAATTTTGATCATGTATCTATGGAGCTGCTGCAATGGTTGTCAATGTAAGTCATTTTTTTGAGTATTGTTATAACTTTGAACAGTTGCTAAATAAATGGTTGTAAGTCCAGGACTAACCTGTGTTTATTTGCTTCTCCTTTTCTCTTCCTCTCTTCCTCCCTTCTTTACAAGAAAGTCTATCATCCTTGGCAACATTAAAATGTGTGGGTTTCATCTCCAAGAATTCCCCAGCCAGTGCTGGTTTTCAGTGTTTGTTTTAATTACATTTATTATGGATATTTAATGGCCCGAATGTTTTATGTGCTGCTATAAACAGTCAGAGGTCTTCTTACAACTCAGTTTCCTAAACAGCATTAAAAATTCTCAGTTCACTAAATTCTGACAACCATGCTTATTGTGAAAGGGGTTTTATATATTTTTATATATTTTCAAGTTTTGAGTGACCCAAGATCACTGCTAGCCTAATCAAAAGCTTTAAAATAAATAAATAAATGACCAAGATATGCTTCTAACCTTTTAGAATGTATTTCTCACTCACATTAAATAATTTATAAATATTTTAAAACTTCCACAATCCATCTACTGTGGCTCTGCTACATATCCGGTTAAATGGTGGGATTAATTTTTTTTTTACTACTGGCTGTGGCTGTGTCTTGGTGGGTGTGGCATGGCTTAGTGGGAGTGGCTTGGTGGGCGTGGTGGGGGAAAGATACTTTAAAATCTCCATTCCCTCCCCACCCCAGGGGAAGGTTACTGTAAAATCCCCATTTCCTCCTGATTACCAGTCAGAGGTGGTATTTACCGGTTCTCCAAACTACTCAAAAATTTCCACTTCCGGTTCTCCAGAACTGGTCAGAACCTGCTGAATACCGCCTCTAATCCTGTTCCAGAATGCAGGATGAGGAATAAGAATGGATTGAAAGCCAGAAACCGAATCAATGTGAGAAAACATTTCCTAAGATTATGTACATTTCAAGAGAGAAACCAATGACCCAAAGAGGTAATACTCTGTGGAGCACATCTATCAACCCCAACTAGGAGTAAAAAAAAAAAACACCATGAAAACTCCTTAATTTTATAATAGATGGACAAACTATACTTTCAACTGGGAAACTATGAACCAAGCTAAATTCAAAAACTCTAAGGAATTCCTGGAAGTTTGGCATTCAGACAAATCAGCCATCAACAGGCACATAGTGATAAACAACATTTACACACCATTTAAAAGAAGCAATAAAAAAGCTAAGAAAAATCCAAAAGACCAGAACATATCCTTTCCAGCAATCAACACTCAGGTGAACAGGGATTAACATCACAATTAATCTCAGAGACACAATCAAGCAATAAACAATAGCCTGATCAAGGAAGTAGTAAGGAAAAAAAAAACATTACCCTCACCAAAATAGTTGAGTGACAGAAAACCGCACTGCCTTCTAGCACGGAAGACGTGACCTAGTTGGGTAATGAAATGTCTGCAAGCAAACAACCAAGCTCAGAGAGTACCCAAGGATGCCACACTTCAACCCCGAGTTACAAATATCTTCTCCTAAAGGTAATATTCTCTTGTGTATACGTGTGGAGCTTAAACTGCCATTTGATTTGGATACTTGTCCAGAAATCCCATTTTAAAAGAAGCTGTTATACATGCTAGTGACCACAAGGATGCGCCATATGACAGGTTGCATACTTCAGGTGGGACTTGTCAGGCATATGGTAGGTAAACTCCATGATTACATCCTGCCTATACTGTATGTTCAATTGTTTTTTTACTAGGAATATAACAACTTATAAGAAAAGGTATAAATCCCTCTTAGTGGGTAGATCTTGAAGCCTCTACTATGAGACCCCAAACAAGATTAATTGCTGTTGGCTCTCTAGTCTGAAAGTGTCCAGGTAGCCCTTGATTTACGACCACAATTATGACTTACAACCACAACCAGAATTTCTGGTGCCTAAGCAAGGTGGTTGTTAAGCAGACTGCACATGATTTTAGCTTTTACCAGCTTTTACCTTTTACCAGATTTTATCAATTTTAAGTGAATCACATGGTTGTTAAGTGAACCCAGCTCCCGCCCTCACCGACTGCTTGTCAGACGCTGTCTGGGAAGGTCACAAATGACGATAACACAACCCCAGGACACGGCAGTTGTCATAAGCACATGTTTCTAAGAGCTCGAATTCTGATCACACGGCTGTGGGGCATGCTGGGACCAGTTGTGAGTTGCTTTTTTGTGGGCTGTCGTAACTTTGAGGAGTTGCTAAACAAATGATTGGAAGCTGAGGACTTCCTGCATGAAGAAAACAAAGATGACGTATCTCTGTTGCATCTACACTGGCTACAACACACAAACCTATCTGGACGCTATTAGTCACTCCCTTCTCGTCCTAAACTTCTTCCCTGGAGAAGAGGACACAGGGGATTTAAGTGCAATCGTGTTCTAAGCCAGCCAACAAAAGTGTGTATAGTCAAGGCTATGGTTTCCCCAGTTGCAACGGATGGCTATGAAGGTTGGACCATAAGGAAGGTTGAGCGACAAAGAATGGAGGCCTTTGAACTATGGTGCTGGAGAAGACTCCTTTGAGTCCCTTGGACTGCAAGGCGATCCAACCAGTGAGTCTAGAGGAGATCAACCCTGGCTGCTCTTTAGAAGGCCAGATCCTGAAGATGAAACTCAAATACTTTGGCCACTTAATGAGAAGGAGGGACTCGTGGGAGAAGAGCCTCATGCTGGGAAGGATTGAGGGCAAAAGAAGAAGGGGACGGCAGAAAATGTGGTGGCTGGCTGAAGTCACCAAAGCAGTAGGTGTGAGCTTAAATAGGCTCCAGAAGATGGTAGAGGACAGGAAGGCTAGAGGAACGTTGTCCATGGGGTCGCGATGGGTCGGACACGACTTTGCAACTAACAACAACAATGTTCTAAGCATGAGGTCTCCAAGGGCTGCTCTGACCAGGCTCAGCAAGATGACCTCCGTGGGAAGGGGGCAGCGGCTATGGCACTCATGGGAGAAAGTATGTTCAGGACATGACCCTGACGGACTTCGTCAGTGGGTCCAAACCTCTTCATTCTAGCTGTACCCCAGGGGCGTCAAACTTAATTTCATTGAGGGCTACATCGAAGTTATGTTTAACCTTGGGGGGCAGAGTATGTGGCATGGCCAGGGTGGGCATGGCCAGCTCGACGTCACTCCTGTTGAGGGCACCTATGGTGGCCCGAGCGCTCTACCAGCGAAAATGGGTTCCTGAGCTCCATTTTTGGCTGCAACAGCCTCCTGCAACCCTCTAGTAGTGAAAACGGAGTTCAGGAGAGCCACACGCGGCCCTCTCAGGCCCTGTGGGCCAGATCTAAGCACTGTAGGGCTGGATTCAGTCCCTGGGCCTTGAGTTTGACGCCCCTGCTGTACACCTTCTGTTAACACAAAAAGCTTCCCCTCTTGGAGATTAGGTGGACCTTGGTGGGTCACACAGACAGACCCTACCCATGCAGTTTCTTGCACAGATGTGCACAGAAGTGATTTGTTCTGGAATGTTTTTTAAAAAAATGTTTTTATTATACATTTTCCTTTATAATACATCACATTTTCAACTTTACAATAGCAGTCCATCTCTTTCTGTCCTTTTCCTTCTCCTTCCCTCCCCTCCCTTCTCACCTCTCCTCCCCTCTCCATCCCTCTCTCCTTCTCTCCCCTCCCTATTTCCCTCCCCTCCCTTTTCCTCTCCTTCTCTCCCCTCTCCTCCCCTCCCCTCTCTCCTTTCCTCTCCCTGCTTCCCTCTTCTTCTGTCTCCTTCTTTCTCCTCTTCCCTTGGCCTTTCTCCCCTCCCCTTCCTTTCCCTCCTCTCCTCCAGTCCACTCCACATCCCTCTCTCCCTTCAGCTCTCCACTACTCTTTCCTTCCATCTTTTTCTTTTCGTTGTTGTATATAAATTTCCATTTCCTTACAGTAGCCTAAAAATCTTGGGACTTCCTGGTGTCTTCCCTCTAAGAACTAAGAGGGATTAAGCCAACCAGGTGCTGTCTTATTAAGGACGTAACCCCCCCCCCTCCCCAAGGAGTTAGCATTCTCCAAGAACCCTGTGTGGCAGGCTTGAAAAGTTGCTCAAAAGTTTTCCAAGAGAGATTGCAACACGAAGCCACGGCATTGGAATAAATTAGCAAATTGAACCTTGTGGAAATTGGTCTCAACACATCCTGGGTGTGGGAGTTCCCTAAAGAAAGCAATTGTCTTCTGCAGTGTTTGTTTAAGACATGATTGATGTCACCCTGCCTATACATTAAGCGCTACTGCCTGGGAATGATGCCACCTACACAGATAGTATCTTGCTCGTTATCTTCTGCGGTTGGAGGTTGCAGTGATATAGTCCATTGCGGGAACTTTTCTCCTCTGAGGGAATCTCCCCCTCTTCCTTCTCCCCTTCCCCTTCTCTCCTTCCTCTCCCCTTCTCCTTCTCCCCCCTTTCTCCTCCTCCTGCCTTTCTCCTTCTCCTCTTCCTCCTCCTCCTTCTTCTCCCACTCCTTCTCCTACAATCTGTGAGCAGCAGCCTAGCTCAGTGATGGCTAACCCTTTTGTCGTTACGTGTTGAAAGTGATGCCCCACGCCCCACGCCCTCCTGCGCATGCGCACATGACTCCCCACATTCCTACCCCCCTAGTGGTGGGTTCCGGATCCCATTCCAACTGGTATTGTTGGAAGGGGCCTGGTGGCGTCCACATGGACATGCGCAGCGCGTACATGCATCTTAGCACCTCCGTGAGCCTCCGTGACACTCCAGCTGCTCAGCAGAGTGTCGCGCAGGTGCTGTACACACTCTGCATGTGCGCGGAAGTGCAGAAGACTTAAAAGACTGGTAAGGAGCTCGGGTGGGTGGGTGGGGCCCCCGGAGCACTGTACCGGAACAGTATCCGGTGCTCTGGGCTGGCTCCGGTATGCCTGTACTGGGGTGTACCACCTGCAAACCACCACTGCACCCCCTGCACATGCGCATACCCCCGTGTCCCATTTTGGGCCTAGCAGGCCTCCCTGCAGCCTCCTAGGACCAAAAACGGGCTGTAGGGGGCACCACCCACCCACGCTCCCCCCAACCCCACACATGATCTCCCTGCGTGCACACACGTGTCCTGCATGTTCTCCCGCAATAGCTTTTCCATTAAACTAGAATTCATGCTCCCCCCCCCCCAAATAGCTTTTCTATTACACTAGGATTCACCCCCAAATTCTGATCCCTGGTCAAAGTTCAGAGAAGAATTTATGGCCTCAAAATTGGTTCCCTGACGCCTTCCGTGGCAACATTTCTGCGCTGAGATTCTAATGCTACTTTCTGCAGATTTTGAAAGCCCCACCCCGCAAACCAGGGCCATCTGCAGAGGAGGGGGGGGCTCAAAAAGACTCAAAATGGCAACCACAACTGTGCGATCAAAGCCCCATCTCTTTTTTCCCCCATGGTCCTGCTTCAAGCATCACAACTTGCTTGGCAACGCAGTTATCCACCTGCTCTGGGTGTGCAGCGTAGCTTGTGTGGTTCTCGGGGTGTGCAGCCTCCGTCAGCTTCAGGCAGTGCCCAGCATGTTAAAGAATCACTTTGGTATTTACCCCTGAAAGTGCCTCTAATTCCCCCAAATGTAAAAAAAGGAGTCAGCTGTGAGAAAATAACTAATTTTTATAAACCTGACCTACCATATTTTTTGGAGTATAAGACCCCCCCAAAAGAGGGTGACAATCTGGGCGTGTCTTATACACTGAATACAGCACTTTTGGCCTCCCAAAACCCCGCCCCTTTGGCAACAATGGCCGTGCAGAGCCTTTAGGAGGCTTCCAGAATGCTCCTGGGGCTGAGGAAGGCAAAAATGAGAGGAAAATCGGCTGGTTTTTTGCTAGTTTTGGGGGGCCCCAACCCCCCTGAGCACTCTACAAGCCTCCTCAAGGCTAAGCATGGCCTTCTTTTTTGACAAAAAACAGGCCCGTTTTCGAGAAAAACGGGCCATTTTTCGGAGGTCTGCAGAGTGCAAAAACCTTTTTTTAATTTGCCTCTTCAAAATCTTGATGCGTCTTATACTCTGAAAAATACGGTACTTGTCGAAAAAGCAGAATCGTGCACTGGCTTTGAATCTAAGCCAAAGAGCCATTTTTCTGGACATGGTCCGTGTACTTTGGCCTTGAGGAAACATTGCTTTTAATTGTCACAATTAGAAGCACAATATGATGCAGCATGATAAGGAAGAGCTCTACCAGTTGGTTTCATTCTTGAACCATGCAAGGTATGAGCCACAATGGACTCATAACATAAATCAGGGGTGTCAAACTCAAGGCCCAGGGGCCAGATCTGGCCTGTGGGGTACTTAGATTTGGGCTGCCGGGCTGCCATGAAAACAGCAAAGGACTGTCCCACAGTGGTTCTGCCAGTGAATACGGGTTCCCAACCTCTGTTTTTACTGGCAGAGGGTTGCAGGAGCCTGTGGCAGCCGAAAACAAAGCTCGGGAGCCTGTTTTCGCTGGCAGAGTGCTTGGGCCACCAGTGGCGCCCCTGACAGGAGTGACATCGAGCTGGCCACGCCCACCCTGGCCCTCCAAAGTCAAACACAACCCTGATGTGGCCCTCAATGGGATCGAGTTTGACACCCCTGACATAAATGGATTGATTAATCATGAGGTGATGAGTACGATGGCGATAGTAATGGTTGCAAAAGAAAAACAATAATTCAGTGGCGCAATATGGATTGCGTATCCAGGAGCCTAAGTAGGTCGCTTGACGATTCTCACCAAGAATGCCCCTCTTCCTCTTCCTTCCCTCTGGCAGTTTTGTCATTTCTAACACTTATGCCAGTGGTGAAATTCATTTTTTTTACTACTGGTTCTGTGGGGGCGTGGCTTGGTGGGTGTGGCAGGGGAAGGATACTGCAAAATCTCCATTCCCTCCCCACTCCTGGAGGAAGGATATTACAAAATCTCCATTGCCACCACACTCCAGGGGAAGGATAGTGCAAAATCCCCATTCCCTCCCCACTCCAGGGGAAGGATACTGCAAAATCTCCATTCCCTCCATACTCCAGGGGAAGGATAGTGCAAAATCTCCATTTCCTCCCCACTCCAGGGGAAGGATAGTGCAAAATCTCCATTCCCTCCCCACTCCTGGAGGAAGGATATTACAAAATCTCCATTCCCTGCCCACTCTGGGGCCAGCCAGAGGTGGTATTTGCCGGTTCTCCGAACTCCTCAAAATTTCCGCTACCGGTTCTCTAGAACCCGTCAGAACCTGCTGAATTTCACCCCTGACTGATGCGCCTTCCTTGTCTTCCTGTGGGTTTTTCCCCTTGCTCCAATACATCAGTCCAGATTGGGGAGCTTACCGCTTGCCACTTCCCTTCAACGGGTCTACAACACCCGAAAAACCCCTCCACGTATTGCAGAAATATTATCCCGCATCTTCTCAGGAAAGCAAACCTTGCTTGCTTCAGAGTCTCTTTTGCTGAGCTGGTGCTTTCCTGCAACATTTCCCGAGGTTGCCTGCAGCAAGTTGGCCTTTTTCATAATTGCCAGGGCTAAAAAGTGGGACGTGTGATAAGATCTTGTTTTGATTTTATCCGGGCTTAATCATCCACAAGGTTTCCCTCCCATTTCTCTTATTGGCACAGGCCTCCATGGCACAGAGGACGAGGCACCCAGAACTCTGGCACGAGTTCAGATGGAAATGAAGAACAACTCAAGATCGGCAGTGCAATCTCAGCCGGAGAATCGAGGTTAAGCCAGGATGGTTCAGAGAACCATCAAGGGGCCCAACGTTTGTTCTCTCTTCAAGGGACCTGGGCAAGAACCTTCTGTAAACCTTCTCTGAGGACATCCATCCAAGATGCAATGAATGGCGAAGAGAGCATGAAGGGTGAGAAATTTCACTGTCTTTCTGTTTGTTTGCTTCTCTGATCTGGAGTAGGCTAAGTGCTCCATGGAACCAAGGAAATTGGCAAGTGAATCAATTCAGGCAGTGGTGGGATTCAAATTTGTTTACTACTGGTTCTATGGGTGTGGCTTGGTGGGCATGGTGTGGCTTGGCTTGGTGGGTGTGGCAGAAGAAAGATACTGCAAAATCCTCATTTCCTCCCCACCCCAGTAACCTGCTTTCCAGCTCCGTTCTCCTGTGCAGGGCAACAAAAGAAGACCCAGCCAACCAGCTGGGACTCGGGATGCAGCGAATAGATGGGGGCGGGGCCAGCCAGAGGTGGTATTTGCCGGTTCTCTGAACTATTCAAAATTTCCGCTACCGGTTCGCCAGAATACTACCTCTAAATTCAGGATTAAAGAGTTCAGGAGCAGCCAATTTGCAATTGTGGAAGCCTATCCTTGTAACTTCTCTATTGACATTCTCTGGAAATAGGAACTGGATTTTTGGAACCAGTTTAGTGTGATTTTCCTTTTCTTGCAGCGATGATCTTTATGGTTTGGTGGCAACTTTAAGGGTGAATAGCAAGTCTGGTTGTTTGTTATGCATTCACTGAGGCTGAAGAGCAACTTCCATTCAATTTCCCCAACTGGAGATCCTTTGAATGTGGTGGGGGTGGGGGGAAACCTGATGTTCTGAATCGGTGCTTGTGGGGAGGACAAGGAAATGATGGAAGACTATAATATATGCCAGGGTTAGCGAGATGAGGAAGAGATTTGTTTGCAAAGGATTAATCTGCAATTAACTTATGTTAATCCTGCTCTGGAAGAGATGGCATTGTCTTTAAAGGAGGGTTAAGCAAAGAATCCAATAATCCTTTCGGGGAAGGCGGAGAGTGGCAGTGATAGATACTGGCGTCACATAATGATGAAGCTGGCCTTTCTGCTTTTGCAGTGGAATTTCTGTCTCACTGTATTTATTTATTTGTTCTTTTAAACCAATGTTTCTAAACCTTGGCAACTTTAAGATGTGTGGACTTTTAACTGACGGTGCCGATATCTACCTATCAGCCCCAAATGGCTTGGGGTTAGGGAATTGTTCTGTCCTAGGCTTCCCAAAAGCACGAAGCCAACTCCTCATCCCGATAAAACCTCTTTTATTTAGGCGAAAGAGAATTTCTCTCCAGCAAAATCCCGGCCAGCAGTCTTTCAAGAGATTTCCCAACTACAGACCTTTATCAGGCTTGGAGAGCTGCCAGGCCGATATCTTCCAAACGCCACTCTATAGCAGATAATACTTGGCAAGAAGTCAGGAACAGATCTTCATCCTAATGAATTGAACTAATTGTCTCCTGAAAACTCCCCTCCCCTCTTTATTCTCTATGGGAGGGGGCATTCATTGTCTACCTCTGAATTTACTCCTGAGTCGACCCTTGTTCCTTAGCTGTTTCCTTCTTCTGGCAGCTCTGCACATGCACACAATGGGAACAGGCTCCAGATGTTCATCTGCCTCACTGATGTCTGACTCTGAAGGCAGATGATAACTGTCGGACGGCCCTGCCCCATCTCTGCCTCTGAAGCAGCGCTCATCAGAGCCTTCCCCAGACTCCAGGACTGACCCATGTTCCTCCCCAACCTCCTCATTGTCTGAGTTTGCCACCAGCTCCACTGGTGGGTCACAACAGGAATATGTCCTCCATGTTTACTTGCTAGAATACTGGAGATCTTTCCCTCAAGTTCTGCTCCGAATAAGGAAGTCAAGATGGGAAGTTAAAAGAGAAAATACCATTCTAATCATGGCTTCCTATCTTCTTTAATATGGCTCCACAGAGTTCCTCAGGGCCAATCTTATGGTCTGGTTAGAACCCGGAGAAGATCTCTTAAGAATGGTTCTTGTGGTTTAGAATACTATAAGTTTTGCTTTTTCATTACTCGGATTTTATACTGTAATAGCTGATAACCTGGTGTTGCACAGGAAAATGTCTGGACCAAATGTAATTTCTAATGTTGGATTTTTCCCTTTACCAGAGGGAGCCCACTTGTGGAGTAGTGTGAAGCTGTTACCATGGCAACTCCACTGCACTGTACAGTAGAATCCATTTTAAGGCACAACAGGCTATATTGTAACAGAATACACATCCCGAGGGATGTTAGGGGTGTCTTACCCCCACAGTATTTTTTTCCAGAGAGTAAACCATCTGTGTGTCAAGTTTAGTAGACATTGCTCAAGGCATTCCAGAGTTATGCTGGAACACACACACACACACACACACACACATATATGCAGGTTTTGGCGTATTCAGACCTTTTCCAGTGTAAGATTGAGAGTATCTTGGTGACATTTCGACGAGGTCCTAGTCGTCATCTTCAGGCTGGTGCCTTCGGCTTCGTGCCTGTATGAGCAAAGCGCGATCAGAGCTACCTCCCTTTATAAATATTGGAGTGTGTGTGTGTGGAGTGCTGGCCTTGTTGCTGTAAGCAGATTGGTTGGCTGTGTTGTAACATCTTGATTAGTTGATGGAGTTGATGTTTGCAGATTAGTCGGCTGTTTCGTAACATCCTGTGTGGCTGAAGTACTTGCTGTGTGCCTATTGTTCTTTTGTGTTGTATATACCAGAATACGCCAAAACCTGCATACCAGTACCCATGAAAATCTATGAAAATACACACACACATACACACACACGTGTGTATAATGTTTTCATAAGATTCAAGTATCATTAGACTCTTGATCTAGCTATTCCGGCAGGCCTGGGGCTGTTGACCTCATTGTTGAGGTCCAGTCCCGACTGAAATGAATGTATCTGTGTTGTTTTTTAACTTGTCTATTTTATTTTTATTTTCTTTTGTTTTCCTTTCTTTCCCCTCTCTGTAAGCCGCCCGGAGTCTTCCGGGATTGGGCAGCCTATAAATAAAATTAAACTTGAAACTTGAAACTAGGATACCTACTTGAAAAATATATTTCAGAACAATTTGTTTATAGATTGGAATGCAGCAAACATCTCAACATTTGCTTTTTAACTTGAGTCCCAGATGGACTCTCAGGAGCCAGTGAAGCCACTCATAAAGCATTCGGCTCATGATCAGTCAGTAGAGACGAGATAATTTGGAATGGGACAACTCTGCACAGCCAGCTTACCAATGTCACCTCTCCACTGCAGAGGTGGGCTTCAAAAATTGCAGCAATGGGTTCCCTGACCAGTTGCTGGGTGGGTGTGGCCATGGTGGGCGTGACCTAGTCAGCTTCCTGCAACATGGCCAGAAGGGGAATTTTCACCCTCCCCAGCAGAGGTGGGTTCCTACCAGTTCGCACCAGTTCGGTAGAATCTACTGAAATCGGTTAGAAGAGGTTCCATCAGAAAGCAGGCCACACCTACAGAAGAGGTTCCAAAATTTTTTGAAACCCACCACTGACACACACACAGAAAGAGAAAAGAAGAAAGAAATAAAGAAAAAAAGAAAAAAGAAAGAAAAAGTGAGAGATGAAAGAAAAAAAGGAAAAAGGGACAGAGAGACAAAAGGAAGGAAGGAAGGAAAGAGAGAGAGAGAGAGAGAGAGAGAGAGAGAGAGAGAGAGAGAGAGAGAGAGAGAGAGAAAGAAAACACATGGCCAGCAAGCCACTCCCACTGGGTCATATGGCCAGCAAGCCACTCCCACCAGGTCACAGGGCCGGCAAGCCACTCCCACAAAGGAGGCCACACCCACAGAGTAGGTTCGGAAAAAAATTGAAACCCACCTACTGCTCCCCAGGCTCCGGGGGCTTTCCTGAAGCATGGAGAGGGCACAAATGGCCTCCCCCAGGCCCTCGGAAGCCAGAAACGGATCGTTTCCAAACTTCTGGTTAGCCCGTTGGGCCCGTTTTTTCCAGAGGCTTTTCTGAAGCCTGGGGAGGATGAAATCAGCTTCCCTCCAGCCCTCTGGAAAGCCGAAAATCAGCTGACAGCTCACGTGCTAGCAAATATTGCTCCGCGTAACACCTGTGGCACACATGCCATAGGTTCCCCATCACAGGCATATACTTTTATATATAATTTAGAGTTTTAGAGTTTTATTGGGATTTATATGCCGCCCTTTTCCCTGAGGGGACTCAGGGCGGCTTACAACCACAAGGGAGGGGGGTGCAGTGTCAAAAACAGAACAGTATGTGAACAAAGAAAACATAGTAAAAACACAACTTTCATTCAGCAATCAAACACTCGGGCGGGTAAATTGGGAACCTATCCCCAGGCCTGCTGGGAGAGCCAGATCTTGAGGGCTGCGCGGAAGGTCTGGATAGTGGTGAGGGTACGGATCTCAACGGGGAGGTCGTTCCACAGGGTCGGAGCTGCAACAGAAAAGGCTCTCCTCCGTGTGGTTGCCAGTCGGCATTGACTGGCAGATGGAATTCGGAGGAGGCCCAGTCTGTGCGATCTAATTGGTCGATTTAGGGAGGTAATCGGCAGAAGGCGGTCTCTCAAGTACCCAGATCCACTACCATGGAGTGCTTTAAAGATGGTCATCAGTACCCTGAAGCGCACCCGGAGACCAACAGGTAGCCAGTGCAGCTCGCGGAGGACAGGTGTAACGTGGGCGAACCGCGGTGCGCCCACTATCACTCGCGCGGCTGCATTCTGGATAATAAAAGTAGGAACAAGAGAAAACATGGAATAATTGAATCACAATAGATTGAAACCTTATATATATATGTGTTTGTGTGTTATTATTAGAAAAGCCTAAGTTGATTGAATGTAATAATTATGATTATCAGTTTTACTTCTATTAGAATGTATGATACCCACACTGTTCATGCATTGATTTGATCTATTTGTAAAAAATAAAAAAAATGTGTTAAAAAAAAAAGCAGGAACAAAGCAACTGTCCTAATTAAACTGTGCGAGATAAAGAGACAAGGCTGGGTCAAAAATGGGCTAGGCAGCAATAAAATATGATAGTTTATGATAAAGATCTTAAGTGTGGGTTTGGAGAGATACCAAGGTAAAGGAAAAGTTTGGCAGTGCAATAAATAAGGAATATGCCATACGAAACATCTGCACTGGTTTTTTTAAAAAAGTTTTTTATTGAATTTTCCAACATTTAAAAGGCAGAACGCAAACAAAAATTTACACTTATAACAGCTTTTCCATATCAGTATCCATATCTTTTGTAACAATCCTATTTACAAAAAATTATCTCTATGTCCCTGTGGGAAGTTATCATCCAGCCCTCTCCCAGAAAAAAGAAATATCCTAGGAAATATTGAAAAGGCAGAATATTTCTTTGGATGTGAAAAGAAAAAAGATGCTTTAAAAGACAGAATAGTTGCCTGTAGCTTCCTCCCCATCCATACTTTGTCAATAGGCCATTGAGAAGGCCAGGCTAGCCCACTTTACATAATAAAGACTTCCCCACTGCAGCTGTAGGGGGAAGGGATATTACTCAACTCTCCACATGGCATCTGAGAATTCCTACCTGTATTCAAAACACAGCCTAGAGAGTAGCCCCCTGCATGGCACCATGGGAGTCTGACAACCAATCAGAATACATTTCTTATACAGGAACTGGAAACAGAGAGGTGGGACTAAACAGGGTATAAAAAGCCTAGCAAGCCCCTTCCTCAGCCCTTCTCTTCTTCTCCACCAACATTGAAGCATGTGATCACCTTTTCTGTTCAGGGCTCAAGCCATGTGGCCCTGTCCAACAATAAACCATCTTTCCAAGCAGCCTCCATGTCTCCAGTGTCTTCTTCCCCACTTGGAGCTGAACCCAGAAGGACATTTCTTTCAACATCACTATCCTAAATTATATCCTTATTTAAATACACTCTATATTATATTTTTACCATTTATACCTTAAGTTTTACGTTTACTCTCAAGCAAGGAATACCATCTATTCCAGATTTGATAGTACTCCGTTTCTTCCTTCTCCTTCATTTCCATAGACAATCTATCCATTTCTGCACATTGACCTGCATTGTTGTGGACCACAATCTCTATTCAACTTAGCTATGTGGCGTTAAGAGGTTTGAAGGGCAGTCTTTTATGGATTAATTTCCTTGTGAAGAAAGAGCCAGACACATTAATAAGACTTTCTCAACCTTGTTAACTTAAAGATGGGTGGACTTCAACTCCCAGTTTAGAATAAACTGAACAAGAGGGAAGAGAGATTTGATACCAAAATGTGCTAGCATTAAAACTCAGGATCTTTAATTTGTAATTATACATAGAAGAAATAATAAAAGAATTTTCCGTAGATATTTATCATGAACAAATTATTCAGGGCCTAATATAGGGTGTGATAGAAACAACACAAATAAAATGGCCTGTGTTTGAAGGGGAAAAAAATGGGGAAATCCTTGTAATGTTTTTTTAATATTTTTGTTTATCTTATTGATATCATCTTATTTATTTATTTTGCAAATAGTTCAAGGCAACAAACATATCCGTCACACCTCCTTATTTTCGCCATAACAACAATCCTGTGAGGTGGGTTGGGCTGAGAGGAAGTGACTGGCCCAAAGTCACCCAGTGGCTTTCTCTTACCTCAGTCAGTCAGCACTTGAACTCAGTGCCCACTGGTTTCTAGTCGGGTGCCTTAACCACTAGACCCAGGATGGCAAACCTATGGCACGCATGCCACAAGTGGTATGCAGGGCCCTCTCTGTGGGCAGACGAGCTGTTGCCCCAGCTCAGCTCTGCTGCACATGGCCTCCAGCTGGCCAGCTGATTTTCAGGTCTCTGCTACTCATGTGTGTGTGTGGGGCACATTCCAGAGATGTGCATGCATGCGTGGGGGGGGGTAGTGGGTTGCATGCACATACATGGGGTGTGGGAGAGCGCAGGGAAGTTTGACACCCCCTGCATCCCGTTTTGCTATTGTTCACATTGGTTTCATGTTCCTCCAGTGATTCCAGCAAAAGAGATGGCTGCTTCCAAGGTTTGAAGACAAAAGCATGTTTGTCCCCCTCTTCATCTCCAAAGAGCTTCTTAGAGGTTAAATCTAAAATGCTCCATTAAGCGTTTGTTATTTTATTGGATTTCCTGTATTTTGATTTAAGGAGGAAATGGATTCCACATTTGCCATTAGCAACTAAAATATATCGAGACTATTTTAATAAGAACATTTCAGAGTTTCAAATGCATGATAAAATCTTGCTAAACCCTTTTATCTGTTTTTTTTTTTAAACCTGGTCATTAGGATCATACATATGAACTTTACCAAATGTTATGTATGACACAGAGCAGTTTTAATTGCATTGTGTGCTTCAATAGCAAAGTTTTCTACTTTCATCTTGTAGCAACATAAGAAGCCACGCATGATGGATTTATTGATTAATCATATGCCATCATGTTGTTTTCAACTCCTATTGATCACATAAGGTTGATTTTCTCCATGACACTCTATCCCTAGCCTATGACACCTCCATTGCTGTTCTGAGACCATTGCTGGTTGTCCTCTTCTCTCTCTCCTTCCATCTTTCACAGTAGTAGTTTTTTCTCCAAAGCTGGATATTCACGTTGTCCGATGTGCGATAATCTGAGTCTGATCATTTGAACCTTGAGTGAAAATTCTGGTTGATTATTTCAATGGTCCATTGCTTTATTTTCTTGGCTCTCCAGGATATACTTAGAGGTCTTCTCCAACACCAAAGTTCAAAAGCATCAATACTATAACTAATATTAATACTCATATTAATTGCATCATGCATACAATGAAATTGGTTATTGATGAGTATTAATAATACTCATATTATTACTCATTAATACTCACCAATAACCAATTTCATTGTATACATGATGTACGATGACAATAAAGGCTATACTATACTATACTACTATACTCTTCCTATCCTGCTTCTTCAAAATCCAACTTTCACTTTTACAGACCATTACGAGGAATAGCATAGCTTGCGTGAATCTGATCTTTGTAGGTATAGATTTACTAGGTTTAAGTTTAATTAGAAAAGTATATTACTGGAATAACATAACAATGGTATTTCCTTTATGCAAATGTTCCTAAACATCTAAAATAGATACCAAAAAGGACACAATTTCCTACAAGTCTCCAAATTAGCTGGTTTGGATCCCTTCACTCTTGTTCTAAATTATTTGATGGAGAGCAGTCTCCTAGCATCTGGTTTTCCCAGATGCAATGGAGGGCTGTGAAAGATGGACCATAACAAAGGCTGAGTGCCAAAGAATTGAGGCCTTTGAACTATGGTGCTGGAGAAGACTCCTGTGAGTCCCTTGGACTGTAAGGTGATCAAACTGGTTAGTCCTAGAGGAGATCAACCCTGGCTGCTCTTTAGGAGACCAGATCCTGAAGAGGAAACTCAAATACTGTGGCCACCTAATGAGAAGGAAGGACTCCCTGGAGAAGAGCCTAATGCTGGGAACGATGGAGGGCAAAAGAAGAAAGGGACGACAGAGAATGAGGTGGATGGATGGAGTCACTGAAGCAGTAGGTGTGGGCTTAAATGGGCTCCAGAGGATGGTAGAGGACAGGAAGGCCTGGAGGAACATTGTCCATGGGGTCGTGATGAACCAGAAACGACTTTGCAACTAACAAAAACAAGGTATCGACATATTCCATGATACTCAACTGCTTTGAAACTAATCAAATTTGGTACTCAATGCATTTTGACATGAAAATTGTCCTGGTATTCATCATCTGTTTGATATTCAACGCACAAGCTTGAACTTGCTGTTGTCGGCTCCCTTGTGACTCACTACATTATTCCTTATGGGGAATATTTCTTGGGTGCTCAATAGTTTTTGATACTGATCATGCCTCCTGGTATCAATTAACAATGAGTACCACGGTGCCTCAGTGGCTAAGATGCTGAGCTTCTCAATCAGAAGGTTAGCAGTTCAGCAGTTCGAATCCCTAGTGCCTCGTAACAGGGTGAGCTCCCATGACTTGTCCCAGCTTCTGCCAACCTAGCAGTTCAAAAGCACATAAAAATGCAAGTAGAAAAATAGGGACCACTTTGGTGGGAAGGTAACAGTGCTCCGCGGGCCTTCAGCGTTGAGTCATGCAGGCCATATGACCACGGAGACGTCTCCCTACAGCGCTGGCTCCTTGGCTTAGAAATGGAGATGAGCACTGCCCCTACATCTGGAAACAAGTAGCACACATGTGCAAGGGGAACCTTTACCTTTACCTTACCAAGGTACCGCTGTAACTTAATATCTTTTCCAAGACCTTCATAGCTTCTCTATGAAGGTCTTGGAAAGTACTAGTCTGCAGTGTATTTCTCATTCCTTTACTGTTGACGGTCGATGCTAAAAGTTAGAAGCTCTCCAAAGTGATATTTTCATTGGCCATTCTAAGAGTGGCTGTTCTACTTGCTGTCATTACTTTGGACTTCTCTATATTTTAGTCTCATTTTTTCCTCACTCTGCAATGAACAAAGTATTGTAGCTGCAGTTGGTGTGTTTTCAACTGACTTATCATCCTTAATCTGCCATGAGGCGATTTCTAAACTGAAAAATGGTTAAAAAAATAAAGCAAGAATATCTGCCCATATTAATTGAAAAAAACAACTCCTATAAAGTACCAGATTTTTCAGACTATAAGACGCACCGGAATATAAGACGCACCAAGATTTTGAAGAGGCAAATTAAAAAAAAAGCTTTTTGAACTCTGCAGACCTCCCCAAAACAGCCCATTTTCGTGAAAAATGGGCCCATTTTTGACAAAAAAAAAGGGGGCATGCATAGCCTTTAGGAGGCTTATAGAGTGCTCCTGGGGGCTTGGAGGGGGGAAATAAGCAAAATACTGTCCATATTTTGCTCATTTTTGCCCTCCTCAGCCCCCAGGAGCATTCTGGAAGACTCCTAAAGTCTATGCACGGCCATTTTTGCAAAGGGGGTGGGGTTTTGGTAGGCCAAAAATGCTGTATTTAGTGTATAAGACCCACCCAGATTTTCACCCTCTTTTTTGAGGGAAAAAGATTGAATTGAATTGAATTTTATTATTTGTATGCCGCCCTTCTCCAGGAGGACTCAGAGCGGCGAACAATTCAAAAAGGGAAAAAGGAGAACATAAAACGAAATACAGATAATTAAAATAAGCAAGAATCACACAACCATACAAGTCGAGAGGGGAGGGAACTCATCAACCCCAGGCCTGCCGGCAAAGCCAGGTTTTGACGGCTTTTCGGAAGGCCTGGAGAGAGGTGAGGGTCCGAAACCCTGCGGGGAGTTCGTTCCAGAGGGCCGGAGCTGCCACAGAGAAGGCCCTCCCCCAGGTAGTAGCCAGAAGGCATTGGCTGGTAGATGGAACCCGGAGGAGGCCAACCCTGTGTGATCTAATGGGTCTGTGGAAGGTAAAATTGGCAGCAGGCGGTCTCTCAAGTACCCAGTATAAGATGCGTCTTATACTCCAAAAAATATGGTAACCTATAGGTAAAAATGAAAAATTGTAAAATGAAAAAAAAAAACATACCCAACAGTTGTACCTGTACAGTGCAAACCTGTACCGAGTTTCATTGGAGAAGATTCCCAGAATGGTCATCATGAAGATTTCAGCTCCAAGTGATGGCAACCATGCTTTCCAAATCCATTCCCTTTCAACTGATTTGAAGAAGGAAGAAATGGATGATATGTGTGTTTGGAAAAGGGAGACTGGTGTGGTGAGGTGCTTCTCCGGGCTCTGTGGCTTTTGAGCCGTCAAAACTCTCCATTGCACAGCCAGATGGAGCTGTGGCCGCGGCAGAATCTGTGCTGGGATGTGACAACTGAGATATCTCATGCTTGCTGGACCACAGGCTGCAGCAGGTGGCGCTAAAGAGTTTGTGCATACTTTTGCCAACCTCAGAGTTTCTCAGCGATTGGATCTAGTCCCTTCCCTTGTTGTTAAAGGCCACATGGGACTTCTGGCAAGGCAGCTTTCAGATTTAGATCAAGACGTCATCAAGAGGTTGACATCCCATACCACCAGCCCAGCCTCCTATTTTCATCAGGTTTTAAGCAATTGGGCCTGCTTAAATACCCTAGTTTCTGGACCTAGTTTGAAGGCCTGCCCTTACCTTTAATGTTCTACATGTTTTTGGAGTTTCATATTTTCAATGTGGTCTTCTCTCAGCCTTCCTTCTGGAAGTCCAACTAAGTATTCCCCCCACTATTCATGAGAAGTTGGGTGACCTTCTAAATCACGGCATTAATTAAGAGTTCTTGGTCCAAAAACCTCAACCAAGTGGTTCTGCATTAGCAGATACTCTTAAAAAAAGAGAGAGAAACTTTTCCAAGTTTCAATTAGAACTGCAGAAAAAAACAATTGCTATCAACTTGCCTTCCATTGAGGATTTGTATACTGCCCGAGTCAAAAAGAGGGCTTGGAAAATATCTACAGACCCCTCGCATCCTGGACAGAAATTCTTTCAACTCCTACCCTCAAAAGGACGCTATAGGGCACTGCACATCAGAACAACTAGACACAAGGACAGTTTTCCCCCACATGCCATCAGTCTGCTTAACTACGGTAATCCCCACAACACTGTCAATAATTTACTAAGTCTGTATTACTATTATTATTCTCTTTCTTCCTAGTATCCATCTCTCCACACTTAAGAGTATAACCATGTTTCACATATCTTTCAATTTATATTGTTTTTGTTTCCTAGTATGATTTGACAGCTTATTAGTGACCTTGACTATCATTAAGTGTTGTACTTTATGATTCTTGACTAATGTATCTTGTCTTTTTATGTACATGGAGAGCATATGTGCCAAAGACAAATTCCTTGTGTGTCCAATCACACTTGGCCAATGAAGAATTCTACTCTAAAAAAGAATTTGCTTTATGGTATCTCTTGCCGTTTCAACAGTAATTTGCTGATGGGAATCAACTCTGAAGAAAGTAGGTTGTGATACCCGTCTGGAGATCTATTTATTCCGAATTAGACGATGCCACCAGATTAGCAAGTTTATTTTTTTGTAACCATGCTTCTCTTTTTCCTCAGTATCTTCACCCGGGTAATACACAGGGCTGACTGTTGTGGATTCGTCTATCAGAACAAACAAAACATCCTGATCATTTCATTTCAAGCAGTCCTTGACTTACATTCAGCAACTGTTCAAATCACGACACCAAATGAATGTTGGTTGTGACCCGCCTTCAGAGTTCCCTTCCTGACCAGCGTGTCTTGTACATCTTGTTTTATGACCACTTAGCAATGGAAATTCGGTCCCAATTTTAAGTTGAGGACTCCCTGCTAATTAGCATTCTCCTATGACTTTGTAGGGGACAAGACGGCTCAGTGGCTAAGATGCTCAGCTTGTCGAACAGAAAGGTTGGCAGTTTCGGCGGTTTGAACCCCAAGTGCCACGTAACGGAGTGAGCTCCCATTTTTGGTACTGATCATGCCCCCTGGAACCAATTAATGATGAGTATCAAGGTGGTTCAGTGGCTAAGACACTGAGCTTCGCAATCAGAAGGTTGGCAGTTCGGCGGTTCGAATCCCTAGCGCCGCGTTAACAGGGTGAGCTCCCGTGACTTGTCCCAGCTTCTGCCAACCTAGCCGTTCGAAAGCATATAAAAATGCAAGTAGAAAAATCGGAACCATCTTTGGTGGGGAGGTAACAGCGTTCCATGCGCCTTTGGCATTTAGTCATGCCGGCCACATGACCACGGAGATGTCTTTGGTCAGTGCTGGCTCTTCGGCTTTGAAACAGAGATGAGCACCGCCCCCTAGTGTCGGGAAGGACTAGCACATCTTTGCAAGGGGGAAACCTTTACCTTTATGACTTTGTAATTCTACAGTAATTGCCTCCTCACGTTGGTTTTATTTATATTCTTAATTATTATTTCTTATGCCACCCATCTCCCTTAGAAGGTGACCGTTAACAGTTTTGTGTTGAATTTTAAGCACATTTGAGGCTGCTTGGGACTAAAATGACAAACGTAAAACAGGACTTCTGGGAAGGTGAAGTTGGGGGGGGGGAGGTTTGTCCTTGGATAAAATAGATCGTTGTAGCAGGAAAGCAGCTTTCCCGGAGGACCCTGCGCGACCCAGTCGGTCCCTCCGTGCATCCCCCACCCCACCCCCGGCAGAGAAATCCATTTCCTATGCCCAGCTGGTGGAAGGAGGCAAATTGAAGGGCTGGAAGGGTGATGGGAAAAAGGGAGTGGAATGTTTCTTTTGGAAAGCCGGGAGCGAGAGAGAGACTCTGCTCCGGGTTTGATCCAAGCTGGGAAAGCAGCAGATGAAAACATCTCCCTTTCCCCCGTCGGCTCTTTTGTTTCCAGTGCAAGCAAGTGCGTTAGGCGCGCTCCTTCCCCTTCCCCTTCCCCTCCCTTTCCCCGGGCTCCGTTTGTGTAACCAAAGAAAGCGCTCTCGGTTCCTTGCGGAGGCTCTTAAAGAGGCACGGCCGGAGGAGAATAAAGGCTCCTTGAGGTCCCTACTTGATCGGATCCGAAAGAGATCCTTGCTTGGATCGCTTTGCTTTCATTTTCTGCAAATGTCTCTCCTTCCCCACCCCACCCCGTTAGTTTGCGTTCTGGGCGCTTGGAAACCCCCCCCCCCCCTTTGGCCTGGCGACCTAGATGCGCTACGATCCTGCACCCCGGTCGCCTGGATTGAGGAGGGGGAGGCGATCCTACACCGCTGGCGCCAACAGTTGCGCGCTCAAGGCGCAGCGGTCCCCCCCCCCCCGGAATTCCTTCGGTTCTTCCCGTGTTTTCCCCCCCTCCCCTTGCACGGAGAGGCCACCGCCTAGTTGGTATAAGAGGGAGGGGCACGCACAGGATTTGCAAACACATCGAGGTACACCTTTGCTTGCCTAATTAATAATAATAACAACAATAACAATAATAATGTACTTGGTTGATATGTAGGATGCTGGCAGCAACCCGTATCAACCATCAGTACCAGTTAATGGTATTTGTGATGCATTTTTGAATGTTCAGTTGACTGAGTTTCATGTTTATTGAATAAAGTAAATAATAATAATAACAACAACAACAACAATAATAATTGCAACCAAACGCAAGGTCATAGAAGGTGATGGAATAGAACTTGGGAATGAAGAAATGATAAAGGCAGTAAAACCAGATGAAGGCTACAAGTACTTGAGGATTTTAGAGGCCTCTGACTTAATGCATAATAAAGTCAAGGAATTAACTGCAGCCAAATACATCCGATGAATTCACAAGATATTAAAAGTCCAATTTGAGTGGCGGAAACATCATAAAAGCCATAAATACCTGGGCTATATCTGTGATTTGATACTCTGCAGGAATAATTGACTGGACCCAGATGGAGTTGGACAATTTGGACAGAAAAACAAGGAAGCTTATGACAATGAATCATGCTTTGCACCAGTGGTGGGTTTCAAAATTTTTTTGAACCTACTCTGTGGGTGTGGCCTCCTATGTGGGAGTGGCTTGCCAGCCATGTGACCTGGTGGGAGTGGCTTGCCGGCCATGTGTTTTCTTTCTTTCTTTCTTTCTTTCTTTCTTTCTTTCTTTCTTTCTTTCTTCTTTCTTTCTTCCTTCCTTTTGTATTTCTCTCCCTTTTTCCTTTTTTTCATCTCTCTCTCACTTTTTCTTTTTTCTTTCTTCCTTTCTTTCTCTTTCTCTTTCTCTCTCTGTGTGAGTCAGTCTGTCTGTCTGTCTCTCTCTGTGTGTGTGTGTGTGTCGGTGGGTTTCAAAAAATTTTGGAACCTCTTCTGTAGATGTGGCCTGCTTTCCGAGTCCACTGGTGGAACCTCTTCTAACCGGTTCAGTAGATTTGACGAACTGGTTCTACCGAACTGGTGTGAACTGGTAGGAACCCACCTCTGCTTTGCACCCTAAAAGTGATGTTGACCGATTATATCTACCAAGAGCAGAGGGTGGTCGAGGACTCCTACAAGTAAAACAGACTGTGGAAGAAGAAAAACACAGCTTGAATGATTACATCCAGGAAAGTGAAGAACCAATGATTAAGGAAGTAAATAAAGGAGGCCTTTTAAAGACAACTAAGTCAAAAGCTGAATATAAGAAAAAAGTAATTGAGAAGCGAGCTGAAAATTGGAAAAACAAAGCTATGCATAGCCAATACTTGAAAAGTATTGAAGGCAAAGCTGACCAAAAGCTAACTGGTTAAGTTCAGGAGCACTGAAAAAAGAAACAGAAGGCTTTATGTTGGCAGCTCAAGAACAAGCCTTAGTATCGTTTCATTTCGTTTATTGGTTTTGTATGCCGCCCACTCCCGAAGGACTCCGGGCGGCTCACAATGAAACGGGGAAGGGGATAAATAAGACAATACAAACAATATTAAAATACACAACAGTCGCAAATGAAGTGGGGCTGGATACTTCAACAGCCCCCAGCCTGCCGGAACAGCCAGGACTTGGTAGCTTTACGGAAGGCCGGGAGGATAGTAAGGGTCTGGATCTCCATGGGGAGATCCATAAACTGCATGAAGGCAAAAATTCAACATGTTACCACCAATAGCAAATATCGCCTCTGTAATGAGAAAAACGAGACAGTCGACCACTTGAGCAATGGGTGCAGCAAAATTTCACAAACTGACTACCTACAAAGCCATGACTGCATTGCTAAGATCATTCACTAGAAATTGTGCCAAAAGTTTGGATTTGAGTACAGCAAAAACCACTGGGAACATCAGGTTCAGAAGGTTTTAGAGAATGAGAAAGTCAAGATCTTGTGGTACTTCAGAATTCAGACTGACAGGCACTTGGCCCACAACACACCTGACATAACAATAGTTGAAAAGAAAAAAAGTATGGTTCATTGACATTGCAATACCTGGAGATGCACGAATTGAAGATAAACAGCAAGAAAAAACCACAAAGTACCGGGACTTGCAAATTGAAGTTAAGCGACTGTGGAAAAAGAAATCGTGTGTTGTCCCGATTGTAATTGGAGCCCTTGGAGTAATACGTAAAGGGCTATCTCACTATTTGGAAATTCTAAATTTATCAGACTTGAACATTCTGATTCTACAAAAAAACACCCTACTTGGAACAGCTTATATCCTCCGACGTTACCTTAACAGTTCCTAGGTCCTTGGTTATGACTCGAGCTGTTGAGCTACCAACCAGCCCCAAAGGCTGTCAATCTCACAAAGATTAACCACGCAATAATAATAATAATAAAAGACCAGCTCCTAATTGATAAAATGATATTAGAAAATTGTAAGAACAGAAAAACAAACTTGAATATGGTCTGGATTGATTACAAAAAGGCATTCGACTCATTGCCACATAGTTGGATCATAAAATGCTTAGAAACAACTGGCATTAGGAAAAATATTACATCCTTTCTTTAAAAGGCGATGAAACAATGGAGAACTGAGTTGGCAGTAGGGATTGAGATCTATGGAATGGTTAATATCAAGCGAGGAATTTTCCAGGGTGATTCACTTTCACCTCTTCTCTTCATTATCGCGATGATCCCACTATCAGTAATCTTTAAAAAAATGAAATTAGGCTACCAAACAGCCAAAGAAGCTGAAAAAATTTCGCATTTACTATATATGGATGATTTGAAACTCTATGGAAAATCAGAAATAGAAATCCAATCATTGACAAACACAGTCCGAGTATTCAGCACCGATATTTCAATGCAGTTTGGCATGGAAAAATGCGCCACTGTATTCATAAAAAGGGGCAAAATCACTGCATGTGAGGGAATTGAAATGCCCAATGGCCAATTAATTAAATGCAAAGAAAATGAAGCCTACAAATACTTAGGCATTCTGCAGTTGGATAACATCAAGCATGGAGAAGTAAAAACTATTGTCAGGCAGAGTTAGGAAAATTTTGAAATCTAAATTGAATGGTGGAAATACAATCAAGGCCATAAATACCTGGGCAATACCAGTTATAAGATACACAGCTGGTATAGTTAACTGGACACAAGCTGATTTGGATCTTTTGGACCGAAAAACCAGGAAACTAATGACAATGCACTACAGTTTACATCCACGTGGTGATACTGATAGATTATATCTGCCCCGAAAATCAGGTGGCAGAGGATTATTACAAGTGAAGCAAACAGTTGAAGAAGAAAAACATGCACTGGCTGATTATTTAAAAGAAAGTCAAGAACATCTATTAATCGAAGTAAAGAACAAAAATCTACTGAAGGCCCAACAGACGAAACAAGAATACAGAAAAGATGTGATAAAATCAAGAATGGAGAGTTGGCAGAACAAAGCACTGCATGGCCAATTTCTGGAAAAAATAAAAGATAAAGTGGACAGTGAACAAACTTGGTTATGGTTAACAACAGGTACATTAAAGAAAGAAACAGAGTCACTAATCCTGGCTGCGCAAGAACAAGCTATCTGCACAAATGCCATTAAGGCCAAAATCGAAAAATCCTCTGATGATGCCAAATGCAGACTTTGCAAAGAAGCTGATGAAACTGTTGATCACATACTCAGCTGCTGTAAAAAAATCGCACAGACTGATTATAAATTGCGGCACTATTCAGTAGCACAAATGATCCATTGAAATTTGTGCAAAAATTTTAATATTAAAACAGCAACAAACTGGTGGGAACATCAGCCTGAAAAAGTCACCGAAAATCAGATGGTCAAGATCTTGTGGGATTTTCGCATACAAACAGACAAAATACTGGCGCATAATACACCAGACATCACATTGGTTGAGAAAAATAAGGTCACAATCATAGACATCGCAATACCAGGTGATAGCAGGGTCGCCGAGAAGGAACATGAAAAAATCGCAAGATACCAGGACTTAAAAATCGAAATTCAACGACTATGGCACAAACCAGCAGTGGTAATTCCAGTGGTAATTGGCACACTGGGTGCTATTCCAAAAGCACTGGAATTACATTTAAAACAGTTAAAAATTGACAAAATCACCATCAGTCAAATGCAAAAAGCCGCACTGCTTGGATCTGCACGCATATTACGAAAATACGTTACGATGTCCTAGGCCCCTGGGTGGGGCCCGACTAGTAACCAATGCCAAATCCGGCGAAACAACTGGCCGCTGTGATACAATTGTACAATAATAATAATAATAAGCATATTACAAAAATACATTATGATGTCCTAGGCCCCTGGGTGGGGCCCGACTAGTAATCAATGCCAAATCCGACGAAACAACTGGCCGCTGTGATACAATTGTATAATAATAATAATAATAATAATAATAATAATAATAATAATAATATGCATATTACAAAAATACATTATGATGTCCTAGGCCTCTGAGTGGGGTCCGACTAGTAATCAATGCCAAATCCGGTGAAACAACTGGCCGCTGTGATACAATTCTGTTGTTGCAATAATAATAATAACAACAATAACAATAATAATAATGAGAAGAAGGAGGAGGAAGAAGAGAAGGAGAAGGAGGAAGATGAGGAGATGGAAGAAGAAGGTGGTACTTAGTTGATACCTAGGATGCTGGCAGCAACCCATATCAACCATCAGTACCAGTCAATGGTATTTGCGATGCATTTTTGAATGTTCAGCTGGCTGAGTTTCATGTTTAATGAATAAAAGAAATTATTATTGTCATTAATAATAACAATACTAATAACAACAGCTTGCAAAAGCCCCTCCGCGCCCCTTCCCGCTTCCTTCCTTCCGTCCCTCCCCGTGGCAACCCCCCCCCCCTTCCCCAATCTCCCCCCGCCCCCCTCCCCGCTCTGGTTTCTTTTCCGGCAACCGGAGCTCTCGCTGCTTTCCCATTTCCTGCCGGGCCGGCTCCTTTAAGAGGGCAGAGCCGATGCCGGGAACTCGCGTCACTTTTTCAGCCTAGGAAACTCTCCAGGTCGGTGAGCGGAGGAGCCGCCGCCGCCTCGAGCTCTCTCTCTTTCCCTCTCCCGCCTGGGCATCGTTGCGCGGCGGGCCCGGGCCGAGCGGGGAAGGCTGGCGGAGGAAGCCCCCCCCCTGCCCCGCGCTCCGAGCCATGCGAGGGCCCCCTCCGGGCTGGCTGGGGCGCGCGCGGGCGGCTCGCCGGTGATCGGAGGCGCCGCGCCGTGAGACACACATATCCAAAGAGAGCGAGAGAGCGCCTTCGCCCGGCCGGCCGAGGCGCTGCTTTGCGGGGAAAGGAAGCCAAGCCAGGCAGCCGAAGCAGCGGGCGGAAAGACGCAGCCACAGTAGTCGGGAAAAGAAGGGAGGGAAAGAAAAGCAAAGAAGAAAAGAAAGCCAGGCGGGCCGTGCGCGGCCAACTTCCTGCGTTTGGGGTTTCTCTCTCGCCTTTCTCTCTCGGTGGAGACATGTCGGAAGGTCCCGATCTGGTCTGCATCAAGGTACAAAGCAAGCGGCCGGCTGCCCTCGGGCGGTGCGGAAGGCGGGTGGGTGGGGTAGGGGGCTTTCAGCTCCTCTTTCTTCCAAGCCTTCCCCCCCCCCCCTCTCTTCCTCGCCTTGCAATCGGGAGAGGTGGGCCCGGGCGCGCGCGCACGGGGAGGCTTGCTTTGCATTGGGCGGAAAGGCGCTTTTTGGCCCGGATTTTCGCTTTGGCGGGCGCGGGGTCGACGGACCCTTCCCCTCCCTTTTCTCTCCCCCCCCCCAATCCTCCCCAGGATCTGGAGGCGAGGAGGGTGGGAAGCGTGAGGAGGGGGCGCTCCAGACATTGAGAAGAAGCGCCAGGAGGGGTGGGGGAAAAAAACCTTCCCCACCTTCCCCAGACTGGAAGGTGGGGGGGAAGGAAAGCCTCTTTGGAGAAGTTTCTGAACTTGCTCCGGTGGGATCCCTCTGCTCAGCCCCCTTCCCCCCGCAGCCCCCCGATCCGCCGGCATGGCGAGGGCCCCCCGGGGCGGGAAAGGCGACCCCCGCGTGAGGAGTTTGGCACGGGCGCGCTGAAGCGCTTTGCCCGGCGGGGTTTTTACGCGCAAGCTGCTTTTTCCCTTGGAAAAAGGGGGCGCGGCGGGGGTCGGCAGTTAGGGTCCCTCGAGGCCGTCGATCCTTTGGCTCGAAGGGGCGTGATTTGGAGAGCGAGGGACCAGCGACCCTCATGGTGCTCTCCCCCCTCCTCCCTTTGTAAGTCCGAGTTTCTGGGCAGTTGGGAAGAAAGACATGAAACAGGTTGTTGGCTGCCAGGAAGTGGAGCCCCTCAGACGCGAACTCGTGACGAGCTTTAAGGAAATACGCGGAGGTGCCTTTCCTTCAAACCAGGAAGGGAGTTTTGTTGGGGTGGGGTAGTTCTTGGAGGGATCTCCCCTTCCCCACACACAATTGTTCTGGATCTGCGCGGAGTTTCCCCTCTTCACCCCAGCTGACGGCCTCTTCCCTAGCCCTTCGCCTGTTGTAAGGAAAACGGAAATGCAACCCAATTGGAAATCTTAGAACTACACAGAATAACAGAGTTGGAAAAGGGGCCTTGGAGGCCTTCTAGTCCAACCCTCTGCCTAGGCGGGAAACCCTACACTAACTTCAGACAAATGGCTATCCAACATCTTCTTAAAGACTGCCAGTGTTGGAGCATTGGCAACTTCTGGAGGCAAGTTGTTCCACTGATTAATCTTGTATTTGATGACTTTGCTGCATGCTCTCCCGATGTGGATGTATGGGATGAATAGAATAGAATGGAATAGAATTCTTTATTGGCCAAGGGTGATTGGGCACACAAGGAATTTGTCTTTGGTGCATAAGCTCTCTGTGCATAAAAGAAAAGATACATTGGTCAAGAATCATAAGGTACAACACTTAATAGTCATAGGGTAAATGCGGTATATGTGGCCGTTTCCACCCTGAAACGTGGTTAACAACCATTATCAACTGACCACATTAAGACAAATCCAAGATGCACAGAGGAAAAAAAACTTACACAAAGTGCAAATCCCCCCCCCCTCCCTAAAAGTAACCTATACATGATACACATTCACCAAAGCACTGGAAGTTTTTAAGGCATGGTTGGACAACCATTTGTCTGAAATGGTATAGGGCTTCCTGCTTAAGCAGGGGGTTGGACTAGAAGACCTCCAAGGTCCCTTCCAACTCTGATATTTTGTTCTATTCTAAATGACTGAAGTCTGTTGCTATGGAGGTAATCATAAAATCTATCCAAAGTTGATAGGATTGACAGACATTCATGCTATTCAATCACTGCCCTAACCTGGGCTTATGATGGTTGTTTCAAAATTACCTTTGACTAAAATTAATCTAAATTGTGTGTGAATTGTGAAGTTCCCGTGGGTCGACCATGAGGCCAATGTTGAGAAAAGACAGGACACGAACTATATTACAACAGTGAATTAAACTGGATTAGGATTGTGGTGGAAAGCAAACCAAGGATTGCTAAAAAGGCGTTTCTGGATCTTTTAAACTGGCAACCGTCTGCATCTGGAAATCTTCTTTTACTTGTGTTTTAACGTTGTAGTCTTCTCTAATCATTAAGGCCCATCTACAAGCAGTGAACATTATTTTTTTTTAAAAAGAAAATTCTTATGATTTATGCTTTAATTTGCATTTCCCTGGAGGATAGATTGTGTTCTTTCACGCCCAAAGAACTTGATTTCAACATGCCCATAATTTGTTTCGCTGAAATATACTCACATTTACTGTGAGATTCCCATCCTTAAAAAGATGTTGGTTTTTAAGAGGTGGTTATCAGCAAATTTTGGTATTTGTCGTTCGTGGGAGAAAAAAAAGGCTCTGTTAATGGGATTGCTAAAATGTATTTATTTATTTACCTTTATTATTTTTATAAATAGAAAGCAAGCATACCTAGTACCCCCTTCCTCTTATTTTCCTCAGAACAATAACCCTGTGAGGTAGGCTGGGCTGGGTTGAGAGGGAGCGACTGGCCCTAAGTCACCTAGCTGGTTTTTCACCTCCGAAGGCAGGACTAGAACTCCCTGGTTCCTGCTTTTTTAGCCTGATTGTGCCTTCACTGCTAAACCAAACTGGCTATTTTTCAATTCCGTAATTGAATTTTAATTCAATATTTTTTTCCCCCCAATCTTAAGTGTAGTTCGAAGGCTCCACTTTTAAGTTGTTTCCAACTACTTTCTTTTTCCTGTGTGGTTCTGGGCAATGCAGCACAGGGTTTACCAGAAATGCTCTGCATATTATGAATGATCACATTAAATACTTTCTTTATACAGTTATGATTGCGTAACATCTGTAGTGACTGGGGAGTTCCCCCCTCCCCTTACTTTCAATAAATCCGTGGGCTGCCCATATGTAGTCAGCTAAAGAGTGAGAAGTGAATGGTTCAGTTCAGTTTCAGGGACATAAAAAACATTGTTTTGTTTAGTTTGGGTTTCTTTCTACGTTGCAAGGAAAGGAAATCCTTATCAAAGCAGGATTTTTCTAGTCGTGAGAGTTGACGGCTCTTTTTTCTGAACACTGTAGTAGAGGCTTCTCATGTTTTTGCTACCCAAAATTGGAGCAGTGTTGTTTTTGTAGTTCTACCTGGAAAGGCCCTTCCTCTGTAGTTAGAAGGCTGTGCGTCCTCATTAGCTGGCAGAATAATAGGGTGCCTTCTCTACTCCCATTCCAGCATGCTTTGGCTCAATCTGTTTTTCACAGGCTAAGATGCTTTACCAAAATCCTTCTCTTTTTTTTTTTTTTCCTTTTTGGAAATGATGTCATCACTCATGTTTGGTGGGAAGAGTTCCAAGGCAAAAATAAAACCCATGTTAAAAAAATCCACGCTGCATGCTCTTCTTTGTTCAGAAATTTTAAAAAAGTATGAATGTATAAAGTTGCATATTATATCCTGGCAGCATTTAATCAAGCGATATTCCTTGCACGATTCAGCTTGAGTTTCGCTGTTCACCAAGTTTCCACAAAGGGGGGAGGGGGTGGGTAGCCTTTGCTTTTAGCAATCTCTTCTCTTGCAGTAGAGAAGCAGAGTCTTATTTATAGCTTTCTTTCATAATTTCTCCTGGGTTTTACACAGGAACCTCTATAAGGTTCTTGAGAGTACCGCCTGCTGCCAATTACTTCCACCAGACCGATTAGATCGCACAGACTAGGCCTCCTCCGAATTCCATCCGCCGGCCAGTGTCGACTGGCAACTACCCGGAGGAGAGCCTTCTCTGTGGCTGCTCCGACCCTCTGGAACGAACTCCCTGTGGAGATTCGCACCCTCACCACCCTTCAGGCCTTCCGCAAAGCCCTTAAAACCTGGCTGTTCCGACAGGCCTGGGGCTAAAGAACCGTTGCCCCTATCTCGAATGGTATGATTGTTGCGCTTTTTAATTATGTATTGTTTTGTGTTGTTGTCAACGGTCTGTATCCCCCTTCCTTTGCTTGAGTTGTGAGCCACCCTGAGTCCCTTCAGGGAAAAGGGCGGCATACAAATGAAATAAAACTCTAAACTCTAAGGGTTTTTTTTTTAGTATTTAGAACAGTATCACAACATTTTTTTGAAAAGTCTAGGGAAGAAACGAAAGCCTGCGTGTGGGAAGCTTTTTTTAAAAACAAGGTGAGCCTTTAAATGGGATTTCAAGTATAATTTGGTACCTTAAAAATTGGGTGTTGAGTTATACCCACTTTCCCTGAAAATAAGACCTTCACGGATAATAAGCCCAATTGGGCCTTTGAGCGCATGTGCTAAAATAAGCCCTCCCCTGCAAAAAATAACCCCTCCCCCAAAATATTGCAACACATCAGCAGCCATGAAGTGACCACGCTCGCTGCCTCCTGCACCTCAAAAATAATAAGACCTCCCCGAAAATAAGGCCAAGCGCTTATTTCGGGGGTCAAAAGAAAATAAGACCCTGAAACACGGTATTTAATTTCATCTACAGGTAGTTCTTGACTCAGAATCATTTGTTTAGTGCCATTCGAATTTCTTTTTATTTTTTTTTATTTTTTAAGAATTTTTATTTTGTACACATAAGCACATCAACAGAACACATAAACACATTAACAAAAATAACCACATAACTTAAAAACAACATAGGAACGATGAGTTCCATCGTATATCATACAGCAGTTCCGAATCGGTTTCTTTGCAGTTAGTGTTTTCCCTTCTGTACATTTCTATCTTGCGTTCATAATCTCGTTATTCATTATCCATTTTTATATACATTTCTTTATTTATTTATACTTAGCTACTTATGATCAAGTATTATTTACCTATATTGTGCTTTATATTTTTACTGTCATTTATTCTCTTACATACAGTTATAGGTATACGCTCACATAGTTATTCTTTTTCTTTGCCATTCTTATATTATTATTATTCCATTTAAAAGGTTATAAGGTATACATTCCAAATTATACATTCCAAATTATACCTTATAACCTTTTAAATGGAATAATAATAATATAAGAATGGCGAAGAAAAAGAATAACTATGTGAACGTATACCTAAAACTTCGAATTTCTAATGGCATTGAAAAAGCGATTCATGACCATTTTTCACACTTAACGACCATTGCAGTATCAAAATTCAGACACTTGGCATCTGACTCATATTTATGACAGTTCCAGGGTCATGTGATTGTGTCTGTTGCAACCTTCTGACAAGCTAAATCAATGAGGGAACCAGGTTCACTTAACCTTGTTACTAATTTAGCAATTTGCAGTGATTCACAACTGTGTCAAGAAGGGTCGTAAAATGGGTTAAAACTCACTTAACAACCCTTTTGTTTAGCAAAGGAAATTTCGGGCTCATCTATAACTTGGTCCTGCACTCTCCCTACCCAGCCACTCCCAGCTAGGAACTCAGTTCTTTTATTAAATTGAAATCACGCAGGAAAGAGAAGTGAATGAAACGGACTGTTCCTCAAAGGAGCTTATCAAGCAGACAAAGGAGGAAATGAACAAAGTTTATTTCCTGGTGGAATCCCGGCTTCTATTCACCCCCAATATTAGGATGGTCTTTTCTGAGATAAGTGAAATACGTGTTCTAGGGCAGCGGTCACCAACTGGTGGTCCGTGAACTACTGGTGGTCTGCGAGAAAATTTTGGTGGTCCACAGAAAAATTATTTGCATTTTTTATATTGCACTGAATCGGTTCACCGACAAAAGGGCGAACGACAAAAGCGCGCCTGACTAAACCGCGGTGACAAAACCGCGAGTTCTAAAGCGTGCCGATGAATGAGCGCTGAAGCGCAGCGACAGAAGCGCACTGTAAACCTAAACCTAACCCTAAACCAAACCCTTACCTTAACTTAAATTGCGCTTCTATCGCCGTGCTGTTGTCGCCTCGTTGATGATGTCAGATTCAGATTCAGATTTAATTTATTTGTATGCCGCCCTTCTCCGGGAGGGACTCAGGGCGGCGAACAACTCAAAAGGGAAAAGGGGATACAAACACAATACATATAATTAAAATACACAAGAGTCATACAGCCATACAAGTCGAGAGGGGAGGGGAACTCATCAACCCCAGGCCTGCCGGCACAGCCAGGTTTTGACGGCTTTCCGGAAGGCCTGGAGAGGGGTGAGGGTTTAGCACCGCGGTTTTGTCGTGCGCGCATTTGTTGGGTCACGCACTGAATCAGGGGTCCTCAAACTATGCCCCCTGAGCTGGATATGTGCAACAAACGTTTGTGTTGCTGCAGAGAGTCTCCCCCTTGGGGTCTTTTTATGCAGGTCGGGGGGGCAGAAATTCCGACTTGGGGTCTGCTTCAGCCTACTGGTATGGGGCTTTGGGCAAAGGCTGGAGAGAAGCACCACTGGTGGCAAAGAGCTGGAGGGCCTCGTTCCAGTGGGACTGCATCATGGCCTAGAACTGGCTGACCATCTCAGCCCAGTGAGCCTCCAGGCGCGGTACCTGGCCTTGCACTCCCACAGATCTTCCCTCTGCCTATGCTCGTAGTCCTCAGTGAGGTGCGCCTGCTGAGCTTCCTCCTCGGTCAGATCCAATTTGAACTGAACTGTTTTGCCAACTCTTTCTCATGGTGGCTGCTTAGCTCTAACAACTGCTTCCTGTTGGGGCCCTAAGGAGTCCGGGCGAGGAGTGGTGAGTAGAGGCTGGCAAGACGCCCCTCGACGTGAGTGACACCGAGTTGGCCACACCCACCCAGTCATATGACCACCTTGCCACGCCCACCCAGCCGGTCATTAGGCAGATCATACTACTAGTGATCCACGGGTTTAAAATTACAAATTCAGGGGTCCCTGAGATCTGAAATACTGGCGACCCCTGTTCTCGGGCAGGGAAGATGGGTCCTTCATAATAGCCCTGAAGGATGGGGCAGAGGCGGGCCAAGGTGGCGAGTGAGATGCTTTTAACGTTCCTGACATTTCTGGTCCCAGGTCTGGTTGATTCACCCTGTTGAAAAGCAAATAGGAGTTGCCCTGCCTGGGCCAGACTCCTGGATTATCCTAAACCAGTGGCCTTAATCTGATCTGCCAATTCCTGTAATTCCGTGGGGTTATGCTAAAGGATCTTATTTTGTATTTTTGCTACCACATCCACACTTCCCTGCCTCTAAGGAAAAGGGAGGAGAGAAAAGGCGAAGCCTCAAATTTCCTGTTTTGTCTTTATTCAAGGGACACCCAAGTGCAATCTATCTCAACCTTGGCAACTTTAAGATATGGGGGGACTTCAGTTCCCAGAATTCCTCAGCCAGGTATTCTGGCTGGAGAATTCTGGGGATCGAAGTCCCCATGTCTTAAAGTTGCCAAGATTAAGATACATTAATGTCTCTCATCTGGGTTATATCTTGATCTGATTTACTGTATTTTTTGGAGTATAAGACGCACCTTTTTCCTTCAAAAAAGCGGGTGAAAATCTGGGTGCGTCTTATACACCAAATACAGCATTTTTTTGCCTCCTGAAACCCTTTCCCCTTTGCAAAAATGGCCGTGCATAGCCTTTAGGAGGCTTTCAGAGTGCTCCTGGGGGCTGGGGAGGGCAAAAATGAATGAAAAATGGGCTGTTTTTTGCTTGTTTTTGCCCCCCCCCACGCCCAGGAGCACTCTACAAGCCATCTAAAAGGGCTACGCATGCCCTTTTTTTGACAAAAAACGGGCCGTTTTGGGAAGGTCTGCAGAGTGCAAAAACTTTTTTAAAAAATTTGCCTGTTCAAAATCTTGGTGCATCGTATATTCAGGTGCATCTTATACTCTGAAAAATACGGTATTTAACCTGTTTGAGAAGGCCACCAGAGGATTTCCACTGACTTTGAAAAAGGCATGGTTGCCTTTGAGTTGAATTCACCTTCCTTAGCAGCAGTATTGAAGTGGTTTTGCTCTTGTCTGCATAAAGTTTTTTCCCTTTTCCCCCCTCCCAGTTTAGCTTACAAACATGGGATTTGGCATTCAGACTCCATTAAACTCCTAAAAATTTCCCAGAAAGAGGCATCATCAGTAGGTATTTTTTTATGGACATTAGCTTATAGATTATAAATTTTATGATAATTACCCATGTGCTGTTTTTTCTTTCCTCTAATCAGATTTTTAAAAATCTGACTAATTCCAGTTACTGAGGTGTGATGATCAAAATGCATATGCCATACTTCTTATTTATTAATTTGAAATCTGATTCTTAAGGGTGGCTGCCACAATATTGAAAACAATGGTGTGATTAAACATGTTTGATTGAATAAACCACAATGAGTTACACTCACAATAGCTTAGCCAAAACCAAACCCATGTTGAGGCCTACTCAGTAACATTGTGTGAACTCATCCAACACCATTTATAGTCTTATGAATTGCATTCAGAGCTGCAGCAACCTTGATGCTCTCAATGCAACATGATGTCAACACAGACTAGTTTCATAATTTACTGTATTTTTCGGAGTATAAGATGCACTCCCTCCCCCAAAGTGGGTGAAAATTTGGATGCGTCTTATACACTGAATGTAGTCCCACCCACCTGCTGGTCCCCACCCCTTTGGCTTCTGCCTCCCAGCAATTTGCCTCCTTGCAGAAACAGCAAACAGCATGCTTCAGCTTCAACACAGCCTGATTAGCACGAACAGCTGATTGTAGGTTGGATCGGCCTCCTGACCATCAGCCGTTTCAGTCTGCAGGGATTGCCATTGCCTATTGCCTCCTCCACGGGCCCTATTTTCGGCCTCCGCGAGCCCCCCGTAACAGGCAAAAAATGGGGTGCGCAGAGGCCAAAAACGGGCCGTGCGGAGGCTGAAAATGGGACGCGCAGAGGCAGCAATAGGCTATGGCAATTCCTGCAGGCCGATCCAACCGACAATCAAGTGCTTGTGCTAATCGGGCTGTGCTGAAATTGAGACTGAAACATGCTATTTGCTGCAAAGAGGCAAATTGCTGGGAGGGAGAGGCAGATATTTTCCCCCTTGTGCTAATCAGACTAAATTGAGACTGAAACAGGCTGTTTGCAACAAGCGGGCAAATTGCTGGGAGGCAGAGGTAGATTTTTTTTCTTGTTTTCCTCGCCAAAAACTAGGTGAGTTTTATACTTCGTAGCGTCTTATACTCCAAAAAATACGGTACATCCATTTGTGCAGTGACAACATACAGTAGCATCCCTTCCCCCATGTGTGTATTTGTATTTTTCTATTTTTTGCCTAATCAAATCAACCCTATTTTTCTTCTCAAAGCAATTATGAAACATTAGGCTTAAGGATAACGCTAAAAGATTAGAATAAATGATAGAATGAAATAGCAATTTTAATTAAAAGTGTTTTAAAGTTAGAAAGCTTCATTTAAAACCCAGGAAGTTTCCTTCAGATGCAAGAAGCTAATATAAAAAAGTCTAAAAGTCTAAGAATAAGCTATATTCTGCATTTTGTCATAAAGCAGATGAACTCTTTCTCTTTGGCTGAAGTGAATTGGTTTATTGGATTTTTTTTTACTTAATAGCTTTCTGGGAAAGAATTTAATCTACCGGCAGTAGAAATCCAGTATATTTCTATTAAATGGAAATTTTCATGGATTAGAATAGTTTTTCTTCTGCCGCAGTTTCCCCAGTAAAGCGTGTTTTGCTTCAGTGTATTAAATGCCATTTATCCATTTTAAGTGTTTCACCCATATAGGACATGGTTGGTTGAAGAATTCTGAGAGTTGAAGTCTGCAAGTCTTAAAGTTGCCAAGTTTGGAAATCCTTGGTGTAGGATAAGGGAGAACCCTATTATGCAATTCCTAGTTTCATGTCTTTTACTGTCTCCCCATTTAAAAACTTCCATTGTTAAAACCTTAGAACCACGATGGCAGATCTCTGGCATGTGTGCCATAAGTGGAACGCAGAGCCCTCTCTGCGGGGATGTGAGCTCTTGTCCCAGTTCAGCTGCACCCCGCATGCGCGGGCTCCTTTTACTGGCCAGGTGATTTTCGAGTCTCTGCCGAATATGCGGGGCGGGGGCGCATGCTGGAGACAGGAGTGCATGTGTGGGGGTGGGAGATCACGTGTGCAAGCATTGGGGGCGGGGGGAGCATGGGTTTGTGTGTGGCCCGTTTTTGGTCCCAGGAGGCTGCAGGGAGGCTTGCTAGGCGAAAAAATGGGGCGTTGGGGTGTTGCACGCATACAGAGGTGTCGTGTGGCCGTGTGCAGGGCGTGGGCCATGAGGTGTGTCACGTGCACATTGCATTATGGTTAGACATGGTCATTGCCCTGGAAGGTAGATCCAGATTGAGTTGACCCGTATTGTGTTTGGGTCTAGCTCAGGCTGGCTGGGGAATTCTGGGAGATGAAGTCCCACATATCTTGAAACGGTCAAGCTTGAGAAACACTGGTGTAGCTCAGCTTTAAGATTTCTGAACATTGGTGTACAGACCGTTCCTCCTGAAATGACCATATAAACCAGTTTTGGTGTCCAAGTCCCTGTGATGGTCCTGGAAGTACGGGAACAATCTTTATCAAGTCGTAATCTCTGGATTTCTCCAGAACCTCTGAAATTACTGGAATTCCTTGCTTCCTCCAGAAAACCCCACCAGGAAGCAGTCAGAGGTGAACTGGCTGTTGTTTTCTGCATGGCTTTTGTCTGGTAGAAGGACGTTGAGAACGTTCTTGGACATTCAACATTTTGGTCAATGGCCACCTCTCTTCCTTTCATCCTCACCAAGCATCAATGGTTAGCCTTTTCCATCTCTAGAAGAACAGCCATAAGCTTTGGTTTTATTTTAATGCAACGATGTCAAACTCGATTTCATTAAGGGCCAGATTAGGGTTGTGTTTGACCTCCGGGGCCAAGGGTGGGTGTGGTCAGGGCGGGCGTGCCCAGCTCAATGTCATTCATGCCATTGGCGCCTGTGGTGGCCTGAGTACTGTGCCAGTGAAAACGGGCTCCCGAGCTCTGTTTTCAGCTACCACGGCCTCCTGCAACCCTCTGCCAGCGAAACAGAGCTCGGGAGGGCCACACTGGCAGAAGCACACGGGCCGGTCCTTTGCTGTTTCCAGGGTGGCCCTGCAGGCCAGATCTCAGTATCCCACGGTCCGGATCCGGCCACTGGGCCTTGAGTTTGACACCCTTGTTTTAATGCATTTGTGTTTATCTCGATGTTGGGGAACACAGGAAGAAGATACGTTCACCACCTAGTTTATTAAAAAATAATAAAGGTGAGCTATAAATAAATAAAACTGAAAGCCGTCCAATGTCTTAGGGTTTGAGATAGTCTATGATTGGGTTCCACCACAAATCCGCGAAGCCCTTATCCACGGAGACATAAGCGCGAAGACTAATTCGCGCTGTTCTAAGCGCTAAGGAAAAACGCGACCCTACCGCGATGACATAATCGCGGAGGGCAAATTCGCGCATTCCCAAGCACTCAGTACCCTAAACCTAACCCTAAACCTAAACCTAACCCTAAACCTAAACCTAAACCTAACCCTAAACTTAACGCTAAACCTAACGCTAAACCTAACCCTAAACCTAACCCTAAAACAAACCCCTAAACCTAATCCTAACCCTTACCTTAATTGAAGTCGGCTTTCTGCCGCGGCGCCGTTTTAAAGCGCCCTTCTGTTGCCGCGCTGTTGTCGCGGCGGTGATGACGCGCGGTGATGACGTCGCGGCTTTAGCGCCACGATTTTATCACCGCGATTTTGACGAGTGCGGTTTTGTTGTGCCACGCATGATTGTAATAAAGAGTTGGGCAGCTACTGTATACAGGGCGGGGCATAACCTTTTCCTAGGGGGTCACAGCAAGATCGACAGCAGTTTACAACTTCCGCGACACCTCATTTTAAAGCCCATAAAAAACTGAATTGAATGAGCTATTAAATGTTAAATTTGCTTTAAGAATGGCTGGAAAATTCGATTCGGAAGAACAAAGGATCATTGACAGAATAAAATGCATTGCCTTTCGAGAGGCTCGCGATGCTGGAGCGACGTTTATCAATCGAAAATGGATTGCAAACAAATTGAAACGTCATCCGGATTGGGTTACTGATAATTGGAACAAAACAGCCCAAGAATGTTTCACAAAATTTGGAGAAGGGCGTCCTCTGCAACTGTCCCAAGAAAGCAAAGCCATCATTGCAACTGGCAGTCGCAAACAACGAAAAGGAAACCGAAAAGTGGCCCAAGAAATCCTTCAAATTCGTGGAAAACGAGTTGATCAAAGGACAATCGGCCGATATCGAGAACGAGAAGGTTTGAAGCCATTCCACGTCATTTGCAAACCATTGAAAACTCAAACACACGTTCAAGATCGGCTTTGGTTGTGCGATTGGTTGTCTGAATGGACCGAGGAAGATTTTCTTCATTTGGCGCCATCTGACGAATTCTTCGTTTATGCCATTCGAAAACCGAATTTCCAGAACGATCGAATTTGGGCTAAAGACGTCGACGACATCGCCAAACATGAACGATATCGACAAATCGTTCGCAATCCGACTTGCATCGGGATTTTCGTCATTTTCACAGCCAAGAAACTGCATTGGGTTTTGAAGGATAAAGGGGAATCCTGGGATGGCAGTTATTTCCGTGAGAAAATTTTATTGGAGAATGTCATTCCATTTCTCAGTGATCCAGACAATGTCTTGGTGGTTGGTGAGGCTGTCTATCTTCATGAGAAAGCTCCTTGCATGCGTGCAAATGCGACTCAGCAATTGTTAAAGGAAAACAATGTCGAATTTTGGGGCAATGACGTCTGGCCGGGAAATTCGCCAGATCTCAATCCGGCAGAGAACATTGGGGCCATAATTAAGGATGAAGTGGAAGCTCTGATGATTCAGAAGCAAGGTCAAAATCGATATTCGGTTGAAACTTTGAGAATGAATTTGGAAACTGTGTTGAAAAATCTGGAAAATCGAACGGAACTGTTTGAAGATTTGTTGTGTTCTTATCCACCTCGTTTGAATGCTGTTCGAAGGGCTAATGGTGGTCATACTGACTATTAAATCGTGTCAATAAACTCAGTTTTTGATGGGCTTTCCAATGGTGTATGAATTATTTGTGTTGTTATTACAAGTGTTGCTGTGACCCCCTAGGAAAAGGTTATGCCCCGCCCTGTATAACTCAATAAGGCAACATTACTTGCATATCTGTATCAACAAACATTCTAATGTGACGGAGCCATCATAACTCTTATTTTGGTCCTTGGATAAAATGCATGTTTGGACTATTTTAATCCTTGCTTATTTATTTATTTATTTATTTAATTTTGTAGCAGCCTCCTGGTCTCAAACTCCATCTGTCACGTGACGGCATAGAAACACACACCTAAGAGAATCGCAGTACTTCTCTTCCTTCTCCTACAGCTCCTCTTGATGAACAGACGTCACTCTTGATTTTTTTTAATGGTAATAAGATCGTTTATTAGCACGTACTGAATTTCGCGCCATAGCTTTGAACCGCAGGCTTTTTAGGAATAAGCGGAATTGAAAGCTGCTTTACTTCTAAGAGCAAGGAGGAACATTTCAAAACAATCCTATTGGCACAACGCAGCTGATTAGGTTAATGAGATGTGTACTAACTAGTTTTCCAGTTGTTGGAAGCAATATCCATCTGGTTCAGTTCCAAGCCAGGAGAAAGACACTGGAAACATGGAGGCTGATTGGGAAGATGGTTTAATGATAAACAGAAGCACATGGGCTCCGGTGCAGCTGACCGAGATTGGGGGGTATTTATACTTTCTGTTTGGCTTTGCACTTGTGCAAGAAGATGTTTTCTATTGGCTGTTGCCAGACTCCCATGGAGCCATATACAAATCCTAGGAGTTTTTCTGAGCTAACTTTGGTTGAAGTTTGGGCTGATGTAAATGAAGGGGTGTTGGGCAATTCCTATTGTGGCTGAGGGCCAAATCTACCTTTGCTCAGATCTTGCTGCAGGGAATTTGCTTATGAATAGAGTTATCTATCTCTTAAGTGCTGACATCTGCTGAGAGCTATTAAGAAAGGTGGGGGCTGCTTTCCATTTCCAAGAACATATTTCTCAATTTCTCATCCAGGGGCTTGTGGGATAGCGGCTGTGACTGTACAATTAAAGCTGCACCTCTTTTTTTCACATGGCTCCCTAAAACGGACTCTGTTTTCACCGAGACTCTCTAGGATTTTGCCTCTTTTAAAACTGGGAAAGGACAGTTAATTTTACCAGTAAACAATTTGTATGAGAGAATGAATTAAAAAAAAGCTCACAAAGATTTTCTAAGTTCCTTGATGGGCTTATTTCATGCATACATGCACGCACACACGCACAAACGCACACACACACACCTAGTTATTAGGAAAGAAGTATCTTGGTTTTTTTTTCCCTTCTTGGTATCGGTGATCTTGATTTCATTTGCAAGTATATCCTTCCTGATCCAGAGAAAGTTGGGGATTTTCCAGGAAACTTTCTACAGAGGAAACCTTTGAAATGCGAGGACCTGTAGTAGGGAGAAAGAAGGAAAAGGAGAGAGGGGGGAAAAACCTATATTACAATAACAGTTGTCAAGATCTCTTAATTAAATGGCTTGTAGGAGGTTTTAGGTAGACAGAAGGGACATATATCACACAGGCTGTTACTACATTATGTCTGTAATTTACTGTCACTCAGTTCTGTGGTTGCTTGTTTTTTTTTTTTTTTTTTAAAAACAATACACAAATGCTGTCCATGACCATTTGTGTTATCTAAATGTCTGTGTATGTTCCAGCCTAACTCTGGAACGCCTGGAGCAATTTCAACCAAACTTGGTACACAGATTATTTAGCCTCTGGAAACAAATACTGTGAGGGTAAGACACCCCTAACACCCCTCAGGGTGTGTGTTCCGTTAAGACATAGCCTGTTGTGCCTTAAAACAGTTTCTACAGTACTGCCTTAAAATGGCCTCTACTGTACAGTGCTGTGGAGTTGCCATGGTAACGGCTTCACAGTACTCCACAAGGGGGCTTCCTCCGGTAAGGGGGGAAAATCCAACATTAGAAATTGCAGCAAGGTTCATGGAAGGAAGGTTGGGATAAATAAATACCCAGGCAGCTCCGGGTTATCAACTAGTTGTTAAATTAAAAATGTGAGAATCTAGAAGACCTCAGCATGGCATATTGGTGATAAATAATCGTATTTTTTTTACATTGCTTGTAAGCTTTCCAGAAGCTCCATCTGGCACCATTTAGTGGAAAACTGATGACCCAAAAATGAAGAGATTTTGGGAAAGCCACAATGAATCGATTTACGAAGGTTCAGGCAGATATGCTGATGGACTGATAGTTGAATGTACACTCCTTGCTAATCTGCCAAATATTATTCCCCGCTTCAAATGATTACAGGTAGTCCTCGACTTACAACAGTTCATTTAATAACTGCTCAAAGTTACAACGTAAAAAGTGAAAAAATTACTCGTGACTTTTTTCATACTTAATCATTGTGGCGGCATCCCCATGGTCACATGATCAACATTTGGACACTTAGCAACTGACTCATATTTATGACGGTGGCAGTGTCCTGTCCCATGGCCATGCGATCACCTTTTGTAACTTTTTTGGCAAGCAAAATCAATGGAAAGCCAGATTAATGACTTTATTACTTAACACCTGCAGTGATTCACTTAACATCCATGTCAAGAAAGGTCATGAAATGGGGCAAAACTCACTTAACAAATGTCTCACTTAGGAACAAGTGAGCTGAATTGGGCTGAATTGTGTCTGTATGTTGAGGACTACCTGTAATTGATTAATTACCTGTCTTAGCATTGTCTTCAGAGATTTCCTGATTTCATTTAATTATAGGACCCTTTAGGTTTAGGTTTTGTTTTATTTATATGCTGCCCTATTCCCTGCGGGACTCAGGGCGGCGCACAAACCCAAGGAGGGAAAGGGAAACACAAAGACTACAAATACAAGGCATTTAAAAACAACCAACAGCTACACGATTCGAGAGGGGAAGGGAACTCATCAACCCCAGGCCTGCTGACACAGCCAGGTTTTAACAGCTTTTCGGAAGGCCTGGAGAGAGGTGAGGGTCTGAATCTCTGCGGGGACTTCGTTCCAAAGGGCCGGAGCTGCCACAGAGAAGGCCCCCCCTCGGGTAGTAGCCAGATGACATTGGCTGGTAGACGGGACCCGGAGGAGGCCTGCCCTGTGTGATCTAATGGGTCTTTAAATGTCTGCACCAGGGGTGTCAAACTCAAGGCCCGGGGGCCGGATTTAGCCCATGGGGTGCTTAGATTTGCCCCACGGGGGCCACCCTGGAAACAGCGGAGGACCGTCCCACAGTGCCTCTGCCAGTGAAAACGGAGCTCAGGAGGGCTGTGGGTGGCCCTCCCGACTTCCGTTTTCGCTGGCAGAGGATTTCAGGAGGCCGTCTTGACTTGACTTGAGTCTTTAGCGTCGGTACGGCATCGCCAATCCCTTCGCTGTAGAGTCGCATGCATCCCGAACCATCGCCACCCATTGTTTGCGATTTTGAGCGGCAGTTTGGCCATCTCGTATGGTAAAATGGATTCGCGAGAGGTCTTCTTCAATCAGCTTCATCCATGTTTTCCGTGGGGCGTTCTTATGCACCTTCCAGGTTTTGGGCACGGGTGCTTCAATGGTTATTTTGGGCCAGGAGTTGCTGTTCATTCTCCAAACGTGGCCTGCCCATCGCATTCGATTGCGCCTTACAAGTGTTTCGATGGTTGGTTGGTTCAGGCACAGTTTCCGTATATAGTCATTTGTTTTCCGATCATGTAAACAGAGTTTGGGAGCCTGTTCTCGTTGGCAGAGCGCTGGAACCACCACAGGCATCGCCGAGACGAGTGACGTCGAGCTGGCCACGCCCACCCAGGCCCCACATGGTCTGACACAATCCTGATGTGGCCCTCAGTGAAATCGAGTTTGACAGCCTTGGTCTACACTATCGTCTGCATTTTACATTGGAGTTGTTGTCTTGCATATTGGGAACTAGTCAGTTCAAATGGTGTTCCCAGTTACAGAATGGATATATAGATTGCATAGTGGGAAGATGTCAGTTCAAATGATGTGTTTGTGTGAGTTAGATGGAGGGGAGAGATTTTCTTTTCTGGGCAAAAGTGAGTTCAGGTAGGATTGGATGGCTTATTCTGTCCCCAGTTGCGGCCTCCTTAAGTTTGAAAGAGAGAAGGGATAAGTGGCAAGGAAGAAAGCCAAGTTTCTCAATCCACCATCCATCCCAAATGCAAATGTTAGTTTTCGGAATTCCCATCGCTGTAAATACCGGTATATAAAAACTCCTGTCAAGTTATGATCATGCTGTTGTGTTGTGCCTGAAGACACACAAAAAAAAGGCTATTTCGGGAAGGGGGTGTAGCCTGAATTCCTCAGTGTGAAAATGCTCAGTGAAATTACGCAAAGTTCTTGCTGGGAAGGATGTAAATACCATTGAAAAAAGCATTTGCATCATATTTTCCATCTATAAATTAACATTTAGCATTGCTAGCTAAAGTCCAATGTAAATATTAAATGCGTAGGTCACCTAAAAGGGAAAGGGAAAGGTTCCCCTCGCACATATGTGCTAGTTCAGTGTTTCTCAACCTTGGCAACTTGAAGATGTCCGGACTTCAACTCCCAGAATTCCCCAGCCAGCATTCGCTGGCTGGGGAATTCTGGGAGTTGAAGTCCGGACATCTTCAACTTGCTAAGGTTGAGAAACACTGTGCTAGTTGTTCCTGAGTCTAGGGGGCGGTGCTCATCTCTGTTTCAAAACCGAAGAGCCCGCACTGTCCAAAGATGTCTCCATAGTCATGTGGCCAGCATGACTAAACACTAAAGGCGCACGGAACGCTGTTACCTTCCCACCAAAGGTGATCCCTATTTTTCTACTTGCATTTTTACGTGCTTTTGAACTGGTAGGTTGGCAGAAGCTGGGACAAGTAATGGGAGCTCACTCCATTATGTGGTGCTCGGGATTTGAACCACCAAACTGCTGATCTTTCTGATCAGCAAGCTCAGCATCTTAGCCACTGTGCCACCACGCCACCACATCCCTTGTAACTTACCTAGCACTTTCTAAATTTAAAAAGTAGACCCTTTTCCCCCTCCAAAATTATCTTAAACATTGACTTTCCTTTTGTGCACATAAGTTGGGACTGTTGGAGTGGTGGGTTATGACCGGTACACCCCGGAATGGGCGTACCGGTGCCTGCCGGGAGCACCAGGTACCGTTCCGGTACGGTGCTCCGGGGAGTCCACCCGTCCGCCTGCGCTCCTTACCAATATTTGAAGTTTTGGGTGGTTCCGCGCATAGCGTGTACGGTGCATGCGCAACGCTCCGCCGGGCAGTAAGTATGCATGCATGCGCTCTGCGCACGTTCATGTGGCGGACGCCTGGCCCTGTTTCACCGTACTGGTTGCAACGGGATCCGGAACCCACCACTAGACTGTTGATAACCATTGCCTTGTAATTGTCGTGTGTCCTCCAGTTTGCCTTGTGACAGTGTAATCTTCTCCAGGTTCACAACCACTGCAAAAATCCAGCTTTTCCTGGTTGGTGAAGCTCACCATGAAAGTGCTAATTGAACCCATCTGAATGGGATCAAATTGAGGAATGTACTGTACATTTAGAATGGCAGCCTGAACCGTGCTGTTGAATATTTTCTTTTTTCCACTTCCTATTATGGTTGTATGCTGGAACCAATGTTTACTTTTTCGAAAAGGAAACAAGGCTGCTCTGAATTTGCTGCTCCTCTGGAAAAAAAATTGGCTTGAGCTACTCCGTCTATCTGAAGCACTTTTGATCTGATCTGCAGAGTTAAGATTGCAGAATCTTAACGGAAATTGTTTGAAGTTGTTTCCTTTGTCTAATTTTGGGCAGGAGCAAACATTGGAAGTTTTCATTATTTTCAAGAATCCAAAGCAATTCATAGTCCAAATTCATATCCTTCTGAGATGTTGAGTAGGTTAGCCCAGAATTAATTATGGGTGGCTAAGCAGTCCGTAAAGGATGATTTATAGAGACGCGGTGGCGCAGTGGCTAAGACACTGAGCTTGTCGATCAGAAAGGTCGGCAGTTCAACGCTTCGAATCCTAGCGCCGCGTAATGGAGTGAGCTCCCGTTACTTGTCCCAGCTTCTGCCAACCTAGTAGTTTGAAAGGACGTAAAAATGCAAGTAGAAAAATAGGAACCACCTTTGCTGGAAAGGTAACAGCGTTCCGTGTGCCTTCAGCGTTTAGTCATGATGGCCACATGACCACGGAGACATCTTCGGACAGCTCTTCGGCTTAGAAACAGAGATAAGCTCCGCCCCCTAGAGTTGGAAACGACTAGCACATATGTGCGAGGGAAACCTTTACCTTTTAAAGGATGATTTATATATTGCATTAAGCTATACATCAAAGATTACAATTCATATATTGCTCATTCATTGAAGTGGTGTAGCAGAAGGCCAGGCAGAGCCAGGAGGTGGAGTCAAGAAAGTAATCAGCCTAAAAGTGTTAAGTTCCTGCAAAGGGTCTAATTCCTCTTGAATTCTGTTGACTCTTATCTAATGCCAATTTAGTGCTGGCCATTAGTCAACTAGATTCTTATGTATAGGCATGAACAATAAATCAGCTTCACTGGAATTTAACATGTTATCCTGATTCTTAATGTCTGACAAGCTAAAACCAGGCAAACCACATTGTAACTCAAAATATTGTGTTGAATCCAAATATTGATTGGAAGTTGGTTGTCTTAGAGGTGGAGAGAAAACTTCCTCTTTTTTTCAAACTTGATGTCCTTCATATATGTTGGAATGGCAAATCCCAGAGTTCTGTGCCAGCTTAATAAAGGGAATTCTGGGACTTGTAATCTTGACATATGGGGGGAATTGTAAATTAGGAAAAGGTGCTTTAATTGCTTCCTCCCATTCCAGAATGGTTAAATGAAAAGAAGTAAGCGAAACTATGATTAACCCCAGCTGGCACTTTCACATAAGAATGATTCCAAACAGGATTTCCACAGAATAATTTTCTTGTTTAAATTCAGATTAAAATGGTGGCGAAACCACTCATAACTTTCCGTGAAAAATTGCGCAGCTTCTTTCTTTGTGATTCAGCTTCTCTTACACTGTTTTCTTGTACTTGGAAAGACTTGCAATCTGAGCTATTTTGACTTTTTCAAAATAAAATAACTACCATATTTTTCAGCGTATAAGACGCACCGGAATATAAGACGCACCAAGATTTTGAAGAGGCAAATTAAAAAAAGAAAGTTTTTGCATTCTGCAGACCCCCCAAAAACGGCCCGGTTTTTTTGCAAAAACGCCCCCCCCTTTTTAAAAGGGCATGAATAGCCTTTAGGAGGCTTATAGAGTGATCCTGGGGATGGGGGGGGGGGGAATTGAGGCCGTTTTTTGCTCATTTCTGCCCTCCCCAGCCCGCAGGAGCACTCTGAAAGTCTCCTAAAGGCTCCATTTTGGTGAAGTGGATGGGGTTTCGGGAGGCAAAAAATGCTGTATTCAGTGTATAAGAGGCACCCAGATTTTCAGCTTTTTTTTTTTTTTGAGGGAAAAAGGTGCGTCTTATACTCTGAAAAATACGGTACATCTAGCTCATGCTTGAACAGTTGATAAATCATCAGTTGAATCAGGCTGTCCTGGTAACACTAAAATATGGATTATAGCCAAGCATTTCAATCAGAGGATGTTTTTCCCCCCTCACACTCTCTCAAATATTTTTATTTCCGCAAAGTTTTTTTATTTTATCAGATCAAATATATACAGGTCCCTGGACGCGACATTTTCCCAGACACTTTTGTAGCTTATCAAGGCCACAATTTGCAGATTGTATCAAAAGATGCTGAGGTTAAACTCAAACTGGGTGATTTTACTGATTTTAAACTCAAAAGAATGTAATTTTATCCTCAGGAAAACGGAAGCGTTGTCTTATTTCCTCCCCTTTTGGTGGTGCAGTTGACTTATAATGTTTACTGCTTGATGTGTTTTTCTTTAAATGACTCACAGCTTCATTATGTTTCTTCTATAATTTAACAATATAATCCCAGATGTTTGAATGTGTAACACGCAAATGCTTTTCATTGGGTAAGGGACAGGCTTCAATTTGGCTTTTTCTCTATGCCTTGAAAGACGATCAACATTGCAAGATGGAAGCTGCAGCTTGCAGTTGGAAGTACCGTGTTTTTTGAACTATAAGATGCAGCGGAGTATAAGACGCACCATGATTTTGAAGAGGTAAATTTTTTAAAAAGGTTTTGCACTCTGCATGCCTCCCAAACCTTCTGCACGCCTCGTTTTTTGCACACAAAAAGAAAAGAAAAAGAAAAGGGCATGCAGAGGCTTTGGGAGGCTTGTAGAGTGCTCCTGGGGGCTGGGGAGGGGAAAAAATGAGCAAAAATGGCCCATTCTTTCTCATTTTTGCCTTCCCCAGCCCCCAGGAGCACTTTGCAGGCCTCCGAAAGCCTGTGCATGTCCAATTTTGCAAAGGGGACAGGTTTCGGTATGCCAAAAATGCTTATTCAGTGTATAAGACGCACCCAGATTTTCACTCTTGTTTTTTGGGGGGGGAAAGGTGCATCTTATACTCTGAAAAATACAGTCTCAAGAAAGTCTGAAAAATACAGTCTCAAGAAAGAACAGTCTCCGGCTGTTCACCAGTCCTTGGAAGATGCTTTGTCCAATAGATAGAAGAAAAGATGCGTTTTGGTGAACCTCCAAAACATTGTTTGGAGGATGTGCCCACTTCCCCTTCCTCTTTTAGATGAGTTTCCTTTTTTAAAAAAAAAGAGTGGCTAAAATTAGCTGGAGAACTCAAAAGAATATATAATCAAAAAGAGATAATGTGTCTGTGAAGTCACTCAAAGACAGGACCAGCTCCAAGGAAATGTGTGGGGAATTGGATCATTTGCATGCAATCCAAGATAGTGTCTGATGAATTCTGTGTTGTCGGTAGATCTAGGCAGGTGACAAACTTGAGTTTGTAGTGCTTTCCCTTTTGAGAGCAAACCTGTAGCTGAAATCAAGTTTAGAAAAACTTAAGCATGAACGCTTCTTGTTCTTCTGCTCCAATATGAATAGAATAGAATAACACAGTTGGAAGGGACCTTGAAGGTCTTCTAGTCCAACCCCCTGCTTAGGCAGGAAACACTACACCACTTCAGACAAATGGTTATCCAACATCTTCTTAAAAACTTCCAATGTTGGAGCATTCTCAACTTCTGGATGCATTGTTCCACTGATTAATTGTTCTAACTGTCAGGAAATTCCTCCTTTGTTCTAAGTTGTTTCTCTCCTTGATTAATTCCCACCCATTGCTTCTTGTCCTGTTCTCAGGTGCTTTGGAGAATAGTTTGACTCCCTCTTCTTTGTGGCAGCCCCTGAGATATTGGAACACTGCTATCATGTCCCTAGTCCTTCTTTTCATTAAACTAGACATACCCAGTTCCTGCAACCATTCTCCAGTCCCCTAATCATCTTTGTTGCTCTTCTCTGCAATCTTTCCAGCATCTCAACATATTTTTTACATCATGACAACCAAAACTGAATGCAGTTTCCAAGTGTGGCCTTACTAGGGCATTATAAAGTGGTATTAACACTTCACGGGATCTTGATTCAATCCCTCTGTTCATGCAGCCTAGAACTGTGTTGGCTTTTTTGGCAGCTGCTGCACACGGCTGGCTCATATTTAAATGGTTGTCCACTAGGACTCCAAGGTTTTGAGATAGTCCATAGCTTTTGTTTCCCTTGTCCAGTGACCATAGCCAAGTTCTTGCATAAAATCCCATAACCCATAACTGGTGAACGGGCCAGTTGTGTTCATCAATGTCAAGCCAGAACTAAATCATCCACATTATAATTTATGGCCAGGCTATTGCATTCAAATTAGGAATTATGATTGGGGCTAGTTGGGATTTACTTGCAACAAGTCAGTCTAGTTCACCGTGGTTTGCTTGTTCCAGTAATCAAAGTTCCTAACCACAGTTTGCGTAGGATTGTACAAAATAGGAAAATAGAATTAATTAAAACAAACATTTGATCGCTTCCTTATAATGAGTCAAAAAGGCAGGAAAGCAGGTAGCTGCAGTTTCCTGATCTGTGATCCGGCCAAGGTTTGGGTCATTGTATTATTTTAGATTCCCATATAACCATGATGGCGAACCTATGGTGCGCATGCCACAAGTGTCACACAGAGCCCTCTCTGCGGGCACATGAGCTGTCGTCCCAGCTCAGCTCCATTGCGCGTGCACCTCCCCGCTGGCTAACTGATTTTTGGGTCTCTGCCACGCATGTGCAGGGGGTGGGACACATGAGAGATGCACGGGCACGCTCGGGGGATAGGGGGGCACACGGGCATGTGAGGGGAGTGCGGTGTGTGCGGCGCCCTCGTCCCCCTGCGGCCCATTTTTGGTCCCAGGAGGCTGCAGAGAGGCCTACTAGGCCCAAAATGGGGGACTTGCTAGATAAGAACAGGACTGGATATGTTCCGTGGAATCTGCTACTATGTGGATACTACAATGTTCTGGGCCTGAGGTCATTTATGGACCCGGATGGATAATAGCCCTTGGACTTATATACCGTTTCACAGGGCTTTGTAGCTCTTTCTAAGCAGTTTACAGAGTCGGCGTATAGCCCCCCCCAATAACCTGGGCTCCTGATTTTATCGGACTTGGAAGGGCGGAAGACTGAATCAACCTTGAGAATTGAAGCCCTGGCAGCCAGCAGAATTAGCCTGCAATACTGCATTCTAACCACTGGGACACCACGGCGTGTAGAAACAGAACTGTGTTGACCTAGTAAAGGTGGAGTATCTTGACCCTGAGGAAGGGAAACTCATTGAGCCTTGAATTGTGCTAGGCCAGTGATGGATAACCTTTTTGGCGCATGTGCGTGCCCCCCCTAATGCAATGAATGTACCAGTGCTTCACCTCTTGTGCATGTGCATGCGTCCTGTCCTCATGCATGCACGCCCCATACCATGTGTTTGCCCCAACCCATGCGCATGTATGCGTGACCCCCAGGCATGACCTGCCCCATGCATGTGTGTGCAACCATGTGCATGCACGCACATCTCCCACATGTGTGCCAAACCTCCCCATGCATATGCGGCAGAGAGCCGAATATCAGCTGGCTGGCAGGTGCGTGTGCATGCGCGGCGGGAACTGAGCTGGGGCAACGGCTCATGTCTCTGCAGAGAGGGCTCTGCGGGCCACCTGTGCTCCATAGGTTCGCCACCATGGTGCTAGCCTCTTGGGTTTTGATCTGGCATCTCATCCCAAAGCTATGGATAGTCCACGACTTAAGGTCACAATTGAGCCCAAAATTTCTGTTGCTAAGCAAGACAATTGTGAATGGAGTTTCCCCCCAATTTTACCACCTTCCTTGCCGCAGTTGTTAAGGGAATCACCGCAGTTGTTGCTCACTCTGTAAATCTAAATAGATCTCTTTTAAAAAGTAGTCGAATGTCAATTGTTTGTTTAGAAGAAGGCCTCTCCTTACTTGAAAGGAAACTTTTATCTTTGGGCAAGATAACCACTCACAGGCTGGTAACATCATATCAAGGAACATGTTTCATTATCTCATTTAAGGCACACAGCTTTGCTGTTTTGGAACCCAACAGGTTATTCGATGCTGCCAACACAACATTGTTTGCCCCATGGAGGTGTGTGTTTAAACGTAGGTGGTATACGAAGTTGGAAAGCTCGGTTTTACCTGTTTACCTCTGTTGGGTAGGTTTTTATGGTAGCTCCCCCGAGGGAGATAAAAGCATGCAGAATGTGAACCCAATAAGGAGGCGGCAGCTCGCGTGGCAAGATTATTCACTTCCTCCTTTTCCTCTTGTTCATCTTGAATGCCTAGATGGCTCATTCTTTAAATGACCCAGCCAATGGCTAATTGGCGATCTCAGCAAACCTGGACTCTGTGATCTGATGAAAACTCTTCCTGGTGTTGTTTAGGATATCTTAAAACCAGTTTGGGAACTGGATTTAGATTTCGGTTCCTTTGGCAGTCTCTTTTGGAGAGGGAATCTAGTTTAAAGTGAATTCTGGCTGTAATGTTAATGCAGGGGTGCATTGCAGTGGTGAATAATTTTTTTCCCTACTGGTTCTGCGGGCGTGGCTTGTTGGAGGTCATGTGATTGGGTGGGTGTGGCATGTAGTCATGTGACTGGGTATTTTTTTTTCTTCAAAAGACAGAAACTCACTTTAACAATGTTCTGCTGGAGCAGGGGGTTGGATTAGATGACCTCTAGGTCCCTTCCAGCCCTGGATTGCTGTGCTCTTTCAAGGTATCCTCTGAAGCTGCGTCAAATGCCAGGTTTGTGGTCCTTCCTCCCTCTTCTTTTTTCCTCCCTCCCTCTCTCTCGCAGCACCACCTCCCCCCCCAACAAAGCATTTTTTCCCTGCCTATTCACCTTAACCGGCAGAAAAGAAATGCTTTAAAAAGCGGGGACAAAGCTTCCGACGATTGTACGGCTCACAGCTGAGTCATTCGATTTTTACTACCAGTTCGCAGAACCAAGGACAATTGTCCCTACCAGTTCGGCCAAACCAAACCGGGCGGAACCGGGAGGATTTCACCCCTGGTACATTGGTAATCTCCTAAAACTTAATAACAAATGTTGAACACTATGAATTAAGCACTATTTCCTGAATAGGTCTGGAACATTTTTTTTTTCATATTTGGTAGTGATGTTTCAGAACTCAACAGTTTCGGAAAGTGATTTATACTAGCGTAAAAGAAATTCTAAAAGTTGTGTTTGTTTTCCAAAATGTGGTTTTTAAGTTAAATATTAGTAAGTCCTGTATTCCCACAAAGTATACTATGCTAGCATTAACTCTTCCAAGGATATCCCATGCTTTCTACTGGAAAGTATGTACAATTCTGTCTGTAGGAGAGCAGCTTATTAAGTTAAAAAAGTTTTGGACCTCTCAGTCCAAAATGTACTTAATTGGATCCAGAATTTAACTTGGCTTGGAAAGCATTTTTGGATATAATTCCAAATACAAGCCAGTACCACATCCAAAATATCAGTTTGTCTTAATATAAGAATGTAATCCTCAAGTTGTGAAATAATTGTTAAATCAGAATAGATCTTTGAATGGAATTCGATCTGATGGTAATATTCATATACCAGTGATGGCGAAGCTTTTTCTTAAGGCATGCCATAATGATGCGCGCTTGCGCTATCATGCGCAATTTAATCCTCACACCAATTCAATCCTCTCGCCCAGGTGCGCATGTGTGTGCGACACCCCCCCCGCCATGTGTGTATGACTCCTCCCCAGGCTCCGGAGGCTTTCCTGAAGCCGAAAACGGATCGTTTCCGAACTTCTTGTTGGCCAATTGGAGCCGTTTTTTGGAGGTTTTCCTGAAGCCTGGGGAGGCCGAACTTCCGGTTGGCGCATTGGGCCTGTTTTTCGCCCTCCCCAGCCTGCGGAGGATTTCCTGAAACCTGAGGAGGGTGAAAATGGTCTCCCCTGGCCCTCCAGAAGGCCGAAAATCAGCTGGCTGGCGGGTGCATGCACGCCGGAGCTGACTGCTGGTGTGCCAGTTAATATAGCCCGCCTGCCACCTGTGGCACGCGTGACATAATTTCGCCATCATGGTTATTTACCGTCAGGATTTTAGTAACAACCTGTCGCTTTTAAAATGCTGTAATAGATTGAGTTGGTAAAAGGAATGAATGAAATATTGACAATTTTAACCTTAAAAATGCCTGGAATATGTTGTAGATATACATAGTCCTTATTTACAACAATTCATTTAGTAACCAAAGTTACAGTGAGTTCGGATCATTTTCAAGCCAAAGGTGGATTGCTCCCAGTTCAGCCAAACCGGTAGTGGTAATTTAACCTGGGTCGCATGCGAAGCGAACTGGTACCAGTTCGCGTAGAAACCCGCCCCTGACACAAGCATTACAGGATACTTGTGGGTTATGTGATCAAAATTCAGATGTTTGTCAAGCCAGGCTGACTGAGGAATTCTGGGAGTTGAAGTCCACAAGTCTTAAAGCTGCCAACTTTGGAGATCCCTGGTCTACTTGTATTATAGTGTGAAGCCTTTTTAAATGAAGGTAGAGTACTTGGATCTGTTTCCGATCATGTAGTCATTACTTGAGATTTACAGATTTGGAAATCACTGAAAGAAGATTTGGGAATGATCCACTTTCGAACTTTTATTGCAAGTTTACTAGACTTCTAATATTTTATAAGAAAATTTCTTTGCTGAATTAGAACTAAAATGACAATTCCAGAGCCAATATGGTCTGGTGGTTAAGGCACCAGGCTGGGGACTGTGAGTTCAAGTCCTGCCTTAGCTATGAAATCCTACTAGGTAACTTTGTCCCTTTCTCTCAGCCCCGGCCACCTCACAGGTTGGTTGTTGCTCTGCGGAAAATAGGTGGAAGGAGCATTAGATATATTCGCTATTTTGAATTGTTTGCAAAAATTAAAAAGGCAGTATATAAATATAATAAAGTAATAAAACAAAATAAACTATTCTGGCCTTTAGAATGTGGATCAAATCCATGCTCCATATTCTCTTTAGGTGACTAAATTGGGTGCACCCAGTGCTGAATCAGCGATCCCAGAACAGTGAGTCCTGTTAGAGAGACAGCGCTCAACTTCTATTTTTCAAAACAGTGATTTTTTTTTAATACAAAAGTCAATATTGTTGAATTTGGGGAGCCTCCCTTGCTCGAAAGGCCATTGTAAGTTTTGGTCTACCAACTCAATAACCGTCTCCTAAAAATGGGTGGGAAGAATAACATCAGAAGCCCCAGTTCTATGCTGTCCTATTTAGCCACGTTTTCTAAGCTGCGCACGTGCGTGAAAACTGCACATGCGAGCAAAGCGCATGCGTGACGAGGCTGCGCACATGTGCAGACAGTGCACATGCTGACAAAGTAAGTGTGCGTGCAGATGGGGCAAACCTGTGGTAAACTTACGTGAATCCCATCTCTGAATAGCATTATTGGGATAATTCCAATGGAAGGGATAAAATGTGGACTTTTAAACTTCTGCAAAGTTTAAGGTAGCAAGTGTGCCAACTTCAGCATCTACATTTCCTCTTTTTAGAAGATTTATTTCCAGGAAGCTACCCAGGCATTATCAGAACAAACAGGCACTAGCATGTTGTAAAGAAAAGCTGTATAGTAAGTTTTTCAGCTGAGCGAAGGCACCTATTTTACTCTCTAACACGCCCCAAAGACTGCAGATGTTTTCTTTACTGGGTGATATATGAGTGTCCCCACCCTGAAACAAAACCCCAACAATTTAATTTTTTTAAAAAAAATTGGCGTCTTTTATTCTTTCCATGTGTAAAACTGTGTAATAGTTTTAATATAAAATAACAATAGCTTTTTAATACGAAAATGTTATTCCTTGTGCCCAAGGGCTAACATTTAAGAGACTAGAGAGAGGTTTGTCTTAAGCTGAGCAAATATTTAATTTTCAAAATGAGGAATCTCCAGGATTCAATCTCATTCTTGGGAAAAAGGCAAAAATTGTTGAGTAATGATAATTTAGGAAATTGAGGCCAAGCAAACAATCTTGGGAGGAAAAACATTTATGCAATGAATCTCCTTGTTGTTTTTGTACTGTCTCCCTTGCTTTCCCCCCTCTAAAAGCGTGAACATATGGAAGAGTCTTTAAACCGTAAGTCATCACTCTGGTTTTTATGATATTAATGTTTTTTTTCTCCTTTTTTGGTCCACTTTTATTTTGTTCTCTAATGAAATGAACAAAACGTGAACGTTTTTTGGTGTCCTGGAATCTACAACCTACAGTTCCATCTGCAGTAAGAATTAAAAGCTCTTTTAAAGTAAATTCAGTTAGCCAAATGTAATTACTTTTCTTTCTTTTTTTTTCAAATATACTTTTTTTATTTTCCATTTTCATAACATACAATCACATGTATACTATTACATAGCCAATATCCTATTGTATTAAGTGGTAATTACATCAGTTCCTCTTGTCATCAATGCCCAGAAAGATAAAAACCCATTATTAGCTCTTCTGCTCTCCATACACCTCTTTCTTCTACCTCTCTCCTACCTCCTTTCTTCCCTCCATCATCCTTTTCTACTCTACTTCCCCTTCCTTTCTCCTTCTCCTCTCTCTACATTCCACTCCTCCTTATCCTCCTCATCTTCCCCACTTACCCTCTCTCCTATCCCTCTCGTCCCATCTTTCTTCTCTCTTCTATTTCCCACTCTTCCTCTCCTTGGTGTATTTCCGCTTCTGAGCAAACTCCAATCTATGTTGATGGTATTTATGCTTCCGTATCAATATACTTAACATATCCTAGTTTTAAAGAAAAAATAAGAGAAGACAGTATACATGTGCAATCATATTACATTAAAATCTAACACCCCTCGTCAAACCTAATGTAATTACTTTTCAAGTAAATTGCCCTTTCACATCAGACCTGATGATTTAGATCAAGGGTGTCAAACTCGAGGCCCGCGGGCCTGGAAACGGCAAAGAACCAGCCCGCGGTACCTCTGTCAGCGAAAATGGAGTTCTGTTTTTGGCTGCGACAGCCTCCTGCTGTGACTGCATCCAGCATCCCTCTGCCATTTTTTTCTGGCAGAGAGCTTGGGCCACCACAGGCACACCCGACAGGCATGACAAGCTGGCCATGCCCACCCTGCCCCCCTGAGGTCAAACCCAACTCTGTTGCGGCCCTCAATGAAATCGAGTTTGACACCCCTGACTTAGATAAACTGAAGCATTTAATCTTCTTAAAGTTGCAGATGGAATTCAGATCAATGATGGGCGCTATACAAACAGACATATGGGTGTGTTTCATTTTGTCAAAGAATTTTTATTTTCTTCTGGAGAAAATATCCAGCGATTTGGAAATTTCCAAGATACTGCTACTCTCATTTTGAGTCTAGGGTTTTGCCAAAGTAACTCCAGAGGGCTCACGTCACCTAACAACTTTATAAAAAAAAAAGAAATCTAGGTAAGACTTATGAAAGCTGTATAGTGTCTATGTGGGAAGAGAGTGGACCAAATCCTGATTCATTTTATTCTAGTTATACAGATGGTCCTCAACGTACAACCCAATTAATACCAACATTTCTGTTGTTAAGCGAAACAGTTGTTTAGTAAGTTGCACCACATTTTACAGCCCTTTTTGCCATAGTTGTTAAGTGAATCATTGCAACTATTAAGTGAATCATGCCATTAGTAAGTAAATCTGGCTTCCCCATTGACTTTGCAATGAGGACGATGGATGGACGGATGGATGGAAAGCAATAGATCAGGGATGTCAAACTCGTATCATGCCTTTTCCCCCTTCACTAAAACAGGGATGGACGCAGCCAGTGCGTGATGCACCTGGTCCATGGGACGGCAGTTTGACACCCCTGCAATGGGTGGAAACTAGTCAAGGAGAGAACCAACCTAGAACCAAGAAGAAATTTACAAGACAATGAGATCAATTAACCAGTGGCACCACTTGCTTCCAGAAGTTGTGAATGCTCCATTACTGGAGGTTTCTAACAAGAAACTGGACAGGATATTTGTCTGAAATGGTATAGGACTATGATGGCGAACCTATGGCTCGCATGCCTGAAGTGGCATGTGGAGCCATGTTGCCTGGCATGGGCGGCATTGCTCGTTCCTCTTCCGGGTTTCTGGCACACAAGCACAGGAACGTGCGACGATCACCTGGCCTTTGTGCGTGCAGCAGTGCTGGAAACCAGAAGAGCTGGTTATCATGGGGGCACCTAGGTGCTCCCATGTTACACCCCTTTTAGGCGGCCTGCACTGGTTGCCGGTTGTCTTCCGGGTGCGATTTAAGATACTAATGATGACCTTTAAAGCGCTCCATGGCTTATGCCCAGGGTACCTGCGAGATCACCTACTGCCAGCAGTAGCCTCCCACCGTCCAGTGCGATCCCACAGAGTTGGCCTCCTCAGGGTGCCGTCGGCCAGACAGTGTCGGCTGGCGACCCCCAGGGGGAGAGCCTTCTCTGTGGGAGCGCCTTCCCTCTGGAATGAGCTGCCCCCGGAGCTTCGTATAATCCCCGACCTCTGGTCCTTCCGACGCGCCCTAAAAAGTTGGCTTTTCCAGGAGGCCAGCCTGGCCTGAACAAAACAAAACAAATTATTGATCATTGTTAATTTTAATTCGATTTTTTTTAAAAAAAATGTTATTGTCAATTCTAATTGGGTTTGTTTGGGATATTCTATTTAATTCTTTTTTTAACCTTTGCATTATGTGTTTCTTTTAATGTTGTATGCCGCCCTGAGTCCTTGGGAGAAGGGCGGCATATAAATCTAATAAACCAAACCAAGCTGGTCATGCTCACGCCGGCCAGCTGATCATCGCGTGCTCATGCACACTAGTAACCGGGAGATTAGCTGGCCAGTGCGCATGCCGAAAACCAAAAGTTCATTTTCCAGCACGCGCATACCCCCTGGGCAGCTTCTCTTCCGGGTTGTGCCTCAGACGAGCATACCCGCACACTCCCTATTCGGCACTCGATGCCAAAAATGTTCGCCATCACTGGTATAGGGTCCCCTGCTCAGGCGCGGGGTTGGGAAGGCCTCCAAGTCCCTTCCAACTCTGTTATTCTTTATTTTGCATAACCTCAGAGCTACTGTATATAAACAGGGAGCAAGCCACACTCATTAGCACTGATGACATTACCTAGTTCAGGGGTGTCAAACCTGCAGCTCATGGGCCCGATGCATCATGCGCTGGCCATGCCCACCCACCCCCCGGTTTAGTGAAGGGGGGGGAGTCGCGATACGTCATGTGACGATGACAAACTTTGACACCACTAGTTGATCAATGAAAACAACCAAGCTCGGAGCTTGTCAGAAGCGGGCTGGGAAGGTTACCAGTGATGATAGCTTGACCCCAGGACTACTGCAGCTGTCATAAATATGAGCAAGTTGACAAGTGCCCGAATTTTGATCCATAACTGTGGAGATGCTGCAAGTGTGATAACTGGTCCTAAAGTTCCTTTTCTCAATGCCATTGTAACTTTGAACGATCACTTAATGAATGGTTATAAGTCAAGGATTATCTATAGTTCATTGTTCTCAGAGTCTGGACGTTGTGTAGTTTTATTGTAAGTGTGAATGAAAAATTTACACTACAGGGACACGGTGGCTCAGTAGCTAAGACGGGTTAGGGAGTCACACAAATGGGCTGGAATTAATTACAGTTCCACAATTTGAAGATTTACATGGGGCTATGAAGCCCTTTCCAGTGGCTAAGATGCTGAGCTTGTTGATCAGGAAGGTCGGCAGTTCGGCGGTTCGAATCCCTAACGCCGCGTAGCGGAGTGAGCGTCTGTTACTTGTCCCAGCTTCTGCCAACCTAGTAGTTTGAAAGCAAGTACAAAATGCAAGTAGAAAAATAGGGACCACCTTGGTGGGAAGGTAACAGCGTTCCGTGCGCCTTCGGTGTTTAGTCATGCCGGCCACATGACCATGGAGACAGTGCTGGCTGTTTAGCTTTGAAACAGAGATGAACACCACCCCCTAGAGTCGGGAATGACTAGCGCATATGTACAAGGGGAACTTTTACATTTACTAAATGAAAAATGTCACTTTCCAACTGTCTGTATCATTGGAAGAAGATAGTGGAGCCCACATGGGGATGATTTAACTTTTACTAACTTAGCTGATTTTGGCGTAATGCAGTGAGAGAACCCTACAAAAGGCTTGTAAATAATAATTTAATTATATTACATTTGAACTAGATTTGAATGCCTCTTGGCTAAATATTGGAGGAAGCAGCTATAATTATGCAAGAATGGAAGCTAACCTAATGAATGAATGAATGAAGTAATTCTTTATTAGGGCAAAAGGCCAACCACTTAAAATAGCCCACAAACATTAAAAAGTCCACCCCATAAACAAAAATTCTAAAACAGTTATTAACTTAATGAAACTGAAGGAAGAGAACAGACTTAGTGTAGGAGAGCTAGAAATCGGAGTAGTCTGGTTACTTCTTTTCTGACTAATGCATTTTATTAAAAGGCAAAAACTTTCATGTAGCTCACCAACACTTCTGCCTTTTAATAAAACTTGTTCGTTGGAAAAAATGCAACCAGACTCTTTCTGATTTTTAATTTAATGAAGTAGGAAATGAGAGTGGGAAATGACTGAAAGAGAGAGCGAGCTGGATGATAACTCTTAATGATAACTCCTAATTTCTTATTTTGTCCCATAAGCTGTTCCGCCAAATTTTGTAGTGTGTTGGTCAGTATTCTACAACTTGGCGGCTTGAAGATGTGTGGACTTCAATTCCCAGAATTCCCTGGTCAGCCATTTTGACTGAGGAGTTCTGGGAGTTGAAGTTTTTACATTCTCAAAGCACGAAAACCATTGTCGCCGAACAGGGGTGTCAAATTCATGCTTAGATCTGACCCACGGGGCCACTCAGGAAACAGGCGCCACCACCTCTGACACAAGTGATGTTGAGCTGGCCACGCCCACCTCAGTCCCCTGTCCCCCCTGAGGTCAAACACAATCCGGATGCGGCCCTCAATGAAATTGAGTTTGACACCCTTGGTGTAGAAGATGCCTATCTGCAAATAGCAAAAATAATTAATTTGGGGAGGCAGGATCATTTGCTAAAATATACTTCTGGTGAAATCTCACATTAGCAAGGTTCAAGGTTCATTTTATTTATATGCCGCCCTATTCCCGGCGGGACTCAGGGCGGCGCACAAACCCAAAGGAGGGGAAGGGAAACACAAAAACTACAACAAAAAGTACAAGGTATTTAAAAACAACCAACAGCCACACGATTCGAGAGGGGAAGGGAACTCATCGACCCCAGGCCTGCCGACACAGCCAGGTTTTAACGGCTTTTCGGAAGGCCTGGAGAGAGCAGATTTCCAGTTCAGCAGTCTTGGGATGCAAATACCAAATTCCTCTCAAGACATGCCCCAACAGAGAAGGCTGTTGCATCCAAAGGACTCTGGACAGGGCAATTAACTCTTACAGTAATTTTATGCCATTTGCAACAATTTACAAGATTTTCATCATGAAATTATTAGACAAATTATGCATGTCGTGGCATTTATACCCCCTTATATCATGGTGTAGATGATGAAAATGGCCACCTGACGTAATTTGAGATTTTGCCGATTCCACAATCAATAGTTTTCTTAAATCAATGTTTAAGTTGATAGCAAATTCCCATAATAATAACAACCATATAATAGAATATGTCCAACTATTTTGACCTCATAAAAATCAAGTGTACAGAAATAGAAATGCTAATGTGTTTTCTTGGCTTTGATACTTATTGTATCTAATTGTTGTAATTATTGCAGAAATAATGTAATTATTCTGTGAATTAATTTTATCCTGATTTTATTAATTTAATAACTTGAATAATTGAATTCACTTAATTTAATTAATTGTATTTTATTAACTTAGTTTCTTTGCTGTGAATTGCCCAGTGTCATTGAGAACCAGGTGGCATCAGTTTAAAAAAATTATTATTATTTAGACAAGAATGTTTGAACAAAATATGAAGACAAAGTATGAAATATTTGTGTATGTGTATGAGAGAGGGAGAGGGGGAGAGAGAGAGAGAGAGAATGTGTGTGTTTATTGACTAAAGAGTAAAATTCTGTCTGGGCCAATTTCATTAATTTTTAATTGTTAGGTATATTAAGACTTTTCTTCTTTTGTACGATATTTTGTTCATCCAGATTTCAGCACAATAGCTTGCACTCAGAATAATAAGTCTCTCTGATGGAATTTGGCACTACCATCCTCTTTTTCATACTGATGACATAAGTGCTAATTTTCTGAGAAAAATGAGGAGAAAGCATTATGCAGACATCGCTCAGCCTCTGAAACGGGACATGCTTTCCTCTTCCCCCAGTAACAATTTGGACCCAGCAGATCAATTGAACTAAAGATTTTGGCAAGCTCTCTTCTTTTTTATTGGTTTCGTTGACGCCAGGAAATTAAGAGATGAATTGGCTTAAAATAGATTTTTCATTGTTGACGACTGAAACCTTGACTGTAATTTCAATTTTTGTATTGCTGGGTTTAATGCTGGTTTTACATTGGAATCTGTAATAAAAGTCGAACAAATAAATGAATAACCAGTTACCCAGGGTATGCATCTTTTAAAGCACAATTTTAGCTTCAAATGCCCCATTTCAAGCTCGAAAAACGGACACTTTGCATTCAGAAATGGATCTTTTCTACTTGCCAGAAATGTTCTAATGTTGCCTTATGCCTTGAGGTCATATATCTGGGAGTCCAGAATGCTTCTGATGAGAATCAAGAAGCATCCAGCATGATTTTAGAACAGGCTGTTTTGAAGTGGAGATATTTTCTGGCCTTGAGGCTATGTCAGTGATGACTAACCTTTTCTGGAGTGAGTGGCCAAAGCGTGTGCGCCCGAACCCCCAAAATGCAATGTGCCTCCTCACGCATGCATGCGTGACTCCCTGCATGTGCCCCATGCATGCGTGTGCAGTTCCCGCACATGTGTCCGACCCACACACATGCCCCTCCCCCACACATGCATGCATGACCCTCACCCACACACAACCCCTACACCACATGGCCTGTTCCCATGCATGCATGCACGGCTGTTGTGACTCAGCAGCAGTCTTCTGTGAGTCTTTTGGGGATTCAAGATTAATTATGCAGCTGAGGCTCGTTAGGGGCATATTCTGGGGATAAAAGGACGGATGGTGCCACGCCCTAGTTGCAGGAGTCAACATTCCTTGGTTCGTTCAACATTGATTGATCATCAGTCGTGGTTTATGTAAGATACACTTGGAAAAGTGCTTCGTTTCTGTAACCCTGATTCAAGAAGACACTTGGAGAAGTGCATTGCTTGTAAGAGTTTTTGTTTGGTATTCTGTTATCTAGTCAGAGACTTTATTTATGTTATTTTTGGGCTCGCTGCCAGTCTGAGCCGAGAACTGATAAAGAGAGTTCCTTTTAAGTTGTTTGCCTGTCGTCTGTTTAACGAGCGGAGAAGGGGGGACAGAACACACGGCAGTGGTGGGTTTCCATTTTGTACTACTGGTTCGCTCCTACGCAATCCGGGCCGATCCAGGCCAAACCGGCAGAAACTCACCTCTGGTGCAGCCCCCCCCCTCCCCGTGAATGCACAGCAGACACCCGAAGGCCAGCTATCATGCGCATCGAAACTATATTGGGGCAACGGCTGACGTGCCATCAGAGAGGGCTCTCTGTGTATGTGATGCCTTACCTGCTAAGTAGAGAATGTCCATTTGGTGTTCAGAGTATGATGCTGATGTGTGAACTGAAGGCCATTTCATTTCATTCTTTCTTTTGGTCTATGAAAAACCTCCTAAAAGACAGGTGAAACCGACTCAGCGAATTTTATACTCAGCAAGTGAAACGAAGCTTTGCATGTCAAAATCAGAATGGTTAATGGATATCTAACAAAACACGTGCAGAAAATGGAAGTTGCATTTTGCTTGGAACCCGAAGCCAAAGCGTCCTACAAAAGGATTTGCCAGATTTTAATTAGAGACGGTTCAGCGCAAAGAAAGCCCGGAACATTTTGGTTGTTACAGGCTTGGGCTGCAACTAAATCCTTGGAGTTCTTGGAGTTGTTTTATAAGATGATGCCTGCAAAGCGACTGGCGGGAGGAGTCAAGCAGGGAATTGGTCTGGAATGTTTATAACGGCACAAATGGGCAAAGCCATGACCCTCCTTTCCCCCAATGCTGTTGAACCTTATCTAGTCTGGTCCAGGCACACACTGCCAGTCCAGAGAAGATTCCTATGTTGTAGGCATGTGCAATAAATTAACTAATTGAATTTTTCATGTGTGCATCTGATTGATTGTGCCTGACAGGCAGATTGTGCAAAAGTGATCCACATGAGCTTCTCTCTGCCTCAGCTACTCTTCTACCCTTCTTGCTAAGGTCTCTTTCCCATGCTTTCTTCCCTCCCATTTTCTTTTCCTCAGCCATTTTCATCGATGATGTTCCAATGATGCTCCAGCACTACATATCCCATCGTCAACCTTATTTCCCTTCTCCCTCTCAGCCTTTACCCATATCATCATCCAAGAAACGTTCAACCTTTCCTCTCCTGTTGTGGAAATACCCATCTTTCGATCTGTAACCGGAATCAAAACAAAAGGACTCAAACATCTGACATGCTTGTGGTGCAAACCACCCACCTCCCACTCAACTGTGCATCAAAAATAGGGAGTTCTCATCTCACAACAGTTTGTTTAGTTATCATTCAAAGTTACCGAAAAAAGTAACTTATGACCATTTTTATGACATGACTTATGGCCATTGCAGCATCCCCATGGTCGCCTGATCAGAATTAAGACGCTTGGCAACTGGCTCATATTTATGACGGTTGCCATGTCCTGAGACCACGTGGTCAACTTTGGCGACCTTCCGACAAGCAGAGTCAGTAGGGAAGCCAAATTTACATAACAACTGTGGCGAAAAAAAAGGTTGCACAATTGGGCAAAACGCACAACAAATGTCTCGCTTAGCAATATAAATTTGAGCTATAAATTTGTGGTCATAACTCAAGGATTGCATTTCCCAAACATTCATGGCTAGATCAGAATGTTCAGACATTTCAGCTTGTGGAAGCTGTTAGTTTTTTAAAAAAGGAAATTTCCGGAAGCATTGAGAAGAAAAAAATGAGGTTTAGTAAATAGCAAAAGAGAAGTCTAATTCTCTTTACTATTGTTCTTAGAAGAATCTGGAATTAAATTAATAGCAATAGCAGTTAGACTTATATACCGCTTCATAGGGCTTTCAGCCCTCTAAGCGGTTTACAGAAATGGAGCCTAAACAAACAAAAAAGGAGAATATTTTCCAACAGCGCAATAAAAAGAAAACTCAAAATGGTGGTTTTATTGTCTAATATTGTCTAATCCTGCAGGTACTGGTTGCCATAATTCATTCAACGAGGGGATCTTGTGAAATGAATGACTTGTGCTATTAAGCGCACTGACAACGTTCATAATCTTTGTTTGGATTATACAGCTGGAACTGATAGCAGTGTTGCATAAGTAATTACCGTGTTTCCCCGAAAATAAAAGAGGGTCTTATTTTCTTTTGACACCCCCCCCCCCTGAAATAAGTGCTTGGCCTTATTTTCAGAGAGGTCCTATTATTTTTGAGGTGCAAGAAGCGGCGAGTGTGGTCACCTCATGGCTGCTGCTGTGTTGCAATATTTTCAGGGAGGGCTTATTTTAGCGCATGCGCTCAAAAGCCCGATTGGGCTTATTATCCGGGGAGGTCTTATTTTGGGGAAAACAGGGTATTAGACATTTTTAATTCTTAAAACCCCAGAGACTCTTTAAGTCTTGCCAAAAGGCTGCCTTGCTTTGGATAAAGCAGTGGTGTTGAATGCTCATACCTGCATTCAGTGCTTCAGATGTTCCTTTTCAGATACAGCGTATTCCTTATTCCCAGTAATTATTTAGGTGTCTTAAAAAGAGTCCCACAAGGGTTATGCAATTTATGAAACATGGCTGATGGCCAAAAGGATTGTGAATCCCTCAAACTTTACTTGGCAGGTGCCAGAAGAATTAAGATGTACACTTAGCGTGGCAAGGGAGCATTTCACTATGAGAAATTGAACTGTGGGTTGACTGTTTTAAAATTAATGGAACATTATCCTATATTTAATGCCACATGTCTTTTCATTTTAGCGGTTCAGATAATGGCGTTCGGCCAGACAGCTGTGAAGCAGCTCTTACTTAAAGGCAGGGAAAATACACATGTCTAATAAACAAGATGGTTGTGCTGTGTTTTGTTGGTATGTGTCCCAGTCAACCGTTTTTGAAATGTATTGAGATCAGTGGTGTCTTAATATTCTTTGCACACCTGATTTTGAAAGCCTCTCTCTTTCGAAACTTTTGAATGGCCTCTCTGAAGCTTCAATTCTTCCTTTATCAAGCAGGCAAGTTAGATTATTACCGCATTTTTCAAAGTATAAGACGCACTGGAGTATAAGACGCACCAAGATTTTGAAGAGGTGAATTTTTTTAAAAAAGTTTTTGTACTCTGCAAACCTCCCAAACCATCTGCACGGCTCATTTTTTCGTGAAAAATGGGGCATGCAGAGAGTTTGAGAGGCCTGCAAAGTGCTCCTGGGGCTGGGGGGGGGCAAAAATGAGCCAAAAATGAGCCGTTTTTGCTCATTTTTGACCTCCACAGCTCTCAGGAGGACCTCCCAAACCCCCTGCATGTCCATTTTTGTGAAGTGGGTGGAGATTCAGGAGACCAAAAATGCTATATTCAGTGTATAAGACGCACCCAGATTTTCACCCTCTTTTTTTGGGGGGGGGGGGGGAAGGTGCGTCTTATACTCTGGGAAATATGGTAATATCCATCATAGTAGGAGGAGGGCCTTGTTAGTCTAATGTTTGCAAATAAATAAATAAAGGTTTCTGGTAACAACTTTTCTGAGTAACACATTTTATTAAAAGAAGCTTTCATTACCAGCAGCCAATATTCTCTCCTATCTGCAAACAAAAGCGTAACTTGCATTTTCTGGGCTTGCAGCTGGCAGGCAGCTTGCAAAAAAAAAAAGCATAAAAAAATACAAAGGACATTATAAAAATATGAGATAATTCCCATAAATGGCAAACAACAACAAAGATGTTTTTTAAGCACTGACAGTTTGACAGTGCGGTGCAGTGAAAAAGTTGCTGGTGTAAACTATATTTAATTAGATTTCTTCCTTTTTTTGTTACTTTTTCCTTTTCATTTCCTTTGCTTGCTCCGCTTCTCACTCTTTTTACTTTGCATAATGTTGCTTATCTCCAAATAAAATAGCGTGTTGTGTGCATACATATTCAAAAAATTCTCTGGAGAAAAAAGGTCCTAATTGAAGTTTTTTTTTTTTAAATGACCTCTTTGCCTAATAAACTGTTGCCCAAGTAACCTGGAGGGATTTCTTTAAAGAAAGTGCAGAAGGAGCTTGGTGTAGCACCTTTTCAAACAACCCATTTGATGAAAAAGGCAACAAGGGTTTGTGATCTGCAACCCACAATCAGATGCACGGAAGACACTCAATTACAAGGTAGCAAAATAACACAGTCACTAAGAGCAAAAAAACTGCAGAATGCATTTCTTAACTTAAAGACTATGAGTTTAACTCTTAACCACAGACCTGATGTCATAGTGACTGCAACAGTTTTCAAAGTGTTCGGAAAACCCCTATTTTTTAGAAATTGACTGTTCCGCTGCGGATTGAATTGATAAAATTTGTTAATTTGATCAATAAATGAAAATTGTAACTATACAAAGAAAATTTAACAACCTATCCCACCTATTAGTTTCATAGATTAAGAAAATTGTATGAAGGGGTTATTATGTCCTCATGTCTGTAATAGTGTAGCCCAAATAGTACGCCTGTGGTTAAGGGTTAAAAGTACCTCTCTTGAGTTACTAAACATTACTAAATGAATGGCAAGGTTTAGTTAAAGGAAATAAAATATTTGGATTATAGGGAATGATTTAAAAATGTTATACTTTGAGGCTAAAATCTTAAGAGGTTAGAATTAAGAGAATTAAAAGATTTGGGGGCAGGGGAATACTGCATGGAATCCAAACTTTTATTGATGGTTTCCAAAAGGCAGTGTGCCAGGAAGCAGTGACTTCTCCAAATCTCACCTTCCCCATTTAGCTTTTTAGTTCCATGAGTGACCCAACTTTCCTTTAGAGACTTCTGTTATCGATCCCTGACAACCTACTTAATATTTCTTGGCAAATTGAGGTGGAACCCGTCATCATTGAATCAAAGAAGATTTCCCCATCAGAGTCAAAGTCTCTTGCTTCCTGGAATCCCAGTATGTTTTAACTTGTTTAGAAGTGTGTTATGGCAAAGTTAAACATCCATTGCAAAAGCACTGTCAAATTGCTATTGCTGTGGTGTTTTCCTTCCTTCGATACTTAATGTGTGATAGTTTCTAATTTCCCTGTTGGACAGTGATTTTCTCTCCCCTAGATGATTATTGATGGTAGTGTTGTATATTCAGTATTTCTACATAAAGCTTTTAATTTCATAGTCTTGTATCTTAGTTCTATACCAGTGTTGGCGAACTTTTTCATCACTGAGTGGCGAAATGGGAGCGAACATGTGCGCACGCGGGGGAGCACCGGAAACCAGTGTGCACACTGACGAGTGCTACGTATGAATCTTCCAGAAACCGGAAGAGAAGCTCTCCGGTGTGCACGTGCTGGAAACCGGAAGAGCAGTTCCCGGCGCTCATGCACAAGCCGGAAAGCTGAGCTTCCGGTTTTCAGCATGCATGCGCACGCAAGATCACATGCGCGCCGGAAACCGGAAGAGCTAGGGGCGATGGGTGGCATGCCCGGAGAGATGGCTCTGTGTGCACTTCACACAGATTCATAACAGCACTCATACGCATCTTCTTTATAGGTGCTGATTAGAATATGACAGTAGGTACATTGTAAAAGATAGCTTGATTGGTCATGATGATGAAGTTACAAAACGGGAACATCAACCCAACAGCTTGCAAAATTGAAAATAGAATTTTTTTTTTTTAAGTGATACCCTCATTTCCTGATCCTACAAAATCCATGGCTGGGTTTCCCCCCCAAATGATATATCGAAAGTGTGAGATTGTCAATGATTAAATCAAAACATTCAATACCTGACATATTTGTTCTTTGAGGAACGTTTAGGAAAGACTACAGGTCTAAAGCCCTCACACATTGAAGTGAAAATCTCATTTGCAATGTAACAATAAAAATGTTTTTTTTTTTGAGTTTTGATTTGCAATACCTCCAGAAACGCCCATCAGACTTCAAATACTCCTTTTGAATGGACGAGGGTTTCCATGTTCTCCATTTGTTAATAAAAGAGAGCAAGTCTTAGCTTGTTTCCATCCGGAAACTTCCTTTGAACGACGAAGTTGGCCACCGTTGAGTAGGCAGAACAGATAGGAATCCCAAGTTTTATCTCCCAACCAATTGATCGGTTGATACTGAATTACATTTAGACAGTAATTTCCTATTGGCATTAAGAACACCGAGACTTACTTGCTCTTGGTTGCTCTCGTAGTAGATGAGTCTTACGTACTGAGAGAGCTGGTGAAAAGCAATTCAACAGGTTCTGTTGGTATTGCACAAGCCAATTGAACGCCACAAAGATTCACAGGATGAGTGAACCTTGAGTGGATTCAAGCTGGCAAAGACCTCTGAATCCTTGCAGCTTTGATTCTTAATAACACAAACACAAACACACACACAAACACACACCCTGGGATGCTGTGTGAGCTACTTTGTTTACTTAGGACTGTTTGTGCGGTGGGTTAATGCAACGGCAAGATGTTACAAGAGATTGCCTAGATCCAGTTATTCTGGTCTCTAGATTATAGTACAGTTGCATTTATTTATTACGTTTATATTCTGCTTTTCATTCAGGAACACAAAGTGGTGTACATCGTGTTCTCTTCTCCAGTAGGCTGAGTGAAAGAGGATATTTGGCTCCACGTTATTCAGGGAAGAAGGAACGTAGTGGAATCCTATAGAAATTCGGTTGGGTGCTGATTTTGTAGCAAAACTAGTTGAAAGCTAAAGTTTGAAATGATGCTATTGATCAATGTCTCCAAGTCTCTAAAGAAACTCATCTTTGGGCAATTTTTGTAGCTCAGGTGGAAGAAAAAGACCCACTAAAAATACATCTTCACTTTTATGTTTGGATTCAATTGAAACAAAGGTCCCTGAATAAGAATAAGAACAGAACAGAATTCTTTATTGGCCAAGTGTGGACACACAAGGAATTTGTGTTTGGTGCCTATGTTCTCTGTACATAAAAGAAAAGATATATTGGTCACGAATTATAAAGTACAGCACTTAATGATAGTCATAGGGTAAAAATAAGCAATCAGGAAACAATCAGTAAAAATCTTAAGGATACAAGCAACGAAGTTACAATCTTGCAGTCATAAGTGGGAGGAAATGGGTGATAGGAACGATGAGAAGACTAACGGTAATAGTAGCGCAGATTTAGTAAATAGTTTGACAGTGGCAAGGGAATTATTTGTTTAGCAGAGTGATGGTGTTAGGGGAAAAACTGTTCTTGTGTCTTGTTGTTCTGGGGTGCAATGCTCTACAGCGTTGTTTTGAGGCTAGGAGTTATGCAACACGTAACTAAGGGTAATGCAATACATTCAAAGAAGGACAGCATTGCTAACACTCCACTTTCAGTTGATGCCACTTCTTCCACTTCCTCTCCCAGGACTTGGGGAGGGCTCTTGACCTGTCCATTGGGATGTCTGGATGCTTCTCTATGCCTTCTTCAGAAGGGAGAGCATTAGCTGGGTGTGCCTTTCTCTCCCCAATAGGGCCATTTGCATGCGACATTGTGGTTTCCCAAGATGTGACTTGGTTGGTTGGTGGTGTTCTGTCCAACCTATGTTCCTCCCCGACCTCCTCATTGTTTGACTCTGCTGCCAGCTCCGCAGGCTGCCAGCGGACCACAAGAGGTGTCTGTGATTAGGTTGATGTTCCTAGGTTGAAATGAATTGAATGAATGCTTTATTGGCCAAGTGTCAAACTCAAGGCCCGGGGCCGGATCTGACCCTTGGGGTGCTTAGATCTGGCCCATGGGGCCACCCTGGAAACAGCGAAGGAACCAGCCCGCAGTGCCTCTGCCAGTGAAAACTGAGCTAGGGAGGGCCATATGCGGCCCCCGCAAGCTCCATTTTTGCTCGCAGAGGGTTGCAGGAGGTTGTCGCAGCCGAAAACGGAGCTCGGGAGTCAGTTTTCACTGGCAGAGCTCTCGGGCCACCACAAGTGCCCCCAAACACAAGTGACATCATGCTGGCCATACCCACCCTGATCCTCCGAAGTCCAACACATGTGGCCTTTAATGCGATTGAGTTTGACACCGCTGGATTAGACACACAAGGAATTTGTCTCTGATGCAGGTTTCTTTCTATGCTTTTTTCTATGCCTTCAGCAGCTAACTCTACAGTTTTTTTTATTTCGCTCACAGATGGCTTTCTGGTCTTCCCCTTAGCAGAAAAAGATCTTCCTTGGCGCAAGGAAGTGAATTCCGTGTACCATCACTTCCTTGCTTTTGTTTTTAGGCACACTGTGCCTCCAAGGATCCTTAGTGCTCTCTGAACTTGCTTGTTTTCTTGCAGGCGTTTTATTACCCAAACAAGGAAACATGGGTACACTGACGATGTTGCCTAGTTTGGCTAATGAAAGGTCTGCAAGGAAACAACCAAGCCAGGGGTGAAATTCAGCAGCTTCTGACAGGTTCTGGAGAGCCAGCAGCGGAAATTTTGAGTAGTTCGGAGAACCGGCAAATACCACCTCTGGCTGGCCCCAGAGTGGGCAGAGAATGGGGATTTTGCAGTATCCTTCCCCTGGAGTGGAGAGGTAATGGTGATTTTATAGTATCCTTCCCCTGGAGTGGGGAGGAAATGGAGATTTTATAGTATCCTTCCCCTGGAGTAGGGAGGGAATGGGGATTTTGCAGTATCCTTCCCCTGGAGTGGAGTGGGAATGGAGATTTTATAGTATCCTTCCCCTGGAGTGGGGAGGGAATGGAGATTTTATAGTATCCTTTCCCTGGAGTAGGGAGGGAATGGGGATTTTGCAGTATCCTTCCCCTGGAGTGGAGTGGGAATGCAGATTTTATAGTATCCTTCCCCTGGAGTGGAGTGGGAATGGAGATTTTATAGTATCCTTCCCCTGGAGTGGGGAGGGAATGGAGATTTTACAGTATCCTTCCCCCAGGAGTGGAGTGGGAATGGAGATTTTACAGTATCCTTCCCCTGGAGTGGGGAGGGAATGGAGATTTTACAGTATCCTTCCCCTGGAGTGGGGAGGGAATGAAGATTTTACAGTATCCTTCCCCTGGAGTGGGGTGGGAATGGAGATTTTGCAGTAACCTTCCCCTGGAGTGGGGAGGGAATGGAGATTTTACAGTATCCTTCCCCTGCCACGCCCACCAAGCCACGCCCACAGAACCGGTAGTAAAAACATGAATTTCACCACTGAACCAAGCTCAGAGAGCATCAAGGACCTCTCATTTCAACCCCCAAGCTACAAATATTCCTGTAGAATTTAAAGTCCCATAATGTGTTTCAAGGTTTTCACTCGCTCCCAAACAAATTAAGATATAAAGAAAAGGCATTAAAATGAGGTTTGGCTGCAGGCAGAGTAAGAATTAGTGGACTGGAGAATCCATTGTATCCTTGACCTATTCATGGAAACTAGTCCCCTTCCAAGTTGGGTGTATTTCATTGACTCCCACCATCATCAGTCAAAAGGAAACTAATGATTAACACCCAACTTTTCCAGGGATGGATGCGTTTTTTGACAGGGTTACGGAACTCCTTGGAAATTGCAAGGAAAAAAAAAGTGGCATTTATATATCATCCTAGCCCAGCCACTTACATAGAAAAAACAGCTGCCTTGAATTAATCTGTTTTCTTGGTGAATAAATATTCTGCTATCAGGGAGTGACAGATTATGACTGGGGTCAATTTTTCGTGGAACTGGAATTTTTCCTTATGCAAAGTTGAAACAGTTATAAGGAAAGATGGGAGTTCTATTAAGTCTGCATTCTTTTCCATGTGCATTGAAGATTGTCCCCTAAATCCTAGAATGAACATGGCTATCTTTTGAACGGTTCTGGATATTGTTGTTTCACGATGTGAAACTCCTCTTTGAGTAGTGTTGAAGAGTAGAAGAGATGAAACATAGTGATAGCATTATTAGCACCCTAACCCACCCACTCTGGGACAGGCCAGCATTATACCATCTGGGCCAGTGGTGGGATTCACTTAGGTTTACCACTGGCTCACCACTGTGGACACACATGGAATGCATCGAAAACGAGGCTACACAGGACATTTTGGAACTGGGGCGGGTGGCCGAGCCCAACCACAGTTTGCTACTACCGGTTTGAGTGAACCGGCCCGAACCGTCTGAATACCACCTCTGATCTGGGCATAAATCAAAGTTGACCTCTACAGAGAAACAGAGTTCTTCTCAGAATAAAAATTGGAGACAAAACACTGTATGAATTCTTCGTTTTCTGATTTGTTCCTCTGGTTCTTTAACACTCCTTGGCTTTGCTCTGAAGGAATCACCAGGGCTTAGTAGAGTATTCTGGATAAGATTTATAGGTGTATTAATTATCTGCAGACCCTACCGAGCTCACTCTTTGGGGCTAGAGCAGGGGTGTCTAATCTTGGCAACTTTAAGACTTCGACACCTGGAATTCCCAAGCCAGACATGGGAGTTTTGAAGTCTACAAGTCTTAAAGTTACCAAGGTTGGACACTGCTGGCTTAGAGAATAAACCCTAGAATTTTACACTCCATGTATTTGGAGTGAGAGATCAATCATTGGTGGGCAAGGGGACCTTGAAGAAAGTTGTTCTGCTTTTACTCTCTCTTACTATCTCATGAAGGATACCCTGTCTTTACCAAAGACAGTGCGTCCTTCGTTAGATAATAAAAGAGGCATCCATGTAGTTCCCTAGGACAGGGATCCCAACCCTTGGGCCACGGCCTACTAACGGTCTGCAGACTATTCAAAACCAGGCGATGGGAGAAATGGGCAAGCATGCACACATGACGCTCCACTTGTGCGAGTGGAGGGTGCTTGTACTTGCATGCAAAGTTTCATTCACGCGAATGGAACTTCGCATGCGAGCACCCTCCCATTGCACAAGTTGAGTTTTGCATGCCAGCACAAGCACTCTACCCTCGTGCGCGAAGCTCCATTCATGTGAGTGGAGGGTGAGCTAGCTTGCTGCTCACACAAATAGCAATAGCAGTTAGACTTATATACCGCTTCATAGGGCTTTCAGCCCTCTCTAAGCGGTTTACAGAGTCAGCATATTGCCCCCAACAACAATCTGGGTCCTCGGAAAGATGGAAGGCTGAGTCAACCCTGAGCCGGTGAGATTTGAACAGCCGAACTGCAGAACTGCAGTCAGCTGAAGTAGCCTGCAGTGCTGCATTTAACCACTGCGCTACCTCGACTCTTTAAATGGAGCTCTGTGTGTGTGCCTCTCAGTTGCACACTCTTCCTCCTCGCGCTGGGCCACCAACGGCTGCCCTGGAAGACAGACTAGAAGTGGTTATTCTAGGATGCTACCTCACTTCCTTGACAATTAACACTGAGCTGCTTTCATTCCTGTATTTATTTCTTATTGTGTGTGTGTGTGTGTGACTACGAAGAAGCTTTTTGGAAAAGATACAAGGGTGCCTAAGGCTTTGCTAAATATGTGAACAACTATTGTTGTCATGACTTTTTTTTGTTGTCACCGGCCCAAATTAACAACCCAACGAAACAGGTCACAGAAAACAGGAAATGCTACAGGTTGGAAATCAGTAGCAAAAAAACTGAAAGGGTAATCTTTTTTCTCTCTCTTTCTAACGGAAAACTGAGTAAAAACAATAAAACGGGGAGGAAATAATATTGAAAAGATACAGACAAAATCAAAATTAAACCTATGGGAGTTTTACACACCCACACAAACGCACAGCGGGTTGTAGTTTTGGTGCAATTTGCAGTCTTAGCCAGGACTTCTCCTACACCAGGGGTGTCAAACTCAATTTCATTGAGGGCTGCGTCAGGGTTGTGGCTGACCTGAGGGGGCATGGCCAACTGGGGGGGGACATGGCCAGTTTGACACAACTCCCCAAACTGCTTGCATTTTTTTCCTCTTTGCACTGGGTAGACCGGGAGAGAGACACGCTGGCCCAATGTTTCCCCTTCGCCTTGGGTAGGTCGCGAACTGAAACAACCCGCCCCTTACGTTTCCCAGGAAGGTCCCGCAGGCCCAATCCAACCACATCACAGGCCCTGACCTACACAGTGTCGTAGCTGTTACCAAACATTTAGTAGGCATTTTATCTCACCTTTATTGCCTCCTGCAGTGGAAATTTCACTCCAGTGGCCTTCCAGAGTATTCCGCTAATGCTGGCAAAACAAATCCATATTTTACACCCCCATTAGTGCTAACGGAAGAAGAAATCATCGATTTAAGACCAGTGACATTTTTCTAGTTCTAGCACAGATGACCCTATAGGGCCTATAAGACGGGGGTTCCCTGGAAATAGCCAACAAACAAGAATTTTATCTAACTCTCGCAGAAGGTGGCAATTAAGAGGTAATCAAGTGATCTAAATTCTTAGCATAGCTTTTTTGTTTGTTTGTTTAAAAACAGAATCATCCAGAGGAAGCAGGTGGATAGTGGTTTTCTAGAATCTGGGGCAAAAAAAAATTTCCCAGTCCTACTACTGGAAATTCTTTTACTGGAATCTCTGTGGTTTACGTGAGAATCTGCTATTTGGGGTATGTGCTTTTCCCCTAAATTATGGGCTGGCTTTCAAAAGAGCAGAGGTGGCATTTTAAAGATTGGGCTTACAAATTTCTTCACTGAAACTCCTTTATGGAGGAGTCTTGTGGTGAGCTACGCAGAAAACGTTTCGGGAAGTGATGGTAATCCTTGTGGCCTAAGCAACACATCCTGATTTAAACCAGCATCTCACAATTCCAGTTTCCCAGCTTGTAGAAATTTCCCCAATGCATACATTCTATAACAGGGGTCACCAAACCTTTGGACCTCAGGGACCACTAAATTCATAATTTTAAATCCCGCGGGCCACTAATATGATCTGCTTAATGATCGGCTGCGTGGGCGTGGTTAGGTGGTCATGTCACAGGGTGGGCAAGGGGAACCTCTACTCGTCCCTCCCCTCCCAGACACTCCTCTGCTCCCCACCAGGACTCCTTAGGGCCCCAATAGGAAGCAGTAGTTGGAGCCACCTTGAGAAAGAGTTGGCAAAACAGCTCAGTCCAAATTGGATCTGACCAAGGAGGAGTTCGGTTTGCCTGAACCGGTAGTGGCAAACTCTGGGTGGGCCCGTCCACCCGCCCAGGCTACAAAATGTCCTATGTAGCCTCATTTTCGCTGCCGCACCCATGCATACACGCTGTGTGCGTGAGGAAAGCACATGCACGGAAGGCCGCACGCATGCGCAGAAGGTGTGCATGTGACACAAGCATGTGCGCTCACAGTGGCGAACTGGCAGTAAACCAGTGAACTCCACCGCTGGACCCAGCCTTTTTCCTTCCTGTCCTTCCCAATTTTCTAAACTGTGTCTAAAAATGTAGTGGAAGATCTCGACAGGCTGGTGATCCGTCATCCTGGGAGAACAGAATCCTACAGAAATTTCCAGTGGAAATCTAAGCAGCCGAGGATTGGATGTCAGTCCTTTGGCACCTCCAGTTTTTTCAGTTTGATGCTGCAAAAACGCTGACAACATTTTAGCATTTTAGCCACTAGTGTACTCAACACTTCTCCCCCTCCACCCTGCCTTCTGTCACCCAAGGATGCAGAGAAGACTTTTAAGTGATTTTGGTGGCATGACGAGCTGCATTTCAAAAATAAAGTAGGGTCTGGTCAAATAGAGTTTTAATTAAAATTTAATTAATTGAAGCAAACATGTATGCATGAAACATGCATTAATTATTTTTTCCTTTCTGTCGCATAGCAGGAAGCCAATATGTGGTAGTAGTTGCAATGACAGACACGTCTAGTGGAGGTCCAAATGCAGGTTTTCTGTCAAATTTATTTTGGTTTAATTAATCATGTGTTGATGAACCAAATGTTTCAGCCCTATCAAGTCAATACAACTCTTGCTAGAATTTTAACAGAATTTTAAAAGGGCGGATGGGGTATAATTGTATGGTACAATTGTTAGTTATAATGAGCTGGTGAGTTTACACAGATCTATTCCTTGCTGGCAGGATTTTTACTTAGTAGAAAACAAGCTGGGAGAAATTAGCAGGAAGGATTGAACCTTTAGATTTGGTCTGAAAAGTGGTATGGGAGTAAATTAGATTCAGAAGTCAATCAAGAACCTTGGCTTCCTGTGGAGATGAGATGCTAAGCTTTTCTAAACACTGCTTTACATAGATCTATCCTTGTTGCTGTTATAATGCTTTTATTTACTGTATTAGGTAAGCTCCCCGTTGGGAAGCGAGTACGTTCAGAGAAGCGTTGTGAGAGTGTTGTTGGAGAACACACAAACCAGCATACAGAGACACTGTAATTAAGCAGGCTTTTACTTTCCTGGAAATAGAGGTATCAGAGTCCATCAAACAGTCCCAAGTCATACACGGATAAGACAGTCAGTCATCAATGTCTTTCAGTTAAGGGATAATCCAAATAACGTAGTCCATATCATACAAACAGTCTGGTTGCTAGCAGTTGCAAAACTTACAATAGCTCACGGCACTTTCTAACAGCCAGCTTCCAAAACACTCAGATCAGATCACCCAGCATCTAACAAACAGAGAGCTAACAGTCATTCTGGCTCCCTCTCTGCTCCCTGGATTGTGAGCCGCCCTGAGTCCCCCCAGGGAAAAGGGCGGCATACAATAACAATCTAAATCTTATGGCCGATTGAGGAAAACAGCAACCAATCACATTTTACAGTATGATTTAAAGAAACAGGTACAGCATTACTATATGATTTATATATTGCCAACCCAACCGTTAGATTATATTCCTAACAAATATGCTCATTGGATCTATAATAGATCTGTGACATGAACAGCATTGAGGAAAATTGCAGGGGAGAAAAGCTCAACCTTTATTTCTGTAGCCTACTTCCTTTTAGCAAACTAGCCTCTTGTAGGATCTACAAGTAGGTTGATTTAAACTTTGTTTAAGCACCTAGGACTGTCATGGGGAACCTATGGCATGTGTGCCGGAAGTGGCATGCAAAGCCATTTCTCTGGGCATGCAAGCCATTGCCCATGGTTCTTCCAGGTTCTGGCGTGCTGGCCAGCTGGTCTTCATGCCTATGGGAGTGCTGGAAACCGGAAGAGCACATGCGCACTAGGTCAGCTGCTCTTCCACTTTCCGGCGTGCACATGCACACCGCCCGCCTGGTCTTCCGATTTCTGGCATGCATACACATGTGAATACCAGCTGGCTGGTGCACATGCGTGTGCTGGAAACCAAAAGATCAAGTGGCCGGTGTACCAGAAACTGGAAGAGCAGCTGCATGTAACCAGAGGAGCAGAGAGCATGTGCACACTCCTGTTCCGGCACTTGGTGCCGAAAAGGTTCGCCAACATTGACCTAGGAGGTTCCGCATATACCAAAGTCCTCTTCCTCCAAATACAGTGATAGAACCAGCTCTTCCATTCTCTGATGGATTGATTTTATTTAAGCGACAATGAGATTTAGCTGTTTCAGATGAAGTGACCAGTGCTCGAAACTGAATCTGCAAGAAAGCTTTCACGTAGCATTCCTAAGGGCCCATGCCAGTGGCAAAAGAGAAATTGAATTTTGGGAAAGGGTCAGTGTTGTTCTTAACTTCATGCAGATCTTTTACTTCAGTGGTCTTGCTCGCCAACATTTTAGGGTCTGGGAGGCCAAAGTGTGAAAGTGGAGGGTTGCATTTAACTGAAAGGGCTGTTTCCCATTTGCCTGTGTCTGATGAAACCATCTCTGGTGCAAATATTGATCTCAGTGGTACAAGAGAAACTTATCGTGTTTTTCGGAGTATAAGACGCACCAAAAGTTTGAAGAGTTACATTTAAAAAAAAAAGTTTTTGCACTCTGCAGACCTCCCAAATCCTCTGCAGGCCTCATTTTTTGTGAAAAACAGGACATACAGAGAATTTGAGAGGCTGCAAAGTGCTTTTGGGGGGGGGGGGGGCTGGGAGGGGGGCAAAAACAAGCAAAAACAGGCCCGTTTTTGCCAAAAAAGGGCGTGCATAGCCTTTAGGAAGCTTGTAGAGGGGTTTTGGGAGGCCAAAAATGCTGTATTCAGTGTATAAGACGCACCCAGATTTTCACCCTCTCTTTTGGGGGGAAAAGGTGTGTCTTATACTCCGAAAAATACGGTAGTCTTTTTTTTTTTTAAGTTTTTTCACAAACATATCATTGCGTGAACAGTGTTACGACTGGGTGGTATATACTTTAGTACAAATAAAACTAGTAAAATTAATCATAGTTTAGGACATTCAACCAACTTATATATTTCTAATAGTAATACATATTTATATGAAGTTGCTGTAGTCATTATTCAATTATTCCATGTTTTCTCTTGTTATTGCTCTTATCTTATTATATAAAAGTATATACAATATCCCCCCTTCTCTTATTTCTATCTCTTATTATAACTTTTAACTATGTCACCCTTTATTAAAAGACATTTTCCTTCTATCCTACCTAACTTCTAGTCATGTCACCTACCTAAAAAAAAAGAAAGGAAAGAGAAAAAGTAAAGCAAATCAGAACAACAACAATAAAGCGAAATCATCTATCCATCGTCTCTTGCCTGCTTCAATACCGTATATACTCGAGTATAGGCCGACCCGAATATAAGCCGAGGCACCTAATTTTACCACAAAAAAAACTGGAAAAGTTATTGACTCGAGTATAAGCCTAGGGTGGGAAATGCAGCAGCTACCGGTAAATTTCAAAAATAAAAATAGATACCAATAATGTTTTGAATATTTATTTCAAAGAAAAAACAGTAAACTAGCGGTGTATTCAATGAAATACTTCACTCACCTCATGATGCTGATGTCCCGCTGTGATGATGATGTCCCGTGCAGCCGCGGGAGCGATGTCCCGCCTCCTATGACACACGGCACAGTGATTCCTATCATTGGATCACTGTACCAGAGGAGGTGGGACATCGCTATGTGGCTGCTTGCCATAACAAGGAGGAGGTGGGACATCGTTGCAGAGCGGCAGGAGGGGGAGGAAGGGGAATCGTAGACAGCCCTGCATTACATTAGAACGTGAGGAGGGTGGGGTGGTGCGGTGCGCGCTGCGCGGCAAACTGACACAGAGGGAGGGGAAACTCACAGGGGCACTGGGCCATTCACGAGTGTCACCCAGCAGCATGGCCCCGCCCCCTTTTCTCCTCCATTTCGGGCAAATTTTTCACTGACTCGAGTATAAGCCAAGGCGGCTTTTTTCAGCCCAAAAAGTGGGCTGAAAACTAGGCTTATACTCGAGTATATACAGTACTTTAATTGCTATGCTTTTTTGACTTGCCTCCCATAATTCCTCTGTTGGATCTTCGTCTCTGTCTCCATCTACTTCTTGGCTGTTCAATCTAGGTAATCTAGATAAACTTAGTCTTGAATGGATCGGAATGACTTTTGAGTGCTCTTGTGATTCTGGCTTGATGGTGTCTTTAACAGCAGGTCCCCAATACAGAGGAAAGGACTTTACTGGATTTACTTCTTGCTGTATAAATTTGTTTGTGTCCAGCTATGGACCAACTGCTAGTCTTCTAAGAAAAGTTCATACAGAAAGCTTAGGACCATAGTTTAGTGCAGTGATGGCTAACCTTTTTGTCATTGCATGCCGAAAGCATGTGCGTGCACCCCACACCCATACTGCAAGGTGCATGTGACACCCCCTTGCACCCTGCGCATGCACGTGTGTGTGTGACACCCCTGTGCCCCATTTTTGGCTTAGTAGACCTCCTAGGACCAAAAATGGGCTGTGCAGAGATGTATCTCCCGCATGTGCGCCACCTCTGGCGCATGCGCAGCAGAGACCAGAAAATCAGATGGCTAGTGGGAGGCACACGTGCATGTGCGGTAGGGCTTAGCTGGGGCAATGGCTCGCCCACAGAGAAGTCTCTGCGTGCCAACTGTGGCACGCGTGCCATAGGTTTGCCATCACGGGCTTAGAGGCTGTTGTTGTAGCAAACTTTTCTCTGCTTGTCTAAATATGGCAGGTTAACAACTGCTCCATCCAGCTTCTTAGATGCTTCCAGCTCTTCTCAGTGGCCTTTTCATCAGAAACAGAAAACTTTGTATTTTTCTATATTTGTATATTTTTCGGAGTATAAGATGCACCCGAGTGCTCCTGGGGAGAGGGCAAAAACAAGCAAAAAGTGGCCCGTTTTTCACAAAAACGCACCCATTTTTTGTCAAAACCTAATGGAGGCTTATAGAGCCTTCAGGAGGCAAAAAAATGCTGTATTTGGTATATAAGATGCACCCAGATTTTCAGCCTTTTTTTGAGGAAAAAAAGCTGCATCTTATACTCCGAAATATACGGTAGGTTGTGGTAGCGGCAGCTAGACAATTTGGTTCACTTTCATAATTCAAGAGACGCTCTGCTCTTTTTCATTCCTTCATCATGCCCTCCAGCTTAAATGTCAAATATGTAGAATTTTTCCATTTTCTCGAAATTTAGGATATTACCATTATCAGTTGCAATATAAGCTAAAGTCTTAAACCACAATTTAAAATGGCTTTAATATCCAGAGTTGCTCCCAAGTTAGAAATGCAATAAACTGGCAATTTCCTCATTTCTTTCGTCTTTATTGTGTATTTTATTTTAGTATGTTTGCGCAGTGTTGCAGATTTTCATCAGTGTATCTTATCAAAGTGTATCTTCAATATGTTCTTCAGGTGTTTCAAGGGGGGGAAAATGAGATTAAAATACGGATTATTGAACTGCTATCGATCTCCCAGAGGTTAGTTATGCAGGGGGTTGTGATTGGGGCACTTTCAACATGCAGATGGAGACCAAATTAATTTAAACAATTTTGTTTAATGGCGGCAATCTCACAAAATACTTAACAAAGTTTCAGGAAAATATGCCAACATTTTACAAATAGAGAAATAATTCTGCTTTTTTAAAAAATGTATTGTACTCCAGTTATCTCTATAAATTAACCACCTTCCTTTTGGGGTGGTTGAATTTTTCTGTCAGGTATTTTTCATTTAGAGCTGCTAGTTTTCCCACTTGAAAGTTTATAGATGATGTTGCAACTGGGTTACCCTATTGTGTCAGCCATAATTTCTGTATAGTTTGATCCTAGTGTAATGTGTGAACCTGGCCAATTGTGGTTAAAGAAGCAAGCACCTAATTTGCTCTACAAGACAGTTTCTCGACAAAAAAAGATTACTTAAACTGTCCCTAAAACCAGGCCTTTTCCAGATTTTGGGAGGGGGGGGACATATGGTTGTTGGGGGGAGCATGGGATGATCTCTGAAATATTTGGTGGAATCAGAAGAAACCTCCATTTAATTCCATCTCATTTATAATAGAATGGATCAAAAATAAACGTGAATAATACGGTCCTCCAGCTTTATTTAATATTTTTCTTCTATTCCTTTAAGTAGTACATTTTGAGAAGTATTTTTGGAAATCCTCAAGGGCTACAAGTTCCGTACCTCTGCATGAAACAATAATTTAGTCTGATGAGTTCTGAAATAATGAGTTATGTTATTCTGGTTAAGTTTTAATCTTGGATTGGTTATAAAATGTAGATCAATTTAAATTGTCATTTCAGGAAGGAATATCTCTCTGTTCCCTTCCATAAACACATAGGTCAGCCTCCCTCCCTGGCTTCCTTCCTGCTTTCCTGTTTTCCTGCCCTTCTGTTTCCCTCCCTTCCTTCCTGCCTTCCTGTTTTCCTCCCTTCCTTCCTGCCTTCCTATCTTCCTGTCTGTTTTCCTGTCTTCCTGCCTTTCTGTTTGCCTTCCTTCCTGCTTTCCCACTGATAAGAATCTGCTTGTCTCTTTTACGTGCATCTTTCTATCAGAACCTAACAGCAGGCTTGTAAATTGCCATATCTGATCACCAATGGCAAGCAGAACCTATTTGTAGCCGATTGGAATGCTATCCGAAAACCGATGCTCGGCTTCCTACAGCATAACTCAAATCAGATGTAACTTAAGGTGTGGAGCCCTTTAGGAACCAAGAAAAAAATAGAACTTAGGAGGCATAGTCAGAAAGAGAGAAAGGGAATGTTTTGAAGGCTGTGTTGTGATCTGCAGAGCTGGCAACAGATTTGGACAGTGAGAAGGTTGGGGAGGAACATGGGCCAGTCCTGGAGTCTCTGGAAGGCTCTGATGAGGTCTCTGTGTCGGAGGCAGAGAGGGGGCCAGAGCCATATGCCAGTTATCAGCTGCCTTCAGAGTCAGACATCAATGAGGCAGACAAACAGCTGGAGCCTGTTCCCAATGTGCGCATGCGCAGAGTTGCCAGATGAAGGAAACAGCTAAAGAACAGGGGTCAACTTGGGAGTAAGGCCACAGTGGACGATGAATGGCCCCTCCCAGAGGAAATAAAAGAGGAGCGAAAGGGGAGTGGAGTTTGCAGGAGACTGTTAGTTCACTTAATTGGTTCATAACTCTCCGGGACTCCTTGCCAAGTTTTGCAGATATCGGCATGGCAGCTCTCCAAGCCAGATAAGGTCTGTGACTGTAAATCCTCCCTTGAAAGACTTTGCTGGATGTGAATGAGCAGAATTCACAGTCAATTAATAAAAGGGTTTTTTGTCGGGACAAGGAGTTTGCGTCATGCTCTTGGGAAGCCTCAGTCAGAAAAGGCTGATTCTACCATGTCCTGCCCAAAGACTCACTACTTCTTTCTGGAAGCTGCTACAGATATGATGCAGATTTCTACTTCTTTCAAATAGGATTCGTTTCATTCTCTTAGTTTGCTGCCCCAAATTCACGTTGTTTTCTCTTCCCTTTTACAGCAGGAAAGGATTTCGTATACCCCGCCTGTGAGCCCAGTAGACGATTATCCTTCCTCGTCACCTCTCCATGTCCCACTGCATCGAACCATCAGGATGGAGGACGAGACCCTCAGGCTTCCAGCCCATTTGCGTGAGTGTTTCAAAGTGTGGCTTTTGGAGAAGATGTGGGGGAAAGATTAGATTAGATTAGATTTAATGAATTTATAGGCCGCCCAATCCCGAAGGACTCCGGGCGGAAAGGACAGGAGTGGTTCCAGATCCTAATTTTTAAAATGCTGCTCCTTGCCCAGGCCACCGAAATCTCTGTGGAAATGTGTGTTGCAGATCCCCAGCAGATATGCATGGTTTGGAAGATGTATCAGGATCAGGGTGGATAAAAAAACAATGATTTTTTAAAATTATTATTTTTTTAAAAAATGGATTTTTAAAATTTTAAATTGGATTTTTAAAGTTTTTATCCAATTTATTTTAATAAAATGCTTTTGGATTAAAAAAAAATCTATCTAATGATAGTTTTCTATTTTACGAACCATTAATAATGTAGTTTATTCAGCATGAAATGGAGCTTAGTTATGTATCATGAGAGGCTGTATATTCTGCAATATCGGGACTGTCGGTGAGTCAACAGCGGGTCAGAGGAGGAGCCGCTGCGGGACAGAGATGACAGCTGCACTTTAAAAATTATGATTTAAATTGAATTGGTTTAAATCAAGCCTTTTTTAATAGTAATTTAAATCGTGATTTAAAGTGACTTGATTTAGATCAGATCCACCGTGATATACGTTTGGCTGAGGAATTCTGGGAGTTGAAGTCCACAAGTCTTAAACTTGCCAAGGTTGGAGTAGAAACCTACTCCAACCTTGTTCTACTAGAACAGAAACTACTGTTCTAGTAGAAACTTCTAGAGATACTATGAGGGTGCAGCCCAAACATTCTTTCTGGGCCACGAGGACAATAATTAGATTTTCTGTGTGTTTTTTAAAGATGCCTCTCTGAATAACTTATTAATATTCCTAATACTGCAGTACAGGTACCGTATTTTTCGGAATATAAGACGCACCCTTTTTCCTCAAAAAAGAGGGTGAAAATCTGGGTGCGTCTTATACATTGAATACAGCATTTTTGGCCTCCTGAAACCCCGCCCCCTTCACCAAAATGTCCGTGCAGAGCCTTTTGGAGGCTTCCAGAGTGTTCCTGGGGGCTGGGGAGGGCAAAAATGAGTGAAAACAGGCTGTTTTTTGCTCGGTTTTGCCCCCCCAATCCCCAGGAGAACTCTGTAAGTCTCCTAAAGGGTATGCATGCCTTTTTTTTTGACAAGAAGGCCATTTTTGGGAGGTCTGCAAAGTGCAGAAACTTTTTTTTTAATTTGCCTCTTCAAATTCTTGGTGCATCTTATATTCCGGTGTGTCTTATACTCCAAAAAATACGGTAGTCCTTGACTTACAACAGTTCATTCAGTGACTGTTCAAAGTTACAACGGCACTGAAAAAAAAGTGAGTTATAACTGTTTTTTCACAGTTACGACCTCTGCAGCATTCCGATGATCATGTGATCAAAAATCAGACCCTTGGAAACTGGTTCATATTTTGTGACCGTCTAACGAGCAAAGTCAACGGGGAAGCCAGATTCACTTAACAACCGTGTTCCTAACTTAACAACTGTAGTGATTCACTTAACGAACGTGGTAAAAAAGTCATAACATGGGGCAAAACTCACTCAACAAATGTCTCACTTAATGACAGAATTTTTGGTTTGAATTGTGGCATAAAACGAGGACTACCTGTACTGAATTCTCCGTTAATGTCTTGAAAACTTGTACTTTGGGTTACTATTGGACTGTCCTTTGGTCTTAGTGTCTATTCGTTTAATTCAGGGATATGGGGTTATAGCACGTTGCTTGGCCTTTGGTGTCCTACAATGTTGTAGAGGAGCTGGCAGCAGATTCGGACAGTGAGGAGGTTGGGGAGGAACATGGGCCAGTCCTGGAGTCTGGGGAAGGCTCTGATTAGGGCTCTGTGTCAGAGACAGAGAGGAGGCCAGGGCCCTCTGACAGTTATCAGCTGTCTTCAGAGTCAGACATCAGTGAGGCAGACGAACAGCTGGAGCCTGTTCCCAGTGCGCGCATGCACAGAGTTGCCAGACGAAGGGAACAGCTAAAGAACAGGGGTCGACTTGGGAGTAAGGCCACAGGTGGATGATGAATGGCCCCTCCCATAGGGAATAAAAGAGGAGCGAAAGGGGAGTGGAGTTTGCAGGAGACAATTATTTCACTTAAATTGGTTTGTGACTCTCCAAGACTCCTTGCCAAGTTTTGTAGATATCGGCCTGGCAGCTCTCCAAGCCAGATAAGGTCGGTGACCATAAATCCTCCCTTGAAAGACTTTGCTGGATGTGAAGGAGCAGAATTCACAGGAAATTAATAAAAGGGTTTTTTGTCGGGACAAGGAGTTTGCTTCATGCTCTTGGGAAGCCTCGGTCAGAACATACAAAAACTGTTAAGGTTGTTTATATTTCTGTTAATAGGTAATAGGAGAATATGATGGGTTGAAACACTTGCTTTGCTTGGTTTAGAAGCAATTGCCAAGTAAGGAAAGTAGTGTGTGAAATTAGAGGGTTTGGCAGGACTAACCATTGATCCTTCATGAGAACATAGGGAAAGAAAATTAGGGCAGGGAACGGTCTGTACCAGTCAACTTTTAACAGATTTTATCACCTTCTTTAATAAAGTACTTTTGATTGTATTACTTCCTCTTGTTTCTCTTTTATATTATCTCAAGATTTTTTTTTAAAAAAAATCAATGCTCAGTTGGTCTAATTCAGAAGTTTATTCTACCTGCCCTAGTCCTTCTCTCAGCCCAAAGGCCAAGTTTCAATTCTTGAAGGCATTGCCTAAGACATGGGGCAGCAACGTGCGGCTCTGGAGCCGCATGTGGCTCTTTCATCCCTCTGCTGCAGCTCCCTGTCGCCGGTCGGCTCCACAATTGATAGGGCTTTCAATTAGCACAGGTAGGGGGGAAAGGAAGTCATGCTAGGAGGAGGCTCTGTGGTGGGGGAACCAGACCTCCAGTCGGCTCAAGAATTGAACAGGGGGCTTCTGGTTAGGACTTTTGTGGCTCTGAGTATTTAAGGTTGCCGACCCCTGGCCCAAGATAAAGGCCTTCCTTGCATTAAGGGCTTCCTGGATGTACATTTCTTAGAAACTCCCAAAAGCACACTAGGTTTTGCCAAAAAAAATCCCCAAACCCCTCCCTTAGAAGAGTACTGTACCAAATTGAAAATGACTGGGGTTTGCCTTGCTGGTGTTTAAAAGAAAATGAAAGAGAAGATAGATAAGAATCCAGTTTTGTCCTTCGATCCCAAATCAGGACATAGTTAATATTGTTGCTCGTCCTTCTCTTGTGCTTCCGTATAGATGGTCCTCAACAAACAACTATTCGTTGAACAACCTGTTAGGTAAGCTCCCCATTGGCAGAATGAGTCCGTACAGAGAGAGTTGTGTTGGAGAACACACAAACCAGCATACAGAGACATTGCAGTTTAAATAGGCTTTTACTTTCGTGGAAATAGAGGTATCAGAGTCCATCAAACAGTCCAAGTCATACACGGATAAGACAGTCAGTCATCAATGTCTTTCAGTTAAGGGATAATCCAAATAACATAGTCCATAATCATACAAACAGTCTGGTACTCAAAGTTTGCTAGCAGTTGCAAAACTTACAATAGCTCATGGTACTTTCTAACAGCCAGCTTCCAAAACACTCAGATCAGATCAGCCCAGCATTTAACAAACAGAGAAAGCTAACAGTCGTTCTGGCTCCCTCTTATGGCTGATTGAGGAAAACAGCAACCAATCACATTTTACAGTATGATTTAAAGAAATAGATATAGCATTGTTACATGATTTATATATTGCCAACCCAACTGTTAGATTATATTCCTAACACAACCGTTCAAAGTTACAAGGATGCTGAATAAAGCCAGTTATGCCTGGTCCTTGCAGTCGCAGGGCTTCCACGGGTTTGGCGATCCAAATGTAGATACTTGGCAAGCAGCGTGCATGGCTGATGGTTGCAGCATTCTGGGCTCACATGATTGCGCATTTGCACCCATCCCAGAGAGCTTCTGAGAAGCAGAGACAATGGGAGAAGCTGGAATCAATTAAGGCTTGCTATATGCGGTGGCAGCCAAAAACCCCAATGCAATCCTAAGTTGCATTAATAGAGGGATACAATCAAGATCAAGTGAGGTACTAATACCACTCTATAAAGCCTTAGTAAGACCACACCTAAAATACTGCATTCAGTTTTGGTCATCACAATGTAAAAAAGATGTTGAGACATTAGAAAGAGTGCGGAGAAGAGCAACAAAGATGATTAGGGGACTGGAGACTAAAACATATGAAAAACGGTTGCAGGAACTGGTTATGTCTAGTTTAATGAAAAGAAGGTCCAGGGGAGACATGATATAGCAGTGTTCCAATATTTGAGGGGATGTCACAGCACCCGAAGGCCAGACAAGGAATAATGGATAGAAGTTGACCAAGGAGAGAGTCACCCTGGAAATAAGGAGAACTTTTCTGACAGTGAGAACAATCAACCAATGGAACCAATGGAATTCTGATGTTGGGCCCTTCTGTAGGCCTAAGGAATGTGACATGCAGAGATGACGGGATCGGAAGATGTTTGTTTAAGTCATGTCAGAGGCCATTAAGAGGTTTCTGGTTTCCCCCAAAAATTCAGAAACACCAGAAAGGGAGAAGCAAAGAAAAGCAACCTCCTTAAACTATACAAATGTTTTCATTCTGGATTAAAACACCATTTGATGCTTGTTTTTTTTAAAGAACCAAAACATCTCCAGTGATGGAATGGGGGAAATGAAGATGCGTTGCGGGGGGCCAGCTCTTGAATCCATTAGAGGAATGAAGAAACTCTTCCTGGCCAAGGATCACTCCTGAGGTTTGGAAAAAACCCTTGGGAGCTCCAAATCCAGGCCAGCTATGACTACAAACCTACTTTTCCAGAAACACAATTCTATATTTAGCAAAAGGGCAAGAGGCGTCTTTTTCCACAAGCCATAGCACCTCCTCCATAGAGCCCATCAAGTGATTCCAGGATCCCCAAGTTATATCCTAAAGAGGCACCGTGGCGCAGTGGTTAGAGTGCAGTACTGCAGGCTGCTTCTGCAGATCACCAGGCTCAAGGTTGACTCAGTCTTCCATCCTTCCAGGGTGGGTAAAATGAGGACCCAAATTGTTGAGGGGGCAATAGGCTGACTCTGTAAACGGCTTAAAGAGGGCTATAAAACACCGGGAAGCGGTCTATAAGTCTAAGTGCTATTGCTGTTGCTATTTACTGTATTTTTCGGAGTATAAGATGCACTGGAGTATAAGACGCACCAAGGTTTTGAAGAGGTAATTTTTTAAAAATGTAGGTAGGTAGATAGAGGGATAGAGAGGGAGAAAAAGAGAGAGAAATACAGTAGGTAGATAGGGAGAGAGAGAGTAGTTAGTTAGGTATGTAGGTAGAGGGATAGAGAGAGAGAGAAATAGAAAGAGATAGAGAGAAATACAATAGATAGGTAGGGATAGAGAGAGAGTAGGTAGGAAGATGTTTCCAGGTATATTTATCCATGTACTGGAGAAGGAAATCACTGACAATCTGCAGCACCTAAGACTTTGTTTCTGCTGCCACAGCACTTGATCAATCTAATTCTCATCAATCAGTTAAAGAGCTTTCCAAAAGGGAAAAGAAAAGTTTTTGCACTCTGCAAACCTCCCAAAAATCGCCTGTTTTTTGTGAAAACAGGCCTGTTTTTTTCATTAAAAAGGCATGAATAGCCGGGGGGGGGGGGGGAGCTTGCAGAGTGCTCCTGGGGGGTGGGGTGGGGCCAAAACAAGCAAAATACAAGCAATACAAGCAAAAATGGGGTTTTCATGAGCTGTAAGTCATAATCATCACAATTATGACAAATCAGGGCTTGAACTATCTTGCTTTGCATGTAATGAGTCTATCTCATATATTAGTTTCACCTCTTAAGATACATTACTGAAATAAATGAACTTTGGCACAATATTCTAATTTTTTAAGTTTCACCTGTACATTATTAGATGTATTTCTGCATTTTCCCTCCATTCCCCCCCCCCTTCTGATAACTTTCCCAACTAGTATTTTTCTTATTTGTAACCTGGCATAATCATTTCACCTTCCATTATTGATACATATCAGCTGGCCTACTATCTTTATTCACCTTAGTTAATTTACCTTTAATTCTTTTTTTGCTTAAAATCCTTTCTATATCATACACACATATTACATTTCAGTGTTACAGTTAATTCCCTTTGCTTGTTGGAAGCCATCTTAGAAAGTCCTCCAAATCACACGGTCACGTGACCCTGGGATGCTGCAAGCATATTAAATACATGTGTTAGGTAAGCTCCCCATTGGGAGAGCGAATACGTTCAGCGAAGCATTGTGAGAGTTGTGTTGGAGAACACACAAACCAGCATACAGAGTATCAGAGTCCATCAAACAGCCCAAGTCATACATGGATAAGACAGTCAGTCATCAATGTCTTTCAGTTAAGGGATAATCCAAATAACATAGTCCATAATCATACAATCAGTTCAGTACGCAAAGTTTGCTAGCAGTTGCAAAACTTACAATAGCTCACGGCACTTTCTAACAGCCAGCTTCCAAAACACTCAGATCAGATCAGCCCAGCATCTAACAAACAGAGAGAGAGCTAACAGTCCTTCTGGCTCCCTCTTATGGCCGATTGGCGAAAACAGCAACCAATCACATTTTACAGTATGATTTAAAGAAACAGGTATAACATTGCTATATGATTTATATATTGCCAACCCAACCATTAGGATTATATTCCTAACAACATGCTGATTGCCAAGCACCCAAATTTTGATCGCGGAAACATGGGGAATGTTGCAGCAGTTGTAAATGCAAGAACCGATTGCAAGTCTTTTTTTTTTTTCAATGCCATTGTAACTTTGAATGGTCATTAAATTAATGATTGTAAGCTGAGGACTACCTGTATTTCTCTCCTGGCAGCTTGAAGAAGGCTGGACTTCAGCTCTCAGTGAAAAGGGGAAGGGTTTCTCTGTTCATAACGCCTGCTCTCTTCCATCTCTTCTTTTTGAAAGACAGCGCCACAGTTTTGTTGATGCAAAATGTTCCTTTTTTGGGTCTTTGGGAAAAAAATATTCAGAGATGGCAGAGCCTTGCTCCTAGCTACACGCTTCCCAATAAGGAAGTAGGTCTGGGGAAGACAACTATAAATAGCATTGTTTAGAAAAATGAGAGTTTACTTCATTTGCCTAAAGAGAGGATGACTTTTATCTCGTTTATTTATTATTAAATTTATACCTCCCCTGTGTCACTATTCAAAGTGCCTGCCATGTTTGCCGCCAAAACAAGACCGGGTCTTATTTTCTTTTGACAACCTTCCCACCCGGAAATAAGCATTTGGCCTTATTTTCGGGGAGGTCTTATTATTTTTGAAGTGCAGTTGGCCCCTTAACCTTGGCCCAAGGATCAGCTGATCCTGAGCGTGACCCGTCAAAACCGCGCTCGACTAAACCGCGCCCGATTAAACTGCGTCGCTGATGTCATCAACAGGGCGACAACAGCCAGCGCGGAGAAAGAAGGGTGCTTTAAATAGCGCTTTAAAAGCAAGCCGATTCAACTTAAGGTAAGGGTTAGCTTTAGGGTTAGGTTTAGGGTTAGGGTTAAGGGTTAGGTTTAGGGTTAGGTTAAGGGTTAGGGTTAGGTTTAGGGTTAGGTTAAGGGTTAGGGTTAGGGTTAGGTTAGGGTTAGGTTTAGGGTTAGGTTTAGGGTTAGGTTTAGGGGGTTAGGTTTAGGGTTAGGGGTTAATTTTAGGTTTAGGGTTTACAGCGTGCTTCTGTCTCTGCGCTGTTGTCGCCCTGTTGATGATGTCAGCGACGCGGTTTAGTCGAGCGCGGTTTTGTGGTGGAACCGATCCAGAGAGGGCCAGATGTTCTGTTTCTGGCACACTCTTGCCAGCCCTAGCGTCGTGCGCCGGCCGCCACTAAAAGAAGGGGCGTGGCAGCTATGGTTTGCAGAAGCAGCCTCCGCACATGTGGGGTGCGTTAGGCATTCCCCCCTTCCCCCTCTCCAGCGGGGACCAGCTTCCCTTGCACTTAAATATTTATGGGGAGGGTTTATTTTCTGGGGAGGCTTCTTTTAGCACATGCACTCAAAAGCCCGATTGGGCTTATTATCCTGGGAGGTCTTTTTTGGTGGGGGGAATCGGATATGCAGATTTGCTGTCTACCTAATCTCGTGGTAAAGGCCTTTCTCTTTATTGTATCCATTCTGTGCAAAAACCTGTCTTACACATTTTAGTGGAGGGAAAAAACAACAACTTCAGAAAACTTTTAGAAACAGTTTCTCTGTTTTGCATTGCAATTTAGGCTGGTAGGCCAATTAACAAGCAGGCTGAATATATTTTCCTACTTGAACACCCTCCCTTAAAGAGGAAAGCCTTTACACAAATAGCTCTCGGTGTGCAATAGATTATTTAGTGACCGGTCAAAGTTCCAACGGTGCTGAAAAAAGTGACTTATGACTGTCTTTTGCACGATCTTTGAAGCATCCCCATGGTCACATGATCAAAATCCAGATGTTTGGCAACTCTCATATTTATGACAGTTCAAATGTACATGGGGTCATCTGATCACCTTTTGCGACCTTCGGACAAGCAAAGCAAAGATATTCAACCTGGAAATAAGGAGAAATTAAAACATACAATGAACGGATGCAGGAACTGGGCACGGCTAGTCTAGTGAAGAGAAGGACCAGGGGAGGCATGATAGCAGTCTTCCAATATTTAAGGAGCTGCCACAGAGAGGAAGGGTTCAAGTTGTTTTCCAAAGCATCGGAAGGCCAGACAAGGAACAATGGATGGAAACCGATCAAGGAGAGATTCAACCTAGAAATAAGGAGGAACTTTCTGTCCGCGAGAACAATCAACCCATGAAACAGAAGCTGCTTCGGAAGTTGTGGGAGCTTCATCACTTGAGACTTTCAAGAAGGGATTAGATTGTTTTTTCAGAAATGGTGTAGGTCCGTGATGGCGAACACATGGCACGCATGCCATGGGCATCCATATTGCCAGCATGGCCCCCCTCTTCTCCGGCGTTCATGCGCGCACCAGCCAGCTAATTTTTGGCCTTACGGAAGGCCAAAACTGTTTTCACCCTCCCCAGGCTTCAGGAAAGCATCCAGAGCCTGGGGAGGGCAAACCCCCCCTGCACAGGCCCCCCCCCACATGCATGGGGGGTTCATGTGCACATGTGCAGATGGGGGGGTACGACTGGTGTAGGGTGTCCTGCTTGGGCAGGAGGTTGGACTAGATGACCTATAGGGTCCCTTCCAACTTCATTAATCTGTTAAAGATTTCAGAGTAATGTTGAATGTTGATTTTATTTATATGCCGCCCTTTTCCCCCCGAAGGGGACTCAGGGCGGCTCACAACTCAACCAGGGAAGGGGGATAGAAACAAGAATTTAAAACGACATAAAAAACAATGCATGATTAAAACACAACAGTCATACCAATTCGAGACGGGGGCAACAGCTCTTTAGCCCCAGGCCTGTCGGAACAGCCAGGTTTTAAGGGCTTTGCGGAAGGCCTGGAGGGTGGTGAGGGTTCGAATCTCCACGGGGAGTTCGTTCCAGAGGGTCGGAGCAGCCACAGAGAAGGCTCTCCTCCGAGTAGTCGCCAGTCGGCACTGGCCGGCGGATGGAATTCGGAGGAGGCCTAATCTGTGGGATCTAATTGGTCTAGTGGAGGTAATTGGCAGCAGGCGGTCTCTCAAGTACCCAGGTCCAATACCAGTACCCAGGTCTAATACCCCTGACAAGCCAAGAAGTGCATTATATCATAAGAAATAAGCACAGCCCAGTTATATTTTTTTTATCTCCAGTCAGGTCTGTCTAGCTATTAAAAGTGTGAATCCAAGAGACTGGAATAACTCCTCTTATTTAGCCAGTGACATGCATCAGAAAACAGCTGGCACAGATTCAAAGAACAAATTCATGAAACATTAGTAGCTTCAGCAGTGGGAACTGAAACCAAAAGGACTCCGAACGAATAAAATTACTGCTGTATGTTTACGGATATAGACTTGTTTCTGATTTTCTTCAGAATATATATTATCTTGGCAGTTTATCAATTCACTTATGGTCAAGTATGAACTTTCTACTATGAATTTTCTCTTTTTAGAACTGAAAATCTCTCCCCACCCCATTTTTCACTAGTTATGGCAAATACTGAATGACTAGAAAAAACCACAGAACCACAAGATGAGTTCTTCACACACTCTGCAGCTCAGAGGCACGTTTTCTCCTCGTGGCTTGTTCTGACCAAGGTTTCCATGGTCATCTAGATTTCCCACCGTCAAGATTTCTTTTTTTTTTTGTCTCTTCTGCTCAGATATGCTTCCATCCGATGCTGCGCTGAATCCTGCGCAGCAATTCTGAAGAATGTGCCTCTGCAAAGTGCATTTTGCTGCCTCTTTGTGGCAGGTGGAATTATCTTGAAGGGTTTTAATAGAATAAAATAGATTAGATTAGATTAGATTAGATTAGATTAGATTAGAACAGAACAGAACAGAATAGAATAGAATAGAATAGAATAACAGAGTTGGAAGGGAACTCGGAGGCCTTCTAGTCCAACCTCCTGCTCAGGCTGGAAACCCTATACCAGTGTTTCTCAACCTTGGCAACTTGAAGATGTCCGGGCTTCAACTCCCAGAATTCCCCAGCCAGCTGGCTGGGGAATTCTGGGAGTTGAAGCCCGGACATCTTCAAGTTGCCAAGGTTGAGAAACACTGCCCTATACCATTTTTCAGACAAATAGTTGTCCTATCTTTTCTTTAAAACTTCCAGGGTTGGAACATTGACAACTTCTGGAGGCAAGTTGTTCCACTGATTGGGGTCCCCCCCCCGGTATGGAACATGTGATTACATACACAGGTAGTCATAAACTTAACAACAGTTCCTTTAGTAACCGTTCGGTTACAACAGGGGTGAAAAAAGTGACTTATGACTGCTTTTCACACTTACAACTGTTGATCTCTTCTAGGACTGACCGGTTGGATGGCCTTGCAGTCCGAGGGACTCGCAGGAGTCTTCTCCAGCACCAGAGTTCAAAGGCCTCCATTCTTTGGCACTCAACCTTCCTTATGGTCCAACTTCTACAGCCATCCATTGCAACTGGGAAAACCTGTTTCACATTTCTGTCAATTACAGTGTCCTTCTGACAAGCGAAGCTAGAATCTAGCTTTGAATCTAGATTAGAGGCTTGATTCACTTAAGTTAGTAACAACAAGTGACAAGAAAGGTTGTAAAATGCGGCAAAATTCACTTAACAAACTTCTCCCTTAGTAAAACGATTTTGGGCTCAATTGTGGTTATAATTCCAGGAGTGCTTGTACATTACTTCATGGCTTCCATAGAAGCCACAACGGCATCACACAAGCCACGAGTTCCTTGTGCAGATGGCATCATTCATGTTGTGCGTCTGATAATGTCACCTGCCCTTCTTGTGGCTGAACACGTACAAGGTTGCCAAGGTTGTGTTGCGTCTGGGTCACAACAGAGGTGACACTCTTCATTCAGACCTGCATTTCAGAAAGTCCTTCCTGGAATGCCCACACATTCCAATGATGGTGGCTAGTCCCATGGACAGCCCAGGAAGTGCTACAGATCAGCACAAAAGTGTGTTGATTTCTTACGGGGAATATATGGATATAAATATAAATATGGATATAATTTCTCACTGAAGCTGGGAATTGTGCAAAAGCTCTCCATGTTTTAATTACCGGGAATTATTATTTTGACTAAATATTAATTCTATATCTTGCATTTAGGTCTGGAGAATTAAGGCAGCATCTTCTCTGTCCTGAGAATAGCTGAATGACAGCAAGAACTTAAAATGTTTTCCTAAGATCTCAAGTGTATAGGAAAAATCTCTGAAATTTCCGAGTTGCAGATCTATAGGTAGCCCTTGATAGAGTCGAGGTGGCGCAGTGGTTAGAGTGCAGTACTGCAGCCACTTCAGCTGACTGCTAGTTCAGCAGTTCGGCTGTTCAAATCTCACCGGCTCAGGGTTGACTCAGCCTTCCATCCTTCCGAGGTGGGTAAAATGAGGAGCCAGACTGTGGGGGCAATATGCTGACTCTGTAAACCGCTTAGAGAGGACTGAAAGCCCTATGAAGCGGTATATAAGTCTAATTGCTATTGCTATTTATGACCAAAAATGAGGCCAAAATTTCTGATGCTAAGTGAGGTATTTGTTAAGTGAGTTTTCCCCCATTTTACGACCTTTCTTGCAACTTCAGAGTTGTTAAGTGAATCACTGCTTTTGTTAAGATAGTAACACGGTTATTAAGTGAATCTGGCTTCACCATTGACTTTTTTTTTAGATTAGATTAGATTAGATTAACAGAGATGGAAGGGATCTTGTAGGTCATCTAGTCCAACCCACCGCCCAAGCAGGTGGCCCTACATTTCTGACAGATGCCAGTCCAGTCTCTTCTTGAATGCCTCCAGTGATGAAGCTCCCACAACTTCTGAAGGCAACTTCTGTTCCATGGGTTGATTGTTCTCACTGTTCAAAAGTTCCTCCTTATTTCTAGGTTGAATCTCTCCTTGTTTAGTTTCCATCCATTGTTCCTTGTCTGGCCTTCGGGTGTTTCGGAAAGTAGCTTGATCCCCTCTCTTCTCTGTGGCAGCCCCTCAAATATTGGAAGACTGCTATCATGCCTCCCCTGGTCCTTCTTTTCATCAAACTAGACACACCCAGTTCCTGCAACTGTTCTTCGTATGTTTTATTCTCCAGTCGCCTAATCATCTTGGTTGCTCTTCTCTGCACTTTTTCTAGAGTCTCAAATAGAAGTGTTTGGGTTTGTGTGTGTGTGTGTGACCCCTAGGTCAGTGAATGGCGCTGTGCCTAGCTGGAAAGGGGGTTTGCCGGGTGGCTGCTCGTGAGCGTGGTCGCTTCATGGCTGCTGTGTTGCGCTGCTGCAACAGCGCAACACAGCCATTAGTCCATGAGGCTGTGCTCGGCTCTTTGGGAGCCTGCTCACAAGAGAGCAGTTGCCCGGCAACCCCAAAACAATAAACCCTCCCCTCATAATAAGGCCCAAGCCATATTTTGTGGGTAAAAAGAAAATAAGACCCTGTCTTATTTTTGGGGAAACATGGTACAAAGTTAGTGTCTTGTTTTGGTGACTGTAAATACCTTTCTGGGTTCATAGAGGTATCCTGCTCTTCTCCTTTTCTTTATTCTCCTTCTTCTCCTTCTCCTCCTCCCCCCCTCCCCCTCTCTTCTCTTTTCCTGGAAACCAACTCCCCCTTTCACCATGTATTTATTTATTCAGGTTTTCTGAATTTCACTTCCTTCCTTGTGACTCAGCAGATACATCTTTTCAAAATCCCCTCTCATGCCATTACTTTTTGTTCCGTCTCCCCCCCCCCCCTTAGAACAACAGGCTCTGTTTCAAATGCCTCCCCCTTCCTTGCCAACTGTGATCATGCTTCGGATTTTATTTCCCAATTACCACAATGGAAGAGGAATAATACTTCTATTGAAGGAGGAAGACCTCTTCGGAGCCTTAATTCTAAACAAGCAGGGTCCTACCAAGGGAAGCAGAATTCAGTGACCCAAAGACCTCTTAAGTAGAAAAACAAATTTGTAGCCCTTATCTCTAAGGTATCTTTCAGGGAAAATGAATTAGAACCATAGAGTTGGACTGGAGGTCTTTTAGCCAGGAATCTCCAAACTTGGGAACTTTAAGACTTGTGGACTTCAATTCCCAGAGTTCCTCAGCCAGCAAAGCTGGGAACTCTGGGAGTTGAAGTCCACAGGTCTTAAAGTTGCCAAGGTTGGAGACCCCTGTTCTAGTCCAACCTTCTGCTCAAGTTCCTAGTGCCTAGTTCCTTTCATCATTCATTCTATATTTTAGACTCCAGACTCCTTATCATCTCCGTTGCTCTTCTCTGCACTCTTTTCAGATTGATTCCGAGCAGTTCACCCAGTTTCTCCGAGAATAAGACCTCCCTGGATAATAAGCCCAATCCAGCTTTTGAGCACATGCACTAAAATAAGCCCTCCCCTGAAAATAAGTCCTCCTTGAAAATATTGCAACACAGCAGCAGCCATGAGGTGGCCATGCTCACTGCCCCCTGCATCTCAAAAAATAACAAGACCTACCCGAAAATAAGGCTAACTGCTTATTTCGGGGGTCAAAAGAAAATAAGACCCTGCCTTGTTTTTGGGGGAACATAGTATTAATTGTCGGGCTGAGAAGTTTGTGTGTTTGGAAAAAGACCCCTGTTCCTAGTTGATCCTAGATTCATAGCAGTGGTGGGTTGCGGGCGTACCGGAGCCTGCCCGGAGCATTGGATACCATTCCGGTACGGTTCCCCGGAGGGCCCGCCTGAGCTCCTTACTGGTCTTTTAAGTCTTCGGCACTTCCGTGCATGCTCATGGCACGTACAGCACCTGTGTGATGCTCCGCTGAACAGCTGGAAAGTCATGGAGGCGCTAAGACACATGCGCCCGCTGCGTGCATGTATGTGGATGCCGCCGGGCCCTTTCCAACTGTACCGGTTAGAACAGCATCTGGAACCCACCACTGATTCCTAATCTTGGAAGGGACCTTGGGAGATCTTGTAGTTTAATCCCTTTGTCCAATGCCGGGATTCTAGTATCTAGCCTTTCTTTGAACCCATTCCCCCCACCCCTCACCCGGCTGCTTAATAACTCTCCTAGCCAGGAAATTCCTCCTTATTTCAAGTTTGGCTCTCTTCTGTAAACCTTTCCTTAATTGGTAGGATGAGAAGAGGATGATAAATAGAATGTGTCTGCCTGCATAGATGTGTGTATAATTTTTTTTTAAGAAAAACCATAAAACCCTGCTGTGTAAAAAACTTGGAGGGTGGTAGAATCTGATGTACAAGTAGTCCTCAACTTTAGGGACATGGTGGCTCAGTGGCTAAGATGCTGAGCTTGTCAATCAGAGAGGTCGGCAGTTCGACGGTTCGAATCCCTAGTGCCACGTAATGGAGTGAGCTCCAGTTACTTGTCCCAGCTTCTGCCAACTTAACAGTTTGAAAGCAGGTAAAAATGCAAGTAGAAAAATAGGAACCACCTTTGGTGGGAAGGTAATAGCGTTCTGTGCGCCTTCGGTGTTTAGTTATGTCAGCCACATGACCGCGGAGAGGTCTTCGGACAGCGCTGGCTCTTCGGCTTTGAAACAGATAAGCACCGCCCCCTAGAGTAGGGAACGACTAGCACATATGTGCAAGGGGAACCGTTCCCTTAGTCCTCGAATTACAACAGTTTGTTTAGTGACTGACGTTACAATGGCACTGAAAAACATTATTTATGACCATTTTCCACCCTTATGACCGTTGCCATAGTCACGAAATCAAAAATTCAGACACTTGGAAACCGATTCATATTTATGACGGTTGTAGTCTCCTGAGGTCATGTGATCGCCTTTTGCAACCTTCTGACAAGCAGAGTCAATAGGGAAAGCCAAATTCACTTAATAACCGTCTTACTCATTTAACAACTGCAGTGATTCACTTAACACAGGTGGCAAGAAAAGTCGCAAAACGGGGCAAAACTCACTTAAGTAAAACGTAAGTTTTACTTACGTAGCGGCGTAAATTCTGGGCTCAATTATGGTCGTAAATCGAGGACTACCTGTTATTGGTCAAGGGAAGCCACACTTCCCCCAGAGCAAATGGGCATTTAAGGAGATTGTGAAAATAGAGGAATTTGTGAATAACAGCATGGAAATTGGAATCTCCATGAATAGAGTCGGGTGTAAAACACTAACATTAGTTGGCAAACTAGTGAATATTTCATACTTTCTTAGCTCTTTAATCATGGAGTAAAGAGTAGTGAGAGTCCAATTGTTAGAGGCTTCTATATTTACTTTAAAAGAGTCTGCTATATTTACACAAGTATCATGTTCTGTCAGATTGACTTCCTTTAGGGCTCAAACGGCCCAAGAGCTAACTTTATAATCATGAGGAGGATTTGCAATCAGGACTTGCCATCCCATTTAGGAAACAAACAACATCTGTACAGAATCACAGATAATTTCCTTTATTTTTGTACCCCATGCAAGCGTGGGGAGACACACACACACACACACAAACACACACACACACACACACACACACACACACACACAGCTTGTGATCTGAGATGAGATGATTGCCAATCGGTTGCAAATCCAGGAGTGGATTTGAATCTTCCCTTTTCCAAGAGGCTTGAGAAATTTCTGTTTTTCAACCAATCTTTCACGGTCTGGGAATCAAGATTATATTTTGTAGGTTTGCCCCTCTGCCCTGGCTCCTCTTGCGGGCCCTTCTTTTTGTGGGGGGAAAAAACCCCAAACAAGCTTCATTTGTGAGAAAGTTTATTTAAAACTAGCTGATAACCTGGTGTTGCCCAGGTATTTATTTATCCAAATCCTCTATTAGACAGGAATGGCAATGTTAAGTGGCAACGTAATTGTGGAATGGGCCGTCCTCCCTCCTTCCACTAATGTCGCCGGAATTCCTGAAGAGCCGATGGCAAGAGCAATTTCTCCCTGAGCCCTGATTTCGGCGACAATTAAATTAGTTAAAATTGTTTTCCCTGTGCCCTCAGAAGCGTCAAGAAAAATGATACCACCTTGTTATTTTGCTAGCTGATTCATGATCATTTGTCCTCAAAGCCTTGTTGTAAATGTCCGGACCAAATGTAATTTCTAATGTTGGATTTTCCCCCTTACCAGAGGGAGCCCCCTTGTGGCGTACCATGGCGACTCCACTGTGCTGTACAGGAGAAGCCATTTTATGGCAGTACAGTAGAATCCATTTGAAGGCACAACAGGCTGTATCTTAACAGAACGCACGGGTGATAGGGGTGTCTTAGCCCCACAGTATTTGTTTCCAGAGAGTAAGTCATCCGTGTATCAAGTCTGGTTGAAATTGCTTGAGGTGTTCCAGAGTTATGCTGGAACACACACACACACACACACACACACACACACACACGCACGCACACACACAGAGCCACTTTTATAACAATAGATAAAGATTGCAATAGGCAGCACTTGGGAGACATGGGGGAAATCCGGTTCCAGCGGGGTGTCATGAAAAAAGCTCCCCTTCATCCTAAGCACATCTGCCCAGATGTAAGGGGTGGGATGATTCAATTCTGGCTTATTCTTGATTTCCAAATAGATTATTTTTCCCAGCCTCCTAGCTGCACTTCTTTCCCTAGGCAAAATTCACGCAGAGAAACTTTTTCGGTTTCAGGAGCAAGAGGGTTCGGCTTAAAACCTGTGGTTATCACTGGGACATGGAGGAGGCCAGTAGGAGGGAGGATGTTTGCCCTGCCTGCAGCCCCCTCCATGCCCCAAATTCTGCCTGCAGAGGCGAAGGAGGAGGTTGCCAAAAAGAAAGAAAGGGGGGAAAAAAAACCTCTCGTCTTCAAACAGCCTCCGCTCCGAGGCCAAACATCAGAGGGAAATTTCCTTTTTGGGGAAGCTACTGTGAAAGAATTTCCTGTGTGGGCAGACGCAGCTTCCTGAGCTGAAGGCTTCTTGGATGGGAAGAGAATTCATAACGGAATGACAAATTAAAGACATACAGCCCAGACAGGGGAGTTTGAGTGGCCCCTTTCACTGGGGGATGAGAATAACCTCTTCCCTTGCGGGGGAACAGAAGACCTCGCTTCTCAACTGGGCTTTGCTTTCTCACTTTTTAGCTCTTGCCGGCTTGTTTTTCTCCTTAAATAGGTTGGTGCAAAGGTCAGAATTGCTCTGCCTTTTCTTAAGCTCCCGGTTCTGACCCAGGCTTCCCAAGAGCATGAAGCAAACTCCTGGTCCCGACAAAACCCTCTTTTATTAATTGACTGTGAATTCTGCTCATTCACATCCAGCAAAGTCTTTCAAGGGAGGATTTACAGTCACAGACCTTATCTGGTTTGGAGAGCTGCCAGGCCAATATCTGCAGAACTTGGCAAGGAGTCTCAGAGTGTCACGAACCAATCAAGCAAACTAATTGTCTCCTGCAAACTCCACTCCCCTTTCGCTCCTCTTTTATTTCCTCTGGGAGGGGGGCATTCATCATCCACCTGTGCCCTTACTCCCAAGTCAACCCCTGTTCTTTAGCTGTTCCCTTCGTCTAGTAACTGCACTTGCGCACACCAGGAATAGGTTCCAGCTGTTTGTCTGCCTCACTGATGTCTGACTCTGAAGGCAGCTGATAACTGGCATATGGTTCTGGCCCCTTCTCTGCCTCCGACACAGAGCCTTCATCAGAGCCTTCCCCAGACTCCAGGACTGGCCCATGTTCCTCCCCAACCTCCTCATTGTCCAAATCTGCTGCCAGCTCCACTAGCCACAACACTCCCTTCTCTCTGCAATGATGGAAAAGGCAATTTCTCTCGCTTTGCATTCTCTTCCAGAAGACGAATCAGTTTCCCTTAAGAAAAGCTCTTCCCTAAGAGGGATAGTCCCACAAAAACAAAAAAATCCAGAGGGTCTAATCCAGGTAGTCCTCAACTTATGACCTCTCACTTATTGACCATTCAAAGTTAGGACACCTCCCTAAGAAGGGACTTACGCATCAGGGCATGTCAAAATTCTCAAGCTTTCTATTTCCAAACGTTAGAGGTGCTCAAAAGTCTGGGAATTGCCTTGGGGACTGTAAAGATATTTCGGTTCCTTTTAATATACTTCAGTTGTGCTTGGTAAGCAACTGCATAAATACCATAACTTTAAAAAAAAAACATTTTTTCTGTTTCATATAAGCATTTTATTTGTATCCCACCTTGTATTCATTTTACAGATAACCCAGGGCGGCCTTGCACATCCAACACACGGATTTGAAGTTCTGACGTCACACACACACACACACACGGACAGACACACACACCATGGTCACATGATCAGATTTTGGGGCTCTGCCCCCACCTGCATTTACAGCCTTCTGCAGCACCCGCTGGTCATGTAAATTTGCCAGAAACCAGTATTTATTTCCACTTTCTGGCAACCCCCCCCCCCCAACAGATTTGCTTAAATTCCCAGAATTCCTCAGCCTGCCATGTTGAAGCTCACCTAGCTTAAACTTGCCCAGTTGGGGAAAAAAATGCGATGTACAATGTCTCGGGTGAACACTCAAGAGTGGGATCTATAAAAGTGATCTGTGAAGCATCTACAAGTCTTCTAGAAGCCTAGGAATTGGTATTTCCTTCGGCTGCTGCTAAGGCAGCTGTAAACATCTGTAGGCTTGCGTGGCTTTGGTGACTGGATTCGGGTTTGCTACATGTGTTCCTGCAGAAGCCACGTTTTGTAATGGGATCTGGGCATCTTTCTTGCCTTGCTAAAAGCAGACGAACAATTAGAGGCGCAACGGGTATTTGGCTTCAGGGAAATTTCCTTTCTGAGGAAATTAGTCATGCAGAAATGTGAAAGGAGACCTGAATGTGGGCAGAGGGAGTGTCTTGATTGCACATTTCCTGGAAGAAACAGCTGTTGACATATTATTGACTAATGCTGAGTTTGGCTCTCGGAAGGAAGCCCCTTTCTGTCATCTCCATCCAAAAACGGGTGGTGAGCACGTTGACTGCAGAGCAGGCTACGGGCTTCCCATGCAAAAAAAATGCAAAAATGCCATTCTCTCTTCAAAATACCATAGAGCAGGGGTGTCAAACTCGATTTCATTGAGGGCCACATCAGAGTTGGGTTCGACCTCCGGGGAGGGGGGGGGCAGACGGAATGGGAGTGGCCGGGGGGGCGTAGCCACCTCGCCATCATTCTTGTCAGTGCCTGTGGTGACCCAAGCACTCTGCCAGAGAAAACGGGCTCCCGAGGTCCGTTTTCGGCTGCGACGGTCTCCTACAACCCTCTGCCAATGAAAATGGAGTTCGGGAGGGCCGCCATGCAGCCCTCCTGAGGTCCGTTTTCACAGGCAGAGCCACCACGGCAGTGGTGGATTCCGGATCCTGTCGCAACCAGTATGCTGTGACGGGACTGGGCATCCACCTTGGGTAAGCACGCTGCTCACGGATGCGCGTGCCACTGGCCTGCGACGCCCCAGCTGCTTGGCGGCAGTCGCGCAGGTGTCATACGCTGTGCGTGCATGCGCAATTGCCCCGTTTCCCTCAAAAAGAGGCAAGGAACGCGGGCGGGCCCAACAAAACACCGTTCCAGTACGATGGCTGCTGCTCCCAGCAGCCACCGGTATGCCCGTACCAGGCCGTACCACTCGGAACCCACCACTGCACCACAGGCCGGTCCTTTGCTGTTTCCAGGACAGCCCCGTGGACCAGAACTAAGGACCTCATGGGCCGAATCCAGTCCCTGGACCATGAGATTGACACCTATGCAATAGGGTCTTAACCCAACCTATTTGTGTTAATTGCGTTCAAGCTTACTCGGCAAATATGAGATATTGTAGCTCGATGGACCTTCCAAATGACTGCCCTTTAACCATGTTGTAGCATCTTGAAAATTCATCCTTGGGTTCAAGCTGAGCATCAAAGTTTAATTAGGGGGATTGGAGGCTAGAACGGTGCTGGAATTGGGTATGCCTAGTTTAATGAAAAGAAGAACTAGGGGAGACATGATAGCAGTGTTCCAATATCTCAGGGGTTGCCACAAAGAAGAGGGAGTCAAACTATTCTCCAAAGCACCTGAGGGTAGAACAAGAAGCAATGGGTGGAAACTAATCAAGAAGAGAAGCAACCTAGAACTAAGGAGAAATTTCCTGACAGTTGGAACAACTCATCAGTGGAAAGACTTGCCTCCAGAAGTTGTGAATGCTCATCCTGATCATTTAGGAGTGCCATTATCCCAAAAAGGCTTATGACATTTTCACAATGTTTGCCGTGAGAATCCTTTGCAATTATTACGTACTTTCAAACAGGAATCAGGTCAAGGTCAGCATGATCACCTTCCAAATAAATAAGGAGAAACATGACTAACTTCCAAAGGGAAAAAAGGGGGGAAAAACATGATTAACTTCCAAATAAATACGAGAAACCTTGAGTGCAGGCTGTTTTGGTTCGTTTGCAAAGTCACTTTTGCAGATAGTGTGCGCGATTGGGGAAAATCTTAAGAGACGCGTATCATTTCTTGGTAAACACTTGCCATGGCAAATCACCTTTACTTAGTCATAGAAACACAAGCTCAGTTTCAAACAACATGCTGTATCGGAAATGAGGCTAACTACAGTTTCGAGCACCAGACCTCCTATGATAGATTGCCTGTGGGAACCAGCCACGTTCAGCCTTTGGCAAGGTCAGCGACATCCCTCTCCTCGCACCATTAATAAACAACCTTTTTACTCATCATGCATTTAATAATGTCCTTGTCTGGCTTGCGATGGTTAGAGAAGTCCCCGTTTAATGCTTGGAATGGTGGCATGTTCTTTCAAGAGACATACCTTGGGGTATTGATAAAACTCACAGGAAGACAGATGTCTGGATGAACTCCAAGGCTGGCTTTATATATCATGCAAAGCTTTGGTTTTCTTCTAATCATAACTTGTTGGTTAAGCCACCTAGGTTAGAATCCCAGCTTGTGCATGTAGCATGTTTTACAAACCCATAATTGTTGTTGTTGTTAGTTGCAAAGTCATGTCCGGCTCATCGCATCCCCATGGACAATGTTCCTCCAGGCCTTCCTGTCCTCTACCATCCTCTGGAGTCCATTTAAGCTCGTGCCTACGGTGACTCCATCTAGCCACCTCATTCTCTGTCATCCCCTTCTTCTTTTGCCCTCAATCTTTCCCAGCATTAGGCTCTTCTCCAGTGAGTCCTTCCTTCTCATCAGGTAGCCAAAGTATTTGAGTTTCCTCTTCAGGATCTGGGCTTCTAAAGAGCAGTCAGGGTTGATCTCCTCTAGGACTGACCGGTTGGCTCACCTTGCAGTCCAAGGGACTCGCAGGAGTCCTTCTCCAGCACCATGATGGTTATGTTCAGTCCCAGAAACCCAGCCAAACCCCAATAATTAAGGAAATTATTACTATATCAGAGTGTGAAACCTCAGGGAAGAAAGAGGGGTGTAAACCAGAGAGCATTCAAGAGTTAATTGTTTAATCGGAAATGTTATTTGTCCCAAATCTGAGAATTAGACGAAACTTTTGAATCTGCACCCCCTGCTAATGTGCCTTTCAAATGTAAATCTGTCTTCCTGTGAGCTTGTCACAGGCACCATGGAGGCTCCAGATGGCAATTGCAGTGATATCTAGACCCTTGCTGTTCAGGATCTAAATAAATTTTCTGTCTGGAAAGAATTTGCATTTTATAATTAGCACTTCCTCAAATGTTTATCCTAGTGAATCCAGATTATTAGGGAGATTAAGAAAATCATTTTCTTATCCAGCTTTAAAACATCACGGGAACTTCATCTGCAGCGGGAACAATCAAATGGGATGGATGGAAAAAGAGATCCAGAGAACACAAGAAAAGAATTCCCATTGATAGACCTAAAGCTCAGATGTTCAACCTTGGCAATGGGAAGACTTGTGGACTTCAACTCCCAGAATTCCCCAGCCAGCATGTGTGGCTGGAGAATTCTGGGAGTTGAAGTCTACAAGTCTTTAAATGGCCAAGATTGGACAACCCTTCCTTAAAGGGACTTCAAGAGACAGATGTTTTCAAACTCCTAGCTTTGATTTGGAGATTAAACTAGCTTGTGTACTTTTTCCTTTTTCCTGTATCTACACTAATTAAAATTAATGACTTATAATCATAGTTGTGCACTGTTTGGAGAAGCAGATGGGAGTTTGTCTAGGCACTGTATTTTTTATTCTTCAGGTCCCTTGAGTTTTACAGGAAAGCCAAATGCTGCCTTACTGTACTAAATTTGGGACACATAAAAAAGAAGAAATCCATTCATTGGCTAGGTTTAGGCAAACAGAGATCACTTTATGAGGCTGCCTTATGAATCAACTCTTTCTTACAAACAGCTATGAAATCAAAAAAAACATCCCCAGTGATGGCTACCAATTTGAGAAGATCCCTTAGCTGGCCATTTGTAGTTTGTTTGGTAAACCTAGTTGCTTTCTGTGAACTGTACAGTTAATTGTGGTTTTAGTCACAATATGCATAGGGAAGGTCCTTGGCTTCTGTCCAAATACACCGTACAAAACAATGATCACTTGTATGAAATTGATATGTGGAATTCCCCTATAATATTGGCCAAAGAATTCGTGAGAGAGAGAGAGAAAATAAAGTTAAATAGTCCTAAGGACGTTCTCTGATTCTTTGTACATCAAAAACCCCTTTTATTTAAAAATAGAAAATTGGCATGCGGCAAAACAGAGGATGAAACTTGTCTTTAGTTCAAAGATTACTGCTGGGTCTCCCCAGCTTTCTAAGACAGTAGAAATGATAAAAATATATACCGTGTTGCCCCAAAAATAAGACAGGGTCTTATTTTCCTTTGACCCCCCCCCCCAAAATATGGCATCGGCCTTATTATCGGGGGGAGGTGGATTATTGTTTTGGGGTTGCTGGGCCGCTGCTCTCTTGTGAGCATGCTGGCGTGGGGACGGGAGGACGCGGGCATAGCCTCAGGGGCAAACAGCCATGAGGTGATCACACTCATGCGCAGCTGCCCGGCAACCCCCCTCTCCAGCCGGGCAGAGCGCCACTCACTGACCTAGTGGTATTCCGAAGGCGCCAAGCCATGTGAGCGCCTGTCCTCCCAGCTCCCGCGGCTTGGTGCCTTCGGGATACCGCTAGGTCAGTGAGTGGCGCTCTGTCTGGCCAGAGGGAGGGTTTATCCAAGGGGCATATTTTCGGGGGAAGGCGTATATTTTTGCCCATCTCAAAAATCTGGCATGCCTTATTTTCAGGACATGTCATATTTTCGGGGAAATACGGTAGCTTAGCACTTTTTCATTATAAAATGTAAGCAGGATTTACAAGTAGTCCTTCACTGTTCAGTTATAACAGCACTGGAAAAAGGGACTTATGACCGTTTTTCACAGTTACGACCTTTCCAGCATCTCGATGATCATGTCATCCAAATCCAGATGGTTGGCAACTGGTTCGTATTTATGACGGTTGTTGTGTGCCAAGGTAGCATGATCCCCTTTTGCGACCATCTGACAAGCAAAGTCAAGGAGGAAGCCAGGTTCACTTAACAACCTGGTTGCTGCCTTAACAGCTGCAGTGATTCACTTAACAACCCTAGCAAGGAAAGTCATAAAATGGAGTAAATTCACTTCACCAATGTTTCCTTTAGCCACGTAACTTTTAGGCTGCACTGTGGTCATAACTCGAGGACTTCTAACTGTAGTTAGACGTTAGAGGAGAAAAGTTTCTCAGGTGGCTTATTTTAGAAGACTGGTTGCCATGTTACCAAAGGAGATAAACCATTTCTCCAGGTGGCGTTCAAAGATGACAGACAGATACAGGTAATCCTCAATTTCTCACCACAGAATTTCTGTTGCTAAGCAAGGCAGTTGTAAAGTGAATCGCACATGATTTTATTACCTTACTTATCACAGTTGTTAAGTGACTCATGCAGTGGTTAAGTGAATCTGGATTCCCTGTTGACTTTGCTTGTTGAAAGCCAGCTGGGAAGATCACAAATGGCGGCCCCGTGATCTCGAGATGCAGCAACCACTGTAATCACACGTTGGGTGCCAAGCACCCAACTTTTTGATCACATGACTGTGGGGATACTGCGAGGGTTGTAAGTGTGAGGACCACTTGAAAGTCCCTTTTTCAGTGCCATTGTAACTTCAAATGGGCGCTCAATCAAAGTTGGTATTCAGCCAGTTCAGGCGAACTGGTTGCACCTACAATCAGTTGGCCACGCCCGCCCGCCCTCGCCCTATCTTATCCTTTCCTGCTTTCTAGCTCATCTCAATCGTGTGGCACGCCAAATTCCTCCCCCCTCTCTCGCTGTTCTACCTACTCTTGCTGACTTTGAAGGTAAGCAGCTGAGCTTCTCAATGCTCCATTTTCAGCGCTGAACACAAGCGCTTTTAGGCACGTGCGCGTGCAAAGCGCGTGCTCACCAAACCGGTTGTTAAATCGGTGTGCTCAACATACGTCTGTAAGTCAAGAACTACCAGCACCAAATAGCTATGTTCATAAATATATGAACAAGGAAGAGATGATCCTTGGCTGGAGCATTTAATGCTGACTTTATTAGTTTCTCTGAGAACTTGGCATTTGAGATCTTATGGGAAAAGCAGCGGAAAATGCATGTTTTCTGCCTTGACTACAAGACAGAGATAAATTGTGCACGGGGGGGGGGGGATTTTTCCACGGAGGTGGTTACGCAAGGCTGCGTAGATGAGCCGACGGAGGAAGGATAAAATATTTTGATACTCTTTGTTGAATCGCAGCATATTTCTGCAGGTGTTGACAAACTCCAGCAGATATTTCTCTTCCCCCTGGGGGGTTTTAAACAGGGAAAGGATACGTTTCCTTTTTTTCCTGGAATTGTGATGGTTTCATTATCCACAAAATTATTGTGATGGATACAAGCCATGACATGCTGGAAGAGTAGAGTTACCATTACGGACCCTGCAATCCAGTGGTGGGATTCAATACTTTTTACTACCGGTTCTGTGGGTGTGGCTTGGTGGGCATGGCCTGGCTTGGTGGGCGTGGCCAGGGAAGGATACTGTAAAATCTCCATTCCCTCCCCATTCCAGGGGAAGGTTATTGCAAAATCTCCATTCCCTCCTGATCAGCTGGGACTCAGAAGGCAGAGAATAGATGTGGGCGGGGCCAGCCAGAGGTGGTATTTACAGTTCTCTGAACTACTCAAAATTTCCGCTACCGGTTCTCCAGAACTGGTGAGAACCTGCTGAATACCACCTCTGCTGCAATCTCCAGGCCACAGTAGAGAAAGCAAAAGAGGCCTCTGCTTTGTCTTGCCTTCCCCCATGTCTGTGTGACCCACTAGACCAGGGGGTGTCAAACTTAATTTCACTGAGGATTGTGTGTGACCTTGGGGGGCTGGAGTGGGCGTGGCCAGTTCGACGTCACACGGGTGCCTGTGGTGGCCTGAGCACTCTGCCCGCAAAAAAGGTCTCCCGAGTTCCGTTTTCGGTTGCAATGGCCTCCTGCAACCCTCTGCCGGCGAAAACGGAGCTCAGGTGGGGCGCACGCAGCCCTCCTGAGCTCCGTTTTTGCTGGCAGGCACTGTGGGCCGGTTCTTTGTGGTTTACAGGTTGGCCCCCATGGACCAGATCTAAGCACCCCACGGGACAGATCCGGCCTCCGGGCCTTGAGTTTAACACCCCTGCACTAGAGAGCTACTTGCTTCCTGTTGCATTGGGAGGTTAGGATTAGATATCCAGAGCAGGGCAACTTTAAAACTTGTGGACTTCAACTCCTTCAACAGCTTTGCTGACTCAGGAACTCTGGGAGTTGAAGTCCACAAGTCTTAAAGTTGCCAAGGTTGGCGACCTCTGATCCACAGCAACCGTTTTGGAGAGCAGTCACGGCCTTGATCTGATCCAAATCTGGTGATCACTCATTGCCGACTTCAATTGGTTCCCTATCTTGATCCTAAAGCAGCCAAAACCTTGACAGAAACTGAAATTTAATATTGTAGGGATGGTTAGCAGTAGCCAAATAAGAAACCACAGGCCGCTTCCTACAGCTCTTCTCATCTTTCTTTGCTCCAAGAACAAAAGCTTTTTTTGAAAGAACTTGTTCTGACTGAGGCTTCCCAAGAGCATGAAGCAAACACCTGGTCCCGACAAAAAACCCTTTAATTAATTGACTTTTATTAATTGACTTTTATTATTTATTTATTAAAGGCATACAGCCCAGAGCTCTTCCAAACAGCTCTTAGATCCCATTTTTCCACCAGCACTGCAATTAATTCTCAGTGACATGCCTAAATTTACATTCAAAAGTGCTCTAATTTCTCTAACCTCCATATCCCATATTTTTGGCGCACTATCCCAATCCCGCCATATGAACATTGGGTCAATCTGTAAGTTGTAAGTCAATACAACAATACAAGCACAAGACAACAATACAGTACAAAAGACTGTAACATTTGTCTTTGGAAAGCCACGTTGTCTGTTGTAGTCCAAAATCAGAGGCCTTTCATTACAAGGTGCACGCTTTTGTAATTGCATTTGTTCGTAGCAAAAGGTGGTGTGCAGATATCAAGGTGCTTTCAAATCAGCGTCTTGCCATTGTGATACTCAGCCAGTGAGTCACTATCTCACTATCTCGCCTTCCTGCAAATGTTTGAATTGTATCCATAGAAGCGACTGACAGTTCTTCGCTTTTGCAGGAACAAAAGTTGAAAAAGCCTCATCGATCAATAGTGTGGCAGAAATTGGAACGCTAGCTAGTTCCTGCATAAACTGGACCTATTATTACCCAGGTTTTCTCCTGGGCAGTTCAACCCCTACACCCAATCCCTACTGAGGAATTCTGGGAGTTGAAGTCCACAAGAATTTGTCCAAGGGTGGGCTTCAAAATGTTAGCAAGGGGTTATCTGCCCGGTTGCTGGGTGGGCGTGGCCTAGTTGGCCTCCTGCACCACAGGAGGGGGGGGCTTTCTTGCCCTCCCCGGGTTCCGAAGACTTTCTCCCAGCCTCGGGGAGGGCGAACCCCCCCCCCCCCGAGTCTCCATACACACTCTGCACTTACCTGCATCCAACTCCCCCCCCCCACACAAACACTCCCTGTGCATGCATGCACGTCTCCTACATGTGCACTGCTTATGCATCCTGGGACCAAAAATGGGCCGGTGGGAGGCACGCACACATGCGCAGGGAAGCTGATCTGGAGCGACAGCTCACGTGCCCACAGAGAGGGCTTTGTGTGTTACCTGTGGCACACATGACATAGTTTTGCCATCACGAGTATATGGGAAAGACCCCGAGATGGTGGGGGAAGATGCTGCCTAGGAACAATTGGATAAGGGACTGGAGACACACACCCCCCCCCCTCAGCTGCCTAAAGGGCTGGGAAAGGAACTTCCTTTCTCAGGCTGTAAAAGAGATGGTAGGAGATATGTACTTGCAAGATTGTGTTAATGTAGCGTTACAAGAAAGTAGAATTTGTTCCTCTGGTCTTATTTCCCCGTCTGGTTTACCTGGGAAGGCTCTCTTCCTCTAGACAACATGGAAATAGTCCTTGTTTTATTGGGCACTTAGTCAAATGTTAAAGGTCGCAGAAAGTGGTATCTGTCTCAGAAGAGGTTGAACTGGTTTTAGGTGAGTTCCTGCAAGCAAGGAGGAACCTCATCAATAAACTGAGCTGAATCTTGATATGACAAATGTCCTGTAAAAGTTTCTTATGGCCAGTTCTGGGAAACAAGTAATGTAGCTGACATGAATGTGTTTCCCAAGAAAGTACAGACCCATGATCAGAAGCAATCTCCTTCCTTCCTTCCTTCCTTCCTTCTTTCTTTCTCTTTCTTTCTTTCCTTCCTTTTTTATTTCTTTCTGTCTTTCTGCCTTCCTTCCTTCCATCCTCCTCCTCCTCCTCCCCCCATTCCCTTCCCTTTCCTCTCCCCTGCTCCCCTCTCCTTCCTCCTCCTCCCCCCCCTTCCCCTGCCCCACTCCATGTCCTCTTTCTCCTCTGGCAATCACATGACTGCAGGATGATACAGCCATTGTAAAGAACATGCTGGTTGCAAAGCATCTTAATTTTGATCATGTGCTGTGGGGGTGCCAAGGAGAACCGAGGTGGCACAGTGGTTAGAGTGCTGTCCTGCAGGCTCCTTCAATTGACTGCTAGCTGCAGTTCAGCAGTTCAAATCCCACCAGGCTCAAGGTTGACTCAACCTTCCATCCTTCCGAGGTGCGTAAAATGAGGACTCAGATTGTTGGGGGCAGTAGGCTGACTCTGTAAACCGCTTAGAGAGGGCTGTAAAAGCACCGTGAAGCGGTATATAAGTTTAAGTGCTGTTGCTATGCTAACAATGGTCATAAGTGCAAGCCACTTTTTTCAATGCCTCTGAAACTTTGAACTGCCACTAAACAAATGGTTATAAGTCAAAGATTAAATTAAGTCAAAGAACCTGTGCGATATACAGACAACACCAGCTGAAAACTTGGAAAAGGGGAGAATGATACAAGTAATTCTTACTGCCTCCTAGAAGTGAACAGCCTTAAAAGAAATGTTCAAAATAGTAAATGTGTTTATTAACAATGTGCATGCAACGTATTAGAATTTTCTGTTTCAGGGCTAATTCAACAGCCTAATACATCGTAGAGTAACTGGGTTTTCTAGAGATACTTACTAAGTTGTGTCATCAGCTATGTTTGTGTATTATTTTGTTCTATTTTTATTATTGTGACAGATGGCTGTATTGCTTTTATTCTGCTGTTTCTAACCGCTGTGAACCAGAAAGAAATGATTAGGGCAGCATCGATACTTTCTTAGAATAAGTAAAAGAAATATTTCACCCTCTGTCATTGCTAGCTGCGATATTTATTTCTAGTTCAAGGAATGATGCCATGAACTCATGCCATCCTGTTGTTAGTTGCGGAGTGTATCCAATCCATTGCGACCCCATGGACAACGTTCCTCCAGGCCTTCCTGTCCTCTACCATCCTCCAGAGTCCATTTAAGCTTATGCTGACTGCTTTGGTGACTCCATCCAGCCACCTCATTCTCTGCTGTCCCTTTCTTCTTTTGCCCTCAATTGTTCCCACTATTAGGTTCTTCTCCAGTGAGTCTTTCCTTCCCATGACGTGGCCAAAGTATTTGACTTTCCTCTTCAGGATCTGACCTTCTATCCTCTAGGTATCCTGAAGTGGTGAATGCTGGTAGCCCAGCTTGCTGGCTGGAGAATTCTGAGAGTTGAAGTCCACACATCTTAATGTTGCCAAGATTGGGAAACACTGGTCTAGAATTAGATTTCTCACACAGTGAAAACCAGATGTTTACATCCCAAAGTAAACACCTTCACTTATTAAAATTGGGCCGTTCCTCTTCACCTCTACCTCCATACCAGTGGTGGGTTTCAAAATTTTTTAGAAGCTCTTCTGTAGGTGTGGCCTGCTTTGTGGGAGTGGCTTGCCGGCCATGTGACCAGGTGGGAGTGTCTTGCCAGCCATTTGACTGAATGGGCGTGGCCAACTTGTAAAATGTGGTGAAACTCACTTAACAACGCTCTCGCTTAGCAACCAAATGTTGGCTCAGAAACTGGCATTTGAAGCACGCAAGTCTTAAAGCTGTCAAGCTACAAGACCCTTGCACCCCTAACCCTTTAGAAAAAAACCCCCAGGATTGTTCAAACTTGACAGCTTTAAGACTTGTGGACTTCAACTCCCAGAATTCCTCCTCCAGTTACATTGGCTCAGGAAATCTGGCATTGACGCGTGCAAGTCTTAAAGCTGTCAAGTTACCATACCTTGCACCCCTAACCCTTTAGAAAAAAAAACCCAGGGGTGTTCAAACTTGAGAGCTTTAAGACGTGTGGACTTCAACTCCCAGAATTCCTCCTCTCGCTCTTCATCTTGATGATGTGCGGACAGGAGGGGAGGGAGCTGGAACCGGTTCTAAATAGCACTGTAGATTTGTGGAACCTCTTCTATAGAAGAGGTTAGAACTGGCAGGAACCCACCCCTGCTCCATACATAGAGACAGACAAATACACACACAAACACACTGATTGAACAAGCCAGGATTTTTATTTATTTATTATTTATTTGCCTTTCCAGTGCCTTCGTCTCTCTCAGGTTATACTTTAGCAGAAATGATTGTCCAGAAAGTGAAAGATTTCCATCTTTCCATGGGAAGCAATGTTAAAAAAAAAAATTAAAAGGAAGTCAAAATGTTGACTAGAAGGGATTTTGTCGCCATCTTGACTTCTTTTTTAAATAATAGCTTTTTATTTTTTTAAATCGAAATAATACAAACATAGTACATATACATCTAAATACAAAAAATGAAAGAAGAAAAGCAAAAGGAAAAAAAAAACTATTCACCTCCAGCCCCCAGAGGCCCCGTTTCCCCCCCCTTATATTTCTTCATCTGTAACAACTAAAAAATATACAATATATTCCAATTGTGCCCTTATCCCTTCCAAAAGAACATATATTCTTGAGTAGGTTTATTCCCTTTGGAACTTTCATCAACACTTATTTTATAAAATCCTCCCCCCATATTTAATTATAATTGTTTGCTTTGATCATCCCCTTTTTAATTTTAATTCCCATTGTTAATTTGTCATTTGTTACCATACTCCAAATTTCATTATATCACTCATTTCTTTGGATATCCCAATTTTGTCCCCAATATTTAGCTGTCACTAACCTAGCTGCCATTATCAAATTTACAATCAACTCCTTTTTGGTTTCATTTATGTCTCGTTTTTTTCCCACCAGCCAACAGTACTGCAATTCTCGGTGTCTAAATTTACATTCAGGAATGCTCTAACTTCTCTAAACACCACGCCCATATTTTTTGTGCACTATCACAGTCCCGCCACATATGTTTGTATGTTCCAACCTCCTTCTTAACTTCTTTGACCCCCTTTCTGTCAGACAGCGCTGCATATGTGTGTCTGCCGGTTGTTGACATGGGAAATATTTCACTGTGTTTGACGTAGAGAATATAAGAGGAAGATTGGAGAGAATTGACAAACAAGGAAATAACTGCCGACAAAAAAAATAATCCTAAGGAACGGGAAAGGAGAGGGGGAGGAAGGAGGGGGAGTCCTGTCGGAAAATTAAATAGCCGTAAAAGATTTCAGAAGCAAAGGCAGAACCAGCTCCAACTTCCCTCTAAATAAATTAGGGCATGGCTTTCTAAGCCTGCTGGTCTTCTGTATTCAAACTGAATAAGGAAAGTAATAATTAGTCCTGCCTTAGGCAGGAAACGCCAGCTGGATGATTTTGGGCCAATCTCTCTCTCTCTCTCTCCCTCCCTCTCTCTCCTTCCCTCCCTTCCTCTCCCTCCCTCTCTCTCCTTCCCTCCCTCTCTCTCTCCCTCCCTCTCCCTCTCTCTCTCCTTCCCTCCCTCCCTCTCTCTCTCTCCTTCCCTCCCTCTCTCTCGCTACCTCTCCCTCTCTCTCTCTCCTTCCCTCCCTCTCTCTCTCTCCCTCCCTCCCTCTCTCTCTCCCTCCCTCTCTCTCCCTCTCTCGCTCCCTCGCTCGCTCCCTCTCTCTCCTTCCCTCCCTCTCTCTCCTTCCCTCCCTCTCTCTCTCCCTCCCTCTCTCTCCCTCCCACCCTCTCTCTCTCTCCCTCGCTACCTCTCCCTCCCTCTCCCTCACTACCTCTCCCTCTCTCTCCTTCCCTCTCTCTCTCCCTCCCTCTCTCTCTCTTCTTCCCTCTCTCTCCCTCTCTCTCCCTCGCTCCCTCCCTCTCTCTCCTTCCCTCCCTCCCTCCCTCCCTCCTCAATCTCACCTCACAGGGTTGTGGTTTGTGGGGAAAATAGGAGGGGGCAGGGGTATTATAGGCATTATAGGCATTATTAGACATTAGAGCTGAGGTGGCACAGTGCTTAGAGTGCAGCACTGCAGGCTACTTCAGCTGACGGATCATTCCCCTACTACGCCCACCAAGCCACGCCCACCAAGCCATGCCCACCAAGCCACGCCCCACAGAACCAGTAGTAAAAATATTTGAATTTCACCACTGGGAGGAAGGAATATTAAGTATGTTCACTCCTTTGAGTTATTTATAAAGCAATGATGCTGGGATAAAAAAATTAACAATAAATAGAAATAAATAAAAATATTCATTCAGCCATTTGACTCCAGTTCTTCATTCAGCAGAATTATGGTGCCCCCGATGGGGGTCCGGTCAGTTTATTAGCCTTCCTCAGCCATTTTTGAGTCTTCCTCCCCCTTTTCCATATGTAAGCTCCTAGTTGCTCAAGCAGACCTAATTCACAACCCCGACGACTAAAAATACCACAGGGGAGTGACCCTTGTGTCAAAACCTCTCTCTGTGGGGAGAGAAGAGAGAGGTCTGCAAAACAACAACAACAATGCTTCTCTGCCAGTTATGGGTGATTTTTATTCTTGGCTCCCTTTGTGCCGAAGACCTGCCCTGTGCCAAAACAAATGCACGGGGGTGATAAAAAGCAAACAGGAATGTCTGTTGGACCACAGGAAATTTCCTGCACAGGAAGAGATCTTTGGAACTTCCTGGGGAAGGGGAAGGCACAGTGGGCTTCTTGGCAGGATGCTCTCGACCGCAGCTGCAGTTGGATGGGTGAAGGGAAGTTGGAGCACACCAGGGACAGATGGGCATTATCAGAAGCCTGTCCAGGGACAGTTCAGAAATAGAGTTCGAAATGCAGCTTTCTCCCCCCCCCCCCTCCAAAATATATGTTTTGCATGGACAATCTTTCAATCAGAGTTGTGGATTTGTAGTAGATGTTGCTGACGGCCAGGAAGCCAGGAAAACTGTGGCTACATTCTTCCTACACACACCCCCCCGCCCCCGGAATGAGCTTCTTCCTGGCAGAAGAATTCGTTGCATTCCAGATATTTGGTGCGTTAAAGTTGTGGGCCGGTCAGCCTCAATCTGGCTTCCCCTGCAACCTGACTAGGTTGCAGGGGAAGGCTCAGTCTGGATCCTGGCAGTGGTGGGATCCTACTAGTTTAACAGGTTCCACCACAAAACCGCGCCCGACTAAACCGCGTCGCTGACGTCATCAACAGGGCGACAACAGCGCAGAGACAGAAGCACGCTGTAATAGCAGTAGACTTATATACCGCTTCATAGGCCTTTCAGGCCTCTCTAAGCGGTTTACAGAGAGTCAGCATATTGCCCCCAACAATCTGGGTCCTCATTTTACCCACCTCGGAAGGATGGAAGGCTGAGTCAACCCTGAGCCGGTGAGATTTGAACCGCTGACCTGCTGATCTAGCAGTAGCCTGCAGTGCTGCATTTAACCACTGCGCCACCTTGGCTCTTAGGGTCTGTAAACCCTAAACCTAAAATTAACACCTAAACCTAACCCCCCTAAACCTAATCCTAAACCTAATCCTAAACCTAACCCTTAACCTAACCCTAAACCTAACCCTTAACCTAATCCTAACCCTTAACCTAACCCTAACCCTTAACCTAACTCTTAACCTAACCGTAACCCTAAACCTAACCCATACCTTAAGTTGAATCGGCTTGCTTTCAAAGTGCTATTTAAAGTGCCCTTCTTTCTCCGCGCTGGCGGTTTAATCGGGCGCGGCTTAGTTGAGCGCGGTTTTGACGGGTCACGAGTTTAACAACCTGTTAGGTGATTGCACGCTTTTGAGAAAGCTTACCATATTTTTCAGACTATAAGACATACCGGTGTATAAGACACACCAAGATTTTGAAGAGGTAAGTAAGAAAAAAAAGTTTTTGTCCTCCCCGATCCCCAGGAGCACTCTGCAGGCTTCAGCGGGGCTGGGGGAAGGCAAAAACGCCCTCGTTTTTGTGAAAATGGGCGGGAAAGGGCCATTTTTCGCAAAAACTGAGGCATTTTTGCCTTCCCCCAGCCCCGCTGAAGCCTGCAGAGTGCTCCTGGGGGTCAGGGAGGACAAAACTTTTTTTCTTACTTATCTCTTCAAAAAAGTTTTGCAAAAATTGGGTCCGTGGGCGGGGTTTCGGGAGGCCAAAAATGACTGTATTCAGTGAATAAGATGCACCAACATTTCCACGCTCTTTTAGGGGGGGAAGGTGCGTCTTATACTCTGAAAAATATGGTACTTTCCTCATTACTGCTGGAGAGGAAAACACCTGAGAGACAGTAATCTACTCTGCCTGCAACTCAGCTGAGAGGATCCGGGTCAGTAAAACTCAAGGGCAGGTGGGTGGGCCCAGCTAATCGTTGAAGCTGCCGGTTCACCTTGGCAACTTAAAGCTTTGTGGACTTCGATTTCCAGAATTCCCCATCCAGCAGACCTAGAGAATTGTGGGAGTTGAAGTCCACACATCGTCTAGCTGCCAAGGTTGAGAAACATACGTAGGGGATTGAATTCATCAAGGAATAATCCTGTTTCACTCTTTGCCCTGTGACTTAGTCCTCTGTTGTGGCCTGCCAGTGGAGCTGGTAGCCGATTCGGACAGTGAGGAGGTTGGGGAGGAACATGGGCCAGTCCTGGAGTCTGGGGAAGGCTCTGATAAGGGCTCTGCGTCGGAGGCAGAGAGGGGGCCAGAGCCGTATGCCAGTTATCAGCTGCCTTCAGAGTCAGACATCAGTGAGGCAGATGAACAGCTGGAGCCTGTTCCCATTGTGCGCATGCGCAGAGTTGTCAGACGAAAGGAACAGGGGTCGACTTGGGAGTAAGGCCACAGGTAGAAACAATCATGGTCTGTATATTTCTCAACCTCAGTATCTTTAAGATGTATGGACCTCAACTTCCAGAAATTGGACACATTCTGTAAGTTAACCCATTTGAGATACTTCGGTTCAACAGTTGTTGCCCTCTGATGCACTGTCTCACCAGTTAAAGACCACAACAAAAAGAGTTTTTAGTAGCGTATAAATTGCTGTTGTTAATATTGAGCTTCATTGCGTTTTCTTTTTTTCCTTGATGTTAGATGCAGCCGTGAGATTCACTTAGGTTTACCACCAGTTAGCAACTGTGCCTTCCACATGTGCTTGCGGCCTTCCGCGCATGTGCTTTGCTTGCACACATGGGGTGCATGCATGTGTGCAGCATCGAAACCAAGGCTAAATAGGATGTTTTGGAGCCAGTGCAAGTGAGCAGGTCAATTCGGCGCTACGGTTTGGTTGAACCGGTCCGGACCGGCTGAATACCACCTCTGGTTAGATGTGTTCTTTGGAAGCTAACCTGGAAGCATTTTAACATAAAAAAAGAGCTAATAAATATTTTAAACCCATCAACCAATGATACATAAGGCTGACGTCTTTTGAATAGAAGCTGCCTCGTCCATGTCCAACATTCTGTATTTTTGCTGACTTTTAACTGTAGAATATTTTATTCTTACTTTAGCTGGGAATAGATTCATAATGCCACCTTATCCCTCAATTCTTGCAGGCGGAATTTCTTAGTGGAATTTCTCTTCTCATTATAAAGAGGAAGGCAGTTGAATTAATTAATTCTTGCTTTAGGATTGACTGCATAGAAGTCTCCTTGAAGCGTGTCACAGCAGTTAAGAAGAGGGTTGTTATTTGGGGGGGGGGTATATATTGGTCTATTTTGGAAATGATTCTTCTGAACGTTAGGAGTGACCAATGGTTCTTCTGCTTTTTCTGGAGAATTAAAAATTAACAAATAGCTGTCAGATCGCCTGAATCGTATGGATGCAAATATACTAAGTTGGAACGAGATATAGTCCAGGGCCAGGAATTCAGCTGCATGCTTCCTCTTCTATCAAGACGGATCACCTCCAACTTGACTTCCTTGTTCTGTTCCTGGAACTGAATAATAAATCCAGCCGCCTTACCAGAATGACCTAAATGCTATTTCAGCTTGCCACTGACTGTTTTCGTTATACCCCAAAGCTCTTTGTTTGCCTGATAAGTGTTTCCTCCACAGGAAATTTCCTGTGACGGAAAAGGCAGGGGAAGCTTCCTGTCAAAAGCCAGATGCTGAAAAGGCCAGATAATAGCAGTGGTTCAAATCTCAGGTTGCAGCAGCTGCAAAGGGCTGGCCGACTTCCTCACAGCCTGTCAGCCATGAAACTTGAAGAGTCTGTTAGAAGGAGCATGGAAAAGCTGGCATGGTGATTCTTCCTGAAGATCGGACTTCTCTCTTTTGAACCAGGCTTCCATGGCAGCAATAGCACTTAGACTTCTATATCGCTTTACAGTGCTTTTACAGCCCTCTCTAAGCCATTTACAGAGTCAGCCTATTGCCCCCAACAATCTGGGTCCTCATTTTATTGACCTCGGAAGGCTGGAAGGCTGAATCAACATTGAGCTGGTGGGACTTGAAATGCCGAACTGCTGGCAATCCAGCAGAAGTAGCCTGCAGTACAGGGGTTACTGCTGGTTTGGCGCACAATTTTTTTTGTGCGTTTGCTTTGCTCACATGCACGGCAAATTCACACTCTCCGCAATTGGTCTGCACATGCACCCAACGTTAAAAAAGGGGGAAAAGATTACAATTCTACAATGAAGATTGTTCTGCGTATGTGCAGAATCGAAAAATCAAGATGGCGGCCCAAAGATAGAACCGGTTCAGGCACGTGGCAGGCTGAGTTATTATAGCAATAGCAGTAGCAATAGCAGTTAGACTTATATACCGCTTCATAGGGCTTTCAGCCCTCTCTAAGCGGTTTACAGAGTCAGCATATCGCTCCCACAGTCTGGGTCCTCATTTCACCCACCTCGGAAGGATGGAAGGCTGAGTCAACCTTGAGCCGGTGAGATTTGAACCGCCGAACTGCAGATAGCAGTCAGCTGAAGTGGGCTGCAGTACTGCACTCTAACCACTGCGCCACCTTGACTCTTATTACCTACTCAGCCAAACCGGTCCAGACCACTAGGAACCCACTTCTGCTGCAGTACTGTCTCTAACCACTGCGCCACTATGGCTCTTTAAGGACATATGCAGGGGAAAGTCAAAAAAGTCAAGATGGGATAAATGTCCTACTCTTAGGCAGGGGTCTCCAACCCCTGTGCCATGGCCTGCTACCAGGCTGTGGCTCATTCAGAACCGGGCCGCACAAGTGGTGGCCTGACGCACATGTGCACATGAAACGCAACCTGTGCAAGTTGACCTGCGCGCACATGCATGTGCGCCCCGGCCTGCCATTTGTGCGGCCCGGTTTTCCTCCCCACCTGGCTGGGCTCTCAAACCACAAAGTTTGGGAACTGCTCCTCTAAGGCTTAGCCCTAACCTCTAGAGAAGTCTTGGATTTGGGTAGAAATGGGCCATTTTTTGCTCGTTTTTGGCAACCCCCAGGAGCACTCTACCAGCCTTCCAAAGCTCTGCATATTCCCCCCCGCCCCGGCCCCCCCCCCGGTTTTTTTTTTTTTTTTTTTTGCAAAAAATGAGGCGTGCAGAGGGTTTGGGAAGCCTGCAGAGTTCAAAAACATTTTTTTAAATTTACCTCTTCAAAATCATGGTGCATCTTATACTCCGGTGCGTCTTATAGTTTGAAAAATATGGTAGTTATTGTTTGTTAGGATTTGGAAAAAAGAATAATTGAGATTCTATGTCATATACAGCAGTGGTTCCCAATCTTTTTGGCACCAGGGACTGGTTTTGTGGAGGACAAAACACCCCACAACGGACTGGGGGTGAGGAGGAACGCGCAGTTTAAATCCCTTGCATGCGCGCCTCCTCCCCGCCAAAAAAACCCTACAAAACACATAGCTAAAGAAAGTATGGGATCCTATATTTTCTACACAGCTTAATTTAGATTTTTCTATAGCCAGGGGCCATCTCTGAGCGGTCCCCCCCCCCCACCATTGTCTGAGAAGTGTGCAAGAAGTTGCATCCAAGCTCTGTGTAGACAGGACCGTTGGGATGAAAGGAACGCGACTCTCCAAAGCCACTGGCTTCAGTGGGTACCCTAACCATGGTTGATCCTGGCCAACGGCGCCTTCAAACTGGTTCTTTGCTCCTTCCTTCTGCTGGGTTCACAGGCCGTTTCCCAGTTCGTCTTCCCACAGTGGTTTCAGCTTTCCCTCTGAAATTGTTCAGTCTGTCCCAAGGAACAAACGATGAAAGGAGCACTGGGACATCCGAGAGACGAAAGGGTGGAATGAATATTGAAAGTTTGCCAGGGAACGACGTTGTGATGGCGTCACTGTGGTTGGGAACGGAGCCACTGCATGTTTTAGCCTGATTCCTAGCAGATTCACCAGAGTAGGAAATCAACTCCAAAGGAAAGCTGAAAGTACTTCGATTGAGATTGACTATAACAGGCGTCAAACTTGATTTCATTGGGGGACCCCTCGGGATTGTGTTTGACCCTGGGGAACTGGGTTGGGCGTGGCCAGCTCAATGTCACTCGTGTCGGGGGTACCTGTGGTGGCCTGAGCACTATGCCAGAGAAAATGGGCTCCCAAGTTCCATTTTTGGCTGCGATGGTCTCCTGCAACTCTTTGCCAGCGAAAACAGAGTTGGGGGAGCACGCGTGGCCCGAGCGAGCTGTTTCCAGTTTGGAAGTCCTCCTGCAGCCCTCTGCCAGTGAAAATGGAGCTGGGGGTAGGGGACAGGCTGCATGCAGCCGTCTCAACCTTCGTTTTCATGGGCAGAAGTACCACAGGCTGGTCCTTCGTTGTTTCCAGGGCGGCCCTGTGGGCTAGATCTAAGCGCACACACACACAAACACACACACACACACACACCGGACTGGATCTGGCCCCTGGGCCTTGAGTTTGACACCCCTGGACTAAAATGAGAAAACCTTGAGAAAAATGAGAAAAATGGTTGTAAGTTATTTTTTTCAGCGGTGTAGCTTCAAACGGTCCATAAGCGAACTGTTGTAAGTTGAGGACTTCCTGTATTTCTGCATTGGGCATGCTCCACCTAACAAACTTCCTTCCTGACTTCAGACTTGGCTTTGATGTTGCTAACTTAAGTTTTTCTCCATTTTCCCCCTTGCAGCGAATGCATCATATTTCCTTCTTCCTTATTTTTGTTACCGTTTTCATTTCCCCATTCCACTGTTCTTTCTTTCTTTCTTTTTCTGGCTAAGGGCAAGAGCGGGAAGTCCCGGGTCTAAATGTCATCTTTTCAAAAGCAAGGAAGCAACCGCTTTCTCGGTCTGAGTGGGACTGGCCTACTTAATGGGGGCAAGGTTAGCACCTAAATGGGTTAAGGCAAGCACACACACACCCCGCTTTTCATCCAAAGTCCTTTAGATCTAGATTTAGCCTATATTGCTTAAAATCGCAATGTCCACATTCTTCTCCATCTCATTTACTGAAAAGGGGAAGTTGGAAAAACAGGAATATTAAGTGAACTATTTGCCGCCAGTTTGAACATATTATTTTAAGATTCAGAATTGGTATTTTTTGGGGGGGGGGGGAGTTACTCCAACCTTTGGGTTTTGCATTTGTTACCAGGTGCAAAAGCAATTTATGGAAATCCTGATAGTGAAGATCACTACGATATCTAGGCTTCAGAAATTCAGATGAGCATTAAGTACCTTCCTCCAAATGCTGTTGGGCTTCATTGATGACAAGAAATCCATGATGTAAGACTGTAGCGATCCTGCCATCTTACAACTTTTTCTGTGGCGGTCATTAAAAAAACACCATGATTGTTAAAGTTAAATCTATTATGTTCTGTTCTTATTCTATTCTGTTTTGCTATTCTTTTCTGTTCAGTTCCAGTTCTATTCTGTTATGTTCTATTATGCTATTCTATTCTACTCTACATTGTTCTGTTATTCTATTCTGTTCTGTTATTCTATTCTATTCTGTTCTGTTATTCTCTTCTGTTTTGTTATTCTCTTCTGTTCAGTTCCAGTTCTATTCTGTTATGTTCTATTATGCTATTCTATTCTACTCTACATTGTTCTGTTATTCTATTCTATTCTGTTATTCTATTCTATTCTGTTCTGTTATTCTCTTCTGTTTTGTTATTCTCTTCTGTTCAGTTCCAGTTCTATTCTGTTATGTTCTATTATGCTATTCTATTCTACTCTACATTGTTCTGTTATTCTATTCTGTTCTGTTATTCTATTCTGTTATTCTATTCTGTTCTGTTATTCTATTCTGTTTTGTTATTCTATTCTATTCAGTTCCAGTTCTATTCTGTTATGTTCTATTATGCTATTCTACTCTACTCTACATTGTTCTGTTATTCTATTCTGTTCTGTAATTCTATTCTGTTTTGTTATTCTATTCTGTTCAGTTCCAGTTCTATTCTGTTATGTTCTATTATGCTATTCTATGCTACTCTACGTTGTTCTGTTATTCTATTCTGTTCTGTTATTCTATTCTGTTTTGTTATTCTATTCTGTTCAGTTCCAGTTCTATTCTGTTATGTTCTATTATGCTATTCTATGCTACTCTACGTTGTTCTGTTATTCTATTCTGTTCTGTTATTCTATTCTGTTTTGTTATTCTATTCTGTTCAGTTCCAGTTCTATTCTGTTATGTTCTATTATGCTATTCTATTCTACTCTACATTGTTCTGTTATTCTGTTCTGTTATTCTATTCTGTTATTCTATTCTGTTTTGTTATTCTATTCTGTTCAGTTCCAGTTCTATTCTGTTATGTTCTATTATGCTATTCTATTCTACTCTACATTGTTCTGTTATTCTATTCTGTTCTGTTATTCTATTCTATTCTGTTTTGTTATTGTATTCTGTTCTGTTCTGTTTTGTTATTCTATTCAATTCTGCCCTACCCAACTCATTTGATTTTTATAACAGAGACCGGGAGAAAGAATGATTGTTGAAAGGACTCGAGTCCAGAGTCTTCCCAGATACGTGAAATTTTAAATATTTTCATCCTTGAGGAAGAAAAGCTAAAAAGGGCTTCCATCCCAGTGGCCAACTTCCTAATTGATTTTAAAAATAAATCCTCCAACTTGAATGATGATGACTTTGTCGTGGACTTTGCCAGTCAGTTTTGCTTAGCAACCGTTAAGGAAGTGTTTTGAAATTTATTTTCCTCTAGTGTAGAATGTCTGTTGACTTCTCCATCTAGACTAAAATTTCGGTATTTCCTGGTCATTTCCAGTCTATATACCTGGCTCATCTGACCTTTACTTACCTTTTCAAGAATTAACCAAGTTTGGATTTGCTTACATCTATCTGGGCAGGCCAATATGTAACAACTGCTACCGTCTAGAGAAGGGGTGTCAAACTTGTATTGTCAAATTGTCATCATGTGACATATCGCAACTTCCCCCCTTCGCTAAAATAGAGATGGGGGTGTGTTAGGTAAGCTCCCCGTTGGGAGAGCGAGTGCGTTCAGAGAAGCGTTGTGAGAGTTGTGTTGGAGAACACACAAACCAGCATACAGAGACACTGCAGTTTAAATAGGCTTTTACTTTCGTGGAAATAGAGGTATCAGAGTCCATCAAACAGTCCAAGTCATACACGGATAAGACAGTCAGTCATCAATGTCTTTCAGTTAAGGGATAATCCAAATAACACAGTCCAGCGTCATATAAACAGTTCGATACTCACATTTTGCTAACAGTTGCAAAACTTACAATAGCTCATGGCACTTCCAGCTTGCAAAAACACTCAGATCAGATCAGCCCAGCATCTAACGAACAGAGAGCTAACAGTCGTTCTGGCTCCCTCTTATGGCCGATTGAGGAAACAGCAACCAATCACATTTTACAGTATGCTTTAAAGAAACAGGTACAACATTGTTACATGATTTATATATTGCCAACCCAACTGTTAGATTATATTCCTAACAGGGTGGCCAGTCCGTGACGCATTCAGCCCACAGGTCGTGAGTTTGACACCCTTGTTCTAGAACCAATAGTAGATGCTTATTCTATTCTGGACATTTCTGAACATCACAGCTCCAGAGTGAGGCTGACAAATTAGAAACAAGGCCAGGGGAAGATGGACAGAAATCACGCAGGGGCACTTGACACAGGCTGAAGGGACATGGGGTGTTCAGCCTGGAGAAAATAATAATCATTGCAGCCTTCTCCATGGTCATGTGATCAAAATTCAGATGCTCGGCAACTGGCATGTAGGTTTGCACTACCCCAGGATCATATGATTCTCCTTTCGCGACCTTCTGACAAGCCAAGTCAATGGGGAAGCCAGAGTCGCTTAACAACCATGTTACTAACTTAACAACTGCAGTGATTTGCTTAACATCTGTGGCAAGAAAGGTCGTAAAATGGGGCAAAGCCCAATAGCTGTCAAACAGGAAATTTGGGTTCAATGTTACTACATGTAAAATGCATCTGAAGCAGGAGTGTTCCTACTGCAGACCCGGGACTGCATGTATTGTGCTCGTTTGGAAATCCTTGTTATGGCCCGCCAGCAGCAGCAGATTCGGACAGTGAGGAGGTTGGGGAGGAAGATGGGCCAGTCCTGGAGTCTGGGGAAGGCTCTGATGAGGGCTCTGTGTTGGAGGCAGAGATGGAACCAGGGCCGTCTGACAGTTATCAGCTGCTTTCGGAGTCAGCATCAGTGAGGCAGAGGAACAGCTGGAGCCTGTTCCCAGTATGTGCATGCACAGAGTTGCCACAGGAAGGGAACAGCTAAAGAACAGGGGTTGACTTGGGAATAAGGCCACAGGTAGATGATGAATGGCCCCTCCCAGAGGAAATAAAAGAGGAGCAAAAGGGGAGTGGAGTTTGCAGGAGAAAATTAGTTTGCTTGATTGGTTCGTGACTCTCCGAGACTCCTTGCCAAGTTTTGCAGATATCGGTTTGGCAGCTCTCCAAGCCAGATAAGGTCTGTGACTGTAAATCCTCCCTTGAAAGACTTTGCTGGATGTGAATGAGCAGAATTCAGTCAATTAATAAAAGGGGTTTTTGTCGGGACCAGAAGTTTGTTTCATGCTCTTGGGAAGCCTCACTCAGAACAATCCTGACTCGTTTAAGGCAATCTTACTTATTGCAAGGAACAGAGTTCATTGCTACCCTTTATTTGACTGTTTAATGGAGGAGGCAATAAAGCCCCCAAACAGGTCCAATTCATTTTCATTGTTTCAGGAAGAAAATTGGAAAATTTCCAGCAGCTTCCCTGGGTTATGATGTCAGCAGCTGGGAGGTTGATGGAGCTGGATTCCCAGCTTCGTTCCAGAAGAGGGGCCAAGACTCCTTCCAGGAAGCTCTGTCCAGAAGTTAAGAAGATTTATTTGCTCATCTCAAAGGGCTCTGAGGCTTTTTTTCTTTTTTTAATCGATAGTTTTTTCTCAGGCCTTTGAAATGAGGTCCTTTCCGAAAAAGAAAGAGAGAGAAAAACGCTACTCGCTTCTTGTTGATCACGTTAGTATGACATCATTTCGTGCATCTTTACAGGAAGAACGCGGGATGCGGTGGCTCAGTGGCTAAGAAGATGCTGAGCTTGTTGATCAGAAAGGTCGGCAGTTTGGCGGTTCGAATCCCTAGAGCCGCGTAACGGAGTGAGCTCCCGTTACTTGTCCCAGCTTCTGCCAACCTAGCAGTTTGAAAGCATGTAAAAAAATGCAAGGAGAAAAATAGGAACCTCCTTTGGTGGGAAGGGAACAGCGTTCCGTGCGCCTTCGGTATTAAGTCACTTTTTTCATGGCTGTTGTAACTTTGAACGGTTGCTAAATGAACTCTGTAAGTCAAGGATTACCTATATTTTTTTTAAAAAAAACTTCATTTGAGAAAAGGAATTCTGAGCATCAAAAAAAACCAAAAAACCACCCTTATCTAAAATATTGGAATGCAATGTTGGTGTTGAATAAAATATAAGCCTAGCATTGTAGATCCGAACAGCAAAGCGCCAATAGCCACACCTCTATTTCTGTTAGCAGTCTATGGCTTTGAAAAGTGGTTGAGAGTTGATTCATAGTGTTGAAATACCAGGCTGCCAAAATAGATGACTTTCCTTTATTCCAGCCTTCGGTTCCGAAATGCCCCCATAGCTATCCTTCCTAGCTTGGTTTCAAAAAGCTGGCGTGTTTTTGCCAAGATTGTGTGGCTCAACAAGAGTTTGTAGGTTATAATTAGCATCAGAATGCTCCCCCTGCCTTTGCTTGTGCTATGCAGGATTTGCCCCCACACACATTTGATATTTGTGTGTGTGTGTGTGTTTACTTTCCCACCCAATGTCTGCTTTCTGCCACCCACTTGTTGAAATGTTCTGAAACATCGCAGCTTAATTTTCCTTCCTTCTCTTCTTTCTCCCTTCGGTGCTAGTTTTATGATGTATCCCAGGGGAAAGGAAGGAGGAGAAATTGAGGACGAATAAATACTGTTGAAACCCAACCATTCCCCCTTTTAATTGTGGCCCATGAGCTATGTATAGCCGTGATGGCAAACCTATAGCACACGTGGCACAGATGGCATGGAGAGCCATGTCTGCGGGCACGCGAGCTGTTGCCCAGGTCAGCTCCATGGCGCATGTGCGCACGCTTCCCACTGGCCAGCTGATGTTTGGGTCTCTGGTGGGAGAAGCGCATTCATGCGCGGTGGGTGTAGGGTTGCACGTGCATGCATGGGGGAGTGGGGGGTCGCACACATGCATGGGGGGTTAGGGTTAGGATTAGGGTTAGCATAGCATGCCAGGCCCCTCCGCCCTCTCTTGTTTCTCAAAGTTTGCCTATATTCATCTTCATTGCATCAATGACATTATCTAGGCCATCTCCTCATTTGCTGTCCCCTTCTTTTTTCTGCCTTCCATCTTCCTCAACATCAGGATCTTGTCTTCTCATTTGTTGGCCAAAGTATTTGAACTTCAGCATCAATATCTGATGTTCCAAAGAATAAGCATGGTTGATTTGAGTCAAGGTTGATCCGGTGGTAGCCATGCGCTAATTTGAAGGACCTCAGCCAGGGGTGGGTTTCAAAAATTTCACCAATGGGTTCTCTGCCTGGTCGCTAGGTGGGTGTGGTCATGGTGGGCATGGCCTAGTTGGCCTCCTGCACCACGGCAGGAGGTGTGTGTGTTTTTGTCTTCCCCAGTCTCCGGAGGTTTTCCTCGGGCCGTTGGGAGGGCAAAAATTGCTTCCCTCAGACTCCGGAGGCCTTCTGGAGTTTCCGGGAGGCCTGTTTTCCCCCCTCCCCGAGCCTCCGGGCGGACCCTGCATTTACCTCACGTCCAAAACAGGCCACGTGGAGACTCCTAGGAGGGGAGGGGCAGGATGGCCGCCCAGTTCCTCCAAACCCGAACCCTAATCCGAACCGGCCAGTTGTTCAGTGGGTTGCATCTCTCCAACTTGAAACATACCCTATTTTTAAACCAATTTGTAGCGAGCAAAGTTCAACCTTTTGATTTATTTTACCTCAAAGAAGAAAAAGGAAATGAAAATTTTCTACCTGCCTCGTAACAGAAAGGTTTTGCAGGGAAAGAGCAAAGTGCAATCTTCAGTATTTTTAGCAATCCGTCTTCCAGTGCCTACTGTCATTTCAGGGAGGGCCAAATGTTGCCCTTTGTCTTGGCAATTTTCAGTGATATTGGAGAGTTTCTCCATATATCCAACTTAAATTTATGGATGTCCCTGTTGGCTGTGTTTGTGGACTCCTGTTGTTGAATTTATGTACAGATAATTGAGTACATAGAAAATCAACTTTATCAAAACGCATATCCATCTAATTCAACCTATGTACAGATTTATTAGATAGTCTTCTTTTGCCCATCTCCCATATTGAATATAGCAATTCGTAGAAGTTCTCCAAATGCAGCAGTTTGTGCAAGTTCTGTGTGTTGATATTTATTCTTTCTACCTGATCCCAAAAATGTGATATATCTAAACACAAATACAATTAGCTGTGCATCTCCTGAAATGATAGAATCAGGAAGCTGCAGACTCATCTGTTGGCTGGCGGGTAAAGACACTAAAATCATACCACAATGGCAAAGTTCAGTATTGTAGCCTTACAGATATGGGACTATCGAAGAAAGAAACAGAAAGTATAGGAAGACAGTGGCTTTGCTCTTATCGTTGTACATCGTAATTTTCTGTTGTTATGTACAGTAAGATTATGTTTTGAATTTATCCTTTACTGGAAAGGAGTCCATGGTGGCATGTTGATCTATACAGCAGCGGTATTTCCTGGAAGATGGCGGATGGAGCTTCTCCATTTCTCCCAACGGCAGTGTCAGGCCTGCAGCCATCTTTTCTTTTGGATCTTTGGCCTGCCACACTTTTTATTATTCTACTATGCATTTTCTACGGTGGGAAAATGGGAGGGGGGGTTGTACGGACTTAGATGCTATGCAGCCATAACAACATTCTTTCTAGAAAGCCAAGGTCATCCTTTGTCTCTGCACCTCTGCACCAGACCGGAACTGGATGGGTGGAACTGCCAGCATGGCAGTGGAAAATTGGACCATGTGTTGGACTTGTGGGTGTGGGGGCAAGATCCTGAACTTTCAACTTGGTGGGGAAAACTGGGAAGCTTTCAGATTCGGGTTTTCCCAGATGTGCCAACATGGCTCTCTTAATAAATTGGAATTTTGAGGAATATTTTGCCTTGGATTCTGATTTACATTTGGATACTATTTGGAACCCTGACATTAACCCAAATCTGAAAGGTTGTGTCTCCTTTCCCGCAGGTGAAAGCAAGGGACTCCTCCCCTTGATCCTCTGAGGGTTTCTTGTGGTTCCAAGATTAAGTCTTACATCTAAGGGCAGAGTGCATAGACTAAATCTATAGTCAGAGTTCATTTTCTCCTGACAGATTATGAGGGTATGGGACGTGTTCCTTGATTTTGCTCAGGGGTGTTAAACTCCAGGCCTTCAGGCTAGATCCGGCCTGCAGAGTGTTTAGATCTGGCCAGTGGGGCCGCCCTGGAAACGGAGAAGGACCGGCCCAGGGTGCCTCTGCCAGCAAAAACAGAGCTCGCGAGGGCCACGTGCAACCCTCCAGGTCTCCGTTTTCGGCTGCGACAGCCTCCAGCAGCCCTCTGCCAGCGAAAACAGAGACTGGGAGAGCCGCACGCGGCCTTCACGAGCTCCCTTTTTGCTGGCAGAGTGCTAGCAAAAGGAACTACTAGCAAAAGTGGCATTTGATCACACGGGTTACATTGAGCTGGCCACACACACACCCTCCCCAGGGCAAACACAACCCTGATGTCAGTGAAATGGAGTTTGACACCCCTGATCTGTGTTCTTTGTCTAATCAGGTGGAAGGTAGCATTTGCAGAAATAAGGAGTTACACGTGCTCCAAAAAAAGAGAGAGAGAGGGATTGAGATTGAGCAGCCACATGGAGGAGATGAATGTCTACAGCAGGGGCCCCCAAACGTTTGGGCACCCGGGACCGATTCCATAGAGAAAGGTTTTTCCAAGGATCGGCGGGCGCGTGGTTTTGCATGCTGCCTGCATCCCGCGGATGGGGCTTTGCTTGTTTGCGAGGGGCAGTTGCTGGCATGCCGTGGATCGGGGATTGGCGACCCCTGATCTACAGTGTCTGTGTTGCGGTTAGTATAAGAAGACCGGGATATCTCCGATCCATGAGTTCTAGCTTCTCTAACTTAATGCACATACCTGCACACTTGTGCTTTCGAAATGCTAATTCCATTACCCACACTTCTCCACACTTCTACATCCTGCTGGCCTCCACCAAGGGATTGTAAGCATCTTCTTGACATCCTTCTGTTGATTTCTCTACAGGTTTGCAACCCATCTACTGGAGCAGAGACGATGTGGGTCAATGGCTAAAGTGGGCGGAGAAGGAGTTCTCCCTTAGAACCATTGACAGCAATACCTTTGAGATGAATGGCAAAGCTCTTTTGCTACTAACCAAAGAGGACTTCCGATACAGATCTCCACATTCTGGTGAGTAATTTTAAGAACTAATTAAAGAAGGAGATCTCTTACTGCATTACTAGCCAACAATGCAAAACCTGTCAGAGATCAGATGTGGTTGAGAATCTTCATCTGCAATATTTTTAATTAAACTTTATTGCGTTCGCATTATTTTTATAAGGGACGTGGTGGATCAATGGCTAAGACACTGGGTTGTCAATCAAAAAGTTTGGCGGTTCGAATCCCTAGCACCGCGTAATGGAGTGAGCTCCCTTTCCTTGTCCCAGCTTCTGCCAACCTAGCAGTTTGAAAGCATGTAAAAAATGCAAGTAGAAAAATAGGAATCACCTTTGGTGAGAAGGTAACAGCGTTCCGTGCGCCTTCGGTGTTTAGTCATGTGGCCACATGACCATGGAGACATCTTCGGGCACTGCTGGCTCTTCGGCTGAGCACTGCCCCCTAGAGTCGGGAACGACTAGCACATATATGCGAGGGGAACTTTTACCTTTACTTTTGATTATTACACATTTTTACTTGTTGCAGAAATGGCCACCCCATTTAGTTTAGATGGGATGGACCCTAACAGCAAACAAATTCCATTTAACATTGATTCCATTTTGATCATTATTTTAAATAATACAAGAACTTAGTGAAGGGAGAAATAAAACAATTCCAAACTCTTTTTTAGGGGAGAGGGATAAGTGGGATGGGGAAAATGGAAATTTGATTCATTCTCATCATACAAATTTTATTTCCATTTTCCAGAGTATTGGCTGTTTTATTCATTTTTGTCATCTGCAAATCTGATAAGCATTTTCCTCCTCCAAGTCAGTAATACAAAATATTGTGGGAGAGAGGGTACAAAATGAATATCGTAGCATGCCACAGGTGTGAAAAGGAGTAACTGAAGATTAGTTTTTGCATACAATTTTGCAGCCGACCATGTGTCCATTTTATTGTCCAGTTAACTAGATAGCAAATTGGGATGTCACAGAATATTTTGTCAGTGGTAGGATGTATTATGATTAGAGCATTTGTACAATTAGAAAATTAGCCAATTTAAAAAAAAAATGAGATAAGGCTAGTCTGAAGTATTAATTCTTGACTAATTCTTTTGACTTCTGGTAATTGTCATATTTTTGCAAGAATAATTGCTGGTATGATGTGAAAAATGCATGTGTTGGAAATATTCATAACTTACTTCATGCAAGATATTCAGAGCAGCATATAATGTTACTGGAAAGAGTATATAGCAGAGGTGAAGAATGTATTAAAGAGTAATAGTGGGCAAGTTGTAGCATTAAAAATAACTGCAACACAACTTTAGAAAGCTGACCAAATTATAACTCCAGCTACACAAAAGTGCTTTAGCTTGGTATGTGAAACTCTGAAAGTCAATCTGTCAATCTAGCATTTGTTGTTAGTTGTGAAGTTGTGTCCGACCCATCGCGACCCCACGGACAACGTTCCTCCAGGCCTTCCTGTCCTCTACCATCCTCTGGAGTCCATTTAAGCTCACGCCGACTGCTTCAGTGACTCCATCCAGCCACCTCATTCTCTGTTGTCCCGTTTTTCTTTTGCCCTCAATCTTTCCCAGCATCAGGCTCTTTTCCAGTGAGTCCTTCCTTCTCATTAGGTGGCCAAAGTACTTGAGTTTCCTCTTCAGGATTTGGCCTTCTAAAGAGCAGCCAGGACTGATCTCCTCTGGGACTGACCGGTTGGATTGCCTTGCAGACCAAGGGACTCGCAGGAGTCTTCTCCAGCACCAGAGTTCAAAGGCCTCCATTCTTTGGTGCTCAGCCTTCCTTATGGTCCAACTTTCACAGCCATACATTGCAACTGGGAAAACCATAGCCTTGACTATACACACTTTTGTTGGCAGGGTGGTGTCTCTGCTTTTTAGGATGCTGTCTAGATTTGCTCAGTCCAATAGATAAGGCTGTTTTCTAAATGCTGGGATACTGAGTGAATGCAGAGTAGATGGGTAGGATCACTTAAGAGAAGTCATCTGGTATTCTAGTTTGCTACATTGCCAAAATTAAATCAGAATCTACCTCCATGTGACTTCAGTTTTTTGTTCTGAAATGAGAAAAGAAAATTCTGGACCTTCTCCTGCCTTTTGGCTGCCCATGATGGATTTAAAAAACCAGTCCTCAGAGCCCCATTCCCTCCATCATTCCTTAAAAGAACTGATTTGATGGATCTCACCTTCCGTCAAATGTGAGGTAGTCCTTGATGTACAATCTTTCGTTGAGCGAAAGATTGTTTAGCGAAAGTTACAACAGCAGTGGAAAAAGTGACTGATAACCAGAGGTGGTATTCAGCAGATTCTGACCAGTTCTGGAGTACCAGTAGTGGAAATTTTGAGTAGTTTGGAGAACTGGTAAATACCACCTCTGACTGGCCCCGCCCCCATCTATTCTCTGCCTCCTGAGTCCCAGCTGATCGGGAAGGAATGAGGATTTTGCAGTATCCTTCCCCTGGAGTGGGGAGGGAATGAAGATTTTACAGTATCCTTCCCCTGGAGTGGGGAGAGAATGAAGATTTTACAGTATCCTTCCCCTGGAGTGGGGAGGGAATGGAGATTTTACAGTATCCTTCCCCTGGAGTGGGGGGGGGAGTGGAGATTTTACATTATCCTTCCCCTGGAGTGGGGGGGGGAGTGGAAATTTTACAGTATCCTTCCCCTGGAGTGGGGAGGGAATGAAGATTTTACAGTATCCTTCCCCTGGAGTGTGCAGGAAATGGAGATTTTACAGTATCCTTCCCCTGGAGTGGGGAGGGAATGAAGAATTTACGGTATCCTTCCCCTGGAGTGGGGAGGGAATGAAGATTTTACAGTATCCTTCCCCTGGAGTGTGCAGGGAATGGAGATTTTACAGTATCCTTCCCCTGGAGTGGGGAGGGAATGGAGATTTTACAGTATCCTTCCCCTGGAGTGGGGAGGGAATGGAGATTTTACAGTATCCTTCCCCTGGAGTGGGGAGGGAATGGAGATTTTACAGTATCCTTCCCCTGGAGTGGGGGGGGAGTGGAGATTTTACAGTATCCTTCCCCTGGAGTGGGGGGGGAGTGGAGATTTTACAGTATCCTTCTCCTGGAGTGGGGAGGGAATGGAGATTTTACAGTATCCTTCCCCTGGAGTGGGGAGGGAATGGAGATTTTACAGTATCCTTTCCCTGGAGTGGGGAGGGAATGGAGATTTTGCAGTATCCTTCCCCTGGAGTGGGGAGGGAATGGAGATTTTGCAGTATCCTTCCCCTGGAGTGGGGAGGGAATGGAGATTTTGCAGTATCCTTCCCCTGGAGTGGGGAGGGAATGGAGATTTTACAGTATCCTTCCCCTGGAGTGGGGAGGGAATGGAGATTTTACAGTATCCTTCCCCTGGAGTGGGGAGGGAATGGAGATTTTACAGTATCCTTTCCCTGGAGTGGGGAGGGAATGGAGATTTTGCAGTATCCTTCCCCTGGAGTGGGGAGGGAATGGAGATTTTAAGGTATCCTTCCCCTGGAGTGGGGAGGGAATGGAGATTTTACAGTATCCTTCCCCTGGAGTGGGGTGGGAATGGAGATTTTACAGTATCCTTCCCCTGGAGTGGGGAGGGAATGGAGATTTTACAGTATCCTTCCCCTGGAGTGGGGAGGGAATGGAGATTTTACAGTATCCTTCCCCTGGAGTGGGGTGGGAATGGAGATTTTACAGTATCCTTCCCCTGGAGTGGGGAGGGAATGGAGATTTTACAGTATCCTTCCCCTGGAGTGGGGAGGGAATGGAGATTTTACAGTATCCTTCCCCTGGAGTGGGGAGGGAATGGAGATTTTACAGTATCCTTCCCCTGGAGTGGGGAGAGTATGGGGATATTGCAGTATCCTTGCAGTATCAAACTCTTTAAAAATTCATTTTCCTGAGTTGGCGTTTTTCTTCTTCCTCCTCTTCTTCCAGGTGATGTTTTATATGAGCTCCTTCAGCACATCTTGAAGCAAAGAAATTCTCATATGTTGTTTTCTCCCTTCTTCCACCCTGGGAATTCTGTTCACGCTCCTCCGCCAGATGCCATGCTGCACCAGAATCACGATGAAGGTAACTGCAAAGGTCTCTTTGTTTTACGAGGAGCAAAATGACACGAACAGGTCAGGTGATGTTGTGGAATGAAAGAAGACAATTGATGTGGGGTGGGGGGAAGCATACTGATAAAAAAGAATGTTTATGTTTGCAAATCAGGGTTGAAATGAAGAGTCCCCTTGGTGCTCTCTGGGATTGGTTGTTTTCTTGCAGATGTTTCGTTACACAGCTAGGTAACATCATCAGTGTGACACATGGAATGTGTGTGGCATCCTATTTAGATCACTTCTAATAACTGTGATTTATGAATCCTGAGTAGGCTTGAAAAGTTAGAACCATATTTCCCAAACCTGACAACTTTAAGATGTGCAGACTTCAAGTCCCAGAATTCCCCAGTGCCTTACCATATTTTTCGGAGTATAAGACGCACCTTTCCCCCCCCCCCAAAAAAGAGGGTGAAAATCTGGGTGCGTCTTATACACTGAATACAGCATTTGTGGCCTCCTGAAACCCCACTCTCTTTTCAAAAATGGATGTGCAGAGGCTTTGGGAGGCTTGCAAAGTGCTCCTGGGGGCTCGGGAGGGCAAAAATGAGCAAAAAGCGGACCGTTTTTGCCTCCCCCCCAGCCCCCAGGAGCACTGTACAAGCCTCCCAAAGCTCTGCATGCCCTTCATTTGGCAAAAAAATGAAGTGTGCAGAGAGTTTGGGAGGCCTGCAGACTGCAAAACCTTTTTTTTTAATGTACCTCTTCAAAATCATGGTGCGTCTTATACTCCAGTGTGTCTTATAGTCTGAAAAATAAGGTTGTTGCCTCCAACCATGGATGTCTCTGCAGGCCAACTGCCTTTGAAAGATTAACAGACTCTGATTAAGTTAGTGGGTCAGAAACACTGTTTCCGAGCTGTTTTTCACCCACCCCTCCACCACAATCATCTGAAGACATCATGCCCTATACTTGGCCAGACTTCATCAGCGACCGCCTTCTCCAAAGCTCCAAAATCTCTTTGATCGTTTTCTTTCATTTCCGGCTTCTATAATTAAAGCTGTACGTTTGCATTTCTGGTAGAAGTGAAAAGCTGAGGAAGGGGGTGTTTCGTTGGAATTACTGATTTAATTGCAGCTGCAGATTCTTCTAGCCGGGGAGAAGGATTGTAGAAGGAAAGCTGAGTCTGTTCTATGGTAGCCCAAATTTGGGAGGTGACTGTTAGCATTTTTTTTTCTCCAACTCACACATTACTAAAAAGGCAAAAAGCTTCTGTCGGTTGCAGCTTCCTTCATCCCGCATCAATTTAGTACCGTGTATCTGATGAAGAAAGCCGCTTCTCACACAATCGTATGCCCTTTAATATGAGTTGGAGAAAATGTCACCGTGTTTGTTCTGATATTGGACTGAGAGAGAAACCCTTTCTACCGAAAGTTCACAGGTGGATAATCCCATCTCCCCCAGGTACTGTTCTGACTGAGGCTTCCCAAGAGCACAAAGCAAACTCCTTGTCCTGACAAAAAACTCTTTTATTAATTCACTGCGAATTCTGCTCATTCACATCCAGCAAAGTCTTTCAAGGGAGGATTTTACAGTCACAGACCACATCTGGCTTGGAGAGCTGCCAGGCCGATATCTGCAAAACTTGGCAAGGAGTCTCGGAAAGTCACGAATCAATTAAGCGAACTAATTGTCTCCTGCAAACTCCACTCCCCTATCGCTCCTCTTTTATTCCCTCTGGGAAGGGCCATTCACCGTCCACCTCTGGCCTTATTCCCAAGTCAATCACTGTTCTTTAGCTATTCCCTTCCTCTGGCAACTCTGCGCATGTGCACACTGGGAACAGGCTCCAACTGTTCGTCTGCCTCACTGATGCCCGACTCTGAAGGCAGCTGACAACTGGCATATGGCTCTGGCCCCCTCTCTGCCTCCGACACAGAGCCCTCATCAGACCCTTCTGTGTGGCTTAGTGGGCGTGGCAGGGGAAGGATACTGCAAAATCCCCATTTCCTCCCAATGAGCTGGGACTCGGGAGGCGGAGAATAGATGGGGGTGGGGCCAGTCAGAGGTGGTATTTACCGGTTCTCCAAACTACTCAAACTTTCCCCTACCGGTTCTCCAGAACTGGTCAGAACCTGCTGAATACCACCTCTGCCTTACTCCCAGGTCGACCCCTGTTCTTTAGCCGTTCCCTTCATCTGGCAACTCTGCGCATGCGCACACCGGGAACAGGCTCCAGCTGTTCCTCTGCCTCACCGTTGTCCGACTCTGAAGGCAGCTGATAACTGTCAGATGGCCTTGGCCCCATCTCTGCCTCTGACACAGAGCTCTCATCAGAGCCTTCCCCAGACTCCAGGACTGGCCCAGGTTCCTCCCCAACCTCCTCACTGTCCGAATCTGCTGCCAGCTCTGCTGGCAGGCCACAACACCAGTATGCTGGGGGTTTCTGGGAGTTAAAGTCCACAGGTCTGATTGTTACCAGGGTTTCCATCTGATTTAGATGCTCATGCAGCGTCAGAATCCAGAAGCCTGTTTTTCCTTCTGCATCCTTGATTTGCTCTGCTCCCCAGAAAGAGCCTCACCCCGAGGCCACACAAGGGCCTAAAATTTGTCGTTTGTTCTCTCTCTCCCCTTTGCAAACATTATTCAGTCACCGCAGACAGGGGCCTGGCTTGGCACCCGGGTTCTCACTTTTCTTGTGCCCATTCGGGCAAGATTGACCTAAATAGCGAAACAAAGAGAGACCTTTCTTGTTTATGACTTTGGCTGTGTGAATCATAAAATCCACACCAAGCCCGTTTCCTTTCCAGCTCCAGCCAGGAAACGGGTGGGTGCTGTCTTTGGACATGAGGAGCGTCTGAGGGGGCTGGAGTCAGGCGGAGGTCACTGCGAGGCACTGGAAGAATCCCAGCCGGATGTGACCCCTGGGGGGGGGTGTCTTCAGCAAAGGACCTCTTGGGATTGCAAGGGGGGGGGATCTAAAACGTTACTTGGGACTTTGTAAATCTTTCAAACAGTCCCTGCGCTATGGAAAAGCAGAAATGCTCCCTGCTGAAAAGGGGTAGGTAGGGTTAGGGAGTCACACAAATGGGCTGGAATTAATTACAGTTCCACTAAATTTGAAGATTTCCATGGGGGTATAGAACCCCTTCCAGTGACTAAGACACTGAGCTTGTCGATCAGGAAGATCGGCAGTTCGAATCCCTAACGCCACATAGCGGAGTGAGCTCCCGTTACTTGTCCCAGTTTCTGCCAACCTAGCAGTTCGAAAGCAGGTTAAAATGTGAGTAGAAAAATAGGAATCACCTTTGGTGGGAAGGTAACAGCCTTCGGTGCACCTTCGGCATTTAGTCACAGCGGCCACTTGACCACAGAGGCATCTTTGGACAGCGCTGGCTCTTTGGCTTTGAAACAGAGATGAGCACTGCCCCCTAGAGTCGGGAACGACCAGCACATATGTGCGAGGGGGAACCTTTACCTTTTTATAAAGTCCCTGTCTTGGCTTTCCAAAAGAGTGCAAACTGTTCCCCCCTTGCAATAGCAACACGTTGTGTCTTTTCCCAGTTTTTCCACATCTCACACTGGGGGGATGTTGCGGTATTCTTGTGTAGGTCTTCTTGAATCTGAAAAGGCAGGAGACCTGATGTTTGGCACAGCAATAAAACACAGCATGATATTTTTTTTTCCCAATGGATTCTTACTGAAGACATCGTTACAGAATAAAATCACGCAAAGGAAAAAGGAAATAAAGGAAAAGGAGAGTGGTGAGAAGAAGGGAAAGGAAAAAGGAGAAAAGAAAAGCAAAATATAAAGAAATTACTTCCAATCTTCATTGCAGCAATAAATGCATTTCAATTTTATTCTCTCTCTCTCTCTCTCTCTCTCTCTCTCTCTCTCTCTCTCTCTCTCTCTCTCTAAGATTACATAATGACTTCTCTCCTTTCCATCTAACCTTGGTAATCGGCAAACCCATAGATCACAATTATATTTTTTCTATTATCAGTAAAAAAAAGGAAGTCCACAAAGGATTTCCAGTTACTAACAAATGTAGTTATTGTCTTTTCTCTAATTAAACAAGTCAATTTTGCACATTCTATCATCTTCACCAACCATTCCTCCATTGTGAGTATTTCAGAGTCTTTAAATTTCTGTGCATATTATTTCATTGGGAATGGTAGGGACCATAAGCATTTAGGAAAGGGTTTTCTGAAAAGCAGTGGCTGAAAATGTGATCAGCTCTCATGCTAATATAACTTTACACCTTCTTCAACCTGTTTCCCTATCTGTATTTAGACAACAGTTCTCAAGACTTCCCGTGAGTCTTGTTGACTTAACAGTCAGGACTTTCCAAGTTGAAAAAAAGTGTATCTATATCTCAGGGTAGAATTGTGAACTTGGTGTTAAGTTGGTTCTTTGCAGCTGTTTCATTACCCAACTTGGTAATAGTATCCATCCTGAGTGAGTCTGGTGGTTTCCTGCCTGCTTATATGCAGTAGCTTGCCATGCCAGATTTGGTGAGGGTATCTTGACTTCCTTGGTGGTTCCTTGATTAGAGTGTTACTTTCTGCCTGATTTTTTGTCTGGTATTAATCCCTGCTTGTCTGAGAGTGGGCTACTTAGATGGATATGTTCTAGTCTTTTTGTTTCCTCCCTAGGTTTTTGTTTATTGTCTCTTTTGACTGGTATGTAAATATAGTTTATCTCTAGGGGTTTGTTGAAGGCTGATTTGTCTGAAAGACCAGCTTCTGGGAATTGCCTAACATTTTTGGACTTGGCTTGATGTAAGACGCTAATAGTTTCCCAGATGAAACTGTGGCTTGGTCTTTCCATATGTTGCGAGATGAAGGAGGGCTCGCCATATCTTTTGAGACCTGGTAGGTGTTTGTGGATGCACAAACCCTATACCCTAATCATTTTTACACAATATGCAGTTAGGTGACTATTTTCCCCTAATTTTGACAGTGTTTCCTGGTATTTGCGTCCGTGTGTGTGCGTGTGCATGCATAGGTGTTATATATCATGGAGGCTTCATTCAGACTTTTTATGCTCAAGATGGCAAGAAGTGTGATTCTTCCCAGACTTTTCCAAAAATATGGGGTAGCTGTTACTTAAGTTACAATTTCTTTATAACTTAAGAACTTGGTCCTTAACACCAATAAGACCAAGGAGCTTATAGGGGACTATAGAAGGAATAGATCAGACATCCAGCCCTTGGTTATCAAGGGGACCAAGTGGAGCAAGTGGTCAGTTTTAAGTTTCTGGGTGTTATCATAAAAGAGGACCTGTCCTGGGGCGCTCACATTGCAGCCCTGGTCAAAAGGGCCCAGCAGAGATTATACGACCTGAGACTTCTCCGGAAACAGCAACTGGATGAAAAACTGCTGGTGACCTTCTACCGCTGCATCATAGAGATTATTTGAACTTATTGCACTTGTGTATGGTTTGCCAATTGCACAGTGGCAGATAAGAGAGCGCTCCAGAGGGTCAACGTCATTGCCCAGAGGATCATTAGTTACCCTCTCCCCTCTTTGGGAGAGCTTTATAGCTCCCGCTGCCTTAAGAAAGTTCAAAACATTCTTAAAGATCCATCTCATCCTGGCCACCCCCTTTTTTTTTTAACTATTACCATCTGGCAGACGGTACAGGATTAATAAAAACAAGGACAAATAGGCTGAAAAACAGCTTCTATCCCAGGGCAGTAACTATACTGAATTCTATGGAACAGTGCGTATGGTATAATATTAATGAAATATTGGGTTTTCATTCAATTATATAGCATGTGAAGGATGTGTGTTTATGTTTTTATTTCTATAGTTATAATGTACCCTGAAGATGGCATTTAATTTCGTTGTACGATGTGCAATGGCAATAAACTAAATAATTTTTTAAAAAATTATTTCATCTACAGGTTGTAAGAGTACATATAGTTTTATTGGCCCATTTAATGGCACCTGATTTTTTTTTATTTCTTATTTCTTATCTTTTTTTTTCTTTGTTTCACAGACAACTTTATCTCAAGAGCTACGAGACAGTCAACGGACTCGATGCATCATAATCCACCTACCATTGAACTCTTACACCGCTCCAGATCCCCCCTCACCGCCAATCACAGGCCTTCCCCAGAGTCTGAACAGCGGACCTTGAAGTCCCCCCTGGAGAACACTATTCGTCGCCTCTCGCCAGCTGAGCGGCTCTTGGGCACGCGACACCAAGAGAACAACCATCAGGAGTCTTATCCTCTCTCGGTATCTCCGGCTGAAAGCAACCATTGTCCGACACCGTCGGAAGTTGCTCAGAAGCCTTCCAGCCCTCGCCAGGAAAATACCAGGGTCATCCAGTTGATGCCTAGTCCGATAATGCACCCCTTGATACTGAACCCCCGACACTCAGTTGACTTCAAAGCTTCGAGGTTGTCTGAAGATGGGCTGCACAGAGAGGTGAAGCCCATCAACTTGTCCCACCGCGAAGAGTTGGCGTTCATGAACCACATCATGGTGTCCGTCTCGCCCCCTGAAGAGCACGCAATGCCAATTGGGAGAATCGCAGGTCAGTACCATGTATTTATCTGTTTTGATTTATTTAGGGGGTTTATATTGCTGCCTGTTCGTGCGTGGAGACTCGAGGCGGCTTACAGAATATGAAACCTCATACAAAAGCAATAAAACGAAAATATATCAAGAAGGTCGGACGATATGATTGAAAGGAAGGCGGGGGCTGGAATAGAAAGCCCAGAAGTTAGGCAGTAGAAGAGGGTAGAGATGGGAGGAATATTTAGGCCAAAAATCCAAGGATATAGATAGAATTAGAGGTGAAAGGGAGAAATAAGGGAGGCAGGTCAAAAAAAGCATAGCAACTAAAACATCGAGGCGGGCAAATAGACAATGGTTAAATAATTTTTTTTTTCCTATTGTGGTTTGGACTTGCCTTTTCGTTTCTTTTCTATAAGGCATAGCAACTTTAACTGAAGCTGGCAATGAGATGATGAAGGGATATTTTTTTTGCTGTTACCTGGAGTTATTCTTCCTTACCTCCCCTCTCTTTCTTTATTTTTTCTTACTTTATTTTTCTTCTTTGGACATGGGACATGCTTAATTTTTTATGCATTGATAGCTAGATAGGAGAGACAGAAGTTAGAAGGGAAGAGATATTAAAAGACAAAGTATCAAAGAGGAGAGTTGCTAAAGATGACGATGTTAAGTATTACTGTTATTATATCATTATATGCTATTACATCATCATCATTATTATTATTATTATACAATTGTATCACAGTGGCCAGTTGTTTCGCCGGATTTGGCATTGGTTACTAGTCGGGCCCCACCCAGAGGCCTAGGACGTTGTAACGTATTTTCGTAATATGCATGCAGATCCAAGCAGTGCGGCTTTTTGCATTTGACTGATGGTGATTTTGTCAATTTTTAACTGTTTTAAATGTAATTCCAGTGCTTTTGGAATAGCACTCAGTGTGCCAATTACCACTGGAATTACCACTGCTAATTGGCACACTGGGTGCTCTTCCAAAGCATTGTTGTTGTTGTTGTTGTTGTTATTATTATTATTATTATATGAATACTAAAGCAAAGATTAATATGATGACTGCTTAAATGTGATTGCACCCAGACCACACACTATTTAATGAAATTTGGATTGAATGTAATACAAATAAAATAAATAAAACTTAAAAAAACAAATAATAAGAGTTATATAATAAATTAATATACTAAAATTACCACTCGCCCCAGATCACACGAGTCATTTAATGGGCTCCACCCCGCTCTGGGTTCCCCAAGCCTGCTTGCAGGACCAGATCTTCAGCGCCTTCTGGAAAAGTGCTAGAATGGGGACCATTCTAATCTCTTGGGTGGGGGGGATGTTCCAGAAAGGGGCCACCACAGAGAAGGCCCTTCTTCTGGGTCCCACCAGGTGTAACCATGCCTATCATGGTTGTCTCTTTAGAACAGGAGTGGGCTATGGCCCTTTTGTGGACTTCAACTCCCAGAATTCCTGAGCCAGCCAGGAATTCTGGGAGTTGAAGTCCACAAGTCTTAAAGGGCCCATACTTCCCCACCTCTGCTTTAGAATAAAACCCACAGCTTTCACTAACAGGGATGCATCTGCACACTTCTGTGCCTTAGCTAGATCCATGTCCCAGATTTCTCCTAAAAATGCAGAATGGGCCACAAGCTGAACCAGGATTATGCAAGGGAATAGGGAAGGCAGGGATGCACTACACACTCCTCAACTAACAGACACAATTTGGACTCAAATTTCCATTGCTAACCAAAGTGGTTGTTAAGGGACTCTCACCCGATTTTATCGCCATTTTTTCATGGTTGTTTAGCACAGGGGTCCCCAACCCCAGCCTGAGGACCAATACTGGGTCTTGAGCAATGGTGAAATTCAAATATTTTTACTACTGGTTCTGTGGGCGTAGCTTGGTGGGCAGGGTGTAGCTTGGTAGATGTGGCAGGGGAAGGATGCTGCAAAATCTCCATTCCCTCCCCACTCCAGGGGAAGGATACTGCAAAATCTCCATTCCCACCCCACTCCAGGGGAAGGTTACTACAAAATCTCCATTCCCTCCCCACTCTAGGTGAAGAATACTGCAAAATCTCCACTCCAGGGGAAGGATACTGCAAAATCTCCATTCCCACCCCACTCTAGGGGAAGGATACTGCAAAATCTCTATTCCCACTCCAGGGGAAGGTTACTGCAAAATCTCCATTCCCACTCCAGGGGAAGGATACTGTATAATCTCCATTCCCTGCCCACTTCAGGGGAAGGATACTGCAAAAGCTCCATTCCCACCCACTTTGGGGCCAGCCAGAGGTGGCATTTGCCAATTCTCCAAACTACTCAAAGTTTCCGCTACCAGTTCTCCAGAACCTGCTGGATTTCACCCCTGGTTTTGAGCCTTTTGGAACTGGGCTGAGGAAGTGGTGGGCGAGCGTGCTCGCTCATCTCCATTTGTGTGAGTAATGGATAAGCACATGTGTCCATGCTCCATTTGCCCATGGGGATTGTGGCAGGTGTGTGTGCCTGCTGCTCACGCAAAAGAAGCTGCATGTACGCTTGCCCAATGCTCGCACGGACCCACCCCCTCTCTGCCCCTGTTCCCCCCACCGGTCCGTAAAGCTGGGAAGTTTGGGGAACTCTGGTTTAGCCTATCACTGCGGTCTTTAAGTGAATCACATGTTGTTAGGCGAATCTGGCTTTGACTCTTCCCGAGATCTTTTCCAGTTCTGATTGCTCTCAGAATAAAAATATATTTACGCTTCTTTTAAGAAGGAAAAATAGTTTATTTATTTTGGCCAGCTGTAGTTTTAGGAAACTTATGTTAATAAAACTGGGGACAATTTTTTGGACAGAATAAATAGTCTTCGCTTTCTCGTTAATCTTTCTTGATTTTTTTCCCACTCATAACGTTTCTCAAAAAAAAAGATGTTTATTTTGTGACTGATAAAAATGCTGTGGTTTAAGAGGAATAAATCTCCTATTGTGGCTAGGGAAAGGAGTAAGGGAAATAGACCAGCCTAGAAAAATTAAGGGTTGTCATTCTCAGTGAATAGAAGAATTTTAAGATGGATTTCAATGCCTTCCATCCAATTTCATGTAGCTTCTAAATTGCCCTGTTCTTGCTAAAGCAGAAAAGGTTCTTTCATTTATCTACAGCATTTCAATTATTGCTTTGGTAACTCCTTTTTTTCTAAAACCAGCACAGTCTCCAAAGTTCTGTATGCAGATTAGAAGGAACGTAGTCCACGCCACATTTGTAATAGATGTGACGTGCCTGGAATGGAAATGATAAACAAGCCAGCAATCTCGAGACATTCATACAGTTTCGTGATTGTTTTTATTACAGTCATCCAGAATGTAAACCGTTCAGGGAGCAGAGAAGCAGGGGCAGAGGTGGCTCACAGTCAGCGGTGAAATTCAATTTTTTTTTTTTAACTAACGATTCTGTGGGCGTGGTTTGGTGGGCGTGGTGTGGTTTGGTGGGCGTGGCAGGGGAAGGATACTGCAAAATCTCCATTCCCTGCCCATTCTGGGGCCAGCCACAGGTGGCATTTGCCGGTTCTCCGAACTACTCAAAATTTCCACCACCGGTTCTCCAGAAGTTATCAGAATCTGCTGGATTTCACCCCTCCTCACAATCCAGATAATGACGAAAGCTCAATGCCCAATAAAAAGGAAAGTTGTTGTGTAGAGAAAGATGTTGGGGCAGTGTTGGCTGGGGAATTCTGGGAGTTCAAATCCACATGTCTTAAAAGTTGCTTAGGTTGAGAAACAGCTCATTAGGGAGTGATGGATTTAACCCAGGATGGTTTGAATTAGCTTTGCCTGTTTTCTTGCGAACTCCCTGCCACAAGGAAGAACCGAGAACAGGGATCAACCTGTTGGTCTCAAGACCTGGGCAGGGTCCCCCTTCCATCAACCACAACTCTGTTTTCTGACCTACGGCCTGTGCTCATCTGGGACCCAAAATGATCAGAACTGGAGTTCAGGTTGATCGTTCCTTCGCTTTATGGAAATGTTGAGTGTCAGACTTTGCAAGAAACATCTCCGATCTCCCCAGAGCTGGACAAAAAAGAGAAGATGGCTCAGGGCTTCTATCACAGAATAGAATAGAATAAGAGAGTTGGAAGGGACCTTGGAGGCCTTCTAGTCCAACCCCCTGCTTAGTCAGGAAATCCTGTACCATTTCAGACAAACGGTTGTCCAGTCTCTTCTTAAAAACTTCCAGTGTTGAAGCATTTACAACTTCTGGAAGCAAGTCATTCCACTGATTCACCGAACTGAATTGAATTGAATCAAATCGCATGTTCTCCATAGTGAGGGGAGGAGTATCCAGGATGGGTTGACTTTATACTCTCGTTGATTGGACTGAGTCAGATAGGTTTTTTGGACACGCCCCTGATCCACCAGGTACCGCCCAGTTATCGACTCAGTCCCTCAACTGGATGGTTTGCCATCCTGGGTCTCCAATAATCTTGAATAATTTTAAAGAAAGCGAAAAAAAAAATCCATTTTCTCCCTACCACAGCAGCCGCATGCGAGCTGGACAGCTCCCTGAGCTGCGAAAGAATGGCCAAAGGTCCCCCCCCCCCCCAGGGCAGCACGCTGCCCAGGCCTCTCTGAGTGAGACAAGCATCACTCAAAAAAGAAATCTGCTGGACAAGCAGGAGACAAAAGGGCACAAGCCTTCCAAAGGTTATAACTCGAGGAGTACCTGTAATCTCCATGGAGAGATCTCCTTCTGATTTTCTGCTTGTTTTCTTCATCTTGTTAAATGGCTGGCCAATAAAACACAGTTTTTTTGTGTTCATAATTTTTCTTCTTAAGTCTTTGTTTCAATTTGAAAGTATTCCAACATTTACTGCAAAGTGGGGCGATTTCATTTATCAGCTAAGAAGGAAACTAGAACATGGGTATCCAACCTTGAGCACTTTGAGACTTGCGGACTTCAACTCCCAGAATTCCCCAGGTAAAGATTCCCCTCGTACATATGTGCTAGTTGTTCCCAACTCTGGGGGGGGGGGGTGTGCTCATCTCCGTTTCAAAGCCGAAGAGCCAGCGCTGCCCGAAGACGTCTCCGTGATCATGTGGCCGGCATGACTAAATGTCGAAAGCACGGAATGCTGTTACCTTCCCACCAGTTGTTCCAACTGTCAGGAAATTTCTCCTTAGTTCTAAGTTCCTTCTCTCCTAGGTTAGTCTCCATCCATTGCTTCTTGTCCTGCCCTCAGGTGCTTTGGAGAATAGCTTGACTCCCTCTTCTTTGTGGCAGCCCCTGAGATATTGGAACACTGCTATCATGTCTTCTCTAGTCCTTCTTTTCATTAAACCAGACCACCCACTGTGTGTCGCAGTGGTTAGAATGCAGTACTGCAGGCTACTTCTGCTGTCTGCCAGTTGCCTGCAATTTGGCAGTTCGAATCTCACCAGGCTCAAGGTTGACTCAGCCTTCCATCCTTCCGAAGACAGTAAAATGAGGACCCAGATTGTGGGGGCCATAGGCTGATTCTGTAAACCGCTTAGAGAGGGCAATGAAGCGGTATATAAGTCTTAACTGCTATTGCTACCCAGTTCCAGCCACTGTTTCTTATCTAAAACATACAAAGTCATGTGCTTGCAACCTCCATCTTGACTTAATGTGACTTGTCCCCACTGACAACTCAACATCTAAGCCTTCGAGACCAGTTCGGTAATGACTTCTTGTTACCACTCCTAGGATCCAAAGAAATATTAAGGAGATTTTTGAAGCAAAGCAATTTGGCTCGGTGCAAAAACACAAACCCCATGGAGTCACTGTAAAAATATGTGTTCTCCTCAATTGATTATTTTTAATAAAATGTTTTTTATTAGATAAATATTAAAAACATTGGACAAAGTGTGACATTTCTGGCATAATCATTTCCATAGAGATTTTTTACAGCAATAACAGTTTATATCCTTTACATAGGCATGTGCAGTCCAGTCAAATTACCTACCCATTAATTCCTTTCATTGTATACCATATTTTTCAGAATATAAGATGTGCCTTTTTCCCCTCCAAAAACAGGCTGAAAATCTGGGTGCGTCTTATATACTGAATACAGCATTTTTTGCCTCCCGAAGCAATGCCCCCTTCACCAAAATGGCCCTGCAGAGCCTTTAGGAGCCTTGCAGAGTGTTCCTGGGGGCTGGGGAAGGCAGAAATGAGTGAAAAACTGGTCTTTTTTTGCTCAATTTTGCCCCCCTCCCAAGTCCCCAGGAGCACTCTTCAAGCCTCCTAAAAGCTATTCAGCCCTTTTTTGAAGAAAAAAAAAACGGGCCCGTTTTCATGAAAAATGGGCCGTTTTTGGGAGGTCTGCAGAGTGCAAAAACTTTTTTTTTAATTTGCCTCTTCAAAACCTTGGTGCGTCTTATACTCTGGTGCGTCTTATACTCTGAAAAATACAGTAGTTACTATCAGTACATATACATATCCAATTCCTACCTATCGTACAATATTCATACCATATTCTCCAGTTCTTAACTGATCCGTGTTTTTTCTGTCCCATCCTTTTTCCCTCGTTTCTAACCATCAGTACCATTTGTCCCAGAGTTCGTGGTATTGTCTCACCCTTGTCTTTGAGCTCTAAAGTTACCCTGTCCATTCCTGCGCACGTCAGGATCTTCTTTATTATTTCTTGTTCGGGGTGGGTGGGGAGAGGATCTCTTTACTTTTCCAGTTTTGTACAAAGACCAGTCTTGCTGCCGTTAAAATATGCAGCATCAAATATAATTCACCTTTGCTATATTTTTCTTTTGTGAGCCCTAATAGAAATAGTTCTTGTCTCAACTCTATCCTCAATTGATTTATTAGGTGAATTCGACACAGCAAATTAGCCTGTAATCCATTTGGAGACTACTCAGTCAACGGTAAAAAAAAACATCAAAACGCTAAACTTTGAGATATAAATCAGTCCCAGGACAGATTCCATGCAGGGCTGACTTCCTGATGAGAAGAAGGCTCTCAGCGTCAAAAGAGGGTGGGAGTATTGAAAAAGAGACTTGGTTTTGGTTCCTGGAGATGTGCTTGTTCCTCCAGTTAGACCAGTTTCACGTTAAATGTCACATCCTCTCTGTGCAGTATGTGGAATGTAGGGAGTGAAAAGCAGTTGGGGGCATTGCGTTGCGTGGCCTCCTAGCTTCAGCGGAAGTGGAGAATTTTCTGCCTGTAGAAAGGATGCGCGCGGGAAATACACAGAGCATGAGGCTTTCTCCAGGGATGCTGAAAAAAAGTCAGTGTATACCCTGTCCTTGCAGTGCTTCCAGGGTCTTGCGATCAAAACTTAGATACTTGGCAAGCAGCGTGCATGGCTGATGGTTACAGAATGTTGGGCTCACATGATTGCACATCTGCACCCATCCCAGAGAGCTTCTGAGAAGCAGAATCAATTGAGGCCAGCGGTGTACAGTGACAGCCAAAAACGCCAATGCAATCCTAAATTGCGTTAATATACAACCAAGATCAAGTGAGGTACTAATACCACTTTATAAAGCCTTAGTAAGACCACACCTAGAGTACTGCATCCAGTTTTGGTCACCACACTATAAAAAAAATATGTTGAGACTTTAAGAAAAAATGCAGAGAAGAGCAACCAAGATGATTAGGGGACTGGAGGCTAAAACATACGATGAACGGTTGCAGGAACTGGGCATGGCTACATTGGGTCTTTATTTTGGGGGGGTTGTTGATAAGAGGAATGGCTGTGTTTATTATTTAATGTTATATGACCCAGGTTATGCACAGTATATATGTGACTGTACGAAAATGAAAATGGAAAATAAAAACACATTTACAGATCAAACCCCCAAGCCCCTGGAGCGAACCAGCAGTAGCAGAAGCTGGAACCCACCCCCCTATAGAGGGATACAATCAAGATCAAGTGAGGTATTAATGCCACTCTATAAAGCCTTAGTAAGACCACACCTAGAGTACTGCATCCGGTTTTGGTCACCACACTATAAAAAAGATGTTGAGACTCTAGAAAAAGTGCAGAGAAGAGCAACCAGGATGATTAGGGGACTGGAGACTAAAACATACGATGAATGTTTGCAGGAACGGGGTATGTCTAGTCTAGTGAAGAGAAGGACCAGGGGAGACATGATAGCAGTCTTCCAATAATTGAGTGGCTACCACAGAGAGGAGAGGGGTCAAGCTATTTCCCAAAGCACCTGAAGGCCAGACAAGGAATAATGGATGGAAATTAAACAGGGAGAGATTCAACCTAGAAATAAGGAGGAACTTTCTGACAGTGAGAACAATCAACCGATGGAACAGAAGTTCCCTTCGGAAGTTGTGGGAGCTTCATCGCTTGAGACTTTCAAGAAGAGATTGGACTGACCTTTTTCGGAAATGGTGTAGGGTCTCCTGCTTGGGCAGGGGGTTGGACTAGATGACCTATAAGGTCCCTTCCAACACTGTTAATCTGTTAAAGAGATCAGGCTCACGGAGGGTCAAAAAAGTCAAGTAAGTGGGCCATACCTGCACAGTTTTCACCATGTTGTACATGTAACACGTTAAAGAAAAGGAAAAGGTCATTTGAGCATGGCTGCCATCTTGTCTTTTTTGACACGCCCTCCTCCCCCAGAGGCACCCCTGGAAATAAGGCCACCATCTTTACTTTCCCTATTATTATTATTTTATTAACCTTGTTCCAGAATGATGATGTTCAAAAAAGAACAAGGGAAGATGGAAGCTTTGTATTGAAATGAATTAGAGCAAAGTATGCCATTCCACAACCCGCCATCTTGACTGGGGAATGCTGGGAGTTGAAGTCCACGGGCCTTAAAGTTGCCACGGTTGGGGAACCCTGAATTAGAGGGTTTCTTTAATTGAATGAGTGAAACAAGTGTGGCCTATTTTTCAGTTTAATCAAGCTTGCTACCCCTTGCAAGGGGAAGCCTTTTTCATGTCATTTATACCTCCCAGTTTGCCTAACGAATGAATTAAATTAGCCTTAGAAAAATAAACAAGTCAACTCTTAACTTTCATCACCTTTGATTAAAATTAGACCTTGCAATTGAGAACTTCCTGCACCATTAATCAGAGGGTACCTATCCCAATGAACCTGATAGGCAGGAATTCATTGTATATATTGGATGTCCTCCCCAGTAAATTGCATCTCTGGTTCCAGGATAGGCAAGTTTAGAAGTTGGTTTGATTGCTAAACTCACATCAGGAGATATACATCTGCATTGGCCCTTCAGCCTTACATAGGATCCATAAGGCACTGCTGAAGATCAGAAGACTCATATCTGATGCAGAAGAGTGTGTGTGTGAGAGAGAGGGAGGGGGAGAGAGAGGCAAAGAGGGGGAGAGAGAGAGGGAGAGAAAGGGAAAGGGAGAAAGGGAAAGAGAGAGAGAGAAAGGGAGGGGGAGAGAGGCAAAGAGGGGGAAGGGAAAGAGGTGGGAGGGGAAGAGAGAGAGAGAGAGAGAAAGGGAGGGGAGAGAGAGGCAAAGAGAGGGAGAGGGGAGAAGGAAAGAGAAAGAGAGGGAGGGGGAGGGGGAGGAAGGGAAAGAGAGAGAGGGAGGGAAAGAGAAAGAGAGGGAGGGAGGGCGCAGCTGGGCAGATGTGATAATTGCCTTCCACTCATCACTCTTATTGATTTATTTGTATACCGCCTTTACAGGCAGTCCTCAATTTATGACCACAAAATTTCTGCTACTAAGTGAAACATTTGTTAAGTGAATTTTGCTTCATTTTACAACCTTTTCTGCCACACTTGTTAAGTGAATCGCTGAAGTTCTTAGGTTAGGAAGACAATTGTTAAGGGAATCCGGCTTCCCCATTGACTTTGCTGGTCAGATGGTGGCAAAAGGGGATCACACAACTCCAAGACATTGCAAGAGCCAAGGTGGCGCAGTGGTTAAATGCAGCACTGCAGGCTACTGCTAGATCAGCAGTTCAGCGGTTCAAATCTCACCGGCTCAGGGTTGACTCAGCCTTCCATCCTTCCGAGGTTGGTAAAATGAGGACCCAGATTGTTGGGGGCAATATGCTGACTCTCTGTAAACCGCTTAGAGAGGGCTGAAAGCCCTATGAAGCGGTATATAAGTCTACTGCTATTGCTATTGCAACCATCATAAATATGAGTCAGTTGCCCAGCATCTGAATGGTCACGTGTCCATGAGGAGACTGTAATGGTCATAAGTGTGAAAAATGGAAATAAGTCACTTTTTTCAGAGCCGTTTGTAACTTTGAACAGTCGTTAAATGAACTGTGGTAAGTTGAGAACGACAGTATTTTTCGGAGTATAAGACGCACCAGAGTATAAGACACAAGGTTTTGAAGAAGAAATTTTTTTAAAAAAAGTTTTTGCACTCTGCAAACCTCCCAAACTGGCCTGTTTTTCACAAAAACGCCCCCCTTCCCCCCCAAAAAAAGATCATGAATAGCCCTTAGGAGGCTTCTAGAGTGCTCCTGGAGGAGTGGGGGGCCAAAAGTGAGCAAAAACGGCCCATATTTCACAAAAATAGGCCTGTTTTCTGTCAAAAAAAGAGCATGGATAGCCTTTAGGAAGCTTATAGAGTGCTGCTGGGGGCTGGGGGGGGCAAAAAACGGAGCATTTTTTGCTAATTTCTGCCCTCCCCAGCTCCCAGGAGCTCTCTGAAAGCCTTCTAAAAGCTATGCATGGCCATTTTGGTGAAGGCACAGGGTTTCGGGAGGCAAAAAATGCTGTATTCAGTGGATAAGACGCACCCAGATTTTCAGCCTCTTTTTTGAGGGAAAAAGGTGCATCTTATACTCCCAAAAATACAGTACCTGTATTCGTTTTACAAATAACTCAAGGCAGCAGATGTATCCAACACACCTTCCTCTTCCTATATTTCACACAACAACAACCGTATGAGGTGTGTCAGGTTGTGAGAGAGAGGTCACCTGAAAGTCACCCAGCTAGATTTCATCCTTAAGATGGGACTTGAACTCACCGTCTCCTGCATTCAGACCTGGTGTCTTAACCACTTGACCAAAGTTGCTATCCATTGTGTTTGGATTTAGGCCCAATCCTCAATAAAGTTTCAGATACATTTATTATGGCTGTTTGGACCAGTGGCGGGTTCCATATTTTGTTGCCACCGGTTCACCCCATGCATGCCTGCTAACTTCCATGCTTGCGCCCGACCTTCTGCACATGTCACTTTGCTCGCCCGCGCCCCTTTGGCGCATGTGCTCGGCCTCAAAACTGTGTCTAAATAGGATGGCATAGAGCTGGGGCGGGTAGGCAGGCTCACCCGTGATTTCCGCTACCAGTTTGGGCAAACTGGTCCGAAGCAGCTGAATTTCACTTCCGGGTAGGACCATTGACAACTGCTGGATGGTTTCAAAGATGTCAGAGGTGCAAAGGAGCCAGGTGAGCAAAATGGAGAGACCCATAGAAGCACCTGTTGTAGTTTGCATGGTAGCAGTATCTGTTGGAGTAGCAGCCTGTTGATAGATTCCTTGGCGTTTTTTGCATCAGGCTGCAAAAAAAATAAGCAACCACTAGATGGAGATAAAGCCCCTACTCTTTGCTGCCATCTGGTGGCCACCCAAATTTGTGCAGCCCAGATACAGCAGCTCTATTTTCATAGCAAACCAGTAGAGAATAGCCAGCAATTGGATTTGGATTTATTATTACATTTATATGCCGCCCTTCTCCCCGAACGGCTGGGAAAAGTGATTTAGATACTGAAGAAATCTAGGATTTCTTATTTGGTCCTTTTGTGATCTAGAGGCCTTCAAACCCAAGATTCCACCACCAGCAAGGTGCTGTTTTCCCCTGAAAGACTGCAGAAACAACCAAATCTAAAAGCACCGTTTGAATACATTTATTTTTATTTTTAAATCAACATAAAAAAAAATTCTCATCCATTACATAGAGCATGTTGTTTGGTTACAAGTGTTTTTGCATCCATATTCTCAATTACATATACAATCACAGATTTTCCGTCTAATGTAACTAGATACCTCACTTTCATTGTACAACATATATTCAATTACGATTAATATTTCTTTCTTTTCAATAAACCTAATTCCCTTACATTCTTGATCGTCTGTTTAGTAACAACATACCTTTATACAATCACTTATCCCCTTCTGAATATTTTGCATACAATGATCATATTGTTTGAAGACGTTTTGACTCCCCCTCTCTCCCCAAAAATCAAACTGTTAACTCTTGTTTCCAGGCCTCATTTATCCGAAAGGATTACGGCATTCTTGAGCCTCTAGCATTTGTGGCATGCACAGTAAAGCAGTCATACAATCACAAAACCCCGGACACTGGGGGGGGATTTTGCATTATCCTGAGTGACCTTTGCGTTCAGAATGACAAATTGTCTCTCTTATTTAGAGCCGATAAGTGCAAAAGCAGGTGGCAGAATTAACTGTTGGCAGAGTTCTCTAATATTCAAAATAGCTCTTCTCCTTCTGATAAAGGTGTGTCTTGTGTGAGTTGAGTTCAGAATTTGAAATCGGGAAGTCCGCTAGTTCCGTATGAGAGATGCAAGGCAGGGGTGGCTTCCCGTCGGCATTACTCCCGGTTCGTCACGCAAAAAAGTTTGTGTCAGGCTGCAAAAAAATAAGCAACCACTAGATGGAGATAGAGAAAGCCCCTACTGTTTGCTGCCATCTGGTGGCACACAAAAGGTGCGCAAAAAGTGCACGTGCACCTTAAAAGGTCTGCACATGCGCACATTAGAAAAGGGGGGGGAATTACATTTTTCCAATGAAGATTGTTCTGCAGTTGTGCGGGAACAGAAAATCAAGATGGCGCCGCCGAACATAGAACCGGTTCAGGCGCGTGACCAGCCGAATTACTACCTACTCAGCCAAACCAGTCTGAACCAGTAGGAGCCCACCTCTGATGCAAGGGGACACTCGGGGGTGGTGGAATAGTGGCCCCAAACTTCATTTTGTTTAATTTCCTAAAGTTGGCTGGAACAGCGCTATACAAACCATTCGTCAACGAGAGATTCTTTAGTTGCACAGAGGGGATAGTCGGCGACGGGAAGGTAGTCCTCAACTTACAGCAGTTCATTTAGTGACTGTTCAAAAGTTACAACAGCATTGAAAAAAGTGACTTACGACCATTCTTCACCCTTAATCATCATTACAGCATCTCCAGGGTCACGTAATCAAAAGTCAGGCACTTGGCAATTGACTCATATTTATGACGGTTGTCGTGTCCCGGGGTCAAGTTGATCCTGTTTTGCGACCCTCCTGACAAGCTAAATCAAAGGGGAAGCCGGATTCACTGAACAGCTGTGAGACTAACTGAACAACTGCAGTGATTCACAACTGTGGCAAGGGAGGTCGTAAAATGGGGCCAAATCCATTTCACAACCATCTCACTTAGTGAAATAATTTTGGACTCCATTGCAGTCATACATGGAGGACTACCGGTACACAAATTTGTGTGTGTGTGTGTGTGTGTGTGTAAGTAAACCCATATAGGTAGTCCTTGATTTACAACCATTTGTTTCGTGACCATTTGAAGTTACAAAGTATTTTAAAAAGTGACTTATGACCATTTTTCACACTTATGACCATTGTGCCATCAGAATCGTGATCAGAATTCAGGCATTTGACAATTAACATATAGTGTTTATGACAGCTGTGCTGTCCCGGAGTTATGTCATCACCATCTGTAACCTTTCCAGCCAGTTTCCAACAAGCAAAGTCAATGGGGGAAGGCCAATTAGAATAGAATAACAGAGTTGGAAGGGACCTTGGAGGTCTTCCAGTCTGACCCCCTGCTCAGTCAGGAAACCCCATAGCATTTCAGATACATGGTTGTCCAGCCTCTTTTTTAAAACTTCGGGTGTTGGAGCATCCACAACCTCTGGAGGCAAGTCGTTCCACTGATTCACCGAACTGAATTGAATGGAATCGCATGATTCAGTTCATTTCACAACTGCCTCACTTAGCAACAGAAATTTTGTGCTCAGTTGTCGTCATAAGCCGAGGATTACCTGTAATCTCCATGGAGAGACACCTTCTGGGGTCTGCTTGTTTTCTTCGTCTTGTTAAATGGCTGGCCAACATAACACACTTTTTTGTGCTCACAATTTTTCTTCTTAAGACTTGCAATCTTCAACTCCCAGAATTCCCCAGGTAAAGGTTCCCCTCGTACATATGTCCTAGTCGTTCCCGGCTCTAGGGGGCGGTGCTCATCTTCGTTTCGAAGCCGAAGAGCCAGCGCTGTCCGAAGATGTCTCCGTGGTCATGTGGCCGGCATGACTCAATGCCAAAGGTGCACGGAACTCTGTTACCTTCCCACCAAAGGTGGTTCCTATTTTCCTACTTGCATTTTTACGTGCTTTTGAGCTGCTAGATTGGCAGAAACTGGGACAAGTAACAGGAGCTCACTCCATTACACAGCGCTAGGGATTCGAACCACTGAGCTGCTGACCTTCTGATCGACAAGCTCAGCGCCTTAGCCACTGAGCCACCGCATCCCAAGGTTGGAGATTGCTAAATAGAAGATTGCTTCACGTCCTACCACAGGAGAAGGAAATATTCTTTTGGCCTAATAGAACATCAGAAGAACAGAACTCAAATTATTTATCATCATTTATTCTGTTTGTAATGCAATCCTTTGTAAAAACCCTCTTGAGAGGTTTGTGGGGAGATGTTCTGTTTTCCGTTGATCCTAACCATAAGCAGGATAGGGTGGAACTGAACCGGAATTGGCAATGAGGAAAGGGAAGGAAATACAATTCTTGACTCCATCTGGTTTTTGTTCTGGGATTATTATTATTTTTAAACATATAACCCACACATTCAAACTGCCATTTCTTTTCACAAGGAAGGAAACATATAAAAAAATAACTTGGGAAAGAAGATTTAGGAATGGAATAGAATTCTTTATTGGCCAAGTGTGATTGGACACACAAGGAATTTGTCTTTGGTGCCTATGCTCTCAGTGTACATAAAATAAAAGATACATTCGTCAAGAATCATACAGTGCAACACTTAATGATAGTCATGGGGTACAAATAAGCAATAAGATCATACTAGGAAACGAATAAATATAAATCATAGGGATGCAAGCAACAAAATTACAGTCATGCAGTCATAAGTGGGAGGAGATGGGTGATAGGAACAATGAGAATAGCAATAGTAATGCAGACTTAGTTAATAGTTTGACAGTGTTGTGGGAATTAGTTGTTAAGCAGAGTGATGGCATTCAGGGGAAAAACTCTCCTTGTGTCTAGTTGTTCTGGTGTGCGGTTGAAACAATTTATGTCCAGGATGTAAGGGCTCTGTAGATATTTTCATAGCCCTCTTTTTTACTCATGCAGTGAACAGGTCCTCAATGGAAGGCAGGTTGGTAGCCATTGTGTTTTTTCTGCAGTTCTAATCATCCTCTGAAGTCTGTGTCTGTCTTGTTGGGTTGCAGAACCAAACCAGACAGTTATAGAGGTGCAGAAAAATAAAAATAAAAGTTATTCATCCAGAATTGCTGCATATTTTAGGACAGTGTTTCACAAATCTGGCAACTTTTACGATGTGTAGCCTTCAGTTCTCAGAATTCCTCAGCCAGTCTACTAATCTGGCCTAGATAGCAATAGCACTTACACTTATATACCGCTTCACAGTGCTTTTACAGCCCTATTTAAGCGGTGTACAGAGTCAGCCAATTGCCACCAACAATCTGGGTCCTCATTTTACCCACTTCGGAAGGATGGAAGGCTCAGTCAACTTTGAGCCTGGTGAGATTCGAACTGCCAAATTGCAGGCAGCCGGCGATAATTCAGTGGCCTTTTTGGAATATACTGTATATATTAGAAGAAAAATTCAGTCCAACAGTCAAGGGATGTAACTGTAATACCTACGGAATAATTGCTCTGCTTTTAATGTTTTTTATGGAAAAGCTGTGTTAGATAGAGGCAAGTGAAATATTGCTAAATCCATGTTAGGTTTATGGTGCATGGTTCTGCTAATCTATACAGGTTGTCCTCCACTTACAATAGCTCATTTAGTGACTGTTCAAAGTTACAACGGCATCGAAAGGTTCTGACAGGTTATGGAGAACCGGTAGCAGAAATTTTGAGTAGTTCAGAGAACGCAAATGCCACCTCTGGCTGGCCCGAGAGTGGGGTGGGAATGGAGATTTTGCAATATCCTTCCCCTGGAGTGGAGAGAGAATGGACATTTTGCAGTATCCTTCCCCTGGAGTGGGGTGGGAATGGAGATTTCGCAGTATCCTTCCTCTGTCACGCCCACCAAGCCACACCATGCCCACCAAGCCACGCCCACAGAACCAGTAGTTAAAAAAATTGAATTTCACCACTGCCCTACATCATCAAAAGGGCAACAACAGCGCAGAGACAGAAGCACGCTGTAAACCCTAAACCTAAAATTAACCCCTAAACCTAACCCCCCTAAACCTAATCCTAAACTTAACCCTTAACCTAACCCTAAACCTAATCCTAACCCTAAACCTAAACCTAATCCTAAACCTAACCCTAACCCTTAACCTAACCCTTAACCTAACCCTAAACCTAACCCTAAACCTAACCCTTACCTTAAGTTGAATCGGCTTGCTTTCAAAGCGCTATTTAAAGCGCCCTTCTTTCTCCGCGCTGGCTGTTGTCGCCCTGTTGATGATGTCAGCGACGGAGTTTAATCGGGCGCGGTTTAGTTGAGCGCGGTTTTGACGGGTCACGCATGGTTTTATGTATGTAAACATATTTTTTACCATCCTTGGAAGGATGAGTCAACCTTGAGCCAGTCAGGATCGAACTGCTGGCAGTCGGCAGATTTAGCCTGCAATACTGCATTCTAACCACTGTGCCACCATGGCTTCTTTTTCTCTTGGCACATCTCGGCTATTAACACCTCCTGGAACCTGGTCTTTTTAATGGATCAATTTTATTCTGAAATGTCGCTTTATAATTAGTGTCAATTGCTTTGGGATTCTTTGCAAGGAGCAATAGTATCTCAATACTTTGCGCAGAGAAATCAGAGTCGCGTGTGACAATTTCTGGCAACTTTCCTGGAGGTGAGTCAGTGGTGGCCAATTAACCAATTCATTTCCGGCAGGAACCTTTGGAAGACATTTCTGTTGTTCTCTTTCCAGACTGCAGACTCCTTTGGGATTACGTCTATCAGTTGCTCTCCGACAGCCGGTACGAAAATTTCATCCGATGGGAGGACAGAGATTCCAAAATATTTCGGATAGTGGACCCAAATGGGCTGGCCCGGCTATGGGGAAACCATAAGGTAGGAAGAACCCAGCACGATGGTTGGTTATCTTGCATAGATTGTGAATTAATTGATTGGGGAGGAGTGGAGAAAGAATAAAAACGACTCTGCTAAAAGAAACAGAAAGGAGTTAGATGTAGGCCAGAAGAGAAATTATGTAATCTTCTATAAATCCTCATGATATTTGTTTGTTTGTAAAAAAAAAAAAAGGTATTGGCTGCCCACCTTACCACAGGTAAGACATAAATAAAACGCTATGAAGATCCAAATTCTGTGGCCTGGTTTAAAGTAGGGGAGGGCAGGAGCGGGTTGAGTAAGAGGTGGGATTTGTTGTTCATCTACCCATCACTCCTAATGTGATGAAGGGGGTGGCAGATGTTCCAAAGAGCTGGCACAACAGTAGAGAAGGCCGCTCTCCTGGGCCCTGCCAACCAGAACACCCTGGCCAACACGGCCCACAGTAGGCCTTCTCTGCTGGGATGGGTAAGGCGGGCGGATGGATAGATGGATGGATGGATAGACAGATAGATACATATGATCAGATATGATATGATCAGATGATAGAGATTAGATAGATAGATAGATAGATAGATAGATAGATAGATAGATAGATAGATAGATAGATAGACAGACAGACAGACAGACAGACAGACAGACAGACACTGGGAGATAGATAGATAGATAGATAGATAGATAGATAGATAGATAGATAGATAGACAGACAGACAGACAGACAGACAGACAGACAGACAGAGATAGATAGAGATAGAGATAGATAGATAGATAGATAGATAGATAGATAGATAGATAGATAGATAGATAGATAGATAGATAGATAGATAGATATAGATAGATAGATAGATAGATAGACAGACAGACAGACACTGGGAGATAGATAGATAGATAGATAGATAGATAGATAGATAGATAGATAGATAGATAGATAGATAGATAGATAGATAGATAGATAGATAGATAGATCTGGATGGATAGATCTGGATGGATAGATCTGGATGGATAGATATGAATAGAGAGAGAGAGAGAGATGGATAGATAGATAGATAGATAGATAGATAGATAGATAGATAGATAGATAGATAGATAGATAGATAAATATGGATAGATAGATAGATATGGATAGATAGATAGATAGAGATAGATAGATAGATAGAGATAGATAGATAGATAGATAGATATAAATAGATATAAATAGATATGAATAGATAGACAGACAGAGAGACAGACAGACAGACAGACAGATAGATAGATAGATAGATATGATCAGGATAGACAGATAGATAGATAGAATCAGATAGATATGATCAGATGATAGATAGATGGATGATAGATGATAGATAGATAGATAGATAGATAGATAGATAGATAGATAGATAGATGATAGATAGACAGACAGACAGATAGACAGACAGATAGATATGATCAGATGATAGATAGATAGATAGATAGATAGATAGATAGATAGATAGATAGATAGATAGATAGATAGATAGATAGATAGAATCAGATAGGTATGTTCAGATAGATAGAGAGGGGGGCAGGGATCAGATAGATAGATAATAAAATAAAATAAGGATAAAAATACTGCTTTAGAGTAGAAGAGGTATCTCTCCCCTATTTCATTTCTTCTGCATTACTAACTGAACATGTGGGAATTTCTTAGACCAGAAAAAAAAATATCCAGGGTGGCTCTCTAGGGCTTTGCAAAACCCACCGTCCCAGAGTTCCCCATGAATCCCTTTCCCACCAGGATCCTGTGGGAACCATGTTTCATTCGGGAATATTTACTTCCAGAAAACGTCCTCCATTTTGGGGCACAGTTCTCCCATCACTAGTGCATTCTGGGAATCTTGCAGGAGGGGACAATCTGACATGTCCTTATTTGGGGTGTGCTTGTTGCAAATATTCAAAGAAGACGGGGTGCGGGGTCATTGGATACTTTGGACCATTGGTGGTGTGAGGACTTTGCTTCTCAAATTTCTGGCAGGAAGAAGTCTACACTAGCCGGGGTCCCGTGTAGCGCAAGGACCAAAGCTGATGAGTGGGTGGTTAGGAATTCTAGTCCATGCTTTCATTCCTTTCCAGTGAAGTCTGCTTATGTCGGCTCTTCCATGTAGGCTCTGCCCAGCCTTATGGTGATGGAGAGGGCTGAAAAAAAGACACAGGCAGATGGCATCTGCTGCTAATTTTGATAGTAGGCAATTGACTTTAATAGCACAACTCCTCTTTCATTGTGTCAATCCACAGGAAAAGGATCCCAGGCTGCCCTGTATCCTGAGGGGAGGGGGGGGGAGAGATCACAGCTGTCTGGAAGTTGGTGAAAACCAATGGAAGGATCATATATGATCAAAACTCCCTATCTTCCTTCCTTTCCTCTCCTTCCTTCCTTTGTCCTTCCTTCCTTCTTTCCCTCCCATTTATTTCTCTTCCTTCCCTCCCTCCCCTTCCTTCTTTTCTTTCTCCTTCCCTCCTTCCTAGCTCTCCCTCCATCCCTTCCTTCTTTCCCTTCCCTTTCTTTCTCTTCCTTCCTTCCTTTCTTTTCCTTTCCCTCACATTCCTTCCTTCCTCTTTCTTTCTCTCTCTCCTTCCTTCTTTCCTCTTTCTTTCGTTCTTCCTTTCTTTCTTTCCTTGTTTCCCTCCCCTTTCTTTCTTTCTTCCTCTTTCCTTCCTTCCTTCCTTTCCCTCCCTCCCTCCCTTCCTTCTTTCTCTCCTCTTTTTTTTCCTTCCTTTCTTTCTCTCTCCTTTCCTTTTTCTTTCTCTTTCTACCTCCTTCCTTCCTTCCTTTTTTATTTCTTTCTCCTTCCTTCCTTCCTTCCTTTTTTGCTGTGAAATGTCATTGCTATTTATTGATTTTTTTTTAAAAAAATCTATGAATGTTATGCTGTTTGCAGGTGAGAATTGGGACACTTTATTATTGAATTGGGACACTTTATTCCAGCTCTTTTGCTGGAAGGATTCGCAGCATACAAACTTAGTAGTAGCAATAGTGGTAGTAGAACGAAGGATGCCCAGAAGTGAGGCAATTTTGGAGACAGATTTTGCTCTCCCAACTCCATCGTATGTGCAATGCATTTTTAAAAGGGTGGGGTTTCCATCATGCAGGTACCACCTCCATCTTGACTCTTTTGTTGGCCTTCCTCCTCTCACTGGTAGATGGCCCTGTCTAGACAGTCCTCCAGCCCTATACGGCTGAGCCCTTCTGCAGAAGAGCAACTTGTTTGTTTGTTTGTTCATTTGTTTACAAGATTCAGAGGTTTCCTGACTCCAAAGTGTCTCTGGGCAGCTTACACTAAAAATAGGAAACAATTAAAAAACAACAACACTAGAAATAAAATCCCGTACAACCGGACAAGTACACTCCCTCAGATAGAAAACACAACCAACAAAGCTCCACAAACACACTAACACACACACACAAACACGCTAACACACACACACACACACACACACACACACACAAGGTCTGGTTGAACAGCCAAGTCCTTAAAATCTAGAAGTTGAGTCATGGTGGGTGGGTTTTTGTTTTTTCTTTTGGTTTGAAACAAAAAAAAAGACATTGTCAAGGTGAGAGCTAAACCAGAGGTGGGTTCCAACTTCTGTTACTGCCGGTTCGGCTTCGGATGTGTGCGTGCTTTATGAGCACATGCACAGTAGTAAGAAAACTTGCTTCTGCACATTGCAAAAAGCAAGATGACGGTGCATACACTGCCATCGATAGAACTGGTTCAGGGGCGTGGCCAACCACGTTACTACCTATTCGGCCGAACCGGTCCAAACCAGTAGGAACCCTCTTCTGAGCTAGACAGATCTGTGGGGAGACGCTATTCCAGAGGACGGCAGAGAAGAAGGCATGCCTTCTGGGGTCTCAATTGATTTCTTGTACATCTGAAGGGCCTCAAAGCATCATAACTTGTGCCTGTGCTTACCGGATGGGGCAGAAAGCTGGTGTAATGGAATGTGTGGATGGATCAAGAGATGTTAACTTGGAAAAAAGCAGGCAAGAGAAGCAGGAGCGTCCCAGTCGCTTAATTGGTCAGAGGAAGAAACTTCTAAAAAGACCCAATCTAGAATCAAGCCTACCCAACCTCATATCTTGATTTATTAATTTCCACCCGCTGTGTAGACTCTGCAATTTCATTGGCCCAATGTTATCTAGCGTGACATAAGAGAAGACAACCGAAGTCGAGGAACAGGGAATGGGAGCCAAGGTTTAAGCCAGTGGTGGGTTTCAAAAATTGTTCGAACCTACTTTGTGGGTGTGGCCTCTTTTGTGGGAGTGGCTTGCCGCCCATGTGACCAGATGGGAGTGGCTTGCCGCCCATGTGACCGGATATGAAGATGCCGACGACACTTGTCAGAACCACCTTAAATTACCTCACACACAGCACTGACATGCATAAGAATATGATGTAAACTTGTTTTTTAAAAGGCATCTTTGGTTTGCGTTAAAACAACTTCAACACACGCAATGTTCTGATTGCACCACAAACGCAGTCGTCATCCTTACCTTTCACAGAGGCACTGAGTTTTATAAATATGAGCATGATAGTGTAGAATAATCATATCCAAGGACCAGTGGTGGGTTTCAAAAAAGTTTGGAACCTCTTCTGTAGGTGTGGCCTGCTTTCCGGGTCCACTGGTGGAACCTCTTCTAACCGGTTCGGTATATTTGACGAACCGGTTCTACTGAATAAGTGCAAACTGGTAGAACCCACCTCTGGTTTAAGCCAACCTCTTCTGTCTTGATCGTTTTGGTATCTTGTCCTAATTCTTGCTTTTCTTTGTCTTTAATTGGAGCAGAACCGAACAAACATGACTTATGAGAAAATGTCCCGTGCCCTTCGCCACTACTACAAATTAAATATTATCAGAAAGGAGCCAGGACAAAGACTTTTGTTCAGGTAATTGTGATTTTTCTTTTTGTGCTTTTGTGCATTCCAAATTTTGTGAAAGCGTCTTGGTTCTTTTGATCACAGAATTTTTGTATTTACTTAGTTGTGTTATTGAAGACATATGTATGTATGTATGTATGTATGTATGTATATGTACCGTATTTTGTGGCGTCTAAGACGCACCAAGATTTTGAAGAGGCAATTATTTTTAAAACTTTTGCACTCTGCAGACCTCCCAAAACAGCCCATTTTTCACGAAAACAGGCTCAATTTTTGTCAAAAAAAAGGGCATGAATAGCCTTTAGGAGGCTTGTAGAGTGCTCCTAGAGGTTGGGGGGGGGGGCAAAATTGAGCAAATATTGGCCCATTTTTTGCTCATTTGTGCCCTCCCCAGCCCCCCGGAGCACTCCGGAAGCCTCCTACAAGCTATGCACTGCCATTTTTGCAAAGGGGGCGGGGTTTCAGGAGGCAAAAATGCTGTGTTCAATGTATAAGATGCACCCAGATTTTCAGCTTCTTTTTTGAGGGAAAAAGGTACATCTTATACTCGGAAAAATACGTTATATGTCACCCCTCAACGAAAAACGAAAACATCAACAAATAAAAACATAGACAAAGAAAGAAATGTCCAAGTTCATTTGATTGTACAAATCATCAAAAAAGGGAATTAAGTTTTTAGTATATAAAAAAAAATATTTTTCCAGAGGGAAATTTAACATTTTATGATTGACAGAATATATAAAAGTCTGTAGAGATTCTCAGTCATCCAGGTCATGGTTGTCCCAAAGGTGCTTTTTTCAGGAGGCAGCTGGACTTTTGAAGACTTTTCGCTTCTCATCCAAGAAGCTTCTTCAACTCTGGCTGGATGTCCCAAAGGTGCATACGCTATCCTGTCAGAGCTGAAGAAGCTTCTTGGATGAGAAGCAAAGCATTGTCAAAAGAAAAAACAAGGAAGCCCAGTTGCCTCCTGAAAAAAGCACCTTTTTTTCTGACACAATATATAATTTCCTAAAAAATTGCTTGATCATTGAGTCCTAAAATCCAATCCTTTATATGTGAAGAATTTTTCCACCTCTTCAGAATTATTCTTTTTGGTATTCCTAGAGCACAAAAAAAAACTTTCTTTGCTTAGAACAAGTTAAGTTTGAAATGATATGAATATAATGTAATACAATACACATGTCCTTAAAAATCAAAGTTTTTCCCATAATTCTAATATTACTCCAAAAGTACTTGACCATATCATAGGAGTAAAAGAGCTCTCAGACTTATTGCAATGCCAACACAAACAATTATTAGTCCATCCCTTACAAAACATTCTACATGGCTCTAATAAACACTCGCTGAAAGTTGTTACTGTTGTGAAAAAGAAAACTGTAAGGTAAGCTCCCCGTTGGGAGAGCGAGTACTTTCAGAGAAGCGTTGTGAGAGTTGTGTTGGAGAACACACAACCAGCATACAGAGACACTGCAGTTTAAATAGGCTTTTACTTTCGTGGAAATAGAGGTATCAGAGTCCATCAAACAGTCCAAGTCATACACGGATAAGACAGTCAGTCATCAATGTCTTTCAGTTAAGGGATAATCCAAATAACATAGTCCATAATCATACAATCAGTCCGGTACACAAAGTTTGCTAGCAGTTGCAAAACTTACAATAGCTCACAGCACTTTCTAACAGCCAGCTTCCAAAACACTCAGATCAGATCAGCCCAGTATCTAACGAACAGAGAGCTAACAGTCATTCTGGCTCCCTCTTATGGCCGATTGAGGAAAATAGCAACCAATCACATTTTACACCATGATTTAAAGAAACAGGTATAGCATTGTGACATGATTTATATATTGCCAACCCAACCGTTAGATTACATTCCTAACAAAAACCACTTATATGAATGGCCGACATTCACAGATACTGAGTTAGTCATTTCTCTTCGTTTCTGCAGGTTCATGAAGACGCCAGATGAAATTATGAGCGGCCGCACTGACCGCTTAGAACATCTGGAATCTCAGGAAATGGATGAGCAGATCTACCAGGAAGACGAGTGCTGAGGATTTGATCCACTTCCTTCACCGTGATCTATGGAGAACCCTTCTCTGGAGATCTATTGGGCTGGGAAAACAGGGCTCCAGGACTTGGCATTTATCTTGGACTGGCAGAACCTCCAAGCACCTTAGCGAAGAAACAGATTGGCAAAGGTGGCGTGGCAACAACATTTGGTTGAGAGAGGAGTGCATAGCCCTTCTCGCCTGGCTTTTAGGAACTGTCTCGCCTTGGGCTTGAATTTTTTTTGTTTCGTTTTGTTTTCGATTGGTCAGTTTGGGATATATTATTATTTTTTTTTCCTAATTAACCCGTCCAAGTAATATTTGGGCTTTTTAAAATAATTACTTTTGTAGAGCAGAACGTCAGGGAGCTGCGTATTCTGAATGCTTTCCTATGGAAATTAGCACAACGGTGGGTCAGCGCAGATTCTCACGAGAGCCTCTGTAGAAAAAATAATATTTTTTTTTTTTAAAAAATCAAGGGTCGGAGGACAAGAGGCATCAGAGAGAAACGACAGAGGCCAAAACTGCTTGCAGTCGGCATCCACTGGCACAAAGATAGATCAAAGGATGTGGACTGCAATCCATGGTTCAGAGCATGAGAAATACCAAAAAAAACCACCTTCTTGGTTGTCAAGGGGAAATTTCAGTGGTGAAATTCATTTTTTTTTCAGTGGGCGTGGCAGGGGAAGGATACTGCAAAGTCTCCATTCCCCCCCACACACACGCACTCCAGGGGAAGGATATTGTAAAATCTCCATTCCCACCACACTCTGGGGCCAGCCAGAGGTGGTATTTGCCAGTTCTCTGAACTACTCAAACTTTCCGCTACCGGTTCTCCGGAACCTGTCCGAACCTACTGAATTTCACCCCTGTTGCTGTCGTTTTGGAGTTGCCGTCGTTCGGGGAGCGTTGTTGGCCAACGTCGGCTCCTCAAAGCACCTGAACCGAATCGAGGCACCTGAGCACTGTTGGAATGAGTCGGAGGTGCTATTCCAGAAACCAGTAAAAGGCAAGAGAGTTTTGCAGGATGGTCCAGCTTCGAGAAAGGGCTAAGCGGAAACCACACTGATGGAGGTGGAATTTGTTGCTGGCTAGTTGCTAAAGGTATTTCAACTGCGAGGCTGAAGAATGTGTGGGCAGTGAGAGAGTTTTTCGGTGTCTCTCTCTCCCTCCCTCTTTGGGTTGGGGCAAGCCAGCTGCCTCTGGTCTGTGAGGAAAGCAGTTGGTCCTCCAAAGAGAAGGAAGGGTTTAGGATTTCCAAAATGGTGGCTATAATTTTCCCAGGAAGTGGCCTTCAACAGCTCCGAGAGGTGAAAATGAATCTCTGGGACTGACCTCCGTCTCCGTTCCCTTTGCTTCTGCTCTATCCACGCGCGTGAGCACCCACACACCGAAGTTTTCTAGTCCTCCTCCTCCTCATTTCTTAGGTGGATGTGAATACTGAAGACTACTATTTTTAATTACGTTTCAGTGTTCTGGATTCTTGCAACGACAGATGAAGCTTCGTAGCCTTAAGGAGAGATTTGTACGTGCCTTTGGTTGGTAGGAAGATTTTGTCCTGTAAAAACTCCGTCTAAGTTGAAGTTATCTCTCTTTCTATACACCACAAATGAAGTTATATTCCCTCAAGTTCAGGGGTTCATTTGTCATGACAAAATGCTGGCTGTCTAAGAGTGTTTATTATTATTTTTTATAGCAAGCTCCTGTAAATCATACATGAAAGAAGTCAAAATTCTTTTTCCACAGTAATTTAAACAGCGTCAGAAAAAAGTAACGAACTGTATCGCTAGGTTCTTTGGGGCAAATGAAGTATATTTGCATATGTTTTTTTTCTCTTTACTTTGTGTAATACTGCCTGCTTCTCTGACTTGAGGAGCACAAGGACTTGTCTTGGATTTCATTTTCACTTCCCATCCCCGGAAACCTGCTTCTTGTTTTGGAAATTTCACCGCGGCTTTTTGAAGCCTGTTTTCTGAATTGCATAAGGGCTAGAAGCTTAACTTTTTTTAAAAAAGGAGTGCTGCATTGGAGGTTCTCGAGATGGTGAGGACGCACCATCCAAGATATAGGCTAGCCGGCTTCTTAACCACGTTTTGCAGGAGTACTGCTTAAAAAGAACTAGAGGCTTCCAAGAAGGGGGTGTTTTCAAAAGTGGTCAGATTGTGTGGACAAATTGCGTGGCCAAAGCTTGCAGGTAAGAAGAGGATGGGGGGGGGCTTCAACTCGCCTTTACTGTGGTCATCTTGGCCCTATGGAGGCCAAGCAAAATCCTTTGCTTTTCATGTCTTTCCGAAGCGAAATGGAATTCGCCCTTGATAGAAACGTATACCTTCCATTAAAAAGGTAGCAAATGAAAATCATAAGACAAACGCACACACAGAACAGGGGGGGAAAGGGTGTTGACCCTTTTCGACAGCTGCTGCTTCACTTTTTCCGCCAAAGCTTCATCCGTCTTGCCAACGACGTTAAGCCACCATCCGTTAGCCAAAAGAATAGGAAGCAGTCAAGTCTAAACGCAGTCCCGACGAAGCCATTGCTGCCAAAAAAAAAAAGAAAACCTACAAGTTTGAGATGGCCAGAAATCCGAGAACAGGATCGTGTCTGGTATTTTGGGGGTTCAATGATGACGATGGGGGAATGCGCGTTTATGGCGTTGTTTGTTCTTCATCCACATCATCATCCAAACTACAGGCGTCTGGCCAAAAGCAATTTATGAAAATATGGCATCTGGGAAGGGGCGTAGGGGAAAAAAAAAAGAGTATGGCTTACAATAGATATTAAAGAGAGAGAAATTGAAACTGGAACAGTGTGTTTTCCATGTTCGGTAACTGAATCACAATGTTTGTTTCTTTGAAGCCAAAGTACACATTGCAAATGGATGCATGGCTGCCCTTCAGAAGGGCAACCGGTGGGTCTGTTTGGTAAGAAAAAAAATTCCTCCTGTTGTAACGTTTGGCATTTCCTTGCTCTTAGCCAGTGGTTAAAGGAACAGAAAGTCTGCTAAAATCAAAAAACACTTTGGAAAAGAGTCCCTTGTAAGAATTCACTCAAAAATTCCCCCTGTGTACCGAGAATTGCTGGCAGCTCTAGAGTTCGAAGGAGAAGTAAGAATGCTGTTTTCTGTTGAATTAGCTGCAGCCATATGCAAAGTCGAAAGGAAATCGTGCTGTCGCGTTGTTGTTGTTTTTTTTAAAGGAAAAAAGAAATCTCTTTTTTTATTATTTTCTTAAGTAAATTATAATCTGTTGAAGATGGCGCTTCCTATTGTCTTCGAGGTGTGGGGTTAAGGGAGTGAACTGAATGAATGTAACAAAGTCGAAACAAGAATGCCTTTACTCAGGGCCAGTGAGTTGCAAATAATTTTTAAAAGCTTGTAATTACATCATCTCAATAAAAATTTTTAATATAAAAAAAAAAAAGCCGAGACGGCGTTTGTCTTTCAATATGCCTCCGGTGGAAAGGCAGCGTTTATTTGGGGTTGTTGATGGGGGGTTGTTTTCCCATTCTCCTCTTCTGTCTTTTTCTAACCGACCTCTTTAACCCAAAGCGTCGTTCGACTCCACCAACAAGGAAGATTTTATGCAAGGCGAGACTCCCTGGAGACAAAGATTGATGTGCAAATACAGAATAAAATACGACGGTTGAAAAAAGGGCATTATACTGGGGCTGTGTGAAAGGCACAAATTAAGGGGACACCAGTCGTGCTGCTTTTATAGAGCCGCCTGGAGAGGGGGGGGGTCTAGGAAAGGTTTGAAAGTCAAGGCGGCAGATCCAGCCTCACCTTTTTTAAAACCTATGTCCCATCTGTAACATCTGTAAAACAGAGTAGGACGTCAGTTGCATGCTCAAAGCCACAACCCTGATTTTTGGGGAGTCGGGGGGGGGGGGGCATCCCAGAAGCAAAGGTTAGAGCAGGGGTCAGCAACCCACAGCTCTGGAGCTGCATGTGGCTCTTTCATCCCTCTGCTGCGGCTCCCTGTCGCTCACAACCGCCAATGTGTGATACCCACTGGCACGTGATTTATTGAGCTTTTCAAACAAACACACACACACACACACACACACACACACACACGGTAGGCCAACTATGGATAAATCCAAGAAAAGTTTCAGAAGAATACAGAATGTTTAATTCAACGACATATGCTAATTCTGTGGCCGTTCAGGAAATAGGCAGGCATAGGCAAGGGTTTTGTGGCTCCTGGTGTTTTCTTTTATGTGGGAAACGGTTCCAAATGGCTCTTTGAGTGTTTAAGGTTGCTGATCCCTGGATTAGAGTCTTTCCAGGCAATGGGTTTTATGGCTGAATTGATACCGCTGCATTGATTTAATTTTTAACTGGTCAACCTTACATAGGATTACAAGTAGTTTTTTAGAGCCGAGGTGGCGCAGTGGTTAAATGCAGCACTGCAGGCTACTTCAGCTGACTGCAGTTCGGCTGTTCAAATCTCACTGGCTCAGGGTTGACTCAGCCTTCCATCCTTCCGAGGTGGGTAAAATGAGGACCCGGATTGTTGTTGGGGGCAATATGCTGACTCTATAAAACTGCTGAAAGCCCTATGAAGGGGTATATAAGTCTAACTGCTATTGCTATTTACTTAAGACGACGATGGTGCTAAGGACTGGGGGGGGGGGTGTCACGATAGCAGTTTTCTAAATTTGAGAGGCTGCCACAAAGAAGAGGGGGTCAATTTATCTTCCAAAGCACCAGAGGGCAGGACACGAAACGATGGGTGGAAACTAATCCAGGAGAGAAGCAATAGCACTTAGACTTATATACCGCTTCACAGTGCTTTCCAGTCCTCTCTAAGCGGTTTGCAGAGTCAGCCTATTGCCCCCCCCCCCCAACAATCTGGGTCCTCCTTTTTACTGAACTCGGAAGGATGGAAGGCTGAGTCAACCTTGAGCCAGTGGGATTTGAACTGCTGTGCAGCCGTTGATCAGCAGAAGTAGCCTGCAGTACTGCATCCTACCCACTGCACCACCACGGCTCTTCATTCCAAAACAAGTAACCAGTGGAACGGCTTAACTTTGGAAATTGTGTGTCCTCCATCCACTAGAGGTCTTTAAGAAGAGTCCGGACAGTCCCTTGTCTGAGATGGTATAGGGCCATGATGGCAAACCTATGCCACGCGTGCCGGAAGTGGCATGCAGAGCCATCTCTCCGGGCACATGAGCCATCGCCCGTTGCTTTTCCAGGTTCTGACACACTGGCCAGCTGGTCTTCATGCGTGTGGGAGCGCTGGAAACCAGAAGAGCAGGCCTCCCTGGTGCGCATGCGTGTTGTGGGAAAATGATCTTCCGGTTTCCTGCGTGTGCATACCCACCAGCCAAATTAGTTTCCGATTTCTGGTGCATATGCACGCAAAGACCAGCTGGATGATGCACGCTTTCCTGGAAAAGGGAAGATCATATATCACATATGGTGCTACTTGTCTGGTTTCCGAGATACACTATATTGCCAAAAGTATTCGCTCACCCATCCACATAATCAGACTCTCTTGTGAGCGAATACTTTTTGGCAATATAGTGTACATGTTTTGGCACTCGGTTCCGAAAAGTTTCGCCGACACTGGTATAGGGTCTCCTGCTTGTCCAGGGGGCTGGACTAGAAGACCTCAATTCTAATTCTAATGGAGCCTACCCATCAGGGTTGTAAGTTGTGATGGTTGACAGGGCTAACCCACTTTTAAAACCTTTTGGGGGGATGTTGGTTAAGCGAATGCGGCAGCTTTAATTGAATCAATGGTTCGCTATGGGTAAAAATGGTGGTTTTGGGGGGGCAAATAAAAACATTGTAAAATGCAGTTATGTGACCAATGGGAGGCCGCAAACAACGGTGAATGTAATGAATGTGTTGCCAACGAGGAGAGGCAGCCTTTGGAACCTCAGAATGGAATCCTAATTTTGAAGAGTCGCTAAACCTCTTCGTAAGTCATAAATAAGACTGGATTATTGTAATGCGCTCTACATGGGGCTGCCCTTGAAGAGTGTTCGAAGACTCCAATTAGTCCAGAATGCAGCCGCGCGAGTGATTGTGGGTGCACCAAGGTACACCCACGTTACACCTATCCTCCGCGAGCTGCACTGGCTACCTATTAGTCTCCGAATCCGCTTCAAGGTGCTGGTCGCTACCTATAAAGCCCTACATGGCATCGGACCTGGGTACCTGAGAGACCGCCTCCTGCCGATTACCTCTCTCAGACCAATTAGATCGCACAGGTTAGGTCTCCTCCGGATTCCATCTGCCAGCCAATGTTGGCTGGCGACTCCCCGGGGGAGAGCCTTCTCTGTTGCAGCTCCGGCCCTCTGGAACGAGCTCCCTGTTGAGATCCGGATCCTTACTACCCTCCCGGCCTTCCGCAAAGCCACCAAGTCCTGGCTGTTCCAGCAGGCTGGGGGGGGGGGGGGGCTGAGAAGCATTTACCTCCACGGAAATTGTGAATGTTGGTTTTGTTTTTAATATGTTGTCTTTGTCTCGTTTTCCCCCTTTCCCTTGTCTTTTGTGAGCCACCCGGAGTTCTCCGGGAGTGGGCGGCATACAAGACAAACAAACAAACAAACAAATAATAAATAAATAAATGGAGGACTATCTACTTCGTAAGACATCAGTCTTAGAGTAGGCAAAAGTCAAAACATTCGCAAACAACATTCCACTGCCATTTTTCATCTGCGGTTCATTTTATCTTCGTCTCAAATGAACTGGATTTTATTCTCTTATGGAAGCTAGGATTTTAAAATATGACTAATCTTTTTTTAAAAAAAAAAATCTTGGCAAAAGAAGAAACGGTCCAGGAATGTTACCTTGGGAAATAGTCCCTCTAAAAAAGTTTCCTGGATAGATTTGAAACTTTGAAGAGCAACATTTGTTTTAGCTTCACTGCGTTTGTCTATCAAGAAACAAGAAGCAGTGAATGTGGGCTCATCACTGCCATTTGTACTGTCCCAATCCTGGAAGAACTGCTCGTGTGAGCAGCGTTAACGGTTGAGGGGTGGGATCGCTCTGAACACCACCCCTCATTTGCCGAGCTTCATAACCGCCACAGTCCTAGGCTGCATCAACAGAGAGATAAAATCGAGATCACATGAAGTACTAATACTGCTCTACAAAGCCTTGGTAGGACCCTCACCTGAAATATTGCATCCAGTTTTGGTCACCATGATCCAAAACAAGATGTTGAGATCCTAGAAAGAGTGCAGAGAAGAGCAACAAAGATGATTAGGGGACTAGAGCACTGGTGGGTTTCCAAATTTTTTAGAACCTCTTCTGTAGGTGTGGCCTGTTTTGTGGGAGTGACTTGCTGGTCATGTGACTGGGTGGGCATGGCCAACTTGTAAAATGTGGTGAAACTCACTTAACAAAGCTCTTGCTTAGCAACCAAAATGTTGGCTCAGAAACTCTGGCATTTGAAGCACGCAAGTCTTAAAGCTTTCAAGTTACAAGACCCTTGCACCCCTAACCCTTTAGGAAAAAAAACCCCAGGGGTGTTCAAACTTGATAGCTTGAAGACTTGTGGACTTCAACTCCCAGAATTCCTCCTCCAGTCATGTTGGCTCAGGAACTCTGGCATTGAAGAATGCAAGTCTTAAAGCTGTCAAGTTACAAGACCCTTGCACTACTTAACCCTTTAGAAAAAAAAAACCCAGGGGTGTTTAAACTTGACAGCTTTAAGACTTGTGGACTTCAACTCCCAGAATTCCTCCTCTCGCTCTTCATCTTGATGATGTGCAGACGGGCGGAGGGAGGGAGCTGGAACCGGTTCTAAACGGCACTGTAGATTTGTGGAAGCTCTTCTATAGAAGAGGTTAGAACTGGCAGGAACCCACCCCTGGACTAGAGGCTAAAACATGGAGAACGGTTACAGGAACTGGGCATGGCTAGTCTAGTGAACAGAAGGACCAGGGGAGACATGATAGGAGTGCTCCAATATTTGAGGGGCTGCCACAGAGAGGAGGGGGGTCAAGCTGTTTTCCAAAGTACCTGAAGGCAGAACAAGAAGCAGTGGATAGAACCTAACCATGAGAGAACCAACCTAGAACTAAGAAGAAATTTCTTGGCACTTAGAACAATCAGTGGAACGACTTGCCTCCAGAAGTTGTGGGTTCTCCATCACAGGAACCTTTTAAGAAAAGACTTGACAGCCATTTGTCTGGAATGGTGTAGGGTTTCCTGCTTGAGCAGGGGGTTGGACTAGAAGACCTCTAAGATCCCTTTCAACTCTGTTATTCTATTGCTCTGCCTACAGAAACATCCAAGCTTAGAGAAATCAACAACACTCCAACTCCGCAGTACAGCTAATCCTTGACTTAAGATCACAACTGGGAGTAGAATTTCCATTACTAAGCAAGGCAGCCCTTAACCGAGTCACACCCATGTTATCACCTTTGTTGCAACAATTAAGTGAATCACCACAGTTGTTAAGTGAATCATGCACTCATTAAGTGAATCCGGCTTCTCCCGTCGTCTTTGTTTTGCCAGAAACTGGGTGGGAAGGTTATACGGGATTTTTAGATGACACTGGAATTCTGCAACTGTGCTAAATACAAATTTTGATTACATGACCATGGGGATGTTGTAAGGGTTAGGACCAGTTGTTCATCACTTTTTCAGTGCAGGTGGGACTTTGAATGGCTACTAAACCAACGGTTGTCAGTCAAGGATTACCTATATGTTGTTTTCTTCTGTTGCAAGTGTCAGGCCTGCAATTATATTCCTTTTAGAATTTTGGCCTGCCACACTTTCTCTTATTTCATTATGCTGTTTCTTTAGTATAGTTGATGGGAGGGGGGAATAGACAGGAGTAGGATTGTGGAATGTATTGTTTTCATTCTTTTCTAGAAGCCAAGGTCATCTTTTGTCTCCGGACTTTTACACCTGACCGGAAGCAGCTGGGTGGAGACGCCAGCGTGGAAGAAGATTGGACCATGTGATGGATTGTGGGTGTGGGGACAAGATCATGAACTTTTAACTGGGTGGGATTCTGATGTCATTTCCAGAATTGGGACTAACACAGATGTGCTAAGATGTCTGCTTTATTAAATTGGAACTTTAAGGATCGTTTTGCCTTGGATTCTGATTTAATTCTATATGATACTTGGAACGCTGACAGCAAGATGCTGCAGGAGTTAAAGCCAACCAGCCCACTTTTCCTGGCAATTTCCAGGCCAGGTTAATCACTGAAACATTTAGTATTTTGGTATTTAACTTTTTTAAAAAATATTCACACTGACATGAATAAAACGTCAAGGAGCGCTGGAAAAAAAGGAATCATTCTCCCCCATCCTGTTAGCACCTAGGAAAAATGAGATATTTTAGGAATTATTAAAAGGACAGAATATTTCTTCTAAAAGAGAGGCAGAAACTCATCACCCCCACCTTTGTCAATGGGCCATTAAGGTCTGAGCCAGTCTATTCTACATAACAAAGATCTATCTCCTTCAGGCAGAGCCATAATAGGAATCCCAACGCCTTTTCATTACATCATCACCCAGCAAGAGTCAACCAATCTTGGGACTCAGGGCAGCCTACAGAGTTGCCCCTGCATGGCCCCATGGGAATGTGACAACCAATCAGAATACAAGCTCAAATTCAAAAGCCCACAGAGGGTATAAAAGTCAGGAACCTCAGTATCTGTTCCAGTGGTGGGATTCATTTTTTTTTACTATCGGTTCTGTGGGATGGCTTGGTGGGTGTGATGTGGCTTGGTCTGCGTGGCTTGGTGGGCGTGGCAGTGGAAGGATACTGTAAAATCTCCATTCCCTTTCCACTCCAGGGGAAAGTTACTGCAAAATCCCCATTCCCTCCTGATCAGCTGGGACTCGGGAGGCAGAGAATAGAAGAGGGCATGGCCAGCCAGAGGTGGTATTTACCGGTTCTCCGAACTATTCAAAATTTCCGCTACCAGTTCTCCAGAACTGGTCAGAACCTGCTGAATACCTCCTCTGATCTGTTCCCTTTTTTCCTTCACTCAAAAACTTGAAGCATGTGATCCTGTCCACCATTAAAACCATCTTTCCAAACAGTCTCCATGTTTCCAGTGTCTTTTTCCCCACTTGGAACTGAACCCGGATGGACATTTCTTCCAACGAGACAAAGGCCACTTGTCAGGGTTCGAGAAAAAACCCTTGCAGGTCTGACCCCACTCTTTTGAAGACAGCAAAGTCCACATTTTGGACAGAGAGGACCACTGGTTTGAAAGAGGGGTCAAAAAGGCCATGTATGTCAAAATTGAGCAGCCCTTTCTCAACAGAAGGGGAGGGACTATAACATCATCTATCTCCAATCTCCAACCCAGCCCTTTCAGCATTTCTAAGAAAGAGTCCACACCCATTTGCACCACTCAGGTGATCCTGAGGACACAGATAAACCTCCAGGTGGCCTTTTAATGACTCGCTAAAAGGATGCAAATAACCAGGTGTGTGCAAGGAGTTTGCAGAGCAATGTTTCCCAACCTTGGCAACTTAGATACATAGATTTCAACACCTCCTGTGGAACTTCCAAATGTGTGCTTAACTAGCGATGGCAGAAGCCAAGAGATAACACTGGGTAGTAGTATGGATCCTCGGACCAACCTTGAGAAGAGTGAAGCCCCATTGGCACATTTTATGGGTCCCTTCTGCTCCTAAATGCTGCTTTGCAACAACTTGTGCGAAATACCAGCAGAGAAGAATAAACTCTTCCGACTCTTCTTTATTCTCCATCTTCAGAATAAATTCCTCTTGGAATCACTGTAAAAATGGTCCAGGAGAACTTAGGCACAGAATACAGATAATTGCTTTTTTTTTTGGGGGGGGGGAGAGAATAAAGGATAAAGAGGAATTGGTGTATTTCAAGACATGGGGAAGATTTTATGATTGGTTAGAGCAGGGATCAGCAATCTACGGCTCTCTGGAGCCGCATGTGGCTCTTTTATCCCTCTGCTGTGGCTCCTTGTTGCTCAAAATATTCGTTACACCCTCCAATGTGCGACACCTGCCGGAATGTGATTTCTTCAGCTTTTCAACCCCCGGTAGGCCAAACATGGTGAAATCCAAGAAAAGAAAAGTTTCACAAGAAAACAGAACCTTTCATTCAACTACAATTTGGAACACAAATTATAAACTAACACGATCAGCAACATTTAAAGAAAATATATACAAAATGTTTTATCATTGGCATTTATCACCAACAAGATTGGCTAAAATGTACCCAAACATGAAGCCGACCTGCTGGAAGTGTAAAAAAGTACAAGGGACTTATTATCACGTATGGTGGACCTGCCCGGAAACACAAAAATATTGGACAAAAGTTTGGAAATGGGTGCAAGAAATTACAGGAGAACAGATAAAATACAAACCCGAAATCTTTCTACTGGGAATAATCAAAGGGAAATATACAAAGAAAATTAAGTACATATTAACACATCTGCTAACTACAGCTAGAATAGCATTTGCTCAATGCCGGAAACAAAATAATACCCCCTCGGATGAATTAGTGATTAAAAAAAACTTTGGATTGTGCAGAGATGGACAAATTAACACTGAAATATAAAGATAAAGAAGAGTCGGCATATTGTGAAATTTGGAACAATTGGTACAAATGGCTGCAAAACAAGAATAAAATTAATTAAGCCAAAAAACAATATATAAACATATATATAGAACTGTGTATAAAGGTGTGTAAATATAGAAGCGAAATATTATATACATGCACAGGTATGATGACATAAGAATGTTGATGTAATTACTGTAAGGTGTTGTAGAAGGGAAAAAATAATTTTAAAAATCTGCTAATAATTCAACTAACATATACTAGTTTTATGGCCACTCAGGAAATAGGTCAGGCACGGGAAGGGTTTTGTGGCTCCCGGTGTTTTCTTTTCAGTGGGAAACAGGTCCAAATGGCTCTTTGAGTGTTTAAGATTGCCAGCGCCTGGATTAGAGAAAGGAATCTAGAAAAGACAGCAAGAGAGAGATCTAGAACCCAGTCAAGACACTATTACATGGAAAAGAGGGAGAAGAGGGGGAAAATAGAAAAGAAAGTATTAATGTATAAGTATATGTTCAAGAATGAGATACAGAGGGGGGAAAAATAGTTAGGACATGATAATAAAGAAAAGGGAATAGGAAAGGATAAGCATAAAATTATAACAGGGTTTGCGGCGGAGGTGGGTTCCTACCAGTTCGCACCTATTCGGTAGAACCAGTTCGTCAAATCTACCGAACCGAGAAGAGGGTAGTAAAGAGGGAAAGAGGGAAAGAGGGAGGGAAAGAAAGAGAGAAGGAGAGTTGAAAGGAAGGAAGGAAGGAGGGAGGAAAGGAGGGAGATTAAGAGAAAAGGAAGGAGGAGGGAAAGAGGCAGGGAAGGAGGAAAGGTATGTGAGAAGGAGGGGGGGACCGAGGGAGGGAAAGGAGGGGGAAGGAAAGGAGGAAAGGAGAAAAGAAAGGAGGGAAGGCAGGGGAGAAGGAAGTAAGGGGGGGAGGGAAGAAAAGGGTATGGAAAAGAAGAAATGAGGGAAGAGAAGAGGGAGGGAAGGAATAAGATACCTAACCTTTGATGTTTATAATGATTTGATAGTATGGGAATATCTCGAAATGTAGTTGTATTGTTTTTTACAAGTTATGGATGTTGTATTTTCTTTTTACCAATAAAATCCTTTTTTAAAAAAAATTTTTAAAAAAAAATCTACCGAACCGGTTAGAAGAGGTTCCACCAGTGGACCCGGAAAGCAGGCCACACCTACAGAAGAGGTTCCAACATTTTTTGAAACCCACCACTGGTCCTTGGATATGATTATTCTACACTATCATGCTCATATTTATAAAACTCAGTGCCTCTGTGAAAGGCAAGGATGACTACTGCGTTTGTGGTGCAATCAGAACATTGCGTGTGTTGAAGTTGTTTTAACGCAAACCAAAGATGCCTTTTAAAAAACAAGTTTACATCATATTCTTATGCATGCCAGTGCTGTGTGTGAGGTAATTTAAGGTGGTTCTGACAAGTGTCGTCGGCATCTTCATATCCGGTCACATGGGCGGCAAGCCACTCCCATCCGGTCACATGGGCGGCAAGCCACTCCCACAAAGGAGGCCCCACCCACAGAGTAGGTTCGAACAATTTTTGAAACCCACCACTGGTTTGCGGGAATACGATCCTGAAAATACACCAGTTCAGAGTTGAAAAGAGATAACCACAATAAAAGAAAAGGAAAAGAAGAGATCAGGAAAGGAGAAGAGAGGAAAGGGGAGAGAAGGAGGAAAGAGGAAAGGGAGGGAGGGATAGAAAGAGAAGGAGAGAGGGTAGGACGGGGAAGAGGAAGAGAGGAGTAGGGGAGAGGTAAGGGAAGAAGGAAAGGGAATGGAGAGGAGGAAGGAAGGAAGTAGAGAAGGGAGGGAGGGTGAAAATAAAAATAAAAATAGGGTGGTGATAATACAAAATAGGTGTATGGGATGGCAAGAAAAGCCACCCAGGAAGTATATTTTAAGTTTTTTATATGGAAAAACAAATATGTAAAAGTGATAAAGATAAATAAGAACAGTAACTGTGTGAATGTATACCTGTAATTATATATAAGAGAATTTTAAAAAAAGCTTTTCTTTAAAAAAAATACAGATAATTGCTAAATGACTGGCGCTACACCTGCCCTTCTCACTACAAAAAAAAAAAAAACCTGAAACAATTCTTCTTTTCTTTTACAAAGTAAAAATAAAGCACAATGACACCCTTTGATTCCCAACAATACCATCACTTGGAAACAATGCAGTGGGGGAACAAAAACTATTGGTGCTTACGAAGGTCTCGCTGTGTTTCACAATGCTGGAATGAGGGTACTTTCCATGAACAGGAAGACAGGTGTTAAGGTGACTCCCCAAAAGGTTACAAGGCTAAGAAGTTAGCCTGAAGTCATTGATCGGTAGCCAAATCTGTTCATAGCATAAAGTTTCCTAATTGTTCTGTTGTTCTATCTTGGAAGAAGTTGACAGACAGGTCCTTCTAACAAAGAAAGGACTGTGCGAAATACTGACTTCCCTTAGGGATAGGATGTCCCAGGTATATCCTTTGGAATAGTACTTCCCAAACCTGGGTAAATTATCCAAAACTGGAGAAAACTTGGGTTGTTTTTCACTTTACCCAAAAGGACCCAAACCCATTAATTATCCAATCACATCACGGACATCTACATGAGGACTCTCTGTACCTGAGAGACCACCTCCTGCCAATTACCTCCCATAGACCGATTAGATCACACAGGTTAGGCCTTCTCTGGATCCCATCTGCCAGCCAGTGTTGGCTGGTGACTCCCCGGGGGAGAGCCTTCTCTGTTGCAGCTCCAGCCCTCTGGAACGATCTCCCCGTGGAGATCCGGACCCTCACTACCCTCCCGGCCTTCCACAAAGCCGTTAAGTCCTGGCTGCTCCAGCAGGCCGGGGGGCTTTCGAAATATCCAGCCCCTCAGAAATTGTGACTGTTGTATATTTTAATATGTTGTCTTGTGTATTATCCCCTTCCCTTGTTTTATTGTAAGCCGCCCGGAGTCCTTCGGGAGTGGGCGGCATACAAGCTCAATAAAACGAAAACAAAATGAAACGAAAACGACTTTCTGATAAGGGGTTTGGGGGTAATGAAGGAAGGAATGAAGGAATGGGTTTGAGAATCATTGTTTTAGAGCTTCAGTGTTGCTTTGAGATTTAAGCAGGTTTTTCAATAAGTGTCCATTTACACCCACGCAATGATCTTCAACCCAGCCTGAAAGATTTTAGTCAAGATCTTATTCAGGACTAGTCGATAACCTAGCATTGCCTGGGTATTTATTTTTTTGGGGGGGGGAAATGTCCGGACCAAACATAATTTCTAATGTTGGATTTTCCCCCTTAAGAGGGAGCCCCCTTGTGGAGTACCGTGAAGCTGTCACCATGGCAACTCCACCGCGCTGTACAGTAGAAATCATTTTACACCAGTACAGTAGAAGCCTTTGAAGGCACAATAGGCTGCATCTTAATAGAACACCCCCCTCGAGGGGTGTTAGGGGTGTCTTACCCCCACAGTATTTGTTTCCAGAGAGTAAGTCATCTGTGTACCAAGTTTGGTTGAAATTGCTCGAGGCGTTCCAGAGTTGTGGTGGAACACACACACACACACAAACACAGACACACATACAGAGCCATTTATAGATAGATAGATAGATAGATAGATAGATAGATAGATAGATAGATAGATAGATAGATAGATAGATAGATAATAGATAGATGGATGGATGGATGGATGGATGGATGGATGGATGGATGGATAGATAGATAGATAGATAGATAGATAGATAGATAGATAAATAGATGATAGATAGATAGACAGACAGACAGACAGATAGATAAATAGATAGATAGCTAAAGTTCTCGCTGAATTTCTCCACTATGCAGCTGTATTTGTTGAAAACCTCTTATTTTCAATGTTAACAATGCACAGGTAATACAAAACCAGGGGGCTCTGCCCATGGTCACTCATGCTCTGGTTAGCTTCCACCTGGACCACTGTAATGTCCTCTTACATGGGGCTGACCTTGAAGAGTATCCAGAAGTTTAGTTGGGGCAAAATGCAGGAGTATGTGTTGTTCTATTTGTTCCTAGAATGGGACATGTTATACTCTGCTCCGTGAGCTGAATTGCTTGCCAGTCCGAATCACGGGGCTGATTTTGACCTTTAAAGTCCTTCATGGTACGTGTTGTGGCCTGCTAGCAGCCAGAGTAGCTAGTGGCAGACTCAGAAAGTGAGGAAGTTGGGGAAGAACGTGGGCCAGTCCTGGAGTCTGGGGAAGGCTCTGGTGAGGGCTCTGCGTCGGAGGCAGAGATGGGGCCAGGGCCGTCCAACAGTTACCAGCTGCCTTCAGAGTCGGAGATCAATGGGGAAGAACAGCTGGAGCCTGTTCCCAATGTGCGCATGCGCAGAGCTGCCAGGAGAAGAGAACACCTAAGGGCTGACTCAGGAGTAAAGCCGCAGGTGGACGGTGAATGGCCTCTCCCATAGGGAATAAAGAGGAGCAAAAGGGGAATGGAGTTTGCAGGAGACAATTAGTTCAATTCATGAGGGTGAAGATCTGTTCCTGACTTCTTGCCAAGTATTGTCTGCTACCGAGTGGCGTTTGGAAGATATCAGCCTGGCAGCTCTCCAAGCTTGATAAAGGCCTGTGGTTGTGAAATCTCTTGAAAGACTGTTTGCTGGGGCTTTGCTGGAGGGGAATTCCTTTTAACCTAAATAAAAAAGGTTTTATCTGGAAGAGGAGTTGGCTTCATGATTTTGGGAAGCCTAGGTCAGAACAGTATGGCACTCGGCTATTTGAAGGATCATTTCCATGTGATCAAATGAGGGTTCACCCAACTGGTAGAAGAGGTATGCTGAGGTCTGGTGGGACCAAGGAGGCAGGGCTTTTGTGCTGGGGGCACCCACCCTGTAGAAGACCACCCCACCAGGGATGAGATTGATTCTACTCTTGATATCCTTCAGAAAGCCACAACACGGTTGTGTCATCAAGTTTAGGAATCTCACGGAAATAGAGCTCTAATGAGATGATTGCATTGCTTTTAACATCAATCTCCTCTAGTGTTGCCATTAATAATATTGTTTCTAATTGTACTGGCTTTATATTTTGATGTTATGATTATGTCGTGTCCTGCTTAGAATCTGTGGGGTAGGTAGCCCTGTAAATATAATGAACAAATAAATAGGTTTGCCCAAAAGAAACCCAACTGGATTTTTTACACATTCACTGAGAAGGGACTTGTAATTACATCCGCAGAAAGCTTCATCCATAAAACCACCGCATCTCCTCCTTCCTTTTCCTTCATTGCTTCATCCCTATGTATCTATCCTACATAGATCTAACTCTCCCTTGTAGGGAGAACCAACAATGATGAGAACCTAATCTCACCATAGCTTTTCTTTGGTAATAAAATTTAGTGTCCTGAAAACATGCAGTCAGATTCCTGCAACTGGCTTGAAGCTTTATCAAAACCTGTAGCCTCCATACCTGCAGGAAGTACAGTAGGGAAGGAAGGAAGAGGTAAGGAGAGGAGGGTGGAAGGGAGAGAAAGAGGAGAGAGGATAGGAAGCAGTGGTGGGTTGCTAATCCTGTTCCAACCGGTTCAGTTGGAACGGGGCCGGCGGCGTCCTCGTGCATGCGCGCAGTTCACGCATGCGTCTTAGCCTCTGCGCGATGCTCCAGCTGCTCATGGAGAATCGTGCAGGTGCTGTATGTGCCATCCAGCTGCTCGCGGAGAATCGCACAGGCGCTGTATGTGCCATGCGCCTGCATGGAAGCGCAGAAGCCTTCAAAGACCGGTAAGGAGCACGGGCGGGCGGGTGGGCCCTTCGCCGTTCCCGGAAGTTACTTACTTCCGGGTTCGCCGACCAACCGGTTCGCACGGACCACCACGAACCGGTTGAAACCCACCCCTGATAGGAAGGGAAAGAGGAAGAGAGGAGTAGGGGAGAGGTAAGAGAAGAAGGAAGGGGAATGAGAGAAGGAAGGAAGGAAGTAGAGAAGGGAGGGAGGGAGAAAAGAAAGGGAAAATAAGGTGGTGTTAAAACAGGCGGATGGGATGGTAAATAAAGCAACCCAAACAGTATATTATAACCTTTTAAATGAAATAACAAAAGTACAAGAATGACAAATGTAAAGAAGAAGAACAACTATGTGAATTTATACCTATAATTGTATGTAAGAGAATAAAAAAATATATAAAACCTTTTTTTTTAAAAAGGAAGTATAGTAGTGACCAAAATTGTGAAAACCTTTTGGGGAGGGGGAAAAGTGTATTTTTGTGTTTTGATGGCTAATAACACCACTTTTTTTTTAGTAGTACCATAAAATTATATATCAATGGAAAGATAATGTAATCAAGAATGTAATGCGATGAAGTTTGTTCAATTATCTGTATTCTATAAAAAGTTATAGGTCAGAAGCGACCCAGCAATAAAACCCAGTTAATAGAAGCAATCATTCAATCTTGGTTTCACATTATTGTAGCTGCAGAACTAAAAGACTTGGTTCACTCCTTGGGAAGACGTTGTAAAGCCATAATTCATGCTAAAGGTTACCCAACCAAATGTTAGCTGATATGATAATTTGATAATTTTGATAATGTCATAATTTTTGTATAGCTCATTTTTTCTAGGGTGATAATTTTTGTATATCTCACTTTTTCTATGTGTTTCACTTTTCTTCTTTATAACTGCTATTCTAATAGCAAATCCTCCATAAAAGTTATTGCATTACATTCTTGATTAAATTATCTTTCATTGATATATGCTTTTATGGTACTACTCCAAAAAAAGTGGTGTTATTAGCCATCAAACCTCAAAAATACACTTTTTTCCCCAAAAGGTTTGCACAATTGTGGCCACTACTATATATACAACATAGAATAATAGAACATAGAATAATAGTGTTGGAAGGGGCCTTGGAGGTCTTCTAGTCCAACACACACACACACCGCTCAAGCAGAAGACTGTCTACCATTTCAGACAAATGACAGTCCAATCTCTTCTTGAAAGCCTCCAGTGATGAAGCTCCCACAACTTCTGAAGGCAACTTCTGTTCCATGGGTTGATTGCTCTGATTGGAGTTCTCTCTTAACTTCACAGTTCCTTCTGGATTGGAAGTATGTCCAAAACGTATCTTATCCTAGTCGTACCAAAAACAGGATTTTTGCAATCTGGAGCAGAACGTTTTAATTGTTGTTAATTCTTTTTATTTTATTTTATGAATATATAGTCCCAAGTAAAGCTACCAAATGCTCCTTTAAACAGAGGAAAAGATGAGTTCTTGTTGATGGAATAGAAGACTGAAGCTCCAGCCAGTGGGGAAAAAAAGCATTTTCTATCTAAGGCGTTTTTGAATATCCATCTAAACAGAGTGATGGGAGAGGACTTCCTTGCCCCTTTCTTTTCCTTCCGGTTGTTAGGGTAAATTCAAAGCCACTCACTTCCTTCCTGTGAGTGGAAGGATGCTTAGACCCGGATTTTTCTCTCGGGGCTGGGAAAAGAGACGGATTTAGTGGTTTAGTGGTTTAGTGGTTTATTAGCATTTGTAGGCCGCCCTTTTCCCTGAGGGGACTCAGGGCGGCTCACAGAAAACCAGGGAGAGGGGAATACAATATTAAGACAACAACATATAATAAAAATAGTAAGCAACATTCATTCATCATTCGGGCGGGGTAGCAATTCTTATCCCCAGGCCTGACGGGCGAGCCAGTTCTTCAAGGCTATGCGGAAGGCCTGGACGGTGGAGAGGGTACGAATCTCCACGGGGAGCTCGTTCCAAAGGGATCTCAACACAATGAGCCAAGGGGCAGGAAAAGGAGGGGTGGCAGAGTGACCCGACAAAAGCGCGAACGTCATAAGCGTGCCGACAAAACTGCGGTGCTAAAACCGTGATGTCAAAAGCGTGTCGACAACAGTGTGTCGACAACAGCGCGCCGACAACAGCGCGCCGACAGAAGCGCGATTTAACTTAAGGTAAGGTTTAGGGTTAGGTTTAGGGTTAGGGTTAGGGTTAGGGTTAGGTTTAGGTTTAGGGTTAGGTTTAGGGTTAGGGTTAGGTTTAGGGTTAGGTTTTGGGTTAGGTTACAGCGCGCTTCTGTCGGCGCGCTGTTGTCGGCGCGCTTCAGGGCTCATTCGTCGCTCCTTCGTCGCGCGGTTTTGTCGGCGTGGTTTTGTCACCGCGGTTTAGTGAGGCGCGCTTTTGTCGTTCGCGCATTTGTGGTGGAACCGGGTGGCAGCCCCAGAGCCTGTGCCCTCTTACTGCTCGTTGTCTTCTCGATCATCATTTTAGAAACTACTCCACCTGTTAAAAACTAGAAAAAAGAATGACTCGGTGGAACGGATGGTGTGGTTCACTAGTTAACAGGGCAACACTGCTCTAATCACAGCTTCTACGCGGCTCATACTTACACAGTGCAACAAACCCAGTAATAAAAATAATAATAATATCATCCGTAATATACACTAGCAAAAACCAAACCAAACCAAAGGAGCCGAAAGTGGGACGCTGCAAAGGTCATAACTGTGAAAAATGGGCATAAGTCACTTTTTTCAGGGACATTGCAATTTTGAATGGTCATTAAATGAACTGTTGTAAGTCAAGGACTACCTGTACTTAAGACCTGACCACGTCTAGATCCAGTCCTGACTGATGTCTTGAGGGATACCTAGCTCAGGGGGTCCTCAAAATTTTTAAACAGGGGGCCAATTCACTGTTGGGGCACGGCGGATTGGCTGAGTAGGCATGGCTAAGTGGTCATGTGACTGGGTGGGTGTGGCTAGGTGGCCATGTGACTGGGTGGGCGTGACCAAATTAGCAGTCCATTTTGCCTCTGTCCTTGCTGCATTTGCCCATCCCCTACTCACCCATCCCTGGATCACATGGCTATGAAAGACATCCTGTTTTTAAAGCATTTTAAAAGTGTTTTTAAAGACTTTTAAAGCACTACTTTGCAAGAGCAAAGCTGCTTTTCAAGCCAGCAGCAGCCTCTCCCCTACTCACCCACCGGCCCTGGATCGCATGGCTGCACTGGCGAGATCACCCCACAGCCAGCTGGTCCTCCCTAGCACCCTTCGGCCTTCCCTTCGGCTGCAGGGGTGTGATCAGAAATGCAGCTCAACCGGTGAAATAACTAACCAGAAGCGCAGCTGGAATGGATGCTCACTGGAAGATAAGGCCAATGGTGAGGGGCGGGGCTGAATCACACCATTCCACGGGCCAAATACATTGCATTGGCAGGCCGTATCTGACTCATGGGCCGTAGTTTGAGGATTGCTGACCTAGGTCACGTCAAGGGTTAATACCACTTTATAATGCCTTGGTGAGGCCACACTTGGAATACGGCATTCAGTTTTGGTCGCCACGATGTAAAAAAAGATGTTGAGACTCTAGAAAGAGTGCAGAAAACAGCAACAAAGATGATTAGGGGACTGGAGACTGAAACATATGAAGAACGGTTGCAGGAACTGGGCATGGCTGGTCTAGTGAAGAGAAGGACTAGGGGAGACACGATAGCAGTCTTCCTATATCTGAGGGGCTGCCATAAAGAAGAGGGAATCAAGCTATTCTCCAAAGTACCGGAGGATAGACTAAGAAGCAATGGATGGAAACTAATCAAGGAGAGAAGCAACTTAGAACTGAGGAGAGATTTCCTGACAGTTAGAATAATTAATCAGGGGAACAATTTGCCTCCAGAAGTTGTGAATGCTCCAACACTGGACGTTTTTTTAAGAAGATGCTGGGTAACCGTTTGTCTGAAATGGTATAGGATTTCCTGCCTAGGCAGGGGGTTGGACTAAAAGACCTCCAAGGTCCCTTCCAACTCTGTTATTATATTCTATTCTAGGTGATGGGCACGACACAACTTTCCTTTAGATGCTAAACTCATCTGCCTCTCCATCCACCTATTCATCTAGGTATACATCCAGCTGGGTTCCTCCTTTTCTGTTTGCCCCCATTAAGATTTCAAGAATTGCAATATAATCTTGAATCCACTGTGCACTTCATTGCATCCAGTTTTCTCAAAGCATAAACAGGACTACCTAAACGTCAGGAAGATATAAAAACAAATCCTCAATAGTGACTAGTTTCTGGGATAAAATAGCTAGCATGGAGAAAGAACTTCTCCTGTTTTAGACAAACATTTATTATAGACGTTGCTTTGTTACGTTCTGATGACATTAAATCATGGGGGACTTCATCTTCACCCCCAAGGTGCTCAGCTCTTAATCAGACAAATTGGCAAAGACAGCCCCAAATGTAGAATGAATCTACAAACTCTTAGTAAGCCCATAGCAGATCCTACAAAGCGAGATAGATAAATATCTAATCATTCTCTCTAAGGACCCTTGTTTGAGATCATGTAACACCAGATTTTTGTAAATGTGATTGAGATTGGAAGAGGGCCACATTAATTCTCCCATGTTCAAGGTTTTAGGGAGACATTATTTTTTCAACACTGTTGGCTGAAACCCAAGATTTTCAACAGCTGACGTAAACAGAACTACTTTCATTGTCCCCACCCATGTGCAAAAGAAGGATAACTTGATTGAAGAGTAAAATGTACTATTATGACCCATCAGAACTTTGCAAGTTCTCAAGATATCCAAAAGTTTTCTACCCGCTATGAAGGAATGTGATTGGATGGCCACAGGTCATCTTCATCCCTAATAAATGTCATCCTGTCCCCCTCCCTCTTCAACTTCTATATTAATCCCCTGGTTGATCTTTTGCAGAACCCGATTTCCATCCTCCTAACCTAGCACAACGCAAAGTGCCAATTCTCTTATATGCTGATGATGTCGCTATCATTTCACAAACTCCCATAGGACTGAAGAGAGCAATTAGGGCAACACTCGGCTATTGCAGGCAAAACAAGCTGGTCCTTAACTTCGATAAATCAAAATTTTTAGTTTTTGCTAAAAGACCAAGCCAATACTCATGGAAATTGGAAGGATATAGTTTGGAACAGGTTAGAACATTTAGATACCTTGGTGTGGTTTTCCACTCGCTAGGGACATGGAAGGCACACCTGGATCACACATTGCAAGTAGCCATTAGGTCCTCAAATGCAGTCAAACATTTCTTTTATACAGATGGAGGTCAATTAGTACCTGCTGCCTTAGGAGCCGAGGTGGCGCAGTGGGTAAACTGCAGTACTGCAGGCCACTTCAGCTGACTGATATCTGCAGTTCAGCGGTTCAAATCTCACCGGCTCAAGGTTGGCTCAGCCTTCCATCCTTCCGAGGTGGGTAAAATGAGGACCCGGATTGTTGTTGGGGGCAATATGCTGACTCTGTAAACCGCTTAGAGAGGGCTGAAAGCCCTATGAAGCGGTATATAAGTCTAACTGCTATTGCTATTAAAACTTTTTGAGGCCAAAACATTGGCACAAATTCTTTATGGGGCACAAACAGGAATCCTTGCAAAGAGAGACTTGTTAGAAACCATACAAACTAAATTCCTACGAGCCATCTAATAAAAGTCATCGTCAGTTTCAAGTTTCTATTTCTAATATTTTTAATGTATGGGTTAAATTGAGTTTATCACACCGTAACACTTCTCCCTTCCCCCAATAACCACTGCCTGTGATGTAAATTGGGTAAGGCAGAGAGGGGAGGGCAAAGTCACCTAGGGAGTTTCCATAACAGAGGGTGGGTTTGAACATGGCCTTCCTGAATCCTAGTTCAACGTTTCTAACATTGTGTTCTGACCTAGTCTTCCCAAGAGCATGAAGCAGTCTCCTCGTCCGGATAAAACTTCTTTTATTGAGGTTAAAGGGAACTCCTCTGCGGTCTTTCATCAGATTTCACAACTACAGACCTTAATCAGGCTTGGAGAGCTGCCAGGCCGATATCTTCCAAACACCATGCTGTAGCAGCAGTTACTTGGCAAGGAGTCAGGAACAGATCTTCACCCTCATGAACTGAACTAATTTTCTCTTGCAAACCTCCCTCCCCTTTCACTGCTCTTTATTACCTATGGGAGGGGCCATTCACCATCCACCTGTGCCTTTTCTCCTGAGTCGACCCTTGGGCTCCAGCTTTTCTACTGCCCCACTGATCTCCGACTCCAAAAGCAGCTGATCACTGTCAGATGGCCCTGGCCCCATCTCTGCCTCCGACACAGAGAACTCATCAAAGCCTTCCCCAGACTCCAGGACTGGCCCATGTTCCTCCCCAATCTCCTCACTGTCTGACTCTGCTGCTGGCTCTGCTGGCGGGCCACAACATATTGTATCACAAGGTGTTTTATGAAACTCTTGATTACCTTATAGTCATATTAAGTATCTCCAAATTAAAAATGTCAAGGGATGGGCCTTCAGTGAGGGAAGGGGGCTTGGGAAGTTCTAATGGGATACCGAGCCTGTTGGTCCATCTAGCCTGTAGCTTCAACTGTCAGAGCAAAGGTTCTCCCATCACATACTTCTCTGCCAACCTCATGCCAAAGCCAACAGAAGTATCTCCAGGCTGGTTGCCAGCGATTGTGGCAAAATCCAAGGGGGTTCAAGTACTTCCTGCTTACCTTGGAGAGAATGACTGACTTTGATTTAACTGAAGTCCCAAATGAATTAATGTGGAAAGATCGTTGTGGAAGAATTAACCTGTACATGATCAACTCAGTGTGACTGTTCAACGAATTCCCTAAAACAGAGATTCTCCAATTCTGCAGTTCTATCACCCTTAAAGGTAAAGCTTCCCCTCGCACATATGTGCTAGTCATTTCCACCTTTATGGATGGTGCTCATCTGCGTTTCAAAGCTGAAGAGCCAGCGCTGTCTGAAGACGTCTCCATGGTCATGTGATTGACATGACTAAACATCAAAAACACACAGAATGCTGTTACCTTCCCACCAAAGGTGGTTCCTATTTTTCTACTTGCATTTTTACATGCTTTCGAAGTGCTAGATTGTCAGAAGCTGGGGCAAGTAATAGGAGCTCACTCCGTTATGCGACACTAGGGATTCGAACCGCTGAACTGCCAACCGTTCTGATCGACAAGCTCAGTGTCTTAGCCATTGAGTCACTGCTTCCCTGCAGGTCTATCACCCTTAAAGTGACATAAAAATGTGTGCAATCCATGCCCACTGTGAGTCTTCCACCAGCTCGCTTGCAGCTGGTAGGCCGCAACAGGGGGAAAGGAAACATTGCAATAAAGGCAGTGTGTCTCACCCAAGCTTGGAATTTCTGAATGGACAACTCTACAGCTGAATATGCCAATAAACTCCTCTTGTGATGCTCCATCCAATATTTTCAGAAGTCTTTAACAAGACTAAAAACTAGGATCCTTTAGGAAAGGGATCTTCTCTAGAATCAGTTTTGGTATGCAAAGAGTTTCTAGGCCAGGGGTGTCAAACTCAAGGCCCAGGGGCTGGATCTGGTCCATGGGCTGCTTAGATATGCCCCGTGGGCCCTCGCTGGAAACAGCGAAGGACCGGCCTGCGGTGCCTCTGCCAGCAAAAATAGAACTCAGGAGGGCCGCAAGTGGCTCTCCTGAACTCCATTTTCACTGGCAGAGGGTTGCAGGAGGCCGTCACAGCAAGGGGTGGTTTTCACTTACCTTCCCTACCAGTTCTCAAATGTGCGCACCTGCCCAGCCTTCCGTGCATGAGCTTTGCTCAAAAAACATCCCTAAATAGGACGAAATAGAGCCAGGGTGGGCGCACAATTTCCGCTATCGGTTCAGGCAAACCAGTCTGAACCAGCAGAATACCACCTCTGGTCACAGCCGAAAATGGAGCTTGTGAGCCTGTTTTTGCTTGCAGAGCACTCGGGCCACCACAGCAGTGGTGGGTTATGACTAGTACGCCCTGGTATGGGCGTACTGGTGCCTGCCGGGAGCACCAGCTACCATTCCGGTATGGTGCTCCGGAGAGCCCACCCGCCCACCCGTGCTCCTTACCAGTATTTGAGGTTGTCAGGGCTTCCACGCACGGACACGGAGCGTACGGTGCCTGCATGAAACTCCACCAAGCAGCTGAAGCATTGTGTGTAAGTACGCATGCACGCACTGAGCATGTTCATGTGGTGGACGCCCGGCCCCATTGCACCATATCGGTTGCAACGGGAGTCAGAACCCACCACAGCACCACAAGCACCACCCGACATGAGTGACATCAAGCTGGCCACACCCACTCTGGCCACACCCATACACACACCGAGGTCAAACACAACCCCGATGCAGCCCTCAATGAAATCGAGTTCGACATCCCTGTTCCAGATGAAAATGGGAGTTATTTAGCCAAACTCTTTTAAGATCTCGCTTAATTCTTAAGCGGGAGAAACGATCAAACCCTAACTCTAACCCTAACCCTAACCAAAACTCCAACCCTGCTCCCATCTTGACCTCTCTGACCTCTTCTGGGCCCTCCTGGAAGCCGAGGTCCAAACAGACACCCAGTTAATATGGCAGGATTCGTTTTTACAGTCGAGCCTGGGGAAACCATTCTGTTCTGCGTCCTGATTACTTTTTCACATGGCCCAATGTTAAATGTACCTAACCAGGAAGCTGCAAATCATCCACCTTCATGACTGATAAGGTTATTAACAGGCCTAGTGTTCTCTTTCCACTATCATCTGGACCAGTGTTTGAAGGAAGGAGTGAGGGGCGGGGGGAGAGAACCAATTTGGAGAGAAATTAGACTAGGAACAAGTCAATCTATCAGCTACAGGCTGATAGGCCCATGGAAGCCATCCAAACGAACATCTGGTTCCTAAGGTCATAAAATAAGAAGCGAAGAACATACGGTCTGGTAGATCACTTCTTTCCTTCCTTCTTTTAGTTGCCAACATAATTTAAGTCTTGTCCTGCAGCTCACGATCATCATTCATGAGGTTTAAGGGAATGATTGCTATTATGGGAAGTCAACTGACTAGAAGCAGATCTGTGCATGAATGGGATATATAGATGGATATGCAGGGTCCTCCTCTCCTATATCTCATCCATGATTTCTTAAACAGGAAATCAGCTCAAATTCCCCCCTCAATAGGATTCTTTCTATACAAAGCATTCTTCTCCGTTAACCAGCACCTCACACCTACAATCCCAGTTCAGTGGAACATTTCCAATGAGTTTTCACAAGAGGTTTTCAATGTTCAAAACTCCCCAGCTTCATCCACAAAAGGATACTGGAATTCCAGATGTCACAGCCATCTTTTTTGGAGGTCTGCTACCCTCATTATATTTTTCTAGCACTTTCTTCCCCCCCCTCCACCTCAACGATGGGATAAACATGAAATAGCCATCAGTTGTATTTCATTTGGTAACGGTAGTAGAAACCAAAAACTCATCATGGCTCCCATGTAAGTATCTCAGAATCACACAATGGCTCCCATATGAGTATCTCAGAATCACACAGAATTGTCCAAAGATTCAGAGTCCATCTTCAGTTCCAGAGGTTCACAACCAAGAAGGATCTATTTATGTGATTTTAGTGACTCCAAAAGACCTTCTAGTTCATGCCAATGAGGACAGCCATTCTTCAAAGAACTTATTCCTCTGCAAATCGGTCTTCCTACAATGCTCAAGGTCCATAATTGGAAGATAGTCAACTTCTAGAGCCGTGATGGCGAACCTATGGGATGCATGCCAGAAATGGCACACAGAGCCATTTCTCCGGGCACGCCAGCCGTCGCCCGTTACTCTTCTGGCTTTCTGGCACGCTGACCAGTTCGTCTTTGTGCACACGGGAGCATCAGAAACAGGAAGAGCAGCTCCCTGTCATGCATGTTTGCGCTGGGAAGCTGAGTTTCCGGTTTCTGGTGCACCGGCCAGCTGGTCTTCATGCACGCATGCACACCAGAAACCGGAAGACCAGGGGCCCAGCGAATATGTGCACACCAGAAACTGGAATCTCAGCTTCCTGGCACGTGCATGCATGCCCGGGAACTGCTGTCCCAGTTTCTGGTGCTCTCCCATGTGTGCGCGCGCTCCCATTTTGGCACTCGGTGCCCAAAAGATTTGCCAACACTATTCTAGTGTAAGGGAGACATTTCATCAATCAACTGATGGGAGAAAATAGCCAATACAAAGTGAAAGTTTAATCCATTCTTTATATTACATTCCTTTTCGGAAATTGGAGGACTAAATGATATCTTGATCACGAGCTGCGTTAGTTGAAGGTCTCATTTGAGTATGCTGAACCGTATTTTCTGTTCATCTTGATCTAGTCCAGAATGCCTGAAAGAGTAAGACAAAGGCAAGGGGAAGAGGAGGGGGAACTGAGAGACCAATGAACTCTAAATAGCATCCCTACAGCAAGTATAAATATCCTCCTCAAATATTTCTATCTTCTAAATTTGGGGTGGGTAGGGTGCAATTAGAATGCCAGTCCTCAGCCTCCTACTGACAAATGCCAAAGTATCAGGCTGTTGACACTGGGCCTAAATGTATAAAACATCTCATAGCAACCATGTATGAAGATGTGAAAACACTACAAGGGCAACACGATAGAGTTGATTTATGTCTCCTGGAAGTTGACAACTGGATCCCTTTGAGGGTAATTCCTGATGGAGAATCTCTTATAACAATCCTCGTCAACACATTTAAAAATCAAGTCAACCTTCTTGACTTGTTTTGACAATAACTGCAGTCTCCACCTGGAATCACTTGAAGGTACAATGATTTCCATGAGCCTCTTGACTATTGGTTGACTTTAAGCTAGTTGTCTTCTCTTACTTTTCTCCATACAATACAGCTGTTTTAAGGACACAGTTGGAAAAGATAGAGTGACTTAGAATAACTTTATTGCCCCTTCGAACGTATACTAATCGGCACACATTAAAAAGAAATTTTGTTGCATACAGCGCTCAAAGGGTCTCCACCTCCAACATAATAGAATGAATGAAAATGGCAAATTCTAAACATTCAAATAGTCACAGTACAATATAATGAATAGAATCGCCCGAGATAGAGCCATCAAAAGAAAACAGTGATAGCCAACCCACATAGCAATAGCAATAGCAGTTAGACTTATATACCGCTTCATAGGGCTTTCAGCCCTTTCTAAGCGGTTTTACAGAGTCAGCATATTGCCCCCAACAACAATCCGGGTCCTCATTTTACCCACCTCGGAAGGATGGAAGGCTGAGTCAACCCTGAGCCGGTGAGATTTGAACAGCCGAACTGCCGAACTAGCAGTCAGCTGAAGTAACCTGCAGTACTGCACTCTAACCACTGCGCCACCTCGGCTCTTCTATTTCATTTCTTAAAGAAATATGAATTGATACACCTATGTTTTTCCTGGGGTTCAAGATCACCGCAGATGGGGACTGCAGCCGAGAAATTAAAAGACACTTGTTCCTGGGGAGGAAAGCTATGGCAAATCTACACAGCATACCAAAAAGCAGAGACATCACCCTGCCAACAAAAGTGCGTATAGTCAAGGTTATGGTTTTCCCAGTTGCAATGGATGGCTGTGGAAGTTGGACCATAAGGAAGGCTGAGCACCAAAGAATGGAGGCCTTTGAACTCTGGTGCTGGAGAAGACTCCTGCAAGTCCCTTGGTCAGTCAGGTGATCCAACCGGTCAGTCCTATAGGAGATCAACCCTGACTGCTCTTTAAAAGGCCAGATCCTGAAGATGAAACTCAAATACTTTGGCCACCTCATGAGAAGAAAGGACTCACTGGAGAAGAGCCTCATGCTGGGAAAGATTGAGGGCAAAAGAAGAAGGGGACGACAGAGAATGAGGTGGCTGGATGGAGTCCAGACCGAAACAGTCGGCGTGAGCTTAAATGGACTCCAGAGGATGATAGAGGACAGGAAGGCCTTGAGGAATGTTGTCCATGAGGTCGCGATGTGCCGAACATGACTTTGCAACTAACAACAACATGTTTTGCTCATATTTGTACCAGAAAGAGAGTAAAACAAAACAGTGAATAAATCAAATGCAGGTGGTAGTGAGGGTGGTAGAAAGCTGGAATTCTAAACATTCATGCAATTCTTCAGCCAACTGGTAGATAAACTAGTTGGAAAATGAAGTAGACGCCCCTCAAACGCTTCCATTATCTTTTGCAGATTGCAACTCAGCTGTTTCTGATATTTAAAAGGGTTGGCATAATTGTCTTAGGGATGACATCCCAGTGCTGGATGAGCAATTAGTGTAAACAGGAACTGTGATGATCTCATGTAATGATGTCTGATGTCAGAATATACAGAAGAACTCCCTGGAGGGAAGGTGGAGACGCCGTGGAGAGATGATGACCTTCGGAACAGATCTACAATAAGAAGGTGAGTCTCCCTTGGAACCCGTCTCTGAGAAGTTAACTACAGGACAAAACAATGAGAAATAGTTTGGGCTGAAGTAGGGGGTCAAGGATAATGGATGGTCATCGTGCCACAAAATAAAATTATGCAACACTTATGCAACTTAACCTTTCATCTGGTTATATTTCTGCATTAAACTAGGATTTGCTGTGGCTGACCAGTGGAGCTGGCAGCAGATTCGGACAGTGAGGAGGTTGGGGAGGAACCTGGGCCAGTCCTGGAGTCTGGAGAAGGCTCTGATGAGGGCTCTGTGTCGGAGGCAGAGAGGGGGCCAGACCCGTATGCTAGTGATCAGCTGCCTTCAGAGTCAGACATCAGTGAAGCAGGCAAACAGCTGGAGCCTGTTCCCAGTGTGTGCATGTGCAGAGTTGCCACATGAAGGGAACAGCTAAAGAACAGGGGCCGACTTGAGAGTAAAGGCACAGGTGGAAGGTGAATGGCCCCTCCCAGAGGAAATAAAGAGGAGTGAAAGGGGAGGGAAGTTTGCAAGAGAAAATTAGTTTAATTCATTAGGGTGAAGATCTGTTCCTGACTTCTCACCAAGCAATTGCTGCTACGGTGTGGTGTTTGGAAGATATTGGCCTGGCAATTCTCCAAACCTGATAAAGGTCTGTAGTTGTGAAATCTCATGCAAGACTGCAGAGGAGTTCCCTTTAACCTAAATAAAAAAAGGTTTTACCAGAACAAGGAGTCTGCTTCATGATCTCGAGAAGCCTAGATCAGAACAGCATTAAATTTAACATTCATTTGAATAATGTGTAACCACCTCCATTTCATGAATTCCCAAAGATGACATGGCCCATATTAGCAAATTGTGCCAGTATCTCCCTGAAAGAGCAACTAATAAGAGAAATTTCCACATCCCTGCTTGGACTTGATGTGTCTCAAAGCACTTCCAAGCTGTCTACCGTGGACCTTACACATTTCTTAAGAGGTCTGTAAAGGGGGTGTGCATAAAGGCACAGCATGCCTACCATCCCTGTCTGTTGTGGCCCGGCAGGAGCCGTTGGAACTGCTGATGGATTCCGATAGCGAGGAACCCTATGAGTCTGCTATGGAAGATGTGGAGGATCCTGGGCAGGGTTCATACTCAGAGCAGGGACCAGAGAGGCTGGTTGGCCACCAGGAGGCGCCTGAAGCATGGAGCAGTGGGGAAGATCAAAGGGAGTTTGTCCCTGATGCCAGGCAACGGAGGGCGGAGAAATGGAGGCAGCAGTTACGGAGACAGACTCATAAGAGATAATCAAGCCCAGGTGGTTGTGGCTTGCCCCTCCCAAGAGAGTATATAAGAAGAGACTTTGGGAGGAGTCCTTTTGCAGGACACAACCATTCGTACTAATCTGGAGAACTCCTTGTCTGGTCTGGATTGGATTGGATTGGATTTATTAAATTTCTATGCCGCCCTTTTCCCCGAAGGGGACTCAGGGTGGCTCACAACGCAAGTCAAGGGGGAAGGGTACAAATAAGAAATAAAAAGACGGACAAAACAATACCATAGTTTAAAAGGACACAACAACCATACCATTCATTACTCAAGACTCATTAGCCCCAGGCCTGTCGGAATAGCCAGGTCTTAAGGGCTTTGCGGAAGGCCAAGAGGGTGGTGAGGGTTCGAATCTCCACGGGGAGCTCGTTCCAAAGGGCCGGAGCAGCCACAGAGAAGGCCCTCCTCCGGGTGGTTGCCAGATGGCATTGGCCAGCGGATGGAATACGGAGGAGGCCTAATCTGTGGGATCTAATCGGTCTATTGGAGGTGATCGGCAGCAGGCGGTCTGCCTTGTGTACCCGTGTCTGTTGGAATCTGGGTTGCTGCCAACGTCTTGCCAGTGAGTCGTTTCTGGGCTTTCAGCCAACAGGATTATAATTGCTGTGAATAAAGAGTGGCAAACAGCTAAACCTGTGTCTGCGTTCATTACCGGACGGAGGGGGAAGGGCAGAACACCTGTCCTACTGTCCCATTTATATGTACTCTTTTTATGTTCTTATGGCTATGTTTTGCTTATTTATATCCATTTATTGTTGCCATTTTTTCATGTGCTTTCATACTTGTTTCCTTGTTCTTGTTGACAAACAAATAAACAAATAAATCCGGCATTTGTCTTGGAACCACCATTCCCTGCAGATCTTGCGGTCTCTCCATTTTACCATGGCCTCACATTTCTTCCCGTTTCAGGAATGTCCACAAAAGGACAAAATAGTGGCCATAAACATGCAATGGAAGCCCTCATCACACACACACACACACACACACACACACACACACACACACACACACAAAGGGGGAGGGGCTCTAATGGCAAGGCTACGGCTACCATCTTGACTTTTTCATCATCTTCCTGCCAGGCCTCCCCCGACCTGTTTCCTAAAGTCATGTATTCCTACTCCTTTCCCAACCACACCTCTTGTACAGAGTTCACATCCAGTTCCTGGAACTCCTCTTCCTGGAAGGCCATTCCCAGTGGTCAGAATTGTTGGCAAAGTTCCTTGTTGCAACACTGCCGGCCTCTTAGCATTTGACGGGAACTTCTAAATGCAACTTTGAGATGGCAGCAGAAGCATCTGGGGAAACTTTGGAGGAGGTCCATGATGTTATTTGATTTCTCCTCTCCCAATTTTTCCTTTCCAAGGTTTCACATCATTCCCCATTCAAACAATGCCTCAAAAATACATACCGTGTTTCCCGGAAAATAAGACAAATTGACCCCCGAAATAAGCGCTTGGCCTTATTTTAGGGGAGGTCTTATTATTTATTTATTTTTTGCATTTTTTTATTTTGAAACATAAAAAACGACATAAAAAGATTCTCATCTATTACATACAGCATGTCATTTGGTTACAAGTGTTTTTGCATCCATATTCTCCATTACATATACAATCACAGATTTTCCGTCTAATATAACTAAATACCTCACTTTCATTGTACAACATATATTCAATTACGATTAATATTTATTTCTTTTCAATAAACCTAATTCCCTTACATTCTTGATTGTCTGTTTAATAACAATATACCTTTATATAATCACTTATCCCATTCTGAATATTTTTACAGTATAATTTTTTTTACCAACAATTTATATATTGTATATCACTGTTTTCAATTATGTATAATCCCACCAATCATCTATCGAGTATGCTTATGTTCATTATTGTCCTTGTACATCATACATTCAAACAAAAATGTTATTCCTTCATTTTTCAACAAGGTATTCTAATACTCACTTCATATATATATATATATATATATATATATATATATATATATATATATATATATATATATATATATATAAATTTTTGATTACTTCCTTATTAAAATTATTTATCAACAACAGGATATCTTTATAATATATAACGGTCTTATTATTTTTGAGGTCAGGAGGCATCGAGAGTGGTCACCTCATGGCTGCTGCTGTGTTGCAATATTTTCGGGGAGGGCTTATATTCAGGGAGGGCTTATTAGCACACTCAAAAGCCCGATTGGGCTTATTATCTGGGGAGGTCTTATTTTGGGGGAAACAGGATTATCTACACGAACAAAACTCACGAGACAAAAACCCATTCTAAAGTCCAAGAGATTCCCAGGAATCTGTGCAGGAGAGCCAACAACACCAGATATGTCGCAACAGCTTTGTGGAAATGATTTAATTTTGCCTCAGTTCCAAGATGATATCAGACCACCTAGGATACAACTGTGATTTCTTCCACCATAGTCGGAGGAGAGCTGGGCTTGCAATTCACTTCTGGCTCAGCTGCAGTAGAAGAGGGACGTATTCAAAAGTTGGTTTCAGCTGAAAATGTTAGAGCTATGCGAAACCAGCAGTTGAGAAATACACTACAACTAGCACTTGGTAGGTCTTGGGAAAGATACTCAGAGGCTGTGATGTGTCTCTACCTGTGAGGATGAGAATACTGCAAGCAATGGAATTGCCTGGAGCGAAAAGTCAGACTTTGAAGAAGCAGGAAAGGAAGAATATTGACTTGTCTGAAAATTGGTGTTGGAGAAGACTTCTGAGAATACGGTAAAGTCAGAAATGACATATGTGCTAGTCGTTCCCAACTCTAAGGGGCTGTGCTCATCTCCGTTTCAAATCCAAAGAGCCAGCACTGTCCAAAGAAGCCCCCCGTTCAATTCTGGAGCTGACTGGAAGTCCGGTTCTCCCACCATAGAGTCTCCTCCTAGCGCCGCATCCTTTTTCCTCTATCTGTCCTAACCAAAAGCCCTATCAATTGTGGAGCCGACCAGCGACAGGGAGCCGCAGCAGAGGGATAAAAGAGCCACATGCGGCTTCAGAGCCACAGGTAGCTGATCCCTAGTCTATCCTCTAACCGTGGTGGAATTCCATCCAAGCATTAACCAAGTCCTACTTAGGGGTTTTTTGGGGTTTTTTTGAGATCTGCTAAGGCCAGTTTCAGTGTATGTGTTGCCACCTACTGGTGAATAAAGTTTGGATTAATACATTATTGTTGATGTGGACAATTCCACAAGCTTCAAATATGGACGGAAAAGAGGTGGGGGCTGCTTAATGTTCTGTCCCAAAGGGCACAACCATTCTAGTTTTCCTTCCCTCTTTCTTCTCACCGACCCACACAACAGAGGTGTGAAATGACATTCACAGCAGCTGTACTCAACCTCCCCGTCCCAAAATCTTCCTGCTGCCACCCCCATCTGCCTCTTGCCAGCTATTTGAGGGCACCTCATCTCCCTGGCGATGAGTGTAAAAATCCGTATCAAATCCAAATGGCAGTCTTTAAACTGCAGCTGTCCCATGAAGGACTGATTTATCCGAGCTTCCTTCAAAACCGGATGTTGGTGGAGAAAACTTTGTTTCCAAGAATAAGACCAGGCTAAAATTCAGCTTTCCTCCCTAAACATTTACAGAAATCATTGAAGTATCATAAACTACAGCATTGACTGTGAAATTGGTTGAACTGAGACTCAAGAAGCTGCTAAGAAGCATATTGGTACCGTATGTTTTCTTAGAAGCGGGTGGGGGGGGGGTCTCAAAACTTGGCAACTTTGAGACTTGTGGACTTCAACTCCCAGAATTCCTCAGGCAACATGGGAAGGCAGGTTGAAAACGAGCATGGCTGAGGAATTCAAAAGATCAAAGTCGCAATTTTCCCCCCAAGTCTTTTTTCCATTAAACCCAAAAGAAAAGTTTCTGGTTTCATCTTTATCTTCGTTTTAAGAATTTTCTGTATTAAAATATGAATCTTGCTTTATCACATGTCTACCATAAAGGATAAAAAGCCCCTTCTTTGCTTTTATATTTCCAACATTCATTTGAAATAACTTTATACATTCTGGATAACTTATCCGGTGTTAAATTCCAGCGACACATCACCTTACATAAATTTTCTGCTAAATTGTAGTTTAGTGTGAATTTTAAACTTTTTGCCCACATATTTTCCAATTGTTCAAACATCACATTACATCCAAAGTTCCTTGCCCACTGAATCATACCATATTTTACATGTTCACCTTCCAAATTCAATTTCAATAACATTTTATAAATCTTAGCAATAATATGTTCATCACTACCACACGGTAAGATTTCCAATTCATTTTTAACAAAAATCAAACCCATAACATTTTTTATCTAGTTTAAAATCTTTCAATTGTTGATATGTAAACCAATGGCAAATATAGCCTTCTAATTCAAGCTCTTACCTTAACTTTAGTGTAGAGTAGAAGGCAGCAACCTGCGGCTCTGGAGCTGCATGTGGCTCTTTCATCCCTCTGCTATGGCTTCCTGTCGCCGGTCAGTAAAAACAAAAAAGGACGCCGCACTAGGAGGAGATTCTATGGTGGGGGAACCAGACTTCCGGTCGGCAGAGGAAAGGATGCCGCACTAGGAGGAGACTCTATTGGGGGGGGGGGAACTGGACTTCTGGTTGGCAGAAGAAAAAGGATGCCACACTAGGAGGAGATTCTATGGTGGGGGAACCAGACTTCCGGTCGGCAGAGGAAAGAGGGTGCCACACTAGGAGGAGATTCTATGGTGGGGGAACTGGACTTCCGGTTGGCAGAAGAAAAAGGATGCCACACTAGGAGGAGACTCTATGGTGAGTGGGGGACCAGACTTCCAGTTGGCTGAGGAAAAAGGATGCCGCACTAGGAGGAGACTCTATGGTGGGGGAACTGGACTTCCGATTGGCAGAGGAAAAAGGATGCCGCACTAGGAGGAGACTCTATGGTGAGTGGGGGACCAGACTTCCGGTCGGCAGAGGAAAAGGATGCCGCACTAGGAGGAGATTCTATGATGGGGGAATTAGACTTCCGGTTGGCTCCAGCATTGAATGGGGGGCTTCCGATTAGGACCTTTGAGTGTTTAAGGTTGCCGACCCCTGATGTAGAGTCACCGGAGTTGAAAGATATTCTTTTACCATATGTCCACCATTCCTTTTCTAAAAAGGCTTCCTTTGGGGAGATGCCCAAAGAGGCGACTTTGTGGAGAACCTTGTGTTGAGGACTCGGAAAAGTCTTCTACTTACGACCTGGCAGCTAGCAACAAGCTAGGCAGCGCCCTGATTGGCTAGAGTTGCTAGCCGCTAGGGGCGCGCTCATTGGCTATCCCTGCTTGACAGCTCCGTTTAAATAACTGTCAAGCAGGGAAGGTGCTGAATCGCCTGTAAATAGTTACCTTGAATAGACCGCTTGTTCTGACAGTCCTGGCTCCAGTGTCGTCCTTCCGTCGATCCTCAAAACTGGCGACGAGGATGGGATCGTGGCGATTCCAGTAATCGGTGCCTAGGACGAACGAGAGGGCAATAAGCCGCGAAGCCGCTAAAACTGTGGAAAAGTCCTCGACTCCTTGTTTTATATTTATTCCAATGGCACATCTAGCCAAGTGATTATCTAAATCAACTTGAACTTGAACTTTATTGTATCATTGATAACATATACAGTAACATAAAAATTAACATTAGAAGTTAAAAATTAAATTAGGGTTTTAATTTTTTTTCAAAATTATAGGAAAATGACAAACATCAAAAATGAGGGAAGAAATCCTAAAATGGATTATGAGAGGTGGGAGCAGTGGTGGGTTTCAAAAATTGTTTGAACCTACTCTGTGGGTGTGGCCACCTTTGTGGGAGTGGCTTGCTGCCCATGTGACCAGATGGGAGTGGCTTGCCACCCATGTGACCGGATATGAAGATGCCGACGACACTTGTCAGAACCACCTTAAATTACCTCACACACAGCACTGGCATGCATAAGATTATGATGTAAATTTATTTTTTAAAAGGCATCTTTGGTTTGCGTTAAAACAACTTCAACACACGCAATGTTCTGATTGCACCACAAACGCAGTAGTCATCCTTACCTTTCACAGAGGCACTGAGATTTATAAATATGAGCATGATAGTGTAGAATAATCATATCCAAGGACCAGTGGTGGGTTTCAAAAATTTTTGGGAACCCCTTCTGTAGGTGTGGCCTGCTTTCCGGGTCCACTGGTGGAACCTCTTCTAACCGGTTCGGTAGATTTGACGAACCAGTTCTACCGAACTGATGCAAACTGGTAGGAACCCACCTCTGGGTGGGAGGGGGGTCTCTCAAGGGACTAGTTTAGGGAAGTCTTCCCAAGGCCATGAGCTAAAATTCTTTTGTCCCTCTTTTTCTTCTCTTCTAACTTTAACCAAAGACAGGTGCCTCTTTATCGGATATCTGCCGAGGAATGGTGGTGAAAAGAGTCAACGGAATAGCCGGGGCTGTGAGAACAAGGCCTTGCCTCTTTTTACATGTGCAAAACACATTGAGTAGGAAACAATCCAGCTTCTTTGAAAGGAGTCACGAGTTCGGACAACATTTGGGGAAATCCCAACATCTGATTCACTGTAACAGGCCTTAGTTCCTACTTAGGTTTGGGGGAAAGAACAGTTTAGGGATGTTACTCTAGGCCAGGGGTTGGAAACCTTAAACGCTCAAAGAGCCACAAAGATACTAACCGGAAGCCCCCCATTCAATTTTGGAGCCGACCGGAAGTCTGGTTCACCCACCATAGAGTCTCCTCCTAGTGTGGCGTCCTTTTTCCTTTTACCGACTGGAAGTCTGGTTCACCCCACCATAGAGTCTCTTCCTAGCACAGCGTCCTTTTTCCTTTTACCGACTGGAAGTCTGGTTCCCCCCCCCATAGAGTCTCTTCCTAGCACGGCGTCCTTTTTCCTTTTACCGACTGGAAGTCTGGTTCACCCACCATAGAGTCTCCTAATGCGGCATCCTTTTTCTTTTTACTGAATGGAAGTCTGGTTCACCCCACCATAGAGTCTCCTCCTAGCACGGCATTCTTTTTCCTTTTCCACCATTAAACCATCTTTCCAAGCAGCCTCCATGTTTCCAGTGTCTTTTTCCCCACTTGGAACTGAACCCAGAAGGACATTTCTTCCAACACAGTGAAACGGCTAGCCTCCGGAGGTTGTGGATGCTCCATCACTGGAGGCTTTAAAGAAAAGATTCGACAGCGAATTTTCTGGAATGGTACGGGGTCTGCTGCTTGAGCAGAGGGGGCTGGACAAGAAGACCTCCAAAGTCCCTTCCAACTCTGTTATTCTATTATTTGAAAGTTTGATTTAAGCACAGCCTGAATAGGATCAGAGAAAGGAGATGTTGAAAAGGATTGCCACCTGGTGGCAGGAAGTCTCTCCGAAGTTTAAAGAAGAACACAGCCTCTTTAGTTCTCAGTTGCAGGCTGGGATTCGGGGTATAAATTATATTTTAAAAATGACTAAATGGAGGGAAAAGGAGATAAGGGTCCTGGAAGTTTGCTCTCTCCACAGTAGTGTAGGAAGCTAAACCCCACCCCTCTTCTAAAACCCTGAAATATCCTGGGAAATATTGAAAAGGCAGAATATTATATTTCCCTGGATAAGAAATGGAGAAACATGTTTTAGGCAGGAAACAGACTCACTCTTAATATCCCCCACCTTTGTCAATGGGCCATTTAAAGGCCTGAGCCGCTCTATTCTACATAACAAAGATCTCCCCCTTCAGCTCCAGGGTGATGGGATCAAGGCATGATAGTGTTAGCCCTTTACCCATCTCACCACAGGGCACCTGGGAAGAGGCAATGCTCAACCAAACGTGGACTCAAAACACAGCCTATAGAGTTGCCCCTGCATGGCCCCATGGGAGTCTGATAACCAATCGGAATACAAGCTTGGGTTCAAAGCCCCGAGAGGGCATAAAACCAGGGACCTTCGGCATCTCTCCCCCTTTTTTCTTCTTCACACAACATCTGGAAGGACGTGATCCCCCTTTTATGTTCAGGAATTCAAGCCATGTGACCTTGTCTACCATTAAAACCATCTTTCCAAGCAGCCTCCATGTTTCCAGTGTCTTTTCCCCCACTTGGAACTGAACCCAGAAGGACATTTCTTCCAACAATAGCTTCTCAGCAGGTACCCAGAACATTAGGACTTGACTTCCTCTGCATTAAAGATCAAGGTATCGGGGAGATCACTGCTCAGGGAGTTGTCAACCTCTTGCACCAGGGTTCTTATGTCTGTACCGAAGCTCATTGCCCAGTGAGACTAATTTTAGAAGCATATTAATTACAGACAAGGCTCCAACTTTTCCTGAAGAAGCTCTCCAACTCCCTGATGGCTTTGGATTTTTTTCCCATCTCTCTGGCTGATGAGGAGTCCAGACGTTTCTGCACCACAGTCTACAGTGGTGGGATTCAGCCAGTTCGCACCACTTCGGGAGAACCGGCTGTTAAGTTTCTGAGCAGTTTGGTGAACCAGTTGTTGGGAAAAAATCATCAGGGCATATCTTAAAGATCATTCAAATGAGAGATATAAACGAGACTGGAAAAAATGGATTGACTATATACAAAATAAATACGGGACCAAGAAACTCCAGTTAGCCTATGCTTAAGATCAGAAATGATTTAAATTGTTTAAAGTTGGTTCAGCAAGAAGAAGCTAAGGTCAATGTAGAATGTCATTAATTTCTTTATTTCTTTTTTTCCCCCAACAGATTTTAGATTGTGCTTGTTAGAAATCCATACTGTGTACGGGTTCTGGGAAGTCGGGGGGGGGGGGGAGGAGGGGGGCTGGGGGAGAGGGTGGAGGGAGGGAGGGAGGGGTATATATTAGGCTAGACAAGAATTTGGTGGTAAACTAGAATTATTTTGACATACAAAAAATTGTACTTCGATGTCTTACTGATGGAGGAATGATGAAATGTTTGCCTTAAAAGAAATAAAACTTTTGAAACAAAAACAAAAAAATAATCATCAGGGCGGAGAACCAGTTATTATATTATTTGAATCCTACCACAGCTTCTGCCAACCTGGCAGTATAAAATCACGTAAAAAAATGCAAGTAGAAAAATAGGGACCACCTTTGGTGGGAAGGTAACAGCATTCCGTGCGCCTTCGGTGGTTAGTCATGCCAGCCACGTGACCACGGAGACGTCTTCGGACAGCGCTGGCTCTTCGTCTTTGAAACGGAGATGAGCACCATCCCCTAGAGTCGGGAACGACTAGCCCATATGTGCGAGGGGAACTTTACCTTTACCTATAATTATATTATTAACATTATTGTGACAAGTACAATATCAAATATGTGCGTATGACTGTTTAAATAACTGTACCTAGATCACACACTGTTTGATGGAAATGGAAAGTAATATAAATAAAACAAATATAACATGGGGCGGGGAGAAGGAATGGTAAACATTTGGTAGATTTCTTGGTCTAGCATTCCTGTGAAGGTCCCCTAATCTGATGAAGAACAATAAAGTTAGAACCATTTCTGATTTCTCATGCTAGAAAATCTCTTTCTCTGAACTTCATCCAGATCTGGGGATCAAATCAGACTGGAGTCCTCTTAGATAGGCACAAACGTGATCGGTTATATCCAGAACTCCCAGTTCTTAAAATGGACTGAGTGCTTTCTGCAAAACTATGTTTAATGTATATTTTTTGTCCACTAGAAGTCAGGGCTGCGCCACTGAACCAACACATTTTAGAAACAGAAAGAAGTCAAAGTCCTCCACTCCTCTGCTCACAATAGAATCCCTTATGCCACCAGGCTTGAAATTTTGGACTTGGACAATCTGGAACTGTGCCACCTGCAATCCGATCTAAGCATAGTACACAAAATTGTCTGCTACAATGTCCTACCTGTCAATGACTACTTCGGCTTCAACCACAATAATACACGGGGAAACAATCAATACAAACTCAAGGTAAAACATTCCAAACTCGATTGCAGAAAATACGACTTCAGCAACAGAGTGGTCAACGCTTGGAATGCTCTACCCAACTCTGTTGTTACAACCTCAAACCCCCAAGCCCATGGGGTATTAGGGGGGAGGGGGGGATATATAGTATGTGTTAGATTTTAAAGTAACATGACTGCACTTGTATACTGTTGCTCTATAATTCCACTGTAAAAATAGGATAAGCTGAATATATTAATAGATAGTAGAAATACACCGAAGGGAGGAGTAGAGGGATAGAAGAAAGAGGGGTAGAGAGGGTAGGAGAGAGGACTGGAGGGAGGGTGAGAAGGAAGGGAGGGAGTGTACCGGGAGAGGAGAGTCGTAGAGGGGGAGGGGAAGTAGGATAGAGGGGAAGGATGGAGGGAAGATGGAAAGTTGGAGGGGAGCGAAAGAAAGGGTGTATGGAGGGTCAAAGAGGTACATTGGGTCTTTATTTTGGGGGGGTTGTTGATAAGAGGAATGGCTGTGTTTATTATTTAATGTTATATGACCCAGGTTATGCACAGTATATATGTGACTGTACGAAAATGAAAATGGAAAATAAAAACACATTTACAGATCAAACCCCCAAGCCCCTGGAGCGAACCAGCAGTAGCAGAAGCTGGAACCCACCCCCCTATAGAGGGATACAATCAAGATCAAGTGAGGTATTAATGCCACTCTATAAAGCCTTAGTAAGACCACACCTAGAGTACTGCATCCAGTTTTGGTCACCACACTATAAAAAAGATGTTGAGACTCTAGAAAAAGTGCAGAGAAGAGCAACCAGGATGATTAGGGGACTGGAGACTAAAACATACGATGAATGTTTGCAGGAACGGGGTATGTCTAGTCTAGTGAAGAGAAGGACCAGGGGAGACATGTTAGCAGTCTTCTAATATTTGAGGGGCTGCCACAGAGAGGACGGGGTCAAGCTATTTTCCAAAGCACCTGAAGGCCAGACAAGGAACAATGGATGGAAACTGATCAAGGAGAGATTCAACCTAGAAATAAGGAGGAACTTTCTGACAGTGAGAACAGTCAACCCATGAAACAGAAGTTGCCTTTGGAAGTTGTGGGAGCTTCGTCACTTGAGACTTTCAAGAAGAGATTGGACTGCCCTTTTTTCGGAAATGGTGTAGGGTCTCCTGCTTGGGCATGACCTATAAGGTCCCTTCCAACTTTGTTAATCTGTTCAAGATTTCAGGTGTTCAACCAAGGAGCAACCTCAAGGAGAAAAAAAACCATAGATATTATTTATCTAGAAAATACCAAGAGTTTGGAGTTTGCGACAGGAACAAAAAAGCATGTTCAGCTTTGCTGGAATTTGTTTTGTTCCGTTGTTTTTATTTGATTTATGTTCTCCTGGTCTAGATGTCTACGCCTGAGGAACATCTCCCAAGCGAATTTCTTTGCCTCCAAAACAATGAAGGCTGTGGTAAGAGACAGAAGACTGCCCAAGGTGTTCCTTGTCACTGCTTCAACAAGTTGTTTAGATCAGTGGTCTCCAACCTTGGCAACTTTAAGACCTGTTGGACTTCAACTCCCAGAGTTCCTGCTTTGCTGGCTGAGGAACTCTGGGAGTTGAAGTCCACAAGTCTTAAAGTTGCCAAAGTTGGAGACCACTGGCTTAGATGTCCCTCACCCATATCTTTTCCAGCTGTTTCTGTACCTCGGTCAGGAGGCCCTTGGATTTCAAACTAAGTCAGAGTGACTTCATCTTGGGTGAATGTTAATTTCTCTTTGAGCTCGTTTGGGTAACTCCACCCTTTAACCTTTGACTAACTGATGAGGAAGTGAAAGCTCTTCTTATTCTTTCATTTGAATTCCCCACGTTTTGCTGTTGGACTCAGGGCTGAAATGGGGAACATTCCATTGTATCGACCTTCACGGCCATTTAGGAATTTTGTTTAGCAGACCGGTAAGGAAGATCAGGAGGAGAGTTCTTCAGGACGGTTTGGGCACTAAAACTCAAAGGTATTGAGCTTCAAATGATTCATAACAATGAGCTAAATTTAAATGTTGGGTTTGTTTAAAACTGGATGGTAGATATCCTCCTGGGAGTTTTGTAGCTCTGCTGAGGAAGGGGGGGAAAATCTTGACAGCGTTTCAAAATGATCCTGCGGCACATATTGGTCACAGACATTTATTTGCTGAATGTTCTAGTCCTCACTTTTCCTTGGGCAAAGGAGGTGGCAAATGGGTTAAAATAGGGATGAAAGGTTTAACAGATTTATGAACAGAGTTAGAAGGGACCTTGGAGGTCATCTAGTCCAGCGGTCACCAACTGGTGGTCCGCAGAAAAATTATTTGCATTTTTTTATATTGCACTAAATCAGGGGTCCTACAGAGCCGAGGTGGCGCAGTGGTTAAATGCAGCACTGCAGGCTACTTCAGCTGACTGCAGTTCTGCAGTTCGGCTGTTCAAATCTCACCGGCTCAGGGTTGACTCATCCTTCCATCCTTCCGAGGTGGGTAAAATGAGGACCCAGACTGTGGGGGCGATATGCTGACTCTGTAAACCGCTTAGAGAGGGCTGAAAGCCCTATGAAGCGGTATATAAGTCTAACTGCTATTGCTATAGGGGTCCTCAAACTACGGCCCCTGGGATGGATACATGCAATGAACGCTTGTGTTGCTGCAGAGAGTCTCCCCCTTTGGGGTCTTTTTATATGGGTCGGAGGGAGGCAGAAATTCCGACTTGGGGTCTGCTTCAGCCTCCTGGGGTAGGGCTTTGGGCGAAGGCTGGAGGGAAGGGCTGTTGGCGGCAAAGGTCTGGAACTGGCTGACCATCTCAGCCCGCTGAGCCTCCAGGCGCCGGCGCCTGGCCTTGCACTCCCGCAGGTCTGCCTATGCTCGTAGTCCTCAGTGAGGTGCGTCTGCTGAACTTCCTCCTCGGTCAGCTCCAATTTGAACTGAGCTGTTTTGCCAACTCTTTCTCATGGTGGCTGCTTAGCTCCAGCAACTGCTTCCTGTTGGGGCCCTAAGGAGCCCGGGCGAGGAGTGGCGAATTGAGGCTGGCAAGGCGCCCCTTGATGTGAGTGATATTGAGTTGGCCACGCCCATCATCACATGACCACCCAGCCGGTCATTAGGCAGATCATATTAGTTGTCTGCAGGATTTAAAATTATGAATGTCCCTGAGGTCCGAAAGGTTGGTGACCCCTGATCTAGTCCAACACCCCCACCCCCCCGGCCAAGCAGGAGGTTCTCGGGGTCGATGTTCCTGGCAATGGAAAGGGATGAAGTATCTACCCATTGCAATTTTCTCTGGGAAGCCAAAAGAAAGAGATGACATGAAGGCCCCTTGTCAAGTTCTGGCACTCCTGCAAGCTTCTTCATCATCCCTTCAAAATGTTCTTCTTGCCTTCAGTGGAGGCTGCGTTTCTGAGTTGATTCTCCATCGGTTTATCATTTTGGTTGAACGGTTTATGTTGATTGCTTATTTAGTATCCTACGACTATCACTCAGTGTTGTATCTTATGGGATTCATGATGAATGTATTTTTATGATGACTATGATCATGATTTACCACGTATATCTTCTATGTAAGGGACGCAGTGGCTCAGTGGCTAAGACTCTAAGCTTGTCGATCAGAAAGATTGGCATTTCGGCGGTTCGAATCCCTAGCGCCGCGTAACAGAGTGAGCTCCCGTTACTTGTCCCAACTTTTGCCAACCTAGCAGTTCGAAAGCAGGTAAAAATGCAAGTAGAAAAATAGGAACCACCTTTGGTGGGAAGGTAACAGCATTCCATGTGCCTTCGGTGTTTAGTCATGCCGGCCACATGACCACAGAGGCATCTTCAGACAGCGCTGGCTCTTCGGCTTTGAAATGGAGATGAGCACCGCCCCCTAGAGTCGGGAACGACTAGCACATATGTGCGAGGGGAAACTTTACCTTTACTTTTACCTTATCTTCTATGTACACTGAGAGCTTATGTACTGAAGACAAATTCCTTGTCTGTCCAATCACACTTGACCAATTAAGAATTATAATTCTAGTTTACGCTTGCATAGAAAGGAATAAGTAACCTCCTTGGTGGTTTTTAAAAAGATATAAGCTTATTTGTTGAAAAGAATTTTTTTTTAAATTTTATTTTATTTTATCAATTTCATATATACATTCACAATTATATGACAATTTTTCCTGTTGTTGACAATATACTTGAAAATTGCTTTTTTAACATCCCATAGATCCATCTTATCTTACAATGGTCCTACTTCTTCTTCCCTCCCTCCCTCTTTCCTTCCCTCGTTTCTTCTCTCCTACTCCCCTTCCCTCCCTCCCTCCTTCCCCTTCCCTCCTTCTCTCTTTCCCTCCTTCCTTCCCTCCTTCCTTCCTTCCCTCCTTTCTTTTCTCCTTCTCTCCATCCTTTCCCCCTTCCTTTCCTCCTTCCTTCCCCCCTTCCTTCTCTCCTACATTCCCTCCTTCCTTCCCTCCTTTCTTCTCTCCTTCTCTCCTTCCTTCCCTCCTTCCTTCCCTCCTTTCTTCTCTCCTTCTCTCCTTCCTTCCCTCCTTCCATCCCTCCTTGCTTCCCTCCCTCCTTCCCTCCCTCCTTCCTACCCCCCTTTCTTCTCTTTCTTCTCTCCTTCCTTCCTCCTCTCCTTTCCCTTCTCTCCTTCCCCTTCCTCCCCTTTACCCTTCCCCTCTTCGAAAAGAATTTCTTGAAGCCAACGGAGCCTTGCCGGAAAAGTAGTGGGCCATTCTATGCAGAAGAAATGTTTCAATTTCTCAGAAACAAGAAGTGAAGAAAGGCAATCACAACAGTTTTGTAAACTGGCACAAACTTGTTGTTGTACTTTGAACATTCTCTAGACCACATCCAAGCTAGTTTACAAAGGCTGATACGCCTAAAATAAATCAGCTGCTTTAGAAATAATTTGCTAGCAATTTCATTTTAGCTTCTGTAAATTGAAGGAAGCAAGGAAATAGAGAATGGGGCATACCTTTGGACCTGGAATTTCCTAGGCTTTCCAGGTGTGCCACATGATTCACCCATGAGCATCCAAAACAAAGCAGATTTTTTTTTTAAACTTGGTGCCCAGGTCGTCATTTGGAATGTATGAAGCTATTAGACCTGGCTACACAGGACACGGCGGCTCAGTGGCTAAGATGCTGAGCTTGTCGATCAGAAAGGTCAGCAGTTCAGCGGTTCAAATCCCTAGTGGCGCGTAACAGAGTGAGTTCCCGTTACTTGTCCCAGCTTCTGCCAACCTAGCAGTTCGAAAGCATATAAAAAAATGCAAGTAGGAAAATAGGAACCAACTTTGGTGGGAAGGTAACAGCGTTCCGTGCACCTTTGGCGTTGAGTCATGCCGGCCACATGACCACGGAGACGTCTTCGGACAGTGCTGGCTCTTCGGCTTTGAAATGGAAAAGAGCATTGCCCTCTAGAGTCGGGAACGACTAGCACATATGTGCAAGGGGAACCTTTACCTTTACATCAGTGAATTAATATACCAGATGGACTTATTTTTTATAACACTGTCAGGATTTGGAGGCATTTAGGACTGGGCACCGAAATAAGCTGGGCTGTTTGGAAAAGCAGACCCTTATTCCCATGTAAAAATCGCACAAAAAAAGATTAACTTGTTGGTTTTATTCAACTGCCATGAATTAGCTGGGCACAGAAAGTGTTGAAATTTGTAGCATTTAGTCATCCCTGCTGGTGAGGAAACCCTGTGCTAAATTTTAGAGAAGTTGAACATTTGATTGCTGGTGACTCTTATTGTTGCTGTTTTCTTTTATTTTCTTTTTCATGTTTTATGGGATTTTTATTTTTAAACATAAAACAACATCAATACATGAACAGTGTGGCCTCTGAGTACAACTCATATTAATACAAATAACAACAGTCAATTATTATATTAATCAAACTTGTATAATCCTAATATTAACATACTTGATTACTTTAGTTATTCAATGTTTCCATTTTCCATTCTAATATCAATAATCTTCTTAAACATGCATAGTAATAGCGTCTTTCAATCTCTTATCTTTCCAGCTAGTTATTACTTATATTCAATTTATATAGCTATTATAACTGCTTACATTCCCCCCAATTCTTACTTCTACCTCTATTCTGACTTCTGATCAGGTCACTCTTACTAATCCTAATATTAATACACATATTTAATTAAGACATTGCCCTTATAGAATTTATAGAATTTATAGCATAACAGAGTTAAAAGGGACCTTGGAGGTTTTCTAGTCCAACCCCCTGCCTAGGCAGGAAACCCTACACCACTTCAGACAAATGGTTATCCAACATCTTAAAAACTTCCAGTATTGGAGCATTCAAAATTCTGGAGGCAAATTGTTCCACTTCTAACTGTCAGGAAATGTCTCTTTGATTAGTTTCCACCCATTGCTTCTTGTGCTACCCCCAGGTGCTTTGGAGAATAGTTTGACTTCCCCTTCTTTGTGGCAGCCCCTGAGATATTGGAACACTGCTATCATGTCTCCCCTGGTCCTTCTTTTCACAAAACTAGACACACCCAGTTCCTGCAACCGTTTTTATATGTTTTAGCCTCCAATTTCCCCTAATTATCTTTGTTGCTCTTCTCTCCACTCTTTCTAGAGTCTCAACATTTTTTTTACATCGTGGCGACCAGAACTGAATGCAGTATTCCAAGTGTGGCCTTACCAAGGCATTATAAAGTGGTATTAACACTTCCCGTGATCTTGATGTTGTCCCTCTGTTTCTGCAGCCTAGAACTGTGTTGGCTTTTTAAAGATGCATATTCTTATTTCTACCTCTATTTCTCGTTTTTAATCGGGACATCATTATATTAGACAAAAGAAGAAAGAAAGCTGTTTTCAAAGAGAAGAAAATTAGAGTTTCCCATCCTGAATCTAATGGGATCAGGTGACTAAGAAGAAAATATAAGAGCCATTGATTTTTTTCTTGAAATAAATGTGAGTGGTTGAATGCTTTCGCATCACCTATAGAAGAACCATTTTTTCCTTTGTTGTTGTTCGTAGCAAAGTCCTGTCCGACCCATCACGACCCCATGGACAACATTCCTCAAGGCCTTCCTGTCCTCTACCATCCTCTGGAGTCCATTTAAGCTCACACCCACTGCTATGGTGACTCCATCCAGCCACCTCATTCTCTGTCGTCCCCTTCTTCTTTTGCCCTCAATCGTTCCCAGGATTAGGCTCTTCTCCAGTGAGTCCTTCCTTCTCATTAGGTGGCCAAAGTATTTGAGTTTCATCTTCAGGATCTGGCAAGAGCAGTCAGGGTTGATCTCCTCTAGGACTGGCTAGTTTGATCGCCTTGCAGTCCAAGGGACTCTCAGAAGTCTTCTCCAGCATCATAGTTCAAAGGCCTCCATTCTTTGGCGCTCAGCCTTTCTTATGGTCTAACTTTCACAGCCATCTATTGCAACTGGAAAACCATAGTCTTGACTACATGCACTTTTGTTGGCAGGGTAATATCTCTGCTTTTTAGTATGCTGTCTAGATTTGCCATAGCTTTCCTCCCCAGGAGCAAGCCTCTTTTATTTCTTAGCTGGAGTAATCTTTGGTGATCTTGGAGCCCAAGAAAATAAAATATGTCATTACCTCCATTTCTTCCCCGTTTATTTGCCAGGAATTGAGAGGGCCAGATGCCATGATCTTAGTTTTCTTAATGTTGAGTTTCAAGCCAAATTTTGTACTCTCCTTCTTCACCCACATCAAGAGGCTCTTTAGTTCCTCTTCACTTTCTGCCATTAGGGTGGTATCATCTGAGGTTGTTTATATTTTTCCCAGCAATTTTTTTTCCTTAAGAGGACCACATATGTGTTTTGGAAGCATAGCTCAAACCGGAATCAGAATTTGAATAACACCACGCTGTGCAAGGGGAGATAATTTATCATCATTTGTCAAGAGTGTGTTTTCTGTTGCCGAGCAATATATTTTAAAAGATAATGGTAACTTCAGAAGTTACAAACTGATCAAATCTTTAGAGATGCCTGCAGGTTCAAAATTGAATCTGGTTTGAGATGGACTGCAAGAGACATAGCAACTTGTTTCATTTAAAAACTTTCCTAAGTGTTTGGGGGTCTTATTTAATACATAGAATAGAAACAGAAATAGAATAAAATAGAATAGTATAGGAAAGAGTAGAGTAGAATAGAATAGAATAGAATAGGAATGAGTAGAATAGAATAGAATTAGAAAGAGTAGAATAGAATAGAATAGAATAAGAAAGAGTAGAGTAGACTAGAGTAGAATAGAATAGGAAAGAGTAGAGTAGAGTAGAATAGAATAGATAGGAAAGAGTAGAGTAGAGTAGAATAGAATAGGAAAGAGTAGAATAGAGTAGAATAGAATAGAATAGAATAGAATAAGAAAGAGTAGAGTAGAGTAGAATAGGAAAGAGTAGAGTTGAGTAGAGTAGAATAGGAAAGAGTAGAGTAGAATAGAATAGGAAAGAGTAGAGTAGAGTAGAATAGGAAAGAGTAGAGTAGAATAGGAAAGAGTAGAGTAGAGTAGAGTAGAATAGAATAGGAAAGAGTAGAGTAGAGTAGAATAGAATAGAATAGGAAAGAGTAGAATAGAATAGAATAGAATAGAATAGGAAAGAGTAGAGTAGAATAGAATAGAATAGGAAAGAGTAGAGTAGAATAGAATAGAATAGGAAAGAGTAGAGTAGAATAGAATAGAATAGGAAAGAGGAGTAGAGTAGAGTAGAATAGAATAGAATAGAATAGAACAGAACAGAACAGAACAGAACAGAACAGAACAGAACAGAATCAGAGTTGGAAGGGATCTCCAGCCCGCAAGACCATTAAACAATGATGATGATTATTCCTCAGTTGAGAATTAAAATAAAACGGTAGAAAAGAAGGGAAAATGTTAAAAACTTAGAAGTGACGTAGGTTTTCTTCTTTTGCTTCAGAATGGAAGGACCCGATAGAACCTGCACGATGAACAACGAATATAGGAACAGCTTGGCCAACATGGAAGAAATCAATCTGGAGGATGCAGACGGAACCAGCGTAGAATTCAGAGTTCTGATGGCCTACGCACAGCGTCGACTGTCTGCGAGCAAATATGGGCAATTATTGGAAAGAGAATCCGGAGTCCAGGAGGAAAGGAGAGAGGTTGTGCCAGCTGACACTCTGGCCAAGGAAGAAGTGACCCTCCCAGAAATTTCTCCAGAAGATCATAAACCACCAAAGCCAAAGGACCAGAAGGCAAAGAAGAAGAAGAAAGCAAAGACGAAGACAAGAACCAACTGGAAATACTTTTGTGTTCCTTCTTGCCTAAGGCCACAAACAAGGGCAGCCAGGAACCTTCAAGTATCCTTAAAGCAGGACTCTGTCAATGGCCATGCCATGAAGCTGATCCCCAGGATTGAGGGTTTATCAGGTGGGCATACCATGGGTTTCCTAGCACTTGGGTTGTATACAATAAGGGGCAGTGGTGGGATTCAAAGTTTTTTTTTACTACCAGTTCTGAGGTCATGGCTTGGTGGGCGTGGCATGACTTAGGATACTGCAAAATCTCCATTCTCTCTCCACTCCAGGGAAAGGATCCTGTAAAATCCCCATTTCCTCCCCACTCCAGGGGAAGGATACTGCAAAATCCGCATTCCCTCCCCACTCCAGGGGAAGGATACTGCAAAATCTCCCATCTCATTCCAGGGGAAGGATACTGTAAAAACCCCATTTCCTCCCCACTCCAGGGGAAGGATAATGCAAAATCCACATTCTCACCACACTCCAGGGGAAGGATTCTGCAAAATCTCCATTCCCTCACCACTCCAGGGGAAGGATACTGCAAAATCTCCATTCCCACCTCACTCCAGGGGAACGATTCTGCAAAATCTCCATTCCCTCACCACTCCAGGGGAAGGATACTGCAAAATCCCCATTTCCTCCCAATCAGATGGGACTCGGGAGGCGGAGAATAGATGGGGGCGGGGCCAGCCAGAGGTGGTAATTCTCCGAACTACTCAAAATTTCCACTACCGGTTGTCCAGAACTGGTTAGAACCTGCTGATTACCACCTCTGATAAGGGCAGAGGTGGGTTCCTACCGGTTTGGAACAGTTTGGTTGAACCGGTAGTAACTTGGTTACTACTGGGTTGCTGGAACCGGCAATGCCCCCAAACCGGTTCTCCTACAGTGGTGCCATCTTGGTTTTCGGTTCTGCGCATACACAGAACAATTTTCACTGCAGAAATGTTACTTTTCCCCCTTTTCTAACGTTTTGCGCATGCGCAGACCTTTTTAGTTGCAAATGCGCACGTGCACAGTGGAAAATTTTTTTTGCACGCTGAACCAGCAGTAATGCTGGCAGCAACCGATCCCTGGATAAGGGGGATGAATTTTGATCGCCTAGCAGCTTTTCTTCAAGGTGACCTTCCCACAATTTCTAATAACAGTTGACCACCAGACAAGGTGAACGACATCAAGGTGGCAACTGGAATGTGTGTCTGAAGTTTTGTCAGTGGTACCTCAGTACCAGGGGTGGGTTTCTCGCCCCGTTCCAACCGGTTCGGTTGGAACGGGGCCGGCAGCGTCCTCGTGCACGCGCGCAGTGCACGCATGCATACTAGCGCCTGTGCGATGCTCCAGCTGCTCCTGGAGGATCGCGCAGGCGCTGTATGAGTTCTGCACATGCGTGGAAGCGCAGAACTCGTCAAAACCGGGTAAGAAACGCGGGCGGGCGGGTGGATCCTTCGGCGTTCCCGGAAGTTACTTACTTCCGGGTTCGCTGACCAACCGGTTCGCGGGGACCGCCGCGAACTGCCTGAAACCCACCCCTGCTTGCTACTCAACTACTTTGAAACACATCCAATTTGGTACTCGATGCATTTTGATATGAAAATTTTGTCCTGATCCTCATCGTGTGTGCGACTCAACGCACAAGCTAGGAGGTTTCCATGTCAGCTGCCGTGTGACTCACTACATTATTCCTCATGAGGAAAATTTGTCTGGTCCTCATCGTTTGTGCTACTCAACAAGGCCATCAAGTTGGGCATGACTCATTTAACTGCTTAGGAAAGGTACTTTTGCTCCCAGTTGCGGTCATAAATCAAGGACGACCTATAATCTTAATGGGTCGTTCTCCTTTCCTTGCAAAACACTCTGGTGACGGAGCCAAACTGGATTCCAAAATGGCTGCTGTCCATTTTTCTGCCGTAATGACTAAATGCACCTTTGGGTGATTGCAGCGGATTTTATGTTCCCGAATAATGCACGAGGTGAAGGGAGAGGGTTGAATGGAATAATATTCTACTCTTGTTTTGTTTTGCTTTCCTAGATGACCTGGATATCTCTCGTGTGGCAGAGAGACTCGTTGAGATAGTGGATCATTCCAGATGTCCCGGTGGGAAGAAGGGCACCCCAGTACTGGAACGTGCATTGAGTCTAGAAGAAGATGGTGGCTTAGCCAGCAAGCCAGTCCCACCAGCTGGGCTTGATGGACTGGGTAAAGTATTCTTTCTTCATGGGGACATTTCTTGCTACTGATTTTCTGTTCATGGACATTCGTAGTCACTTGTCCACATGGCACTGCAGGAGGTTTCCATTTTGACACAAGTTCTAGAGGAGACCCTAACTTGCTTTCTGTATGCCTCGTAGCAGTTCCACCCATTTCAACACAACTATCCTCCACAATATTTTACTGAGGTGTCTTGAACGTATTCACAGGGCATGCACAGGGCAAATGATTTCCCAGGCTGTTGTTCAACTGGTAATTGAGGGATTTCTAGATCCTTGTTTCCAAACCATGGCTACTCAGCAGCACTGTCATGGAGGGGTCCTATTGCTCAGATTATCAAAGCAGCTCAATTAAAGGATTTGGAAAGGAGGGGAGGGCAAGAATATACATCCATTGTCATCGGGGTAGCTAAGAGAACCAGCTGAACACACACACACCCAACTCCTCTAGTACAAAGAAGTAATCTGTATTATTTAAGAGGAAGAAGTGGTTTTGTTAGAAATTTTGCTTATATATATATAAACATCATCATCATTGTTTAATGGCCTTGCGGGCTGGAAGTCCCTTCCAACTCTGAATTCTATTCTATTCTATTCTATTCCACTCTACTCTATTCTATTCTATTCTATTCTACTCTTTCCTATTATATTCTATTTTATTCTATTTCTGTTTCTATTCTATATATTAAATAAGACCCCGAAACACTTAGGAAAGTTTTTAAATGAAACAAGTTGTTACTATTCTATTCTATTCCATTCTACTCTACTCTATTATCTTCTGTTCTATTCAACTCTACTCTACTCTTTCCTATTCTATTCTACTCTACTCTACTCTATTATCTTCTGTTCTATTCTACTCTACTCTACTCTACTCTTTCCTATTCTATTCTACTCTAAACTTTCCTATTCTATTCCATTCAATTCTACTCTATTCTACTCTTTCCTATTCTATTCTATTCTATTCTATTCTACTCTACTCTACTCTTTCCTATTATATTCTATTTTATTCTATTTCTGTTTCTATTCTATATATTAAATAAGATCCCCAAACACTTAGGAAAGTTTTTAAATGAAACAAGTTGTTGCTATCTCTCTTGCAGTCCATGTCAAACCAGATGCAATTTTGAACCCTCCTGGGGGATTGGCTGCGTTGTAATATCCTGAGCCTTTGTGTTGTAACTTCCTGAAATCTGTGATGTAATGTCCTGAGCAGATGGCTGTGGTGTAACATCCTGGGCTTTGGTCTGGCTCCGAGTTTGCGGTCTGGCCATGTGTTCATGGCGTCTGTCAGTTTGCTTTGTGTGGGAGTCAGAGGGGGGGGTGCAACAGTTGGTGATGCCGCCGTGGTTTGGCTTCTGAATGGTGGTTGGATTTGGTCTATGGGATGGGTTTGGGTTTGAGTCTGGTGAAGGTGATTGGTGGTTGCGTCCTGTGTTGTTCTGTGTCCGATGTCGATTTTCGTGGCTGGGACTCGTTTGTTGAGTAGGGCTGGTTTCCAGATGTCTGGTTGGCGGGAGGTATCGTCACGTTTATTCATGTTGTGGGGGTGTTTCTCTATTTCGATAGCTTCCATAATTATTCTCTTGTTGAAGTGTTCAGTTTTGGAGATTAATTTGGTTCTTTCAAAATCAATTTCATGTCCTGTTGCTATAAGGTGCTAGAAGAGGGAGGAAGTTTTTTCTTCTTTTCTGACTGTGTTCTTGTGTTCTGCAATGCGTGCATTTATTCTCCTATTAGTTTGTCCAATGTATGCGGCTGGGCAGATTTTGCATGATATTTCATAGACTCCTTGGTTTTCTAGCTGGATCTTGATTTTGAGGTTTCTTAAGATGTTGGCTATTTTTTGGTCAGTGCCAAAGGCTGTCTTGATATTGTATTTGTGGAGAATTTTGCTGATTTTTTCTGTGGTGCCTTTGATGTAAGGGAGGAGGGCGATGCCGTTGTCCTGTTCTGTGTCTCAGTTCTTGGGGGTGTCTCCTTTTGAATTAGGTTGGTAATTGTGTTTCTTTGGAATCTGTTGGAAATTAATACATTTGTGAGAGTGTGTAATTCAGTTTTCAGGTGGTCTTTGTCGGCTAGCCATTTGGTTCTGGAGATGAGGGTCTTGGCTACGGAGTTGATCTTTGCAGGGTGGTAATGGGATTGTGCGTTTAAGTAGAGGTTGGTGTGTGGTTTTTTTTGGTAGATGGTGTGTCCTAGGGAGCCACTGTGTTTTTTGTAGATTAGGACGTCCAGAAAGGGAAGTTGGTTGTTAGCTTCTATTTCCATAGTAAATTGTATTTTGGGGTGTAGGCTGTTGAGATCTGTGAGGAAGGTGTCCAGTTTTTCCTTCCCGTGTGGCCAAATTACAAAAGTGTCATCTACTTATCTAAGCCAGAGTTTGGGTTTCTGTTCAGATTTATCTAAGGTGTTGGTTTCAAAATGTTCCATGTATAGGTTTGCGATGACGGGTGAGAGGGGTGATCCCACAGGTGCTCCTTCTCTCTGTTTGTATCTTTGTCCATTATGGATGAAGTATGTGTTGGTTAGGCAGTGGTTGGTCAGGTCCAGGATGTGTTTAGGGGGGTTGTGTTTGTTCTGGATAGCTGTCAAGGCTTCTTTTATAGGCACTTGGGTGAAGAGGGATATGACATCGAAGCTCACGAGAAGGTCGCTGGGTTGTAGGTTTTGTTTCTTTATTGTTTCTATGAAGTGGAGTGGGTTTTGTACGTGTGAGGTGATGGATTCTGTGTAAGGCTAAAGTTGTTTGGCAAGAAATTTGGCAAGATTCTGTAGAGGTCGTGAGCCTATGGAGCTGACTATGGGTCTGAGTGGTGTTCCTTCTTTGTGTATCTTGGGGAGGCCATAGAGCTTGTGGCGTCTGGATGATTACCCAGGGATGGGTTCCAGCAGGCACTACTGCTGTTCTCTTGAGAGTGCATTGAGCATGCACACTTGATGCGCGCAGTACACGCATGCACGATGCAATAAAAATTGTTCTGCACATACAGAGAAGTGAAAAACAATATGGTTCCACCTATGGCGCCATCCAATGAACCTGTTTGGGGGTGTGGTAGGCCTGCACGGTTCCAGCAACCCAGGGCACCAAACCACTACTGATTCGGCTGAACTGGTCCGAACCAGTAGGAACCCAGCACTGATAGCACCACAGAGCAAACAAAGGTTACAGTCACCATGTGCTTTACTGCTCATCTATTTCACCTAATAGGAAACAGGAAACTCTACTTAGAACGACAGAGCATAGAGTATTATACCAATAAATCCAAACTTGTAAACACTGCCACCTACTGGTTGAATACTACTGTAGTTGTTGAATAAAAATATACTCCAACAAGTTTTCACACAAGAAAACACTTGAAGGTATGTGCACTTCAACAATACTGCCTGGGAATTCTGGGAGTTGAAATCCACACCTCTTCAAGTGGCCAAAGTTGAGGACATCGGGTATATATGACAAGATTAGAGATACCATAGCCTGGAACTGCTTAGTAAATCATATGTTGCAAGAGGCAGAACTGTCCCCAAAAGTAGGAATCTTAGCCAGCTATATTAGGAACGGGCCAGTTCAATGCCTCATGCTGGCCAAGGAGAGCTGCTATAAGCATCACAGCTCTTCCAGCCATTTTGGTCCCCTTAGCAGCCAACCCAAGCTCTCCCTCCTTTTGGCCCTGCAGTCAACCTACCCCATAGAGCCTCTCTGAACCAAGTGTGGCTCATGAAAGGATCCCGACAGATCTCTGACCTCATCTGACCTCTTTCCAGATTTTTCATTTGATAGCAGAAGTGGTCCAAAACTGGACAACACCATCCTTGGTTGCGGGGGACACAATCCTTAGCATAACGGAAAACAATCTAATGCTTCTATAAGCTACCTGTACCAGAGGTGGTATTCAGCCAATTCTGACCGGTTCTAGCAAACCAGTAGCGGGAATTTTGAGTAGTTTGGAGAACCGGCAAATACCATCCCTCGTTGGCTCCGCCCTCAACTATTATCTGCCTCCCATCTGATTGGCTGGGTCTTCTTCTGTTGCCCTGCACAGGAGAACGGAGCTGTAAACCAGGTTAGTGGGTAGGGTGGAAATGGATATTTTATCGTATCCTTGCCCTGCCATGCCCACCAAGCCCTGCCATGCCCTCAGAACCAGTAGTAAAAAATATTTTATTACAAAGTTTTTTATTTTTTCATTTTCATAACATATGATCACATCAGTGGTGGGTTTCAAAATTTTTTAGAACCTCTTCTGTAGGTGTGGCCTGCTTAGTGGGAGTGGCTTGCCGGCCATGTGACTGGGTGGGAGTGGCTTGCCAGCATGTGACTGGGTGGGAGTGGCTTGGCATTCATTTGACTGGGTGGGTGTGGCCAACTCATAAAATGTGGTGAAACTCTGGCATTTGAAGCACACAAGACTTAAAGCTTTCAAGTTACAAGACCCTTGCACCCCTAACCCTTTGGGGGGAAAAAACCCCAGGGGTGTTGAAACTTGACAGCTTTAAGACTTGTGGACTTCAACTCCCAGAATTCCTCCTCCAGTCATGTTGGTTCAGGAACTCTTGCATTGAAGTGTGCAAGTCTTAAAGCTGTTAAGTTACAAGACCCTTGCACCCCTAACCCTTTAGAAAAAAACCCCAAGGATGTTCAAACTTAACAGCTTTAAGACTTTACGGTTTAGATAGGACTCTTAGAGGTGGGCGGGGTGATTGGTGAGCCAGCCAATCAGTGAGCGGTGGGCGGGGCAAGCATGGTATGAACGGGTGTGGGGAGGAAGCTGGAACCGGCTCTAAACAGCATGGTAGATTTGTGGAACCTCTTCTATAGAAGAGGTTAGAACTGGCAGGAACCCACCCCTGGATCACATGTATACTATTACATAGCCAACATCATATTGTATTATTAAATGTTTGCATCAATTCATCTTACTAACAACTCCGAAAAACAATTATTGGCTCTTCTGCTCTCCATACACCATATTTGTACCTTATCCATCACTTTCTTCTCCCTCTCTCCTCTCCCTCCCTACCTCCTTTCTTCCTTCTGTCACCCTTCTCTCCCCCCTTCCTCTCTCCTCTCTCCCCTTTCCACATCTCCTTTCTCTCCTCCTCTCCCTCCCTGCCCTCTCTCCTATTCTTCTCTTCTTCCCTTTCTCCTCTACTTCCCACTCTTCATCTCATTTACTTGGTGTATTTCAGCTTCTGAACAAGCTCCATTTTATGTTGATGGTATTTATAATTCCTTTTCAATATACATACTTAATTTTAACATGTATTCTAGTAGTAATTTTTTTTTGAATCCCACCAGTACTTTTATTTTCCATACGGGTTAAGCTTGTGGTTGAAACAAACAAGGATTTTGAAAGTAAGAGAAAGCCCAAGGCATTTAAGTGCCTTATTGACTGTTTATCCAGTAATCATTTTTTGTGTGTGGAGAAGATCTCTATGTCGTCAAAGAAGGAGTCGAAAACAACTTGATGGCATCTAAGCAATCTATCATTTCTAGTAGCGTCCTACAAAAACAACGAGTCCAAGAGCTTTGTTATTTTAATTGCTGTGTTAAGAAAATCAGGTTATTTTTCTTTCTTTTTTACCAGACAATGAAGAAAATGTTATTGATGCAATTGTTGCCTTGTTACGGAAGTCAGGAGATGAGCTGGAGGAAGAGGTAATTTAAGGTGGCATGGACTCTGAAGCTCTGTGTGAAAATTAACTGAAGAAACTTTCACGTCATTCCAGTGGTGGGTTCTGGGTAGTACAGCCCGGTACGGGCGTCCCCGGTGGCTGCTGGGAGCAGCGGCCACGTACCGGAAGGGTGGATCATTGGGCCCACCCGCCTGCCTGAGTTCCTTACTGCTTTTTGAGGGAAATGGACCATTGTGCACGGGCGCAAAACACTTGCGTGACCTCCGCCGAGGAGCTAGGGCATCGCAGGGCAGTGGCCTGCACATGTGTGTGCAGTGCACATGCCCGAGGTGGATGCCCAGCCCCGTCACAGTGTACCGGACAGGATCCGGAACCCACCACTGCATCACTCCCTTGTTTTTCTTCATTTACAATTTCGCGCGTGGATTTCAGTGCTGTGCTTCTCAACAACTCCAAATGGTAAAATACCACCTGAGGTCCTCAAGCATAAAATCATCTAGACCAAAGGTTCGAAAACATTATCATTTGAGTGCTTGGGCATTTTGTTTTTGGTCCTTAATTTCTCATATAATCTCATCAAAATACAGAATAGAATACAGAATAACAGAGCTGGAAGGGACATTGGAGGTCTTCTAGGGCTGTCCCTGCTCAGGTAGGAGATGCTACTCCTCTCTGGAGAAATGGCTGCCAATCTCTTCTTTAAAAACTCCCTTTGGTGGATCACCCACAACTTCTAGAGGCAAGCCATTCCACTGATTAATTAGTTCTAGGTTGGATTTCTCCTTGATAAGTTTCCATCCATTGATCCATTCCACCAATTTCTGGAGGAATTCTTGCTGATCTTCATATAACACAATTTGGGAGAAAAACCAACCTGACCTAGAGAATTTGTTGAAGAACTTGGCTAAACAAACAAATAACAAACAAACAAATATTAAATTAAAAAATATAAAATAAAATAATATATACATACATATATACATATACATACCCAAACACACAAATGGTTGTATGTATGTTTCAGCATGACTCTAGAATGCCTTGAACAATTTCAACAAAACTTGGTACACAGATGATGTACTCTCTGGAAACAAACACTGTGGGGGCAACACCCGTAACACCCCTTGGTGTGTGTGCTCTGTTAAGATACAGTCTGTTGTGCCTTCAAATGGCTTCTACTGTACTGCTGTGAAATGGCTTTTACTGTGCAGTGCAGTGGAGTTGCCATGGTAACGGCTTCACAGTACTCCACAAGGGGGGCTCCTGCTGGTAATGGGGAAAAATCCAACATTAGAAATTATGTTTGGTCTGGACATTTTCTCCCTATACATAAATACCCGGACAACGCTGGCTTATCAGCTAGTATAAAATAAAATAAAATAAATAAAATAATAAAATGAAATGAAATGAAATAAAATAATAAAATAAAATAATAAAATAAAATGAAATAAAATAAAATAATAAAATTAAATAAAAAATTAAAAAATTAAAAAATTAAAAAATTAAAGAATTAAAAAATTAAATTAAAAAATAAAATAAAAAAATAAAAAATAATAAAATAAAAAATAAACAATAAAAAATAAACTAATAAACTAATAAATGAATAAACGAATAAACGAATAAATGAATAAACAAATAAATGAATAAACGAATAAATGAATAAACTAACAAACTAACAAACAAACTAATAAACTAATTAATAAACAACTAATAAAATAAAAAATAATAAAATAAAAATAATAAAATAATAAAATAATAAAATAAAAAATAATAAAATAAAAATAATAAAATAAAAATAATAAAATAAAAATAAAAAATAAAAAATAAAAAATAATGATAAAATGATAAAATGATAAAATGATAAAATGATAAAATGATAAAATGATAAAATGATGATAAAATGATAAAATGATAAAATGATAAAATGATGATAAAATGATGATAAAATGATGATAAAATAATGATAAAATGATAAAATGATTGATAAAATGATGATAAAATGATAAAATGATAAAATGATAAATAAAATAATAAATGAAATAAAATAAAATAAAATAATAAAATAAATAAAATCCTTCTCTTTCCTCTTCCAGATGAGGAAGGATAAGACCTTCTGTCAGAGTATCTGGAATATGATGACCTCCTATGCCTTCTTCAGGAGAGTGACAGACCAGTTCCTTGAGGAGATGCCCATAGACTCCACAGTGAATTCAGAGGATGAAGTTAAGAGCATGAAAGTTGCATTGATTATGGAAGCCACCACCAGACTCACTGCAGTGGACAATCATCCCATGAATCTTGTGCTGGGCTTTGGAACAAAATACCTGCAGGAAAACTTCAGCCCTTGGATCCAAAGCCAAGGGGGATGGGTAAGAGATAGTCTAAATCTGTTTTTCTCAGCCGTGGCAGCTTTCAGATGGATGGACTTCAACTCCAAGAACTCCCCAGCCAACCTGCCATTCTGGGGGATTTTGGGAGTTGAAGTCCACCAGGTCTCTGAGCCCTCCTAATTAATTTTCTTCTGAATAGGGACATTTTTTAAAAACAGCAGATCTGTGGCAAGAATATTTACCGTATTTATCGGCGTATAACACGCAGTTTTAAAACTAAAATTGCAAGCTTAAACCCTGCCTGCGTGTTATACGCCGATACTCCGGGTGGCAGAAGCCCGGGACCCAGTCAAATTCGCTGCGCAAGGTGAAACGGCCGGCAGCAGCCCTGCTCTCCTGCTGCGGCTTCTGTTTCAATAGGGAAGAAAACTTCCTTTCGCTTCCCGGGCTTCTGCCGCCCGGCAGAAGCCCCGGGACCCAGTCAAATTCGGGAAGCGAAAGGAAGTTTTCTTCCCTACTGAAACAGAAGCCGCAGCAGGAGAGCGAGGCCAGCGTCCGTTTCAGTCGCTTCCCTTCTCCGTCTTGATTGCTGGAAGCAGTAACAAACGGCGCGTCCGCTCCGCATCGCCCTGACAACCACCCCAGCCGGCGGCTGCCAGGCCTCGCTGGAGTCAATTGCAAAGCTGCGTTCAGCGCTTTGAGGACCTGAGGCATCTTGGGAAATGTAGTTCCCTATCAGAAAGAATGGAGTAGCTGCGAATTTGTAACAACATAATATAACTTGGTGCTTCGCAGGTTACGAAAATCTCGTTTGATTTGCACACTGTTTTTTAAAAGTTAGATAAAGAAATTATGCTGTGAAAGCGACTAGATAGCCCCCCTCCCCTTCCTGTGTGTGAGAAAGGGAAGGAGAGGAAGGAAGGAGGGAGGGGGGAGGAAAAGAAGAAGGGAGGGGGGGAGAAGATGGAAGGAGAAAAGATGGATGGAAGGAGAAAGAATGGAAGGAGAAGGAGGAAGATGGAAGAAGAAAGGAAGAAAAAGAAGAAGGGAGGGAGAAGGAAGGAGGTAGGAAGAAAAGGGGAAGAGAGGGAAAGAGCAGAAAGACAAAGAGGATGAAGTTGATAGGCAAGAGGAAGGGGGAAGGAAGGGAAAAAAGAGGGAGAGAGTGAAGATGAGGAAGAGGTTTTTGGTTTTCCAAAAAGCAGTGATTCTGATTAAGTTTTTTTGCTCAAAGAGGTGTTTTTTCATTTCATATTTGCCTTTTAAGAGGAGTTAATGTTATAATTCATGTTCTAATGTTATAAATTTTAATCCAACATTAAGTTCCGAGCTTCCAAGTCATTTATTTTTAATGAAAAAAATTTTTACTCAAATTTTTGTGTTAAAATGGGGGGTGCGTGTTATACGCCGGTGCGTGTTATACGCCGATAAATACGGTATTTATTAAATTTGTACGCCATCCATCTGTCTTATCAAGTGACTCTAGGCAGTTACATATGAGAGTTCAGATTTTTTTGCATAAGATTTTGCATAAGAACGGCAACATTTCAATTGATTGCCTTTTGTGGGATTTGAGAATTTGGGGTATTTTTCACCCTCATTTCAATGCTTGGACCATTTGATTTTTGTATTAGACCTGCCCACTGAACTGTAGGAACAAGCATGTACATTCTATGTCCTTTAGGAAGGTCATCCTCATATTCAGCAAACTCTTAAGTTCTCTGCCCACATGTGGCTGACCAGGTAGCCTACAAACCACCGACAATGTCGGTTGGAAGTTGGCAAGTCCTTTCATGCCCCAAAGGCAGGCATAAGAAAGAGGAAAGTTCTTACCGACCGTCTGTGATAACCTGTTCCTTGGTTGAGAAGTGTTGATTGGCATGTATTCAAGCTTCAGATTCAGAACTTGCTATTATCTTGAAATCTGGAAACACTTCTAAATCTCACAGGTTCTTTTTTCAAGAGGCAACTGGACTTTCTGATTTTTCCTTGAAGTTCCCTTTTCGGTTTTCACTCAGGAGCTTCATTCTTGAGCTCCGACTGGATGGTGGGGAATGGAAGGACCATCCAGGCAGAGCTGAAGAAGTTTCTTGGATGAAAAGCAAAATGTCTTCAAAGGGAAAAAAATCAGAAAGCCCAGTTGCCTCTTGAAAAAAAAAGCACCTGTGATGCAACCATGACATGGATGACTGAGAATCTCCATTCTTGTTGTTGTTAGTTGCAAAGTCATGTCCAACCCATCACGACCCCATGGACAATGTTCCTTCTTCCTTCCTCTACCATCCTCTGGAGTCCATTGAAGCTCATACCCACTGCTTCAGTGACTCCATCCAGCCACCTCATTCTCTGTTGTTCCCTTCTTCCTTTGCCCTCAATCTTTCCCAGCATGAGGCTCTTCTCCAGTGAGTCCATCCTTCTCATTAAGTGGCCAAAGGATTGGAGTTTCCTCTTCAGGATCTGACCTCCTAAAGAGCAGCCAGGGTTGATCTCCTCTAGGATTGACCGGTTGGATTGCCTTGCAGTGCAAGGGCCTCGCAGGAGTCTTCTCCAGCACCAGAGTTCAAAGGCCTCCATTCTTTGGTGCTCAGCCTTCCTTATGATCCAACTTTCACAGCCATCCATTGCAACTGGGAAAACCATAGCCTTGACTTTACACACTTTTGATGTTTTGCTTTTTAGTAGGCTGTCTAGATTTGCCGAGAATCTCCATAGACCAGTGTTTTTCAACCACTGTGCCGCGGCACACTAGTGTGCCGTGACATAGTGTAAGGTGTGCCGTGGGAGAATTACTTTATATATAGTCAATATAGGCACAGAGTTAAATTTTTTTAACATTTTCTAATGGTGGTGTGCCTCGTGATTTTTTTCATGAAAAAAGTGTGCCTTTGCACAAAAAAGGTTGAAAAACACTGCCATAGACACTTATAAATCCCACTGACCCCTTTTCTCCTTTTCCCTCCCCAGCTAATAGCCTTAGGATTACCAGACCAGGAAGAAGTTGAATGAGGAAAGGAGCTCATCTTCACGAGTGTTGCTTAATACGGAGAAAAGTGATTGGGACGTGAGAGGAAAAACTTAGTCACTCTCATGATTGCCTCCAATACGGGGAGATGATGGTTCATGGAATCTTTTTGAAGACCAGCAACTGCAGCACCAGATGCCATGGGACAAGGACAGGATCCGCAATATCTGTTTTAATCCTGCTCAACATGAGCAAGAGATGAAAGAGCCACGCAGCTCTTATTATCGCAGGGACCCGAAGCCTTCTGGTGGAATCAAGCTACTTATTTTGCAAATTTGGCTTCTGGATCTAAGTTAAGCACGCAACCCATCCTTGCTTCTTCAGCCTGGATGAGAACTGAAGGCTGCCTTGAAGGATGGCTGCCTTGAGCCAGGAATGTGAAGGCAAACATTGGGTTGCCACAATCTCCTTTTCCTGCAGAGGTGTCTCAAGGGTGGGGTTCCGAAAAGGCAAGATGGCTATGCCATCTTGATTTTTTGTGAGCCCCCCCTCCCCAGGACGTTGTCAGAATGGCTCATCAACTGCTTTCTAGCTCTTTGGTGTCACAGTCTTGAGATGCTTTTTTCTTTTTAATTGAACAGATCTCTCGCCCCCTTTCCTCGGGAGGTTTGGTCCAAGTGTAAATAGAAAATGGCACAATGGGTTTAGACAAAGAAGGTGTAGTAGGGATGATGGACCTGATTTTGAAAGGGATTAAATCCTAAAGAGATAAAATTAGCTTAAGTCACAACAATTGATTTCGATGCACATAATCAAGAGAATAATAAAACAAGTGATTTCCCTTCTTCTCCGCCTTGTTTAGTTGCTCTGGGAAATGAGCTCTGTTCCTTCCTTCCTTCCTTGGCATCTTAAAATCTAGCAAACAAGTCTGGAATAACAATAGCAATAGTACTTACAGTTATATACCGCTTCACAGTGCTTTTACAGCCCTCTCCAAGCGGTTTACAGCCTATTACCCCCAACAATCTGGGTCCTCACTTTACGCACCTCGGAAGGATGGACGGCTGAGTCAACCTTGAGCCAGTTAGAATTGAACTGCTGGCAGTGGGCAGAATTAGCCTGCAGTACTGCATTCTGACCACTGCGCCACGAGAAAGGAGAATGAGAAAGGGAATGATGGATGGAGGGAGGAAGGAAGGGATGATTGAAGGAAGGAATAGCAATAGCACTTAGACTTATATACCACTTCACAGTGCTTTTACAACCCTCTCTAAGCTGTTTACAGAGTCAGCCTATTGCCCCCAACAATCTGGGTCCTCATTTTACCCACCTCGGAAGGATGGACAGCTGAGTCAACCTTGAGCCAGTTAGAATCGAACTGCTGGCATTGGGCAGAATTAGCCTGCAGTACTGCATTCTGACCGTTGTGCCACGAGAAAGGAGAATGAGAAAGGGAATGATGGAGGGAGGGAGGGAGGGAGGGAGGAAGGAAGGGATGACGGAAGGAAGGAATAGCAATAGCACTTAGACTTATATACCACTTCACAGTGCTTTTACAACCCTCTCTAAGCTTATTGCCCCCAACAATCTGGGTCCTCATTTTACCCACCTTGGAAGGATGGAAGGCTGATCATGGTGATCATCTTTTCAAAGTCTCTCAAGAGATGGCTTTCTTAGCTTTGAATTAAAACTGTTGTCTTAGTAATTAGGTTTTCAAAGAATCACACATTACCGTATTTTTTGGAGTATAAGACACACTTCCCGCCCCCTAAAAGAGGGTGAAACTTTGGGTGCGTCTTATACACCAAATGTAGCCAAATACTCGAGGCACGAGGAGGCGATGGTCTGTGGCAATCCCTGAAGCCTGGAACAGCTGGTTGGGGGTATTCCGGGAGGCCAATCCACCTGCCAATCAGCTGCTCATGCTGAATCAGGCTGCAATAATGTGCTGAAGCTGACTGGCCGTTTGCTATTTTCTGCAAGAACGTGTCAGAATTTGCAACAGTAATCACATCCAGAAAGCACACACAAGTAACTGATTCAGCAGGATTCAATAACTTCTCTTTATATATAATATAACACATTAAGTACATATACAATACCAAAAGCAGGTTTTAACAACGTGGTAGTTCAGCAGAGAAGTTTTGGATGCAGGTAAGTGTAGGGTGCGCGCACAGGTTCGGGGAGGGCAAAAAACAGGTCTACTGGAAGTTCGGGAAACAGGCCCGTTTTCAGCCTCCGGAGGGCCTAGGGAGCCTAGGGAGGCTGTTTTCGCCCTCCCAGAGGCTTGAGAGAAACCTCTGGAGCCTGGGGAGGGCAAAAACACCCCCAACCCGCCATGCTGCAGGAGGTCGAATAGGCCACGCCCACCATAGCCACAGCCACGCAGAGAACCCCTTGCTAAAATTTTTGAAGCCCACCCCTGCTTGTAACTCAGAGATGCAAGACACAAAACCACACACTTACGGAATCCCTTGTGATAGCGCCCAGCCATCACAGGTATTTCATCAGAAATCACCAAATAAATAAATAAATAAATAAAGCAGAAAATTCAACAGCATTGGAGAGACCGTATCCTTAGCTCCAGTTTAATTTGCCTGAGGACTGAGATCTTTTCTCAGAATGGGTGGAAGTGATTTTTTTTTTCCTCAAGATCATAAAATAGGGATTTCATCAGGTGGTAAATCTTGCAGTTATGAAATTATGGAAATGTCCTGCAAAGGCTGATTCAGTGTGCAAGGGGAAAAAATGAGTAATTCAATGGTGTGGTATTAAGAAAGTAAGAGAAGAGTAGTTGAAAATAAGATCTCACAGGGTGGGCCTTCTCCGGGTGCCGTCGACTACACAATGTCGTCTGGCAGCTCCTCGGGGGAGAGCCTTCTCTGTAGCTGCCCCGGCCCTATGGAACGATCTACCCCCTGAGATCCGGACCCTCCCCACTCTCTTGGCCTTCCGAAAGTCTATTAAGACCTGGCTGTTCCGGCAGGCCTGGGGCTGCTGATCTTGACTGAACTTCAGCCCCACTAAGATTGAGTGCATGTTGTGCCCTTTTTAATTCGCTTTGTCTTGTATTTTAAATTTCTTTAATATTTTTTAAATTGTTTTTATGTAAGCCACCCGGAGTCCTTCAGGATTGGGCGGCATACAAATCCATTAAAACCTTAAACCTTAAAATATTACAATGCTTTTAGGTATTGCTCAGCTCAGCTTTATCCTAGAGGAGATCATACAATTTTTGCCAATAATCACATTTTTTTAAAAAGCTTCAGGGAAAATATTGCTGAAGACAGAGGTGGGTTCCTATCAGTTCAGACCAGTTCGGTGGAGTAGGTAGTAACTTGGTCTGCCACGCCCGCACGAACCGCTATCGGCGGCGGCACCATCTTGATTTTTGGTTCTGTGCATATGCAAAACAATCTTCATAGCAGAAATGTATTTTCCCCCTTTTCTAACATTGTGCGCATGTGCAGATCTTTTTAGATGCAAATGCGCACGTACACGGAGCAAATCTTTTTGTGTGCCGAACTGCCAGTAATGCCGGCAGCAACCCACCCCTGGCTGAAGAGCAAGAGTCATCCATCCCACTTAGTTCAGGGGTCTCCAACTTTGGCGACTTTAAGACTTGTGGACTTCAACTCCCAGCAAAGCTAGCTGAAGAATTCTGGGAGTTGAAGTCCACAAGTCTTAAAGTCGCTAAGGTTGGAGACCCCTGACTTAGTTTAATTAGCAAAGACAGGAGACGGAGCCGCAGCAGAGGGAGGAAAGAGCCACATGCGGCTCCAGAGCCCCCCCCCTTTGGTTCATTTCTTTTTTCAAGAGTATATTTTACTGAGAAGAAAGCGGTTACACATGAGAGCAAGGCAGAATGTCCAATTAAAAGTTCTCAGGTTGTTTTGGAAACAGATCCTGCGTTCCTGCCTTTCTCATCTCTGCGTTCCTTTTGCTAACCTTGCATTCATGGATTGCTGTGACTCACAATCGAGGGCTGGTATGACTTCCATCCCAACCCCTCCTTTAACCACCCACATTCTGTTCTCTCCCCTCCCCCCCAAAAAACCCCAGCCTTTCCCTAGATCAGGGGACAGCAAACTGAGGCTCTGGAGCTGCATGTGGCTCTTTCCTCCCTCTGTTGCGGCTCCGTCTCCGGTTGACGCCACAATTTTGAGAGGAGCTTCCAGTAGGGTGGGGGGAGAGAAGCACAGCGTGCCAGAAGAAGACTCTATGGCAAGGAGAGGATTTTCCAGTTGTCTCCACAATTGATAGGGCTTTTGATTGTGACAGGTAGAGGAAAAAGTATGCCACGCTAGGAGGAGACTCTATGGTGCGGAACTGAACTGACTCTATGGTGGGGGTCAGCTCCAGAATTGAATGGAGGGCTTCCGGTTAGGACCTTTGTGGCTCCCGGTGTCTTCTTTTCTGTGGGAAACAGCTCCAAATGGCTCTTTGAGTGTTTAAGTTTTCCAACCCCTTCTCTAGATGGCATTGTCACTTCAAACCTCCATGCTTCATCTCATTCCCATATCATGTGAAAGTACACACGAAGGGAGTCTGTTGTTATGGAGATCATCTAACGGGCTGAATGCTGTGTACATTTGGAGAAGGAAGGAAAGGATGCAGCAGGGAATTCTTAACAGAACAAGAGTTGGATGGGACCTTGGAGGTCTTCTAGTCCAACCCCCTGTTCAAGCAGGAGACCCTATACCATTCCCGACAGATGGCTCTCCAGTCCCTTCTTAAATGCTTCCAGTGATGGGGCACCCACAACTTCTGAAGGCAAGTTGATTGTCCTCACCATTAGAAAGCTTCTCTTTAATTCCAGGTCGCTTCTCTCTTTGATTAGTTTCCAACCATTATTTCTTTTCCTGCCCCCCCTCTGGTGCTTTGGAGAATAATTTGACCCCTCTCTTCTTTGTGCCAGATTCTCAAATACTGAAATACCACTATCATGTCACCCTCAATTCTTCTTTTCTTTAGACTAGCCAGACCCAAAACCTGTAGCCGTTCTTCGTAGGGTTTAGTCTCCAGGCCTTTGAACCTCTTAGTTGCTCTTCTCTGAACTTTTTCCAAAGTCTCAACGTCTTTTTTGTAGTGTGGTGACCAAAATTGGTTGCAGGTGTGTGCCTTACTAGGGTTTTGTAAAGCGGCACCAGTCCTTCATGTGATCTTGATTCTATGTAGAGGTGGGTTCCTACCAGTTCGCACCTATTCAGTAGAACCGGTTTGTCAAATCTACCGAACCAGTTAGAAGAGATTTCACCAGTGGACCCGGAAAGCAGGCCACACCTACAGAAGAGGTTCCAAAAATTTTTGAAACCCACCACTGCGACACACACACACACACACACAGAGACAGACTGACAGAGAGAGAGAGAGAAAGAGAAAGAAAGGAAGAAATAAATAAATAAAGAAAGAAAAAAGAAAGAGAGTGAGAGATGAAAGAAAAAAAGAGAAAAGGGACAGAGAGACAAAAGGAAGGAAAGAGAGAGAGAAAGAGAAAGAGAGAGAGAGGGAGAGAGAGAGAGAACACATGGCCAGCAAGCCACTCCCACCAGGTCACATGGCTGGCAAGCCACTCCCACAAAGGAGGCCACACCCACAGAGTAGGTTCCAAAAATTTTTGAAACCCACTACTGATTCTATTCCTCTGTTTATACAACCCCAGGATTGTATTAGCTTTTTTGGCAGCTGTTGCACATTGCTGGCTCATAAATAGTGCTTTACAGTCCTCTCAAAGTGGTTTACAGTATTGCCTTGTGTCCTTGATTAAAGTAACCGTAAAGATTCCCCTCGCACATATGTGCTAGTCGTTCCTGACTCTAGGGGATGGTAACCATCTCCATTTCAAAGCCGAAGAGCCAGTGCTGTCCGAAGACATCTCCGTGGTCATGTGGCCGGCATGACCTTCCCACCAAAGGGGGTTCCTATTTTTCTACTTGCATTTTTACGTGCTTTCGAACTGCTAGGTTGGCAGAAGCTGGGACAAAGAATGGGAGCTCGCTTCCATTACGCGGCGCTAGGGATTCGAACCGCTGAACTGCCGACCTTTCTGATTGACAAGCTCAGCGTCTTAGCCACTGCGTCCCCTTGATTAGTTTCCACCTATTGTTTCTTGTCTTGCCCTCCCCTGCTTTGGAAAATAGTTTGATACCCCCTCCCCTTTTCTTTGTCTCTCTTTTCTCCTGAGGATGAAGAGAATGTGGGAGCCTCTCCTCCTTTTCCATCCTTCCTTTTAAAAAAAATCCCACCATGGGCTTTCGGTGTATCTGACTCCGTCCTTTTTTCTGCACAGTTGGTATTCTCCGAGCACGTGCTGCTTCCTGTTTTTAAGCCTTGGGACTCAATTGTCTCCTTTTAATACACGCTGTTACTTCCTTAAAATAACCCCCAAGTCAGCTTATTCATTTCTGAATAAAGAGACAAATGCTGTTCAGCTGAGCTGGGCCCCTGGTGATCGCATCCACACCCTTTTCTTGGCAGCACAATGGAAATAGCTTTCTCTTTCGTTTTTTTTTTTTTTTCCAGGCTAGGCTCTCCAGATCCCTAGGTGCATGCAAGGATTAGCCTGGTTTAAAATTCTGGCAATCAGTCGAAGGCACCTTTGGTGCTGCCACCTACTGTAAAACTGTACGTTGTCATTTTTATTCTATTGTAAAGTTGGAAGTCAGTGCTTTTTTCCTTCTTTCCCCTCCTACTCTACACTTTTTCCCTTCCTCATTTCCCTACTATTTTTTTCCCCATTTGTATTTGAGACTACAAAATGTAATAACAATTTAATTGTTATTATTATTATTCACATGTAACTAAAACTGCAATCCAGAGTCCTTCCTGTTGTGTGTAACTGATAGGGTAGATACATTTAACCCTTGTGACCAATGGTGGGTTTCAAAAAGTTTCCGAATCTACTCTGTGGGTGTGGCCTCCTTTGTGGGAGTGGCTTGCCAGCCATGTGACCTGGTGGGAGTGGCTTGCCGGCCATGTGTTCTCTCTCTCTCTCCTTTTTTTTTCTCTGTTCCTTTTTCCTTTTTTTTCTCTCTCTCTCCTTCCTTTTGTTTCTCTGTTCCTTTTTCCTTTTCTCTCTCTCTCTCTCTCCTTCCTTTTGTTTCTCTGTTCCTTTTTTTCTTTCATCTCTCTCTCACTTTTTCTTCCTTTTTTATTTCTTTCTTTCTTCCTTTTTCTCTTTCTCTCTCTGTGTGAGTGAGTGTGTGTGTGTGTCAGTGGTGGGTTTCAAAAATTTTTGGAACCTCTTCTGTAGGTGTGGCCTGCTTTCCGGGTCCACTGGTGGAACCTCTTCTAACCGGTTCAGTAGATTTGACGAACCGGTTCTACCGAACTGGTGCGAACTGGTAGGAACCCACCTCTGCTTGTGACACACAAACTTGCGTTTTTTGTCTCCTGCACTGATGCTACTTAGCAAAAGGTTTGTGAGCCTAAAAGGTAACCCCACATCCCTAGATCAGATAATATAGAATAGAGTAGAATAAGAAATAAATAGAAATAGAATAAACAGAACAGCTGAAAATGTATGTTGGTTTTTTTATGTTGTTTTTAATGTTTTATGGATTATTATTTTTTAAGTAATTCATTCTTGTGATTTCCTCACTATTGCAATTGTAGTATTGGGACATGTGCTTAAGCAGGAGGGTTTGGGGTGCCCTTAAGAGCTTTATTTGGGGAAATAGTTCTTATATTTTTTAAAAAGGAAGTGATCATATCAGATAGGGGCTTGTAATTTTTGTACATACACTGCATAGTTTCTGCTGAGAGTTAGGTTGGCCTTGACTCATGAGCTTTGGTGGCGCAGTGGTTAGAGTGGAGTACTGCAGGCTACTTCTGCTGACTGCCAGCAGTTCAAATCTCACTGGCTCAAAGTTGACTCAGCCTTCCATCCTTGGTTAAAATGAGGACCCAGATTGTTGGGGGCAAGATGCTGACTCTGTAAATCGCTTAGAGAGGGTTGTAAAGCACTGTAAAGCGGCATATAAGTGCTATTGTTATGAGCGGTCGCTTAGCAACCATTGAATTTTATGGGGGGCTCACAAAAAGCTTAACGTCCAAAGTTCAAACATTGTGTCATCACACTTATGTGAGGGTGTTTTGAGTTCTTGGCAACCCCATTAACGACGCTTAATGACTAACACATAAAAGACTGTAAAATTAAGTTTGTTCACATAGTGACCTGCTTTACAGCTATCACCACTTATTAGCACAATTGCCACTCAATTTCAGTCATAACTGGAGGACTGCCTTAATGCATTACACAGCGACCTAATTTAATTGCCGTACCTTACTTTCCCCATTTATTAGCTTGGATCTAAGGCCATCAATGCACTGAATAGATTTCCGGACCAAAATTTATTATTAAAAAAATCAATTTATTTATTACAACTCCACTTATAGTCATAATAAATGGAAAAAAAAAAGGACGAGGAATTTTGTACAAGAATTATGTACAGCTTGCAAGTAAAACATTCTTTTATTTTACAGTACAAACATTGAGCGATTCGAGTGAACTGGGCTGACCAAATGTTGGCCGTCATCATATATCCTTGCAAAGCACCGTCATACAGACATTTATGAACGTTATTATTTGGGTTTATTAAAAAAAAAAAAAAAAAGACAGTGACGAAGTTTAAAAGTTACAAAAAACAAAGCAAGAACATTCAAAGGTTAAAAAGCAGCACAGGATCCTTCACATAGAGCAGAGGTGGGCAACTTGCTATAGCCCCTTTGAAGACCTATGGACTTCAACTCCCAGAATTCCTGACCCAGCATGGCTGGCTGTGGAATTCTGGGAGTTGAAGTCCACAAGTTGTCTGGGATAGGGGGGGTTAAGGGGCAGAGTTGCACAACCCTAACTTAAGAGACACGTTTTGCTTCAGCTCCTAGCAGTCTCTTTGCTCAGAGTTTTTCTTCACCGTTTTCCCCCAAATTGGCTTTTTAAAAAAATAAAAAAATATGGCACAATTGAACAGGGAAACCAGAGCTTCGTTTTCATTTGGGTTTGGGGACGGAGGAGTCTGGTATGATAAGCTTTTCACTTTTATTTTCTTTTGACATTCTCTGCTACTGTCAATCTTCTTTTCCTGGTTTGTTTAATTTTGGTGTTAAAAAAGGATTTCTTTCTCAGCACTTTCCATGGACAAACCTTGTTTGAAAATATTTGCAGTATAAAAGTGACACCCCTGGGATCAAATTAACCAGCACCTTTAGTTAACTAATGCATTAATGTAAAATACAAACCCTCTTTTGTAGCCTCATTCAATACAAAACTGGACGAATAAGAACACACTTTACCATTCCTATGAGGTATTTCTTAATAGATTTGACTGGGAATTGAACTTTCTAACCTGCCTATATTTGGAACATGTGCTGAAACAGTTCATTTTCCATTTACAATAATAATCCAATCCTTTATAAAGATTTAACTTCTGGTCGAGCTGTTTTCATGACTCCTTTCATATTTTAAAAGTATTCCACAATTTAGGCCCCCTTAAGTAAAAACTAGCAATGAGGTTAAGCATGCTTCCATGGATTTTTACAGGTCATTTTTATTTAAAGCAATTAAAAATAATAATTCTTAAAAGTGTTTTTTTTTTTAATTAAATATTGGGTTGGGGTTTTTTTTTTTGCAGAAAATGTGTCCCGGAGGGGAGAGGTTTATTTTAAGAAAGATTGCTTTAAAACCAGCCACAAAACTTACTAAAACTACAGTAGTTGTCCTAAGCGTTATGTCTTCACCAAAATAAACAAATCACTTTTTAGAATGCGAGAAGAGAATATGAGGAGGTGCACAATGTTGAAAAATGGTACGACAGCTTTGCTTGTCTATGGACATGCAGCTATCCCACATCTGACGCGCAATTAAAATTGTGGCCTATTGAAGATTTTGAAGGAGGGGTGGAAACACATTACCTGCAAAGGTAGTTGTAAAAGTATACTAGTTTTATAGCTTTTGACATGATCAGACTAATCAAATTCATTACGATTGTCGCAAAGGGTTCTTAAAGCATCTCGATGCCTGCCTTTCTTAAAAGTCGGAGGATGAATCTGCCATTGTTCAGAGCTTGGCTGCCCACTGAGGGTATGGCCGAGCCAGAGCAATAGCAATAGCAATAGCAGTAGACTTATATACCGCTTCATAGGCCTTTCAGGCCTCTCTAAGCGGTTTACAGAGAGTCAGCATATTGCCCCCAACAACAATCTGGGTCCTCATTTTACCCACCTCGGAAGGATGGAAGGCTGAGTCAACCCTGAGCCGGTGAGATTTGAACCGCTGACCTGCTGATCTAGCAGTAGCCTGCAGTGCTGCATTTAACCACTGCGCCACCTTGGTAAGGTGGGTTCTTACCAGTTCGCACCTATTCGGTAGAACCGGTTCATCAAATCTATCAAACCGGTTAGAAGAGGTTCCACCAGTGGACGCGGAAAGCAGGCCACACCTACAGAAGAGGTTCCAATTTTTTTTGAAACCCACCACTGGGCCGAGCGCATGATGAGAACATCGAGAACCCAATAATTCAGGTCTGAGCTATTTATATCTCTAGTATTGGAATGGATCCGTTATTGGGCTCTGCAGCTTACATTTCCCTGCTGGGATGAAATGGTTATGGTGAGAAACAAGAAAATTATGGAGAATGGGAGGAAACCTATTGATTTGCCTATTTACAGACAAACCAAGCCTATAAGGAAGATATTGTTTCATTACATTTACACGGAGCCAGCCTGAGGGAGAAAAGGGGAGAGGATAGGCCAATTGTAACTACTCATTAATTTTCAAGCTGTGTCGATTTATCAAGCCCGATCACATAGTATTATAGCAAAGTACAGGTATCCAGCTTGTGTGTGTGTGTGTGTGTGTGTGTGTGTGTATGCTATTTGCTGTATTGGTTAGGGATACACACACACACAAACACACACCTCTAACCAATACAGCAAACAGCATATCTAGTTATAGCACTTTATATTAATGAATTCAGAAGCTTTTAAAAACTTGTGTCCCAAAATCCGATAACGGTTATCAATCAGCACAAAGCGAGGTCAATCTCATCTCCCAGGGACTGTTTAAAATCTCCGAATCAGTCCCAAAGTTTGCAATTCAGAGCATCCTTAATAAAAAGTTTGAGTTTCTCCCTGTCTGCTTTACCAAAAAAAAAAAAAAAAGCTGAAAATCGGAAGCATTGGAGTGTTTCTCACATTTTTTTTCACTAACACATAATGAAGACAACTGAGCAACCTTTTTCTTTTTGTATCACCACGATTTTTTTTTAAAAAAATCAACAATGTAAAGAGCTGAGAAAATATTTTGACAAAGAAGAGGTTCAAAAATGGGGCATTCACAGTGGTTCGGGCTTCGGAATTGAAAGTTTTGCCAGATAAGGGGCATGTTGATGTCATACGCTGCAAAGTCTGGCTATGGCTGGATTGGCGCTGCCCCGGTGAGAATCAAGGATGTAGCCAGACTGAAAGTGTTTGCAAGTTTCTTGATAAAAGACAAAAAAAATTAGCACAATTTAAAATACAAGCTGCACGTGGCGATTCAGTGCATGTAGAATCACTGAACGAACTGCAAGAGTTATACGTTCTCTTTTCCATTAATCTAAGAATCCAACGTTCACTTTCGTAAATATGCCACCTATATGTTTTATTCTTTGTGTGATTAAAAAAAAAATAGGGCCCCTCTTTGGAGGCACTGAAGTCTACTGAAAAGGTTTTTCAGAGGTAATCACCCTTGTCTCGGGTCTGAAAACATCACTGATGTGGTAAGAGAACTAATCCGATTGTACTGGCAGGAAGAAATGAAAAACATTTCTTGCATACACCCATAATTTCTCTCCCTCTCTCTCTCTCTCTCACACACACACACGCACGCACATACTCACAAAGAGCCTGTTCACCAAGGACTCAGACCCTGGGACTGCTACGCGAGTAAGGAAGAAGCAGAGACTGCAGGGGTATGCCTGGGTCCCTCTCCTGTTAGCAACAGAAGAAAGTATTGGCAACCGAAGCAAAATCCCTCAATTTTTGGAAGAAGAAGAAGAAGAAGAGAATAAGCCAATTCCCCCACCCTCACTGAAATGGACTTTTCCAATCTTGCAAAAAGGTTTGTATCCTGTTGTCAGGAATGGGGGTGCACATGGCCTAGCTCAGCTGGATCCGTTCTCATCTCATGACAAGCAAGACTTGAGGGGTGCAAGCACCAGGCAAATAGCCTCTCCTGTTTAATTTTAAAAATGTATATGAAAGGCATATACGCCTCGTGCCTGCATGCCTAGGTTTGGGTCTGAACAGGTGAGTTTGCTTCAGAAGCAACAAGAGCACCTGCTCTTTACTGGAGGGCTGCTTCGTAGGAAGTCGCACCTTTTCCTGGGCTTGCACGGGGTCCCCGCAGGCTCAGGGAAACACATGGCTGAGTCAAGGGGAAGGAGGGGGGCCAACAGGGGGGCAGTCACGTTCAGGGGTGGGTTGCTGCTGGTTTGCGTCGTGCACGTGCGCAGTTGAGCGTAAATTGAAATGAAAATGAAAAAATGATTAAAAACCAAGCCGGCAGCGGCAACTGGGGAATTGGTTCGGGGGCGTGGCCAGCCTGTCATCCCTACTGGTTCAGCAACCCAGTCCCAATTTCCACTACCGGTTCGCCCGAACTGGTGCGAAGCGGCAGCAACCCACCTCTGGTCACGTTGTTGCCAAGGCTCCTTCACTCAATTGTGTGTTTTCCTGGGACTCGGGGGCTGCTCCCGAAGTCCAAGAAAAGGCGCTGCTTCCTGAAGGAATTGCTTAGCAGGTAGCGGAGGTGCCCCCCACTCCAGATCTCAAGCATCTTTGTCCGCTTTGGATCCAACTCCAAAGACATTTCTACAGCTTTGGGCCAAACCACCTGCCACACAATGATGGAACTTGAAAATAGGGACAAAGAGCTGGTAACGTAGAACATCTGGGACAATTTCAGTGGTGGGAATTCCAGGAAATGTTCAGAGGTGAGCATGGCTCTTTTGAGCGCGCCAACAGCTCCATTTTTGTAGAAAACAAGGTTCTTGGTGTACCGATCTGTCTCAACAGTTTTCTTCAAGTTTAATTTAATTGCTCCCCTGTCAGAGTAAAATATATATATATTAAGGGATTCACCTCTTTGCAGATATTTTTTAAAATGCTGCTTTGTGGTGCAGGTCCTTTCATTCTTTTCCTTGTTTTCTTATTCCTCTTTTCTTTTTTTAAACCCCCCCCCACTTCCTTCTTCTTTTGTCTTCTTTTTTGGATATTTGGCTCATTGAACAGCAACATCTCCTGGTCCTTCCGTTTCCTTACATGCTCAGTCCCTTCACGGATTTAAGGCATCTTCTTGTGTTCCATTTGGAAAAATAATAATTAAAAAAAACTTTGTATACAAACTTTTTTTAAAAAAAATTTCTTATGTCACAAAGCAGCAATTTCTCTTTTTAGGAAAAAATATATAAATAACCTCTTTGCTCCCTCCCTCTCCCCATTCTACAAAAGGCAATTTCCCTAGGACAAATATTTTAACTGTACACAGGAGATCCTGCCCCCCCATGTCCTCAACAAGGGCAAGCGACACTATTTACATAGCTGAGCTGGACGCAGTTGAGGGGGGGGCGGGCTCCCCTCACGAGGAATCGGTGCAAGGAGAGGGGGGCGGCGGGTAGAGGTGGTGTGTGTAGCTCCGCTCTGTGTACGGGGAAGGCGGGCAGCTCTCATAGTTCTCCTCTGCAGACAAGTACTGGCTGCGTGGGGTTGGTGGCGGTGGCGTGGGCTCAGAATCGTAGTTGAGGTCGCTGGCATAGCCTTTGCCCCCCATGGTCATCACCCGACGGCTGGGTGCGTAGTCACTGTCACAAACGTCGGTGCTGCACGGGGTTGTGGGAGGTGCAAAATGGCGGTAGCTGTATGGCCTGTAACTGGGCAGAAAACATGAAGAGGCGTGTGAACATCAACACCTGAAGTCAATCGGAGGTCTTCTTGAGCCATGTGGCATTGTCATCTGTTGCCACCAAGGAAGGACATGTCCCAAAGGTGTTCTTTTCAAGAGGTAACTGGACTTTCTGGTTTTTCTTTGAGGGCATTTTGCTTCTCATCCAAGAAGCTTCTTCAGCTCTGACTGGATGGTGGGGAGTTGAAGAAGCTTCTTGGATGAGAAGTGGAACGTCTTCGAAGAAAAACCAGACAGTCCAGTTGCCTCTTGAAACAAAGCACCTTTGGGACAACCATGGCCTGGATGACTGAGAATCTCCATACATTCAAGGAGGATGTGATTTTTGGATTGACTTCCTCTCACAGAGTGGGTGGCTCTTAAATGAGATGGAAGGTCAACCTGGCTCCATGTGTGTCCTCCATCAAGCAGGCTTTCAAAAACATCCTATTTTCATGGTTAGAATAGAATAACAGAGTTGGAAGGGACCTTGGAGGTCTTCTAGTCCAACCGCCTGCTTACCCAGGAAACTCTACCCCACTTCAAATAGATGATTATCCAACATCTTTTTAAAAACTTCCAGTGTTGGAGCATTCACAACTTCTGGAGGCAAGCTGTTCCACTGATTAATTGTTCTAACTGTCAGGAAATTCCTCCTCAGTTCTAAGTTGCTTCTCTCCTTGATTAGTTTCCACCCATTGCTTCTTGTCCTGCCCCCAGGTGCCTTGGAGAATAGCTTGACTCCCTCTTCTTTGTGGCAGCCCCTGAGATATTGGAACACTGCTTTGATTGTTGAACCAGCAATCAAGACAGCAGAATTTCATGCCTTCAACAGAAAGCCTGGTCACTTGGGTCTTCTTTTGTCCAGATGCAACGCAAATCGCTGCCAGGAAATATCCTGAACCTATCAGGCAAGTAGTACAAAACTCAGAGTGGGGACATGGTCTTACCTGTATGACCTGTGCGTAGAAGGACTATTGGACGAGTAACCAAATTCCATTGTGTAGCGGGAGTCCTCTGTTGCTGGTGATGGAGGCGGGTTCAAAATCTTTAAAGGGAGAATAGAGGGAGTGTCAGCTTTAAGAGAAGCACCGTATTTGTTCCAAGGAAACGTTTTTCTCCATACCAGGAAGGCCACCCGTACTGAACACCAAACGGAAGTTTACTACACATATTACAGCGCTGCTTTTGTAGAGGTATTTTCTTTTCGTTTATTACATTTAAATCTAGATTTCTTTCCCCTTGCTGTAACTATAAGCTTTTCCCTTTTGGATTCTAACCATGTTCAGATTAATTTGTATGCTGTGTCCCTGTTACTTTCAGATGGAATTGGATCCTTTTAAGTGTGTGTCAGAGTGAGTAAGGAAGGACATAGGGAGAGAAGGAGAGCGGGAGGAAATAGTGAGGGAGAGAAAAAAGAAGGGAAGAAGGAAGGAAATAGGCTGGGAGGGAGGGAGGAAATAGGGTTGGGAAGAAGGGAGGAAAGAGGAAGAGAGGGAGGGGGGAGGAAATAGAGAGGGAGGGAGGAAAGTGAGATTAAAACACCAGTAGAATGTGTTTGTGAAAGAATATAAGTAACGAGATTATGCTGTTCATCATAAAATGCTGCCAAGAACGGGAAGTAAGATAGGGCAATATGGTTAATCCCAACTTTTCATGCAAATTTAAGCTTACATTTTCTCCCATGTTATTCATATGGTTCCATCAACTTTACTGAATTGCTTCAGTTTGTGTTGAGAATCAATCTTTCCGACTTAGATGCCAAAAAAAGGTCTCTTACTGGAGGGAAGTAGGTTCCTTTGATGCTGGAGGAGCTGCTGGAGGACGCCCCAGTGACGTGAGCTCGGTCATAAGGTGGGCCGCTGCTTCCTGCCATGATGCTAAGTGAACTGATCACAGATTTACCACGGGACATTCCTAAAGAAAACCCCAGGGAATACAGTTAAAGTCTTAGAAAAAAATATATTTATTTAAGCATCATACGCCCAACCTAATTTAAAAGGAGTCCTGTGTGCTTTATGATCACAATGACGCAGAGGCCATTCTGAAGATGGATTTTCCAGGACCAATGGAGGCATTCTGGGGAAGGAGAGAACTTGAGACCACAATAAAGGTGTCGCTGAAGAATCTGTTTGCCCTCCCCTCTAATTTTACACACTAAGGAAGAGATGCAATTGATGTGGCACTTTTGCCTTCCCAAATGCAAGTCACAAATCGGTAGCCTTTTTACAAGATTTCCAAGCCACGCTGGACTTTTTCTTAACTAGCAAAATGTTTGCTGGATTCCTCAATGCGACAAAGGTCATAAGTGTGAAAAATGGACATAAGCCACTTTTTTTCCCCAGTGCTATTGTTAACAACTGAAAGGTCATTAAATGAACTGTTGTAAATTGAGGACTACCTGTATAAATCTGACCTGGAAGAGATCCAGAAAGGGAGCTTGGGTGAGGCACATAACCCAGAGGCACAGAAGACGGTCCATGGACAACGTAGTCATTGGTCATTGTTTCTCCATCTCCTTTCATGCGTGGGCACAGCACTCTCTGACAAACAAAGTACATAGCACCAACGACAAACACCGTAAGGATCACACCGATGACGGAGCCGATTGTATTGGTGGCAGGTGGGGCTGGTTCTTCGGTTGTGTCTAGGAAGGAAGGAAAAAAATCACTTTAAAAAAGACGACAGCTCTGTAGAACTTCTCTGTTCCTTAATGTCTTATGTCTATGTACATTTACCCATTAGTATAGCTGTTTTACTATAATCCTTCTCATCTCAATGGTCCAAAGTCCTGTTGCTCAGTGGTCCAAAGTCCTCTTTTCTGATGAGAGCAACTTTTGCCAAAAGCACCAACAACTGGTTCAATGACCGTGTGATTACTGTGCTTGATTGGCCTCTCCATTCTTCCTCCATACTCTGGGTCCTTGGTTTCCAAATGAGATGCAAAAGTTGCTCTCATCAGAAAAGAGGACTTTGGACCACTGAGCAACAGGACTTTGGACCATTGTGCTTCATTAAGACCAGGGTCAACACAGATGTCTACCAGGAGATTTTGGAGCACTTCATGCTTCCTTTTACAGATGAGTTTTATGGGGATGCTGACTTCATTGTCCAGCTGCCCACACTGCCAAAAGCACCAAAACCTGGTTCAATGACCGTGGGATTACTGTGCTTGATTGGCCAGCAAACTCGCCTGACCTGAACCCCATAGAGAATCTATGGGGCATTGCCAAGAGAAAGATGAGAGACATGAGACCGAACAATGCAGAAGAGCTGAAGGCCGCTATTGAAGCATCCTGGCCTTCCATAACACCTCAGCAGTGCCACAGGCTGATAGCTTCCATGCCACGCCGCATTGAGGCAGTAATTGCTGCAAAAGGGGCCCAACCCAAGTACTGAGTACATATGCATGCTTATACTTTTCAGAGGTCCGATATTGTTCTATGTACGATCCTTGTTTTATTGATTGCATGTAATATTCTAATTATCTGAGATTGTGGATTTGGGGTTTTCATGAGCTGTACGCCATAATCATCACAATTATGACAAATCACGGCTTGAACTTTCTTGCTTTGCATGTAATGAGCCTTATCTCATATATTAGTTTCACCTTTTAAGTTGCATTACTGAAATAAATGAACTTTTGTATGATATTCTAATTTTTCAAGTTTCACCTGTAGGTATCATTGATATTATTGTTATTACTCTGTTGTTTTGTATGTACACTGAGACTTTATGCACCAGAGAAAAAATACAGTATAGTATAACACAGCATAGTATAGTATTAACATAGTATTAGTTTAGTATAGTTTTGTATTTGTATAGTATAATTACATTCTATTCTATTTCATTCTTTTCTATATTCTATTCCAGTGATGGCGAACCTTTTCGGCACTGCTGAAATGGTTGCGCAGAAATGTTGCACGCACATGCGCACTCTCATCAGGGCCATGCTCCGGGAAAACCAAACTTCTGGGTTCTAGTGCTCATGCGTGCCAGATGATCAGCTGGCCAGCATGCATACGGTTTTTGGCACTGCTGCACATGCGAAGGTCAGCTGACCGTCGGGCGCGTATGTGCGCTAGAATCCGGAAGACAAACAGGCAAGGCTGTGCGTGCCGGGTGATGTGGCTCCATGTGCCACTTTGGGCATGCGTGCCCATAGGTACACCATCACGGTTCTATTCTATTCTATATTCTATTCTATCCTAACCCTCTCCCTTATTCTATTTCTATACTCTACTCTACAGTTCTGTTCTATTCTAATCGTGGTGATGCAGTGATTAGAATGCAGTATTGCAGGCTAACTCAGTGGTCACTGCCAGGAGTTCGATCCTGACCAGCTCAAGATTGACTCAGCCCTCCATCCTTCCGAGGTGGGTAAAATGAAGACCCAGATTGTTGGGGGGCAACAGGCTGACTCTGTAAACCACTTAGAAAGGGCTGTAAAAACACTATGAAGTGGTATATAAGTCTAAGTGCTATTGCTACTGCCATCCTACCCCAATTCCTATTATTTCTAATTTCTATTCTAATGTGTTCTGATATCTGCCCAATCATATAAATGGAAAGAGGGACATGTCGTGAAATAACGGACCTATTTCACTATATGGATACTTGACGCAAAAACTGAATTTTAGTAAAGCTGAGTATCTTCACACATGAGCCGCTTTCCACATGATATACAAATTAAAGCAAAATTACCCAGATTCCACAAATCAAACTGAAGCACTTGGTGTGGTCATTCTCTATTGGTTATTTTTGGTTATTTTCTTGTAGGTGTGTCATTACCCAAATTAGGTAACATCAACAGTACAAATCAAACCGGACATAACCATGTTTAGTTGCACATAGCAGAAGGTGTCAGAACGTGAAGGGCTAAAGCATGCCATTCAGCAAAGCAAATTTTATTATGCACTTATTTTTGCATGCTGCTGAATAATTCTGACTCCCTGTAGCTTACAACAAAAGAAAAGACGATGAAGCAAAACAAAGAAGAAAAACCAGATGTGGGTATACTTACAGCAGCCCTGTTCGTCTGAATTGTCATTGCAATCGAGGCTGTGATCACATTTCTTGTTTTTCCCAATGCACTGACCACTCGCACACCGGAACTGGTCAGTTAAACAAAGCACTGGAGGGAGGAAAGCAAATCCATAATTAACGGATGAGAAATATATATTTAAAATTGCAAGTTAGATATTCAACATAAAGACATAAGACAAGTAATCGCATCAGTGAACATTTTAGACTGAACAAAAACTATCACGCCTTATCTTGCATCACCATTATTATTGTATACCTTATTTTAAATTTTGCAGCTTGCTGTTTAAGATAAAATTTTCCCAGGGAAGCGTACAATGAAAGGTACCCTTTCAAAGCCCTGATTTGGCGAAACTAAACATGTAAAATACATTAACAAGGGATTTCAAAGGAGTGGATGGCTTATTCGGGGTGAAAGTGGGCCTCAGAGTAACCTCTGCTGCTTAGGCTAATGCCAGCATTACAAACAATGCCACAATTGCATTGCCAAGGAACAACAACAAAAAAGGGAGTTGCTGGCCACAAATGCACAACAGCTCCCCTCAGTGGACAACACTGCCAACTACAACTAATCCTTGACTTGACAACCGTAACTGAACCCAGCAAATTACAGGTAGTCCTCAACTTAAAACAGTTCACATTCCAAGTTATAACAGCAATGAAAAAAAGTGACTTAGGAACACGTTTCACATTTATGACCGTCGCAGCATTCCTCACGGTCAACGTGATTTATATTTGGATGCTCGACAACCGATTCACATTTAGGATGGTGGCAGTGTCCCGGGGTCGTGCTGTCCCCTTTTGTGACCTTCTGACAAGCAGAGACAATGGGGGAAGCCAGATTCACTGTGTTATTCATTTAACACACTCGTGATCCACTTAACAATTGTGGCAAGAAAGGTTGTAAAATGGGGGCAAAACTGACTTAACGGCTGTCTTGCTTAGCCACTGGGAATTTTGGCCTCAACTGTGGCCGTAAGTCGAGGACTACCTGCAAGAATCCCTATTTTGCTCAGGGACGTGGAATACCTTCACATTTCTTTTCGTCGGAGTTATCCTGGCAATTTGGTTCTCCGTTGCACTGCAGGGCGGCATCGATGCACTGCCCGCTCTCACACTGGAACTGGGAATCGGAGCACAAGGGGCAGTTCTTCTCGTCACTGGCATCCTCGCACTCCGTGTACCCATCACAACGCCAAGCCACAGGGATGCAGTCAATCTCTCCCGTGTCACACGTGAACTGTTGTGGGGAGCAGGTTGGAGGCTCTGTTGGGGAAGAGAGATAAGGCCTCTATTTTCAGATGCAACACAAAGAATAAGTGAATAAGTAGCTGTCTGAATATACAGTAGCAAAATATCTCCGCACAAGTTGGAATTACCTATCTGGAAAATTGGGATTTGCTTGAAACATGCACTGATTGAAAACTCTCTGCCCCATGACCAATGACTCTGGGAACCATAGTTGTACATCAATGTATAGTAGTAATAGAGCTACTGAAGTGGTATGTAAGTCTAGAACTTAGATTTATATACTACTTCACAGTGATTTACAGTCCTCTCTAAGCAGTTGTTGTGACCGGCCAACAAAGCTGGAGGGCAGAGTCGGACAGTGATTTAGGAACACTTAGGACTTAGGTTGGAGAGGAACCTGGGCCAGTCCTGGACTCTGGGGAAGGCTCTGAGGAGGGGCTCTGTGTCGGAGGCAGAGAGGGGGCCAGGGCCGTATGCCAGTTATCAGCTGCCTTCAGAGTCAGACATCAGTGAGGCAGACGAACAGCTGGAGCCTGTTCCCAGTGTGCACATGTGTAGAGTTGCCAGATGAAGAGATCAGCTAAAGATACAGGGGTCGACTTGGGAGTAAGGCCACAGGTGGATGATGAATGGCTCCTCCCATAGGGAATAAAGGAGGAGCAAAAGTGGAGGGGTGTTTGCAGGAGACAATTAGTTCATTCCTGCATTCTTGCCAAGTATTGTGGCGTCTGAAAGATATCAGCCTGGCCACTCTCCAACCCTGATAAAGGTCGGTAATTGTGAACTATCTTGAAAGACTGTGGGAGAGAGAAAAGACTTTGCTGGAGAGGAATTCACTGTAAATAAAATAAAAGGGGGTTACTGGGACGAGGACTCGGCTTCGTGCTGCTGGGGAAGTCTAGGTCAGAACAGCAGTTGACAGTCAGCATATTGTCCTCTTTTTATCGACCTCAAAAGAATGGAAGGCTGAGTCAAAGTAATATGCTGACTCTGTAAACCGCTTAGAGGAGGCTCCAAGTCACTGTGAAGGGGTATATAAGTCGAAGTACTATTGCTATTAACACATGGCATTGTTACAGTAGCCAGGAAACCCCAATGCTGTTGCAGAGGAGTAGTTGGGCTTGGCAAGGGAACCAGTCCTCCTATAGGACACGCTTGCGCACTTCTCAAAGTGTGCCACAGGAAGGCGACACAAGCGGCTCTTCCTGCAGCATCACCCAAGGGTTCCAACCCTTCGCTGAGCTGCCTTGCAACTGGAAAGGTTAAGAGCCATCAGGAATTAGCCTGCCCGCACAGAGCACCAGCTGACCTCCCCACCGGAGTGGTACCTATCTATCCACTTGCACCGAAGACGTTTTCGAACTGTTAGGTGGACAGAAACTGAGGCGAGTGACAGGAGCTCATCCTGCCCATACAGTGCTTGGGCTCAAACCACCGGTGCTGAGCATCATTAAGCCATGGAGCCACTGCACCTCTTTCTACCTAAATCAAGACTTTAAAAAAAGTCTTACCTCCACAAGAAAGTTCATCTTCAAGCAGGACTAGATGCATGGGACAGGAGCAACGTGTAGTTCCATCACTTTTTATAATGCAGATGTGAGAACAGCCACCATTGTCTTGGGAACAGGGGTGCTTTCCTGAAAGACAAAGTGAATTCACAGATGGTATTTTATATCTCAAACACCTGTTTGCTTGGTTTTTTTTTTTAAATTATATACTATAGATTTCAGACTGCCTCCTAGGAAACCAAGAGTGGCTCAAAATCTCCACGAAGATCAGCTACCTCTCCCGTATCAATAATTCACATCAGTATCATCAGTAATTCTCTGGAAAAGTGCAAAATGGTTTAAGCAACAAGGACAAACGCCAGGGCAAAGTTTAGCACCAAAACGTCTTTTCAATGTCTCGGAATGTGAATGTGAAGCTATCTCTGCTTGATAACATTTCTGGGAAGGTTCTAAGGTCAACATAGTATCCTAACAGACCTAAGATGACCATATTGTTAAACTGACTGATGCATTTTCCTTCCAAAGAAAGTTAAAAACAAGAAAAAAAAATATAAACTGCAAATCTAAAATCCCTGAGGGAAAATAAGCTGCAAATCTAATGTTTTCCTCTGTGTGTGTGTGTGTGTGTGTGTGTGTGTGTGTGTGTGTGTGTGTCTTTCTAGCAATGCCTATCATTCTGACGCAGCCAAAAGCAGATGTTGCAAGGCTGATGCCAAAGTTTCATATAGGAAGAGACAAATCCTGCCACCAAGAAATATGGTTTTAGAACGTTAAAAATCATGATGGTATCAATTGAGTTTAAAATTACAATCTAAAAAAGCTGAAACCTGTGAAGTCTCTGTGCCAGGGGTGTCAAACCCATGGCATTACGTTGTCATCATGTGATGTATCGCGACTTTCCCCCTTCACTAAACTGGAGGTGGGTGGGCATAGTCAGCATGTGATGCCTCCGGCCTGCAAGCTGCACATTTGACACCCTTTGCTCCATGCTGTGAAAAAGCAGAAACGCTGTAGTCTCCTAGCCAGACCATGATGAGAATAGGAGTAAAGAAAGGTCTGCTTTCTCCAGGTATCTCACCTGCTAATCTGATGAAGATATTATTTTGCATGGGATCTACTGTAAATGGGTATCTTCTAACTCAATGTTTCTCAATCTTGGCGACTTTAAGTCCTGTGGACTTCAACTCCCAGAATTCCCAGGCCAGCTGATGATTCTGGGAGTTGAAGTCCACAGGACTTAAAGTTACCAAGGTTGAGAAACACTGTTCTAACTAAACATCTGGAGCTTTTAGACTAGTATTTCTCAAACTTGGCAAATACGAGGTGTGTAAACTTCAACTCTCAGAATTCTCCAGTTAATGAATCATAGGAAATCTGTTTTGAGAGAAGTAACACATAAGTTCTTCTTTCGATGTGGCGAAACACTTACGGTATTCCTGCATGTTGAGTTCTTTAACAGCATGGATGTCGCTCAGCTGAGCAATTCGAGCCTGAACCTTTGTTCGTCCCTCCTGGCGAGTCATGTCAATTTTCTCAATCATCTGTTGATGACGATCAATCCAGTAAAGCCATTTTTCAAATACGGTCAGGCCTATAGGCTGCAGTATGTTGGAATCTTCTAGGACTATCCGATTTGCACCTTTGAAATGGGGGAGAAAAAAGGGAAAACTGAACTACAACAAAATGTTTGTAACTTCACATATGCTGTGACTGTGTCTTAACGTGAGATGCCTAAGCCACAATGCTGAATGAGCTCAATAAAATGCACAACAGCTGTAAACAGATTTCAAACGCTCCAAGTTTATGTTTGGAAACAAAAGGTTACAAAAGAATTGCCTCCTCCTCTAACAACGCAACGCCTCTGGAGCTGATTGCCAGAAGTTTCAACATAAAGACAATATAATTTGCATAAGAGATATTAAATTGATGGGACATCCAGTCACAAGATGCAATGCATACCTTCCATCACTTTAACAGTGGATCACCCAGATCCAGTCCAACCACAATATCAATATCAGCAACCAATAAAAGTTCCTGATTTAAGTTGATTAGTATGCATTTGAAGGGAAAGTGAAAGATAAGTATATTTAACATGTATCTAAAATTGATCTGAATGGAACCACACCTGTTTTGAAATATGATAACATCCCACGTGCATGTTTGTGTGTGTGTAATCTTTCTAGCAATGCCTATCAGTCTGATGGAGAAAAAAGTGGATGTTGCAAGGCTGAGCCCAAATTTCATATGGGAAGAGACAAACCCGACTTCCAGGAAATACGGTTTCAGAACATTACAAATCACAATGTTATCAACGGAGCTTAACATTACGATCTAAAAAAACTGAAACAGGTAAAGGCTGCATGCTGCAGAAAAGCAGAAATGCTGCAGTGTCCTAGCCAGGCCATTACGAGAATACGTAGGAAGAAAGGCCTGCTTTCTCCAGGTATCTCACCTGCTAATCCGAGGAAGGCATTCTTGCTCCTATCAACACCTGTTCTTCCACAGAGTGAGTCCAAAAGACCCTCCTCCAAATTCCAGGGATTATTTTATTCTATAGCAGGGGTGTCAAACTGGATTACTTTGAGGGCTGGATCAGCATCCTTCACAGGCTGGCCGGGGAGGGGTTTGGGGAGCACACACGGGACAGACGCGTCCTGCAGCACCTGGCCAGCCAAAAATGAGGCACGTGGAGGGGGGCCTGTGAGGCCCCCTACACCCCATTTTTTGTCCTGGGCAGCCTCCTACAGCACCCTACCACCCAAAATGGGGGAGGAAGGGGCTGTTTGTGGCCCCCCACACCCCATTTTCAGCCTGGACAGCTTCTGCAACACCCTGCCAGTCAAAACGAGGCACAGAGGGACTGTGTGAGGCCCCCAACACCCTGTTTTTGGCCTTGATGGCTTCCTGCAGCACCCTGTCGGCCAAACGGGGCATGGAGGGGGCGTGTGAGGCCTCCTGCACCCCGTTTTCAGCCTGGACAGTCTCCTGCAGCACGCTGCCGGCCAAAACAGGGCACGGGAGAGCCTCATGCAAGGCCTCCGTGCCCCATTTTGGCTGCGAGAGGCACCGCGGGCCAGTCCTTTGCTATTTCCAGGCCAGCCCCATGGGCCAGATTAAAGCACTCTGCAGGCCGGATCCAGCCCTTAGGCCTGGAGCTTTACATCCCTGTTCTATAGTATCTTCTATTCTGTGTAGAATTGGGGGCCTTTGAAGAATCACTGGGGTCACACCTAACTAAGAGGTTTGTGTTGGTTTGTAATTCTGACTCATCCCATTGAAAAGGAGATCCCAACTTCCTTGACAGGGATTGGTGAAAGTGGGAGGAGGGTTTTATTTTTTAACAGAAAACCAATGGTTCCAGGTTTCCCACCAATAGAGCTATAACGTTCTCTAAATCTCATCCAACCAAACCGCAAGAAGTAATTTTCTAACCACAGAATAAGTCTTCCAGAAACCCCAATTACGACTCACAAATGTGGTCTATCGTACAGGAAAAAAGAGGCTTAGTAAAAATGCTCTTGAGGTTTAACGTACAGTAAATCGCTATCTGTAAGGAAAGTAGAGGTGGGAATAAGGTAGTCCCTGACTTACAACAGTTCAGTTAGTGGCCATTCAAAGTTACAACGGCACTGAAAAAAGTGACATGACCATTTTTCACACTTACAACCTTTGTAGCAGTGGTGGGTTACGACCGGTACGCCCCCGGTATGGGCGTACCAGTGCCTGCCGGGAGCGCCGGGTACTGTTCTGGTACGGTGCTCCGGAGGGCCCACCCGCTTGCCCGCATTCCTTACTGGTATTTGAGCTCTTCGGGGCTAACATGCACGGAGCATACAGTACCTGCGCGATACTCCGCCAAGCAGCTGGAGTGTTGCGGAGGCGTCGCAGGAGGTAAGGATGCATGCACGCACTGTGTGCATGCACTGCACGCATTCATGTGGAGGACGCTGGGCCCCATTGCATTGTACCAGTTGCAACGGGATCCGGAACCCACCACTGCTTTGTAGAATCCCTGTGATTCTGTGAACAAAATTCATATGCTTGGCAAATGATCCATACTTATGACTGTTGCTGTTTCCCAAGGTCATGCAACCTTTTGACAACCAAAATCCACGGGGAAGCCAGATCCACTTAACAACCATGTTGCCACCTTATCAATTGTAGTGACTCACTTAACCACTGTGGCAAGAAAGGTTGTAAGGTGAGGCAAAATTCACTTAACAAATATCTTATTTAACAACATAAATTTGGGGCTGAATTGTGGTCCAAAGTTGAAAACTATCTGTATAGGAAAATCAAAACCTGAAATAATTAATAATGAAAAGAAGGTAGAAAAGGACTTTTGTAAGCCATAGTTTTTTTTTTTAAATTATTGCTTGCCCAAGTTGCAAAAGGAAGGCTGTAACCTCTTGATCAGAAAGCCCAATTAACTATTCTGGTCAGTTTGACCACACATGGGTTACTGTTTTAACGTCAGTATGAGAATACATAAACACACGTGGTTATTGTATAGGAGTCCGGCGAATTTCCCTACTTTCTCTGTAATAGGCAGTGCACCAACTTGAGCCAAGGCAATACAAGAGGAATACACAACTTGTTACAAAGATACAAAGGGACGCAGTGGCTTAGACGCTGCGCTTGTCGATCAGCAGGTCGACAGTTCGAATCCCTAGTGCTGTGTAATGGAGTGAGCTCCCATTACTTGTTCCAGCTTCTGCCAACCTAGCAGTTCAAAAGCACGGAAAAAATGCAAGTAGAAAAATAGGGACCACCTATGGGAAGGTAACAGCGTTCCGTGCGCCTTTGGCATTTAGTCATGCCGGCCACATGACCACGGAGACTTCTTTGGAAAGCGCCGACTCTTCGGCTTTGAAACGGAGATGAGCACCTGGAGGCAGAAACGACTAGCATGCATGTACGGGGGAACCTCTCCCTTTATCTTTTTACAAAGATAACTAGATATCATCCATGAAAAGCTGAAATTACACCATAATAGAGGCGAGAACAATGCTGGACTGTATGTATGATTAGATCTAGTGCTGTGTATTTGGGTTCTTAGATTAGGATAGTAAAACCGTGGCTCAATCTGGAAAGCGTTGCATTGCAGACCTAAGTATCAAAGGAATGTTGGTTAGAACACAACTTTTGTAACAAGCAGTTTGCAACACAGTTTGATTTTCAAAAGGGAGGTATGAAGAAGGGTATTAATTAGGAATTAACTGAAAGAAGAAAAAGAAACTTTTATCCTACCAGACAGATCGCTGCTCTCGATTCTCCGCAGGTCAGAGTCCGCCCAGAATAACTTCCCCAAATGGCTATCAACGGCCAAGGCGACAGGTTTACTTAGCCCGCTGGAAAAGAGGACCTCCCGTTCAGTTCCGTCTAATGCTGCCCTTTCAATCTTAGGGGAAGATCTTTCTTGGAGATTGGTGAAATACATGTACCTGCAAAATGAAGGACAATCAAGTTATTTCACGCGTGGCCTTTCCACAGTGGCGCAGTGCTTAGAGTGCAGTACTGCAGGCTACTTCTGCTAACTGCCGGCTGCCTGCAATTTGGCAGTTCGAATCTCACCAGGCTCAAGGTTGACTCAGCCTTCCACCCTTCCGAGGTCGGTAAAATGAGGACCTGGATTGTTGGGGGCCATAGGCTGACTCTGCAAACCGCTTGGAGAGAACTGTAAAGCACTGTAAAGCGGTATATAAGTCTAAGTGCTATTGCTATTCTATTCCCCCACTAAATCAGCAGATTGGATATCGCTGAACTGCTTGTGGATGCAGGGAAGAGAACACTAACTAAAAACACACATAAGAGATTATGGCAAACAGCTGGTTTTGAAATAATTAAATGTGGTGCACATTGGGTGGGAGGCTATAAGAAAATCTGAAGCTCAAGGTTGAATGAAGGTTCTGGAAAAAGACAATTGCATATGATTGCCAAAGGAGCTACTTGGAGTTACATGGAATTCAATGTTTTATTTAATTTAAACCTAATTTAAAAAAAAAACTCAAGAAAGTTTCCTTCCTATTTTCCAAAACTACGTTTTTTTGATAGTATCAGTGACTTAGGGTTCAAAGTTTGAAATGCAGATAATCTTTGATGTCAATTTTTTTTAAAAAAATAATTGTATTGTGTTTGAAAAAATAAACAGAGCAGCTGCATGTTAAAAAGCAGTTAATATCTTAATCTGTTAATTATGACTGCATACATAATTTTAAGCTCTCATTAATGAAGTACAGTTCATTAACTAGAGCTTAAAACTCCACCAACTGTTCTGGATTTTCTTCCTCTTCCCTTTCTAGCAAGAAGAATATTTTAATTTCTAAAATATTCCGTGGTTTGCAGAAACGGGAGACTAAATAGTTCCTCAATGTTTTATTTCATCCTTCTGCTTTTATAAAGATTAGGAAGCTGCTTAATTTATAGAGGCTTCTCCTACTCATTTATTTTATCTGTATTACACACACTATTTACAAAATTGTGCTACATAATCCTTAATCCATAATTATAAATGAAGACATCTTTAAAATTCTTAGATGTTATAAAAACAATTTCACATTTCTGTACTGATTTATTATTACTATTTATATGCACTCTTTATTACAAATACTGCACCACTGATTTTAACTTGTTTATTCCATGTTTCCTTGGACTTTTTATTTTGTGCAATATAGTTTAAATCAAGTATTTTTCGACACTTAGCAACTTTAAGATGGGTGGAAGTCAACTCCCAAAATTCCTCAGCCAGCATATTGAAAGAATGGAACCGTTAAGCAACTTAGAAAAGTAATAAAAAATAACTCGCACTATTTTAAGTTTGACAAATTTGAAAAGGGATATAAAAAATGTTATTTTGTTCATCATTTTCCCTTCTTTCTCTCATGGCTTCCTAAACGCTGGTGCTATTTGAAGTTTCTAGAAATCAAAAGCGGAAGTAACAAAAAAAATAGTATCAATTCCTTGAGTTGTTCCTTGTTTTTCCTCATGTTTTACACATCCAAACTAAAATGTGCATAACCATGAAAGGCATACAGCAATATTTCATTTGTTTAGATCAGGCTGGCTGGGGAATTCTGGGAGTTGAAGTCCACAAGTCTTAAAGTTCCCAAGTTTGGACACCCCTGGTTTAGATAATGCACATTTTAGAATGTGAGTTTTAGCGCCTCAGGATTTATATCATGATATTGATTTTCTTTACAGCATTTGAACATAAAATGATTGGCGTGGCACAACAGAAGTCAAGAGGTAAAACGGATCTGGAGCTGGAATGCCTAGACATTTCCCAACCTGCAACCCACTTACCCCTTTTCTGGATTCACAACAATTGCTCTAGGCCGATCCTGATCGTTTTTCAACACCACGCCCATCAACCGTCCATCCAGGCGTGTGACATTGATGACGTTCGTGGCTTCACAAGTCCAGTAAATGTAACGGCTGTAAATATCGATACTCAGATCATACGGCTGGATATCTAGATTCTGGTTGGGGACGGGACTCGTCACAATGGTAGAACTCTGGAATGAAGGTGAAAGATACAGGGTGCTTCAAGGACTCCATCAGAAACAAACTGGAACTTGGCACTGAGCTAACTTTAGTGTGGGACAAACTATATAACTCTGCTATTCTCTCAACCTGGTACCAGCCAAAATATTTTAGACAGTCCGACCAGCTAGCCTAAACAATGATCAGTGGTGGTGAAGGACAATAAAGTTTGTTACTATTCGTTCTTCTTCATTGGAAAAGAAATAATAAGGGTGATAGCAGAATAAATGGTGAAAAAGGAATCCAACTTTCCCTGTTAAGCAAATATTGATAAACTCTAAAATTGACAGTATAAAAATACTGTATGAGATACATACTTTTTATATTAAAAAAGAAAAAAAATATTGCTAGAAATGCGAACACTACACTAGACTGCTTTGATGTTTTTAATCACTGTTTTATAACCCACCTAAGGCTATGGAACGTACGATTGATGGCCATATGTATAAATCTTTTAAATGATACGTAAATAAATCTCAAGAAAAGTTGAGCAATTTCTTAGAAATTCTTTTGGCTGCAAAAGAATAAAAACACCAATTCAAGTGTTGAGAAACAGTAGATGTGTTAATCCCACCTATAGATTTTCTTTTAGGTTTGTGTCATATATTTTTTTTGACTACCCTTCACAAGTGGAGGATTTGTAAATCTTGATCACCTTGATAAAACACCAAATACTCTAAAGATGGACACACTCAAAAGAACATACGTTTTAAAAGTCATGTTTAAATTTCAGGCCAAAATATGAGACAATACTGATATCAAAACTAAGCTATGTGGGTTAATTTTTCAGCTCCCAATATGTATTTCCTAAACCAAGAGGAGATTTTTAAATCCCCTTTAGACAGTTACTAGGACAATACAGATATTCCTATGGTAGGCTTATGATCATGGCTGATCCCAAAATTTCTGCTGCTAAGCAGGACAATTGTAAAGTGAGTTTTGCCACATTTTATAACCTTTTTCTTGCCACACTGCAGTTGTTAAGTTAGTAACAAGGCAGTTAAGTGAATCTGGCTTCCCCATTGACTTTGCTTGTCAGAAAGTCACAACAGGTGATCATGTGACCCAGGGACATTGCAAGCATCACAAATCCATACCAGTTGCCAATTGTCCAGGTTTTGATCATGTGACCATGGGGATGCTGCTATGGTTTTAAGTGTGAAAAATGGTAGCTTTTTTCAGTGCTGTTGTAGTTTCAAATGGTCACTAAATCAATTATTGTCAAGGACTACCTCTAACACTGTAGGCGCACTAATATATGCCTAATCACCTACCAAGACAATTTACCCAAAAGTCAATTTGTACCATTTATAAGATCCAAGCTTCCTTCAGTGCCAAAAGGGATATTAAAGGGTTGCACTCATTTTATGTTTCTACCATAACATCAAAAACTTGGGCTTGTTTTTTTCCACGACTACAACATAAGGAGATGTATGGATAAAGGTTTTGAACTTAAAAGAAGTCAGTGTTGTTTTGAATTATATTCCAAAATCATTCAATTTGACGGTTTTGGGGAAATTTTGATTATATCGGGCACAGGAATAATCAATATTCAGTACTAATTAACATTCAATACTATTTTACACTGGAGAGCAAAGGCTAGATTTTAAAAATGTACAGCTTGTCTGTTTTGGAAAATACTTTTTCTACTAATACAAAAAATGGAAATATGAATAGTTTATTCCTGGTAAATATTGTGAAATTTTGATATAGATTTCTTAATATTTAACAGAAATAAATTATTATTATATGTGATTATGTGTGATTTGATGCAGTTATTAAATGAATAAGGGATATAGTTTGGTGATATATCAATGTACTACTTTTTCAAAGTTTTTTTCTCCTGATTTTGAGGGGGGGGGTTAATTTTCATTTTGTTTGTTTTAGTGTTATAACTTAACAATTGGTTGGATGTATCTATAAACATATCTATATTATTTCTTTTGTTTTGTGCATGCACTTTCCTTTGTATTTCATTTTAAACATAGCAATAAATTAATTTTAAAAAATGTTCAATGCTGTTCCCAAAACAGAGTTTGTAAATTAACTTCAAAAGATATTTCCAGCCATGATCAGTATTTCTGCCTACTGTTGTAATTTGTGAAAAATGGTCTGAAATCCCCTACATTTATGACAGGTGCAAACCTAGTAGAATAATTGTGGGAATTGGTTATGGCTAGTCTGGTGAAAAGAAGGACTAGGAGTCAGTAATGGCTTCCTCTTATCTTCCCTACTGGTTCGGAACAGGCAGTCTGCGCATGCATACACTCGCTTCACTCGAATGCGGCGCTTCTGCTCATGTGCAGAGCGTCCGTGATAACATCTGGGTGGGTGGACAGAGCCTCCCACTGCTGCCGCTACCGGTTCACCCGAATTGGGGCGAATCGGCAGAATACCACCTCTGCTAGGAGTGACATGATAGCAGTGTTCCAATATTTGAGGAGCTGCCGCAAAGAGGGAGTCAACCTACTCTCCAAAGCACCAGAAGGCAAGGCAAGAAACAATGGATGGAAACTAATGATGGACAGAACCAACCTAGAACTATGGAAAAATTTCCCGATAGTTAGAACAATCAACCAGTGGAATGGCTTGCCTATAGAACTTCTGAGTGCTCCAACATTGGAGGCTTTTAAAGAAGAGACTGGTCAGTCATTTGTCTGAAATGGTATAAAGTCTCCTGCTTGAACAGGGAGTTGGACTAGAAGACCCCCAGGGACTAGGAAGGGACTAGAAGCTCCCTTCCAACTCTGTTATTCTGTTAATTGTCTGGAAAAAGCATGTCTTATTCTTAACTCAGTTTATCTCTGGCCCTTGGAGTATCAAAAAAAAATTGAATGTGTCCATTCAGAGCTCATGGCTTAAAAATTCAGAAACTGGTCTGATCCTGTGTCTACTTTTCAAGAAGCTAAAGAACTATAAACATGTTGGACACATTTAAAACACATTTTGAACCTGTATTTGGTGAGGTACGATTGGCTTTATTCATATATCTTTAAAACATTCATGCTGTAAAATTAAGCTCTATCTAAACTCAATACTGAATTTGCCTCCTCTATCCAAAATTAAGATGTTCCTATTTTCAGCTGATTTCCATCTATTGGTTTAATAACCAGCAAATTCTACTGCACAAGCAACAGCATTTATAAAGAATTTCAAACATTAAATCCGGTAAGAAAAGAATTGTTTTGCCCCTTGTCTCTCTTCGAAAACTGAACAGCCCTCGTTTAGATACCTGACTGCCATCCTCTTGGGACCTTCTGATAATGTTTTGGCGAGAATCGATCCAGTAAAGCTGTTTCTCCAAGGGATCATAGTCGATTGCCCGAACATTTCTGAGGCTGTGTATCGGAAGGATGATCTCTGGACTCTTCAACCCATCGATCACCATACGATTGATTGCATTCTTCTGACTGAAGAGCAAGAAACTTGTAGGGGCTTAGGGAGAAATGCAGAAGGGAAAGTGTGAGTTAGGCTAATGATGTTAAGATCACAACTCCAAAAATATCCCCAAGTGCTCCACAGAATAAAGAGAGCAGCAATTAAAAGAGAGTCCTTCCTTTGTGGAAAAAAATTGAGCCTAAAGAGAGAGATTGGAGAAAGGAAGGTGCTATTCAAAGGGAAATTATTTAGGGGGTGGGTAGAGAAAATGTAACTCCATCTTTAAAAATAGACAATACCTTTTAGACACATGGATTAAAATGTCCAAATCTGGTTTGCAAATCTAGTTAATAATTGTTCCCAGGCAATATTGTTAAAAATTCTCTGGAAACAAATACTACGGGGGGTAAGACACCCCTAGGGTGTGTGTTCTGTTAAGATACAGCCTGTTGTGCCTTAAAATGGCTTCTATTGTTCAGCCCAGGGGAGTTGCCATGGTAGCGGCTTCACAGTACTCCACAAGAGGGCTCCCTCTGGTAAGGGGGGAAATCCAATACGTTTGGTCCGGACATTTTCCCTCTATGAATAAACACCCGGGCAACGTCGGGTTATCAGCTAGTTAGGAATAAAAAATAGCCTTGGTTCAATTCAACAATCTTCTCCGAGTACAAGCATAAGAAACACTGGCCCTAGTTTATGGCAAGTGTACTTTTAGGAATGCAAGTTAACACCACTGTCCGTGTTTCCGGCTTACCACTACATGTTCTGTTGTCAGGGTTCAAGGAATAATGAGCAGGACATCCACAGACAAAGCCACCCACGGGCACTGCCAGGCAGAGGTGGGAGCAGTGCCCATTGCTGGAAGCGCACTCATTCCAGCCAGCTTGCCGGGATGAATGGAAGACTAGGATGTCCATCACGTAATCCAGGTGGTTTTGAATGATGGTGCGATTCTGTCCGCTGGTCTTGTTGGCACGTTCGATGCTACGCCGGCTCCAGTCTGTCCAGTAGATGTAATCCTGGTACTGAGTCAGGCCAAAGGGATGCGGTAAATCATCGGCTATAACATCACGGTCAAGGCCTGGATTTGGGGAAGGGAATGAAATGAATGAAAGAAAGGTGGAAGGTCACTAGATGTTTCTATCACCTCTGCAGGCCACCACTACCACTCTAAGAAATGATCTACAGGTACTCCTTGATTTACAGCAGTTCATTTAGTGATCATTCAAAGCAGTGGTGGGTTTTAAATTTTTTTAGAACCTCTTCTGTAGATGTGGCCTGCTTTGTGGGACTGGCTTGCAGGCCATGTGACCGGGTGGGAGTGGCTTGCCAGCCATGTGATTGGGTGGGAATGGCTTGCCAGCCATGTGACTGGGTGGGTGTGGCCAACTTGTAAAATGTGGTGAAACTCACTTAACAACGCTCTTGCTTAGCAACCAAAATGTTGTCTCAGAAATTCTGGCATTGAAATGTGCAAGTCTTAAAGCTGTCAAGTTACAAGACCCTTGCACCCCTAACCCTTTAGAAAAAAAAACCCCAGGGGTGTTCAAACTTGATGGCTTTAAGACTTGTGGACTTCAACTCCCAGAATTCCTCCTCTCGTTCTTCATCTTGAAGAGATTCGGACCTCACCACCCTTCAGGCTTTCCGCAAAGCTATCAAGACCTGGCTGTTCCGGCAGGCCTGGGGCTGATGAGTTCCCAGCCCCACTTGAATTGTTGCGACTGTTGCATTGTTTTAATCTGTTTTTTGGACTTGTTTTTTGTCTTTGTTTGTTGTTGTATTCCCCCCCTCCCACCTTGTTTGTTAGCTGCCCTGAGTCTCTCGGGAATAGGGCGGCATACAAGTGTAATAAACATACAAACATATATACATCTTGATGATTGGGGAAGGGGGGAGCTGGAACAGGTTCTAAATGGCACTGTAGATTTGTGGATCCTCTTCTATAGAAGAGGTTAGAACTGGCAGGAACCCACCCCTGGTTCAAAGTTACCACAGCAATGAAAAAAGTGGCCTATGACCATTTTTCAGAGTTATGGCCTTTGTAGTATTCCCCATGATCATGTGGTCAAAATCCAAAGGCTTGGCAACTGGTTCACACTTATGACCATTGCTGTGTCCCAAGATCATGTGATGATCCCCTTTTGTGACCGTCTGATAAGCAAAGTCAATGGGGAGTCCAGATTCACTTAACAACTGGGTTACTAACTTATCAACTGCAGTGATTCACTTAACAATGGTGGCAAACATGTTTGTAAAACGGGGCAAAACTCACAACAAATGTCTCACAACAGAAATCTGGGGCTCAATTGTGATCATAAGTTGAGGACTACCTGCCCTTGACTTACAACTGGTTGTTCAGCAACTGTTTGAAGTTACAATAAACCCCCTCCCCGGATTATTATTTACGACCTGGTTCTGAAATTCCAATGGTTGTCCCGTTTCCGCTGGGGTCACGTGATCAAACGTTGGGGACTTGCAATTGGCCCCAATTTATGAGTTTGCAGGGTTCCATGATCACATGACTCAACTTGCTGAAAACGCCTCATAATTAACAATAGGTTTGCTGGACTGATGCAATTTTAAAATTGGGTTAGTCATGTGGGGTGACCTCCTTTATGAGCATCACGATTTACAACTGAAGTGGGCAGGCTCTATTACATTCATACTGTATATACTCGAGTATAAGCCTAGTTTTTCAGCCCACTTTTTGGGCTGAAAAAAGCCGCCTCGGCTTATACTCGAGTCAGTGAAAAATTTGCCCGAAATGGAGGAGAAAAAGGGGCGGGGCCATGCCGCTGGGTGACACTCGTGAATGGCCCAGTGCCCCTGTGAGTTTCCCCTCCCTCTGTGTCAGTTTGCCGCGCAGCGCGCACCGCACCATCCCCCCTCCTCACATTCTAATGTAATGCAGGGCTGTCTTACGATTCCCCTTCCTCCCCCTCCTGCCGCTCTGCAACGATGTCCCACCTCCTCCTTGTTATGGCAAGCAGCCACATAGCGATGTCCCACCTCCTCTGGTACAGTGATCCAATGATAGGAATCACTGTGCCGTGTGTCATAGGAGGCGGGACATCGCTCCCGCGGCTGCACGGGACATCATCATCACAGCGGGACATCAGCATCATGAGGTGAGTGAAGTATTTCATTGAATACACCGCTAGTTTACTGTTTTTCTTTGAAATAAATATTCAAAAACATTATTGGTATCTATTTTTATTTTTGAAATTTACCGGTAGCTGCTGCATTTCCCACCCTAGGCTTATACTCGAGTCAATAACTTTTCCAGTTTTTTGTGGTAAAATTAGGTGCCTCGGCTTATATTCGGGTCGGCCTATACTCGAGTATATACGGTAAGTCAAGGACTAATGGTGCATTGCCATGAATGCTCTGCCTCACACACATTGCTTATCCCCCATGTACAAAGCAGTATCTGTATTACTTGGAATATTATGCAACTTGCCAATAAAATACAAAATGGCCAAACTATTGTACTTATCAAAGGCAACAAACAATGTGTATAATATTAAGAACCATGGTGGCACAGTGGTTAGAATGTAGTACTGCAGGCTAAATCACTGATCACTTCAAAAGTTCGATCCTGACCGGCTCAATAGCAATAGCATTTAAGACTTATATACTGCTTCACAGTGCTTTTCTGCTCCCTCTCCGTGGTTTAGAGTCAGCATATTTCCCCCAACAATTTGGGTCTTCATTTTACCCACCTCGGAGGGATGGAAGGCTGATTAAACCTTGAGCCTGGTGGGATTTGATCTGCCAAATTGCAGTCAGCCGGCAGTCAGCAGAAGTAGCCGGCAGTACTGCACTCACTGTTAGAGAGGACTGTAAAGCACTGTGAAGCGGTATGTAAATCTAAGTGCTACTGCTATGTGTATAATATTCAGTTGCTGGAATATAGCTATAGGAAAAATGTTATTTTTTGAATCATAAATATAAAGGCCTGCTTCTCTTCTTCGTAAAAGAAGTCTAAATTTTAGGCTGTCTGGCTCAGGTAAGCGGCATCTTGTCAGTCTTGGTGGTGTCTAAAAAACACTGCTTCCCTTTCATCAGGAGGTAATTAGGAACTCATTCAAGGATGAAGGACACGTCTTGGCAATAGTACTGAAATGGTTTGGCATTGCCTTCCTCTGAGATACTTTTCTAACTTCCAAGCCCTAAAGAGTTCCTCAAGGGCTCCCATCCAAGTGCTACCCAGGCCTAATCTTGCTTATCTTTTGGCCATCATCTGTAAAATGTCTTATTTAGCTAGTGCCAAAAAGAGAGTAAGCTGACAACCTTTGTACCTTCAGGGGGAAGGAATTCCTTAAATGGGGGCCCTTTAAGGCCTTGCTCATTCTGAAGAATTCCGACATTGGAGTCTGGAGAGTGTCTTCTTAGGAATATTGTGGCCCCAAACTGTTTTTAAATCTAATTTAACATAATTTTTGTCCTGTCTCTGTCACAGTTCAGTGTCTGAAAAAGATTAATTTACGCTACATTTCCATTATCTTTCAGGAATTGTAATTGAAAAATGTGACATTTTTTCTGATGATATAGTCCCATTTCCCATTTCTAGAAGACAGTTTGCAAGGATTCCATTTGAATCTGTTTTTGGTACATAGATGACTTACTCTCTGGAAACAAATACTGTGGGGGGTAAGATATCCCTAACACCCCTCAGGGTGTGCCTTCTGTTAAGATACAGCCTGTTGTGCCTTCAAATGGCTTCCACTGTACTGCCTTCAAATAGCTTCTACTGTACAGCGCAGTGGAATGGCTTGGTAACGGCTTCACAGTACTCCCCAAGGGGGCTTCCTCTGGTAAGGGGGAAACATCCAACATTAGAAATTACGTTTGGTCTGGACATTTCCCCCCTATGAATAAATACCTGGGCAATGCTGGGTAATCGGCTAGTATTAAATAAAATGTGAACTACAAGAAGTCATTAAATTGTATGAAGAACAATGGAAGGCTCTGAGAGGGAGATACAGAAGGCAGCTCCTTCCCAAGTGTTGGATAGCATTTGACTTTGTAGAGTGGGAAAGCCCACTCCAAAAAACCCTGTCCTGCATCTTAATTGCAACAGGAAAAATAGCCTCCCAGAATTCCTTGTGCCCCACGCCTCACACAACTGGCAACCAAACAGAATTTTCAATACAGGGACTATCCTCCTGGCAATAGAGGCACCTGAAGGAGAAAATTCCCCATCATTCAACTGACTTAGGGAGATGACATTTTCTACCTGAGCCACATTTGTTAAACAGCACACCTACAAACTTACATCATTGTCTTTTAATGACCCCATAATCCCTTGCGGGGTGGAGTCTTGGCAACTGAATGGAACTGAGTGTTTACTGGCCAGATGCCCTTCCTGTCACCAATGCGGAATTATATTCAGCAGATATAATCTCAAAGTCCCCAGAGAGAGAACATCTGTCTCTACCTAGGATCGAACTCACAGCCTCCTGATTGTGAGGCGAGAGCTCCACCTCTAGGCCACTGCACCACTCACCCTCAAACCTACATGATCCTGGCCTAATAGACTGTTAGTTGCTATCTACAGCCAAGCAAAACGTACCCAGCATATTTGAAGATTCGATCAAATTGGTATCCAAGTCAGTCCAATACAGTCTTCTTTTGACATAATCAATCGTTAGGCCATTTGCTCGCCCCACGTTTGGCACTAAAGTGCTGCGTTCACTACCATCCATGGCTGCTCGGTCAATCTTGGGTTTCCCACCCCATTCAGTCCAGTACATGAACCTGAAGACACATCAAATATTCCATGTTTACATCATTAAGATACATAAGCAAATTAGGAACAGAAAAGAAATCCAAATGATAAAATTTAAACTTATCATTCTGAGTAAGATTTCTAAACAGGTTTTAAAGTTTTTTTTTAAAATAATAATAATAAAATTTCATAAAAATAAAGGTCTCTTTTACTTCTTTTGAAGATAAAAATATCTTAAAATATATTTATTTAGAAAATAACATTGTGATGCTATGATGATAACATGGCAGGTGTCAACGATGTCCACAGATATGACATGAAGAACTCCGCTGTTGCATCTTTTTACTATGGGAGGGACTTAATTTTTGTTTACAGAATGGAACTTTTGTACAAGATTATCACTGTTATCTGCTCATTTGTGTAAAACTTTGAATTTTAAACTAATTTGGCACAATTGCACTGGCTGGCCAATTCAGGGGAGCTTTATACAAAAGTAAATAATAAAATAGCTAAGAAAAATAGCAGACGTAAATGGAATTACCCAATTATAAAATCCAGTGCATTATTGTATCCACAGTATTTTATCCTTATTGTGATTTATAGATGTATTTCTGCCCAATTTCATAAACCATCTTAAACTGCTGGGTATCTTACAATACCTATGGAATTTTTAGGGCTGATTTCTCAGACTTCACGAAATAGATTAAAAATTCAATTTAATTGCTTAATATCAAGAATTAAACAAGCGACTCACCCTTCGGCGGGATCGAGGGCCAGCGCCCGAGGGCTGTCAAGATCCTTCCAGACTAGAACTTGGCGATGTTGTCCATCCAATTTTGACACTTCAATACGATTTGTTCCCGTATCTGCCCAGTAGAGATTCTTCCCTAACCAATCCACAGCCATGCCTTCTGGGTAATCCAATCCAAACTCAACCACGTGTTCCAAAGCACTTCCATTCATGAATGCTCTACTAATGGTCTGCAAGAAAGAGAAAGGGCAAGGCGTGAAAACTGAGGTGCCTGTGCTACCTATCAGTATATTTGAGAAGGGATCCAAACAGACAAAGCTCCTTGTCAAATAGAGCTTGATCTCTAATATGATAACTCAGATTTGGGATCCCCCTTTCCTGATTCTCTAGGTCAGGGGTTGGTCTTGGGGGTCTGGCTGTCATGGCCATGGCCATGTGCTCGCAGGCAACTGGGTGGGCGTGGCTAGCTCACCATCACTCGTGTCGGGGGGCGGGTATCCCTGTGGTGGCCTGGGTGGGGGGATCCACTGTCTCCAGAATGGGGGGGGGGGACAACCCTTACTGGCTCCAGGGTGGCCCTGCAGATCTAAGGCTGACCATGTTCCAGCCCAGATGGCTGCCAACAAGTTTTAGCTCAGTGCTCATTCGGCCTGGGCCAGGGCCAAGACACTGGGGGCCAGTACTTTGCTGTTTCCAGGGGCCAGATTTAACCACATTGTGGGCCAGATCTGGCCCGCAGCTCTGGCCCGGTGTCTCAATTGACACCCCTGCTCTAGATGAAAATTGGAGGCTCACTTTAGTCCACATTTAAAAATACTTTTCAACGAATACAATGAGCAGGTATTCCCATATGGCTGGCAATCTGCATAGCCCTTCGTGGCCCAAGTCCAGCCTTCTCTTAGCTGACTCCTTCCAGATAGCCCAGGACTACAATTCCCAGAATTCCCAGACAGCATGTTTTCTGTAGTGGCTATGAATTCTGTCAATTTCATCAGATCACAGTCTGGGGATCGCTATGTTAGGGAAGATGTAGTCTGTTAGGGAGGGAGCTTTGCCTAATAGAGCTGGGTTTTCAACCTCGGCAACTTTAAGCTGCGGGAACCTCAACTCCCAGAATTCCCCAGTCATGTCAGTTAAAGTCATCAAAGGTCAGCACACATAAAGTTGGTAAACCATATGAGGGTATGGCTATTTCTGAGATCCCCTGTGTGTTTGTTGTGGCCCGCTAGCAGAACTGGCAGCAGATTCGGACAGTGAGGAGGTTGGGGAGGAACATGGGCCAGTCCTGGAGTCTGGGGAAGGCTCTGATGAGGGCTCTGTGTCGGAGGCAGAGGAGGCCAGGGCTGTCCAACAGTTATCAGCTGCTTTGGAGTAGGATATCAGTGGGGCAGGAGAACAGCGGGAGCTGTTCCCACTGTGCGCATGCACAGAGCTGCCAGGAGAAGGGAACAGTTAAGGAAGAAGGGCCAACTCGGGAGTAAAGGTACAAGGAGGTGATGAATGGCCCCTCCCAGAGGAAATAAAAGAGGCGCGAAAGGGGAGTGGCGTTTGCAGGAGACAATTAGTTTGCTTAATTAGTTCATGACTCTCTGAGACTCCTTGCCGAATTTTGCAGATATCGGCCTGGCAGCTCTCCGAGCCAGATAAGGTCTGTGACTGTAAATCCTCCTTCGAAAGACTTGGCTGGATGTGAATGAGCAGAATTCACAGTCAATTAATAAAAGGGGGATTTGTCGAGACAAGGAGTTTGCTTCATGCTCTTGGGAAGCAGCCTGGGTCAGAACAGTACTGTAGCAATGAACCACACACACATTTTTGCCTCTTCTTTGGAATGAGACCACTAATAAGCATTAGCAAAGTAAAGGAGGAGCTACAGATAGTCGCTGACTTACCACGGTTCATTTAGTGACTGTTCAAAGTTATAACAGCACTGAAAAAAGTGACATTGAACCTTTTTTCAGTTATGACCTTTCTAGCACACCCATGATCCTGTGGATCAAAATTCAGGCACTTGGCAACTGGTTCACACTTACGACCATTGCTGTGTCCCAAGGTCACATTATCTCCTTTTGTGACCGTCTGACCAACAAAGTCAAGGGGGAAGCCAGATTCACATAACAACCGACTTACTCACTTAACAACTGCAGTGATTCACTTAGCAACTGTGGCAAGAAAGGTCGTAAAATGGGGCAAAGCCCACTGAACAGATGTTTCACTTAACAAAAGAAAATTTGGACTCAGTCGTATGTCGAGGACTACCTGTACTTTGTTTAGAAGAGGAGGGAGAAGAGAAGATTTATTAACATCTCCAACATCTGGACTCTACCTATCTGCTACAAGAACAAAGACTTGGTCTGGTGAGTCCAGCTTGATAAAATGTCCTTCAATTAAGTTTAGTAACCCACTAGAGATATGCTAACCAAGGTCAAGCTATGACCACATTACCTTCAACGAGATGTCTGTCCAATATATGCGGTTGTCAGTCACATCAAAATCCAGGGCAGAGGCTTCCTTGACTCCTGTTAGTGGAATAGCAACATTATTGTTGTTCGTCTCGAGAGAGATTCGCCTGATATCTGCTCTGCGGGAAAACAGCAGGAAGGCCTCTGGGACAATGCAGGTCTTCATGTCACTCAGGAGCTCCAGGCCGATGGGGCAGGCGCAGCGCAATCCTTGGGGCCTGTACAAGCAGAGGTGGCTGCAGCCCCCATTGGATTCTGCACAAGGATTTGTACCTAAGAAAGCAGAAACAAAATCCTGAACGTTGCTAAATCTTTATCATTGCTCCATAGCTGTCAGGTCCAAAGAATGAAGTTACTTCTGAACTGTTTATTGCTGTTCGCCCACAGACAGTATCTTGCCCGACTAAAGCAATTATCTGCAATAACTATAGGTACGCTCCGGGGAAGGATCTATCCCTGTCCTCTTCCTGCCCGCCAAGCTCTGCTGTCTCTTAGCTTCCTGGGAAAGAGCCACTTGCTTCTGCACCTCCAAACCACGTCCCACCATAATAGTTAATGCAGTCTGTTAGAAAATGTGGTAACACTGACTTTCCACTTGCTCCAATACAAATAACGACAGTCCTCGACTTACAACAGTTCATTTAGTGACTGCTGAAAATTACAATGGCATTGAAAAAAAGGCAACATGTCCCATTTTTCAGTTACGACCTTTGCAGCATCCCCATGGTCATATGATCAAAATTCAGATGCTTGGCAACTAGTTCATACTTATAACCATTGCAGTGTCCTGGGGTCATGTGATACTGTAAAATCTCCATTCCCTCCCCTGCAAAATCCCCATTCCCTCCCGATCAGCCGGGACTCGGGAGGCAGAGAATAGATGGGGGCAGGCCCAGTCAGAGGCCGCCCCACCCCAACTCCCAATTTTAGACAGTATTGAAAGGGTCTGTATTGAGAACTTTCACATCCTCATAAATTCCTTATTCTTGTGGTTAGGGTAAATGTTCACAAAATAATCTCTCTGGTTTACGGGAGAGGAGTTAGATGTTTAAGACACTCACCCATGGTTCTGTAGACGTTGGTAGCCTTGAGGCCCATGAGATCAGGCAACTGGTCAATTATGATCTCCCTTTCAGCTGTCCGCTTATGAACCCGCTCAATACTTCTTCTTTGCCAGTCTGTCCAATAAATATAGTCCCCCAGCAGAGTGAAACCAAAGATGTGGGGCAGCTTGTCTTCCACAAGGACTCTTCTGCTGGTTCCGTCTGTTTTCATGACCTTCACAAGTACAAACACACACATACACAAGATGGGTTTGAAAGCTTAAACTCGCCTTCTTGCACAATGCAATTCTTGTCAGACAATGCAGTTCAATGATTCTCAAACTGTAACTCAGAAAATAAACGTGTGCATTTCTGCAAACTTTATTGGCCAAATAATCTCCTTTGATAACATTTCCTGCTACAAATTCCATTACACCTAACTGGAAGCTATTAGACTTCCCATCAGACATGCTATTAAATCTCAGCTCTGCAGTCTGTAAACCACTTAGAGAAGGCTGTATATAAGTCTATATGAAGGGGTATATAAGTCTAAATACTATTGCTATATATATAAGTCTGACTCAGGATCTCAGTCATGGGTATTTTTCTCCAACTCTTTTAAGCCAATGGACTTTGACATGCTATTTTTCCAGCCTTGAATATGGGAGGCCTTTTTTTCAATATTTATTCACAACTCCTTTCTGCACAGAGCAGTGGTGATTACTGTCTTGCCCACTACAGCTACATCTTCCTTGTTGCTTTAGTAATGAAGCAAAATTACCTACGGCAATAAAATAAGTTCGGGGTTATTTGTCTGGGTTTCATATTTCCCATAATTGGGAATTGAGCCAAAACATGTAATTAATCCAAAGCTATTTTTCATATTATATCTGTCCACTTAAAAATGAATTGAGATAGAGTTCCAGGGGAGGTTTGAAGAACTAAAGATGTCTCTCTGAAAGTGGAGCTAACGACCATGACAAAAACCAATTAACTGGTGAATAGACTGATTCCTTGGAAGCTCTCTGGATAAAGAAAGGAAAGGAGATTGCCCATATGTGCTTCGGATGGCAAGGAAGCTGCAGGCCAACAATTTTCTACTTTGGTAAGTGCTGGGAGACAAAGACAGCCAACTTGCTCACAACTACAGAGGAGCCTTTTAAAGGACATGAAGTTAGCAAACCTCACTTTCTAATCACTTTTGGAAACTGCCTGTTAACTTTCCTAAAGCAATTAGAGACCTTCAGAAGAAAAGTTTAACAACTGAAAGAATTTGAAACAAAAAAGAAAAAAACTAAATAAGATTTTGATTTAAATAAGTATATTAAGGGTTCAGATAAATTGGGAACAATGACCTTCCTTTAGCATAAGAGTTTGGCATTGACTATAAAAAATAAATAGCTTCTCATGGGAAATAGATTTATTTTGGCTATGCTGACTCTTGCAAGACATAACAAAGATAAACTACTTTACTGATTTCAGAACCTGGATACTAGAGGAGAGGAAAGTGAAGGAAAAGCAGAAGGAGAAAAAAAAAGCCTGTTTTTAATACCAGTTAAAACTGGGACTTATAAAATGACACAAAATAGAATGACAACAGAAACCTTACCCACTGGTTAACCTCTAGTGGCACAGTGGTTAAAATGTAGTATCGCAGGCTAACTCTGCCCACAGCCTAGAGCTGTGATGGCGAACCTGAGCCTGGCACATGCAGCGTGGCCTGTTCCTCTTCTGGGTTTCTGGCCTTCGTGCATGCGGCAGTGCTGGAAACTAGAAGAGCTGGTCTTCCGTTTTCCAGCATGAGCATGCATGCCGGCCAGCTGATTTGCACATGTGCACCAGTAAGCAGAAGACTAGCTAGCTAGGAAGTTCATTTTCCAGCATGCACATGTCCCCTGGGCAGCTCCTCTTCCGGGTCGCAGCCTAGAGGAGCATGCGAAATGTGCTTGCATGCCCGCTCCCTTTTCGGCATTCGGTGCCAAAAAGACTCAGCCTTCCATTCTTCTGAGGTCAGTAAAATGAGGACCCAGATTGTTGGGGGCAATATGCTGGCATTGTAAACTGTAAACTGTTATAAATTATGGGACTGCTATTATTGTTATTAAAAGAGGCTTTGGAAGAATGGGACCAGAAATTATCAGCTACAGCTTCAACAGTGTTAGTAATGATGTCTGCTTCTATTTGATAGACTATGTCCAAAAGAAAGTACTGAAAGTGGAACTATAAAGCCAAGAGAATGATTTGGAAAAGGACACATTGCTGGATATACAAAAGAACTTTTCTGAAGTTTTAAAAATTAAAAGGGAAATATAAATAGAATCCAAGCGAATGACCTGGAAATGTTTTCTTCTTGGATCTACAAAAGAGGAGGATTAAAACCTTGGAGGAAAAACTGTACCATGGGATAAAGAACTGGAAAAAAAATAAAATACTATGACAATATTTGACCGAATTAAAAATTCAATCTTTAGAAGATTGTTAGAAGTAAAAGGAAGAATTATAAAGTTCTTTTATTTGATTGAGGTTAAAGTAAGACTTTTTTTTTAAAAAAAAAAAGTTCTGCAACCCCTTACGGATTGAAAAATTCACATTTTAGGAATATGCTTACAAATAAGGGATGGGATCTGTTTGTAATCATATTGGGAGTAAAGAATGATTACATTTGTTTATACTTGTGAGAAAGATTGGAAGTCACTTCTTTATACAGCAGTTTTTTCATCCTTTTTTTTGCTTGTACTTTTTATTCTTTCTTTGTCTATTCCCTTTCTCTAAGTTTAGTTTGCACTAGTTTCTACTGTTGTGATAGTAAAAATTCTTACTAAAAACTACAGCTATATATGTATATAAAGAATCAGGACAAATGCAAAAATGTGTCTCCAATATATCTAGAGAAAAATATCCCAATCACAAAACGAGGAAGCCTTGTTGACAAATTCTATTACTTCAATTTTATTTTTCTAAAATGACATCAACCACTAACCTGGATTTAAAACTTTACTGAACTCATAAAAATGATGAATTGTCACTTTTATTATGGCTGGCCCCTTAAAGCATCTGCTTCTTTTGCAAAAACACTCAGGCCAAAAGTATCACTTGGAGAAAGGGTCCAAAATGGGGGTCAGCTCTATTTCAGCCCACATTATAATTCCTACAATTTATTCCAGATGGCAATCAGGAGGACTCCCTCCTGCTCAATTTTTACTATTTATTTTTATAAGGAAAAGAATGAAATTCTCTCCACTTAGCAAACTTAGGGAAAAGAATGAAATTCTCTCCACTTAGCAAACTTTTTTTGTTATGGGATGAGTAACTCCTCAAAACCAGGTAGCACATCCAAGCCCATCTTCCTGTTCCACAAGGTAACAGAGCCACTGCCCTTTAAGTGTGGAGAGCAGCTGCTGGAGAGGCAACCGCAAAGCCATGCTTGAATTCATGCAGTGGTAGAAAAATTTCTTTTTCTGTGTTTAACTGCTGCTTCCTTTCGAACTTCTGGGATGGGTCAAGGAGAGAGACAGTGAGTGGAACCAAACATAATAAGAGAGATTGGATGGGAGGCTGCTGCAGAGAAAGGGAGGAAGGTCACGGCTGGGCTTCCTTCCCTTCAGAGAGCCATCTAACCAAGGAAGTCGAGGTGACAGAGATGGTGCACCTTCCAACCAGATGTTCCTGCTCCAGTTCAGTGGCTTGTTCAGTCATTTATTATCTATGATTTCCTCTTGGAGGAAAGTGCAGACCTGGTATGTTTAATAGATGCTGGCTGAGAAGGGAGCAGGAAATCCCTTTCTCTACTGCCGTCTGCTAAAACAACCTTCCTCAAACTTTCCGGTCCAGGCAACCCGGTCCAGGGGTGGGGGTGGGGCAGAGGGATGGTTTTGGGTGAGGGGCAGGCAAGTTGAGCTACGTGGCCTGGTTGTCAATAGGCCACGGCCTGGTAGTGGCCCACGGCTGGTGCTAAAACACCAGGTTAAAAACTAGCATCTTTCACTTCTTGAGTGTTAAAGAGTTGGAGTAAACAGAGAGATAAGGGACTCTTTCTCTAATAAACTAAAACACTCTCTCATGTCACCATCATCTGATCACAAGATGCTGCAGCCATCATTGCTGCAAGCAGATTGCCAAGCCCCTGAATCGCAAGCATGTGATTTCAGGAATGGTGAGATAATCATAACTTCAAGGATGGGTGAGAAGCCACTTTTCCTAAGGCTGCCTTAATTTCAAACCATTGTTGAACAATGGTTGTAAGTTGAGGATTACATGTATATATAGCTTCTATGTCATTTATAATAGTAACTACTGTATATTATTTATTATATATAAGCTACAAATTGTATATAACAGGGAGCAAACCCCAACTTCCTCACACGAATGATGTAACCTAGTTGGGTAAATGAAGCATCTGTAAGCAATCAACCAGGCTCAGAGAGCACCAAGGACTCCACTATTCAACCCAGAGCTACAGATATTCTCTTTTTTTAAATATCCGAAAGGAAACTTTATTTTTATTTCCAAATATTACACACACTTTCAAAAATTAAAATTCTTAAACTTTTTTCAATAGCTTATGGTCAGTTAGGAGGCAGAAAAGGATATCAGAGACAAATATTTTGAAAAAGCATTTACAAAAATACATTGCACAAAGCCGTATCACATTTTCCTTAACAATAAGTTAGTGTTATGCAAAACAAGCAAACAAACCCTGCCCTTCCCTATTTGGATTTATACAGGATAATTTGGAATCATTCCCTTAAAACTGCTAACAGGTTTTACTAAGCTTTTCTCAATAGCCACTAGTTCTACTGCAAGCTAAACTCAGCTGAACAAGTGGTATTCAAGAATAAAACTTGCTTTTATAATTATTTGAGGATTCTTGTGCAACATATGAAAAAATAAATAATCAGCATGTCTTTTTTTCTGAAATCAATGTTTGCATTTCAAAAACCCAGGACAGATATTCTCTTTTATTGGATTCTCTCACCATATGCAGAACTTAATACACTTTTTAAAATTGACATATATTGGATTTATAGCCATATTCCTTTATTTTCGTGGGCTCCGAGATCATCGCAGATGGGGACAACAGCCAAGAAATTAAAAGACGCTTGCTCCTGGGGAGGAAGGCTATGGCAAATCTAGACAGCATACTAAAAAGCAGAGACATCACCCTGCCAACAAAAGGGCATATAGTCAAGACTATGGTTTTCTCACTTGCAATGTATGGCTGTGAAAGCTGGACCGTAAGAAAGGCTGAGCGCCAAAGAATTGTGGCCTTGCCTTTGAACTATGATGCTGGAGAAGACTCCTGTGAGTCCCTTGGACTGCAAGGCGATCAAACCAGTCAGTCCTAGAGGAGATCAACCCTGACTGCTCTTGCCAGATCCTGAAGATGAAACTCAAATACTTTGGCCACCTAATGAGGGTTTAGGGTTTATTAACATTTATAGGCCGCCCTTTTCCCTGAGGGGACTCAGGGCGGCTTACATAGGATCAGGGGAGGGTAATACAAACAGTGACGTAAACAAACATAGAGTAAAATAATAAGCAACATTCATTCATCATTCGGGAGGGGCGATTATCTTTGTCCCCAGGCCTGACGGGCTAGCCAGGTCTTAAGGGCTATGCGGAAGGCCTGGACGGTGGTAAGGGTACGAATCTCCACGGGGAGTTCGTTCCAAAGGGTCGGAGCTACTACCGAAAAGGCCCTCCTCCTTGTGGTTGCCAGCCGGCACTGGCTGGCAGAAGGGATTCGGAGGAGGCCCAATCTATGAGATCTAATTGGTCGCAGGGAGGTAATTGGCAGAAGGCGGTCTCTCAAGTAATGAGAAGGAAGGACTAATGCTGGGAAAGATTGAGGGCAGAAGAAGGGGAGGACAGGTGGCTGGGTGGAGTCACTGAAACAGTCGGTGAGCTTAAATGGACTCCAGAGGATGGGAGAGATCAGAAAGGCCCAGAGGAACATTGTCCATGGGGTCGCAATGGGTCGGACCTGACTTTGCAACTAATAACAACAACAAGCCATATTCCTTATTTAAATATACAAGGGTGTGTGTGGGAGATAAGAGTCTTATTATTCTACTATGCAGAGGAAAAGATGGCCCATAGGAACGACACCACAAGCAGACCCGTTCCTTGGATGCCAACCAATGTTGGCCAGCTTCCATCTTTAGTTACTATAAAAGGATTTGTCTCTCACCTAGCAAGCATCAATCCCAAGGAAAGATGAGAAGGAAATGCCAATATTTCAAGATGGCTGACAAGTCAGTAATATGTCTGCAGGCTACTTCGGCTAAGTAATTCTGGAGAAGAACAGAAGTGATGATCAAGCTGTTTCACCCATTCAAGGTGACCAAGTACACAGTACTTGGTCCTTCAATCCTATCACAGTAAGTCCTTCAGTTACAAAGACCCCCGCTTTTAGATGGAAACACAGTTTAAATTCCCAAGTAAGGAATATTGATTTACGAACAGAAAGTGAGAACAGGCTGCAAGTAACAGCTGCTTGTTCTTTTCCTGACTCTTGAGACTGTATTTCATATTCCTTAAATAGAGGTCCTGTGTAGGAAAATTCCTGGCTCCTCACAAGAGTATTTGAGAAGAAGAGAAAACGAGGCAGAGAAGAACATTTCAATGCAATTCAATACATCGGTGCCAAAAACCCTACATTGTCAATAGCTTTATACGGTAAGGCTTCTTCTCAAAGAAGAGAAGCCAGAACGTCTGTAGACAAGAAGCTCATCTAAATTTCAGCCACTCTTTTTAACCCTTGGAGCTGAATTTAACCATAGCATAGATGGATTTCATAATCTAAGATGGCTCTTAACTACAAGGATAAACACAACAACACAAAACATATGTGGCTTCCCACATCACACGCTAGTGACCAAGCTCCAGGCGCACAGATGTCCTGCTTCAGAAGATATTAGCAAGCAAACATGCCAATTCAGATTTGCAGGGCAACAGATGTACAAAAACACTGAATTGCTCTTGAAGTCATACGTCTCTTTTAAAAAAAATAACCTGCCAATCAATTTTCAAGTAATGCCAATCTTTTTTTTTTTTTTTTTTTGGCTGCTTCTGAATGGCTTTACTGAAATTATATTTTTTTTCCCTCATAGCCTCTCATGCAAGGTTCAGCTCCATAAAGCATTAACATGGATTGATGAATCCCAATTACCCGGAAACCCGACCCCGAAGTGGGTCAAAAAAGTCACTATGGTAGCCAAGACCAAACCCCTGCGTTTTTCATGTGTGGTTGCCATCATGATTTTTTAAAACTCACCTTGACCTCTATAGATGCCCCTGCAGGGCAATCGATACTTCTGCTTATTTATTGGTTTACTTATTTTAATTACCTCCTCCCGACTTTGGGCAGTTTACAACCAACAACCAACTTATTAAGAGAAAACACCACAAACCAGAACAGCAAAGGACAGAAACAAAACAAAATGGAAACAAAACTTCCTTCTTCCTTCAATATTCAAAAATTTTCGCTTTATGGGTAAACCAACACAGAAAAAACAACCGGGTGATAAAAGCTACTGAAGATTTCCAGAGCCCTCCAACTCTGCTTTTTTTATATATATATAAAAAGAAAATTCATGGAGAATCTCTCTCTTTAATTAGCAATGATCGGCTATTATGAAACACTGAATTCCTGACCAAATAATTAGAAGTGAAATCTAAATGCAGAGATTTTGGCCCAGGCGCACCCCATCACAAACTCGGTTTCCCTCCGTTACCAAAGTTTAGCCATGATCGCCATCCCCCTTACTTGAAACCTTCACGGGATTCTTCTTCCAGAAATCTTTGCATGAATAGATCGCAGGAATTGTTTTAAGTTCGACACTGCCTCTGTGCATTTTTTTAAAGCTTCAAGGAGAGCTCCTCAGAAATTTGGCCGTAAGTTGAGAGCTATCTATATTGTGAAGGTTCAGTTTGCCTTTTCTCCATAATAGATGGAATTATTTTTTTGCATCTGCTTTCCCTGTTCCCAGAAGATATTTTAAAGACCTATACAAAATTTTAATCTTTAGCAATTGTCGTAGGCATTACTACTTTTAGTAAATCTTACTAGACTGACTGTAAAGCAAATGCACATTTAGAGTATTAGCATTATATTCTGCCTGGAAACAGACTTTAAAATGTTTTGCGAAAGGGCTGTGAAATTAGGGCCTCAGGCACACACGCTGTATCAAAATTCATTAGGATGTGTTGGAATGGTTTGACCGGCATAGAATTACAGTAAGCAGCAAGTTGGAGAGATCTGTTTCGTCTGCATTCTTCCCTCATTGCACATACCCTGGCACTTGGTCAATTTCTCCAAGCCTCATTTCTCTCTTAGAAAAGTGGTGCAAAGGGAAGGAGGAACCGAGCAACGAGTCTAAAGCATGATAAAGCTGTGATAAAGCTGCCTTTTAGAAAAGAAACAAACCACAAAGGTTAGGATAATGGGTTTGTTCCCCCCCCCCAAATTCCTGTGGAGGAAAGGAACGAAGCATGCTTTCCAAAAAATACATCTGGAACCTTCTCCTGGTTTGGACTCTTAGCGTTGGAAAAAGGAGATGATTTTATTCCATACCATAAAAATGGATCAGACCAGCGGTCACCAACTGGTGGTGTGTGAGAAAATGTTGGTGGTCTGCAGAAAAATTATTTGCATTTTTTAATATTCCACTAAATCAGGGGTTCTCAAACTACGGCCCCTGGGCCAGATATGTGCAATGAACGCTTGTGTTGCTGCAGAGAGTCTCCCCCTTCAGGGTCTTTCTGTGTGGGTCGGAGGGGGGCAGAAATTCCAACTTAGGGTCTGCGTCCGCCTCCTGGTGAGGGGCTTTGGGCGAAGGCTGGAGGGAAGTGCCGCTGGTGGTGAAGAGCTGGAGAGCCTTGTTCCAGTGGGACTCCATTATGGTCTGGAACTGGCTGAGCATCTCAGCCTGCTAAGCCTCCAGGCACCAGTACCTGGCCTCGTATTCCTACAGATCTTCCCGCTGCTTGGAGAGCCTATGCTCGTAATCCTCAGTGAGGTGCTTCTGCTGAGCCTCTTTCTCAGTCAGATCCAATTTGAACTGAGCTGTTTTGCCAACTCTTTCTCATGGTGGCTGCTTAGTTCCAGCAACAGCTTCCTGTTGGGACCCTAAGGAGCCCGGGTGGGCAGGCGAGGAATGGCTGGGAGGGGAAGGGCGAATAGAGGCCGATGAGGCACCCCTTGAAGTGACATCAAGTTGGCCACGCTCACCCAGTCATATGACCACCTAGCCAGTCATTAGGCAGATCATATTAGTGGTCCGTGGGATTTAAAATTATGAATTTAGTGGTCTCTGAGGTCCGAAAGGATCAGACAATGGTTAATGTTTTGGAGGTGGGAAAAGGCTGCTCCAAAGCTCAACACAGTGTGTGTTAGGGTGTTTTTTTTTAACCTTCACTGAATAAAAAATACGAAGATCGAAATTAAAACTCCCGGAGACCCAGCTAAAAGGATGCAGACTGTTTAGACAATGAGTCCATCAGTGCTGGATGTTTTGAATAGAATCCTCATTTTAAGACTGGCCGTGTTGGTGATTTCATGCCCGCCCCGCCCCCTCCAATTTCATCTCCGGGCAGAAAATAAACATGTAATCCCAAACGAGCGAAGCAGATCATGCATTTTTAACCTCGTGGCATGACAGGGAAAGAAAGGAAGCCAGTGAGGAATTGTCTCCGTTCCTAAACAGCCAACCGATTCAACAGACGTTTTATAGGTGGAGAAAATTGATTGAGATAAAGAAGGAAGCCCCAAACCGCAGACTTCCCCCTTCTTCTCCGCCCCACTCAGCTGCAGGCTGCAAGATAAATAGGGAACAAAGGTTCCTGCTGAGACCCCTGCCAATATTCATTAGTCCCTGTGGAGGCTTTATTATCTGGGGAACAGCCACAGTGCAACATGAATCAGCAACCTTGGGGGGGGGGGGGGGGAAACCGCATAAGCATGTGGAAGACACAAGGGGGGGGGGATCTAAGATACAACATTTGCAAGAGCCCTGATTCTTTTCCTTTATTCTACAAAACTGTCACCTGAGAAAGGCTGCTTGAGAAAAAGAAAAAATATACACGCATACACGTTTTCAATTGGAAGCCGTAAGAGCTGATGTCATTTTACGCGCCGCAAAATGTTTGTGTCTTTGTTCTTTGACTTACAACAGTTTGTTTCGTGGGCATCCAAAGTTACAACGGCACTGGGGGGGAAAAAGCGACTTGAGACCGGTTTTCACACTTACAACCGTTGCAGCATCCCCATGGTCTGCAATATGAAATTACATCCCAGAGGGTGATCTAATCACAATTTGAGATCTTTCCGGCCAGTTGCTGACAAGCAAAGTCAATGGGTTGAGCTGGATGTGGTTAGTGATTCACTTCATGATTCACTTAACAATCATGGAAAAAAGGATTAAAATTGGACACAATTCGCTTAACAATTGCCTTTCTTAACAACTGAAATTCTGGTTCCCAATTCTGGTTGCAATTAGAGGATTATCTCTAGGAAGCTGCTGTCCAAATTACTGGGGAAAAAAATAGATCTTGAGGAGGTCTCCCAAGCAGAATCTCTCAACCTTGGCAACTTTAAGCAATGTGGACCTCAAAATCCAGAATTCCCCTGCTCCAGAGACCGACTTAAGATAAAAGTTCCAGGGATTCTTAAAGATCTACTCTCACTCTTCCTTTGCCCTATAGCAGGAATCGCCAATCTTGGCAAGATTAAGACTTGTGGATTTCAACTCCCCAAATTCCTCAGCCAGTCAAGGGTTTGAGACCCCCCCCCCCACCCTAGAAGAATTAACGGAGCTATCCACTGATATGGTAAAAGGAGCTTTAGGAAGTTAAAACCCACCCCCTCCTAGAAAATGAAATATTTTAGGAAATATTAAAAGGACAGAATATTTCTCCCTAAAAGGGAGGCAGAAACCCAGCCCCGCCCTCCACCCCCACCTTTGTCAATGGGTCATTAAGGCCTGAACCAGTCTATTCTACATAACAAAGATCTATCTCCTTCAGGCAGAGCCTTAATAAGAATCCCAAACCATGGACTCAAACCATGTGGTCCAGCTTGCCTCTAGAAGTTGTGAATGCCCCAACACTGGAAGTCTTTAAGAAGATGTTGGATAGCGGTATAGAGTTTCCTGCCTAGGCAGGGGGTTGGACTAGAAGACCTCCAAGGTTCCTTCCACCTCTGCTATTGTATTGTATTGTCCATCATCAATAACACTTCTTTCCAAGCAACTTCCATGAATCCAGTATCTTTTTCCCCACTTGAAACTGAACCCAGAAGGACATTTCTTCCAACAGAGCAATGTTTTTCTTTTCTTTTCTCAGACTTCTGAAGGAGCATGTTTGTGTGTATAGTACATTTTATTTCAGAGAAGCTTTGCCGAAATCTGCTGAAAAGATCTGCAAGTCAAATACAAAGCTGCTAAGCTGAGAAGTTGGAACCTAAGCTATTAAAAAATTGTGCAGCTGTGGTAGCAGCTGAAAACTAGGGACTTCCAACATTGGTGGCATTATTCAGCAGTTTCCTCAGGATTGTTCATAAACCATTAGGACTCCTCATCTTTCATAGATGATTCAATGGGCAGCACCAGGAAAGTTAGATCATGACTGGAGAACATCAGCAGATTATATGAATATGTAAATCCAACCATCATTGATTCTGATTCTAACATCTGTTTACTCGTAACCGATGCTATCTATTTGTTTCTCATCAGGAACATAAGCTGAGCCACTGACACAAATAGCACATCTCAAGGAAGTACTTTAGATTTTGGACTAAGGAAGAGAAATGGAAACAACAAACCTCAATTTTGTCTGTTTTGGCATCTCCCCAGTATATCATGTTTTCAATGTAATCCAGTGCCAATCCATTGGGCCAACCAAGTGAGGTATTCACCAGTACAACTCGGTCAGAACCATCTAAAGCAGCCCTCTCAATCTTTGGAACCTCTCCCCAGTCGGTCCAGTACATGTAGCTAAAAGGAAAAGGGTAAGATGGAATAAAACAGGGACTGCAAAAACCATGTAGTAGTATTCATTAGAGACAAAACTGTGCTAAACTTTGGCAATGGCCTATACTTTCTGCAGTTTTAAATTATTTTGACTTAAAACATATCTGCAAAATTGTCTGGTTGAACTCCCGTGACAATCTGCCATATAATTCTCATAAATGAGTACTTCGTGGACATGGAACATATACAATCTCCCCCCCCCCCCCTTTCTTTCGTCAATCCTGAACGATTCTCAGAAACTGCCTGGACATGTCTGCAGTTTTCTTGGCAAGGTTGTTCAGAAGCAGTTTTCCATTGCCTCCTTCCTAGGACTGAGAGAGAATGACTGGCCCAAGGTCAGACAGCTGGTCTCGTGTCCAAGGTGGTATTGGAACGTATGGTCTCCTGGTTCCTAGCCAGGTGCCTTCAATACTACACCACCACTAGAGCCGAGGTGACACAGTGGTTAGAGTGCAGTACTACAGGCTACTTCAGCTGACTGCTAGCTGCAGTTTGGCAGTTCAAATCTCACTGGCTCAAGGTTGGCTCAGCCTTCCATCCTTCCGAGGTGGGTAAAATGGGGACCCAGATTGTTGGGGACAATAGGCTGACTTTGTAAACCGCTTAGAGAGGGCTGTAAAAACACTGTGAAGCGGTATATAAGTCTAAGTGCTATTGCTATACCAAGCTGGATCTTGTCCAACATTAGGTCAGCCTCTCTATTTGCTGGGGAAATATTCCCAAGGACCATTATTCTTTCCCCCCTTTTCTAAAAGTGTAAGGGTGATTAGAAAGACATCATAAAAGCTAATGTTTTAAAGAGGTGGATCCACCAAGTTGCAGATCTGTGAGGGAGCTAAAATGTTTTACACCCTATTACTCATGGGCTACAAAAAAAAAGACTAACGCAAATGGGAAGCAATGTAAAACTGCCTCAGTTCACTATTTTAAGGAAGGGGGGGGAAAGATCAGTATTCAAACAGGTTCACAATAGCTCATAACAGGCAACTCGGAAAATGTGTAATGATGCACTGTGGGGGATCCCTGGGGTGACAATGCGGAGGATCAAGCAGATGGGCTGCACTTTTTTTTTTTTTTTACTTTATTACGGTTTCAACCAATCTCCTGCAGCCTGGTCGGTAGCCTAGGAAATCCTTGTAGAAATTTCAGCCGCTTTTAAAGGGGGCCTTATATTCCAGGCTAATCTTCAGTTTAAAATCTAAATTTCTCATTATAGTTTCACACTGTAAATCAAATCTCATTTTGGAGGAAAAGAGCAGATGAACCAGACATGTTCTTTGGAACTATAGCTATTCTAAAACAAGCTAGACAGCTCCTATTGGTCCCAAATAATCCTAATTTAAGCACTCTGGAACTGAGAGCCACCACCAGAAATTATTCATGGTCAGTAAGTAAGGGAGATTCATATTCCTAAATCAGGGAAAGCAAGTATTTTTGACTTAGGAGAATATGGTATTTCTTAATTTTTTAAAGAACCTTCATAATAAAAATATGGGCCTTACCCGGTCATAGGATTCAAAACTATAGCTCTCGGCTCTTCCAGGTTTTCTGAGATTAAGATCTTCCTCATAGTCCCATTAAGCCGTGTGATTTCGATGCGGTCTGTCCCCGTATCCGTCCAGTAAAGATTTCGGGCCACCCAATCTACAGCAATGCCATCCGGGTGTGCAATTTGTGCCTGTACAACAAACTGGCTAGCCGAGCCGTCAAGGAACGAACGCCTGATGGCTCTCACTTCATCATCTGTCCAATAAATGTACCCTTCCACGGGGTCATAGTCAATGGCAATGGCGTGACGAATGTCTTCCAACTGCAGCACAATATCCGTGAAATCTGGAGTGTCCAAGGAGATCCGTCTCAAATCGGTCCTTCGGGCCAGCAGTAGCAACTCCATGGCTCCTGTATAGACAAAACCCAATGACTTAAAATTAAAATCACTTCTGCGGTTACCTGCCTCTTTGTTGAAAACATACAGGAATGTCATGGTTATTTAGATCCCAGTGACATCACGCATAGCCAATGACTGACCCACCACCAGTGAATGAGTCCAGCAGCAGGGAAATGTTAGCAAAGAAAGGAATGAAGCCATTAACCTTTGCAAGGTGGGTTTGGTGGGAGAAAGAGCTCAATCTTTCCTACGAAGGAAGGCAAATTGAATTGTTGGTCAAGCAGATACAAAAGTAGCCAGGGAAGTGATTGAAGCCTGAGAAATGGCCCTCTTGTTAGTCAACAGGACTGCTGATTTATCAGGTACTTAGAAGCCCAGAACTGGCAGCGCAAGGAAACCTTAGCCATCTGCACACCTATCGATCAATCAATAGGAAGCCACACCCAACCATATAAATACAACACATAGAATAGCCCAAATCACACATTCCAGTGTAGAGAAGTTCATTTCATTTATTGGTTTTGTATGCCGCCCACTCCCGAAGGACTCCGGGCAGCTTACAATAAAACAGGGAAAGGGGATAAATAAGACAATACAAGACAATACAACAATTTAAAATACGACAACATTCACAGATGAAGTGGGGCTGGATACTTCAACAGCCACCAGCCTGCCGGAACAGCCAGGACTTGGTAGCTTTATGGAAGGCCGGGAGGGTAGTAAGGGTCCGGATTTCCACGGGGAGCTCGTTCCAGAGGGCTGGAGCTGCAACAGAGAAGGCTCTCCCCCGGGGGTTCGCCAGCCGGCATTGGCTGGCAGATGGAATCCAGAGGAGGCCAAGTCTGTGCGATCGAATCGGTCTTTGGGAGGTAATTGGCAGGAGGTGGTCTCTCAGGTACCCAGGTCCGATGCCATGAAGGGTTTTATAAGTAACGACTAGCACCTTGAAGCGTGTCCAGAGCCCAATGGGTAGCCAGTGCAGCTCGCGGAGGATAGGTGTAACGTGGGTGTACCTAGGTGCACCCACAATCGCTCGCGCGGCTGCGTTCTGGACTAACTGAAGTCTTCGAACACTCTTCAAGAGCAGCCCCATGTAGAGTGCGTTACAGTAAGTTCCCTGAGGATGGGCTCTAGCATGAGTCCAAAAACTCGGAAGACAAAACCTCTGGTCCCGGTGACTGACCCAGATTGGATCGTCACTATTTCCTCCTTCTAGCCATCTCTAGACTCTGGACTCCCCCCCCCCACCTTGCCATCAACAGTTTATGAGCCATGGTGGCGCAGTGGTTAGAGTGCAGTACTGCAGGCTCCTTCTGCTGACTGCCGGCTATCTGCAATTTGGCAGTTTGAATCTCACTTAACTCAAGGTTGACTCAGCCTTCCATCCTTCCAAGGTGGGTCAAATGAGGATCCAGATTGTTGGGGGCAAGAGGCTGACTCTGTAAACTGCTTAGAGAGGGCTGTAAAGCACTGTGAAGCAGTATATAAGTCTGCTATTGCTATTAAGAACAGACTTCTGAACTCATCATTTTGATCAGCTTAGAAATGGAAAGAGATGTCTGGTAGATACTCCAGCTGAGCCATTTCTCAAACTGATCAATGGGCCTTTAGAAGCAGATGCCTGGTGTCCCAATACTAAGGACACTGGGGTGCCAGCAATCATTCCTAAGAGGAAGGAAACAGGGAGCAATTTCTCCCTCTCCCATCCTGCAGCCCTGCTCAGAACAAATGCTTTTCTGTGGTGGAATATCAGCAACTTGAAACCGCTTGGGAGGGGGGAGCTTTCCCTCTGCTTCTTCCCAGACACATCACCAAAGTTTGTGCTCTGCTGGGCAGTAACCCTGATCGAGGCAGGCAATAAATCTGCATGAACAGCAACATGGGGGAATTCACAGATGTGCCCCCCCCACCTTCCAATTGCATCAGCTTTCAACTGAAAATGTTGACCATCCCTAACTTTTAGGCAATAGCCTATCACCCATGTGGGGGGAGTGGGGGAAAGCCTCTGCGGTTCCCTTTTTAGGAATTAAAAGTTGATTTCATTTTCACTGCCTGCCAACAAAAGTGCGTATAGTCAACGCTACAGTTGCAATGGATGGCTGTGAAAGTTGGACCATAAGGAAGGCTGAGCGCCAAAGAATGGAGGCCTTTGAACTCTGGTGCTGGAGAAGACTCCTGCGAGTCCCTTGGACTGCAAGGCGGTCAAACTGATTAAACAGATGATGCCAAGGATGTGCATAATATCCTGGCTGTTCTTTCAAAAGCCAAACCGACGGATTCTTCAGTCGAGACTGTATCATACAGAAGGGTGGGGGTGGGGGGGAGCCACAGCCACATATGAACGGCATGACCAATATCAGGGAGTGTTTTTACACACCACAAACATCTCTAAGATAACTGTGTAAGCCACTATAAGAACATCTTACTAGCAGCCCTATTTTTTTCTTCTCTCTCTACATTGGCTGGCTCTTGCTCTCTAGGATTATTTTGGCACTAAGTAGTAGCAAACAGAGTTTTTGGTCCACATTCACGATTAAGAGGTTGTTTCTAAAGCAGGCAGCCACTGAACTTAAGTGGCCAGACAGTGCTATCAGCTATAAAAGTCACTTAGCCACAGATTTAATTTTATGCAATTTCCTAAAAAAAAGTTTTCCCTAAAGATTTTTGGAATTGCTGGAAACAGGAAGCAAAGGGCAACTGGGCCTTCAAGGAGTGAATTAAAAATGAGAGCCTTACAAAAAGGTTTCTCTCTGCTATAAATTGAGAGGACTCCCTGCCTCCCTGAAAAATTAGTCGTCATGGAAACTACACTAGTGAGGTCAGACAGATTTCACCTTTGCTGCACAGATTCTCCATCAGGGCCAAGTAGTATAAATGTTATAAATTCCACACAGTATTCTACACAAGTTGCAGGGGGGGAAAAGTTTGACTAGAAGAGAGCCTGCGTGGTTTGAATTATTACTGTGTTAAAGAGAAAATGCCTTTTTCAAATCCTGCTTCATCAAACTTAGATAAGAGAGATATTTTTTTAAATTACTAATTTTGGCCAATTCATCACCTATGGCCATTGCTAGTCAGGGAAAATTACCATGGGCATTCATACCACTATTAGGAGCCAATCTGGTTTAATGCTTGAGGCTGTGATGGCGAACCTCTAGCACGCGTGCCACAGATGGCACGCAGAGACATATTTGCTGGCACGCCAGCTGTCAGCATGCATGCGCTGGCCAGCTGATTTTTCGCCCTTCCGGAGGGCCGGGAGACACCGTTTTTACCCTTCCCAGGTTCCGGAGGCTTCCCTGAAGCCTCGGGAGGGTGAAAACGGCCTCCCCCGGCCCCCCAGAAACAGATCGTTTCTGAACTTCCAGTTGGCCCATTGGGCCGTTTTTCGCCCTCCCCAGCCTCCGGAGGCTTTCCTGAAGTGGTGGAGGAAAATGGGGAGGGCAAAAAATGGCCCCAATGGGCCAACCAGAAGTTCGGAAATGATCCACTTCCGGAGGACCTGCGGGGGAGGGGAGGCCGTTTTTGCCCTCCCCAAGCTTCCGGAAAGCCCCCGGAGCCTGGGGAGGGGTTGCTTGCGCATGCACAAGGGGGAAGGGGTTGCATGCACATGCGCACTGGGGGGGTCGCAAGGGCATGCGCAGGTGGGTGGCGAGGATTTAATTGGTGCGGGCACATGTGCAATTTTGGCATGCCATAAAGGTTCGCTATCACTGGCTTAAGTCATCAGGTTAGAAACCAGAAGGATATGAGTTCTAGTCCTGCCTTAGTCATGAAAGCCAACTGGGTGACCTTGGGCTAGTCACTCAATCTCAAGCCCACCCCACCCCACAAGGTTGTTGCTGTGGGGAAAATAGGAAGAAAAGGAGTATTAGTGTAATGACTCCCCCTGATGCTTCCCCAGATAACTCTTCAGATGTCAGCTGGGGGGGAGGGAGGATGAACCAGTTCCTGGCATGTTAGGAGGGGAGTTGGTCAATGCTCTAAGTAACCATCAGAGAGTGGTTTGGCTGAAACACAGCTGCAACAGGGCAGCCCAGGTGGGGTAAGCATGCAGCTGCAATCGGTGAGGGATGAGGAAGAGGAACTGCCTTCTGCAACTAATCCAAGAACATGTAGGGGCAGAGAAAAGGTCAAAGCAGAGAAGGTCAGCCACATTACTTGCGAAGAGGCAGCCTTGCCCTTCTTGATGGGCTGCATCAAAAACTGGCTATTTAGCACAGCAGAAAGAGGGGAGCGATGCTGGGAATAACGTGTTCATTCCCTAGCTGTGTGTTTTTTAGTTGTTGTGATTCCTGACTTGCTTTGGATTGACACTGCCACTTGATATGTGCCCCACCAACCCTCTTGTGTTGTGGATTTAATTTTGCCTGGTGGTTTTATTTTGATTGGAAAACTTCCAAGTGCCTTGTGGACTCATTGGCCATTGCTCTGTGGACTAGCATTGGTCTGCTGGTGGCTGGACTTAATTGGGATATTTCTGGTTTTTTGGTGACGGGAACTGCTGGGGCATATTAATAAACCCACTAAACCACGGTTATGTGTATGTATGAGTGAGCGGCTCAGCACAATTACGTATAGCAATAGCACTTAGACTTATATACAGCTTCACAATGCTTTTACAGCTCTCTCTAAGCGGTTTACAAAGTCAGTCTATTGCCCCCAACAATCTGGCTCCTCATTTTACCCACCTCAGGAGGATGGAAGGCTGAGTCAACCTTGAGCTGGTGAGTTTTGATCTGGCAAACTGCTGGCAGTCGGTGATCAGCAGAAGTAGCCTGCAGTACTGCACTCTAACCACAGCGCCACCGCAGCTCCTACATGTTTGCCACCTTGAGTTTTCTTACAAAAGAATAATAAAGGCGGGATATAAATTAAATAAACATTAAATCTTCCAGTTGGACTACTCTGGTGGCAGGTGTATTGTGATGCATGTAAAAAAGGTGGGTGGGGCTTTCATCGCCTGATCGCAACCATCTCCCTGATTGTTTTGACCCCCTGCTTAGTGCTTATGCCCAACTTACCATCTTTGCAAGTCTTCTTATTCTCAAGGAGTTGCACGCCTGTGGGACAGGCACACTGATAAAAGGGCTTGATAGGAGACATCAAACACAGATGGGAACAGCCACCGTTATTATCCCTGCAGGGGTTTGTAGCTGTCAAATACAGAAAGCACAGAGAAGTCTCCCTGTTAGTAGCAAACCTGCCTTATCAAGAGGGGAAAGGGTGAAAGATAAAATGAATATGGGTGCTGAATATCCTCCAAAGCGGTTCAAGGCAGACCCCATTACATGCTGGATCTGAACTGCAGGGGGTGGACATTTATGTACCGTGGATCTGGATATGCGCCGCTGATATTTATGTACAGTGGAACAGAAAGCCCTACTAGAACAGTGTTGTCCGGTGATAACGAACCAGTGGTGGATTGCAAAGCCTTCTCTGTGGGCATGCACATCGTTGCCAGCTACCCTTCTGGCGCCGGCCACTTGGTCTTCACACGTGCTAGTGTGTCAGAAAACGGCCCGAAAAAGCCCCCAAAACAGGCATGTGTGCATGTTCCAGTTTGGGCACTTGGTGCTGAAAAGGTTCACCATAACTGGTTTAGTCCATGAAAAAATTTGCTCTCTCTAGTTTCCTATAAATATAGGCTGAACCACAGCCACCTCTATTCTTGGAGACCAACTAAGAGAGAAGATGCCTTCAAAATGAACAGAAAAGTTTCCTTCAGGAAGGATTCAATAGTCAACAGTGCCACTTGGGAAGAGAGAGTCTCTTGTGCATTTGTGAACAGGTAAACTTTTAATTTTTTTTTCTGGAATGTTCAAATCTTCCAATAAGTAGGGAGAAACTTAAGATGGTCATATTTCTTTATGTGGTTGGTCTATACCCATTTTTCAAATAATCCTAATGATCAAAATTGGGACAAGAATTTATTTCGCTAAGCAACGTGGTTAAGGAAATCGTGCCTAATTTTATAACCTTTCTTTCTTTCTTTTCTTTTTTTGTGGTTGCTATAATTGTTAAGTAAATTGTTGCAGCTGTTGGGTGAATAACACCATTAAGCAAATCTGGCTTCACCCACTGATTTATCATAATCTGCCAGTCGTTCGCTAGGAGACGAGCAGCAAACAAATTAAACAAACAAATAAATAAAGTGGCAAATGGTGATCATGTGACCCGAGACACTGCAACAATCATAAATACATGCCGGTTGCCAAGCGCCTGAATTTTGATTGTGTGACTATGAGAATACTGCAACAGTCATAACTGCAAGGATCCACTGCAAGTCACTTTATTCAGTTATGTTGTAACTTAGAACGGTCACTAAAAAACCAAATGTAAGTCAAGTACTGACTGTACACAATATTTAAACCGTTCAATGCATCATTTTAAAAGTGACTATAGCTAAGTCATCTTTCTGCATTCCTTGACCATCAGATTTTGCAAGTATTCTAACTAAGCTCTTGTTCAACAGAGACTGGGAAGATATATGCAGCATTTCTGAATTTTATTTTTCCTCTACACCTATCTTTATCCAATAATAGAGGAAAAGACATCCATAGACCAATCTGTGGCTGTGACAAACTCTAGTCAAAATAGGATAGCAAAAATGACTGAATTTGGGCATTTTTTCCTGTAATTTAAAGATCAAATTTAAAAATTTAAAAATAAATATACTAAAGACCAAGGCATTTGATCTTTCTGTCTGACAAATAAAATTAACTACACTTAACATACATTAAATTTAGCTGTTTCCTTTGTTCTTTTTAAGTCTTCAATTTCTTCTGTTTACTATTCACCTTCTTCAACCACAAAAATATTGCCTAATTCCCTCTCCCCCCCCCCCCAAAAGTAAGCACAGCAGTTAGGTACCTACACTGTATAAACTGTACATATGACAGTCTGAAAAACCCACAAAACAAATGAGAATTTCTACATTGGGCATTCTGGGAGCAGCAAGAGGAACTCACCACTGGGCTGCCGCTGTTGGCTGAAGACGTGGATATCCATGGGAGAAAAGATGTTGGAATGTATTTCACGCAGGTTCTGTCCAGTGTATTTGTTGCAGGCCAGGATGGAGCGAGTCGTCCAATCTGTCCAATACAGCGTGTCACCAAATAACGTCAGAGCAAATGGATGTGGCAGGGATCCTTTAATCACAGCTTGCCTGGAAATAAAATAAAAAATGGATTGCGGCATAAATTATCTCCCTGAATGTAGAGAAGGCCAGCATTTTACATCCTTCTCGAACCTTCCCTGCCCACCCTCTTGAAATCAAGATAGAAGTGTGAAATTTGCAACCTGTATCTTTTCTCCTTGAAACAGCTGAGAAGCCTGATTGCCTTCCTTTTAATTAATTTTCAAGTAGAATATTAGCCCCGGAATGAACTGAAAGAGTTAATTCATGAGTCTGAGGGAACATTTCACCATTTAAGTCTTAACATTATTTTCAGAATATTAGCAATAGCACTTAGACTTACTGAATATACCACTTCAAAGTGCTTTTACAGTCCTCTCTAAGCAGTTTACAGAGACATCTTATTGCTCCCAACAATCTGGGTCCTCATTTTACCAACCTCGGAAGGATGGAAGGTTAAGTCAACCGTGAGCCTGCTGAGATTCGAACTGCCAAATTGCAGGCAGCCAGCAGGCAGCAGAAGTAGCCTGCACTATTGCATTCTAGCCACTGCGCCACCACAGAATTAAAAGAGTTAATTAAAAGATTTAATTCATGAGCCTGATGAAACATTTCACCATTTAAGTCTTAAAAAATGTGTTTAATATAATTTGTACAGATCAAGTAGACACAGTAATTCTTTAACGGGACCAGAGAGGGCATCTGTTGGCTTGCAATGTCATGAGACTGCAGAACCTAATCAGGACGACAAGCTTTTTTCCCACCACAATATAAATTAATTCTCACAAGCACACTGTGTCCGCCACAGGAGGATTTCCCAGAATGGGTTCAAAAAACAGACTTCTAGACCACTCAAAAGCAAGCTCCGTTCAGCAAACTGTTTGCATTAGATAATGTTGTCCTCAACTTAACATCCAGAATTTCCATCACTAAGAAAGGAGGTTGTTAAGTGAGTTGCACCCACTTTTATCATTTTTTTTTGCCCTGGTTGTTAAATGAATAAATGCAGTTGTGTTAAATGAATCAGGCCATCATTACACGAGTCCAGTTTCTCCCATTCAGGGTGTTCAAAGATTGCAAATTGTGATCATGTGACCTCAGGATGCTGCAACCATCATAAATACATGCCCAGTTGCCAAGTGCCCGAATTTTGATCACATAACTATGGCTTTGCTGCAATGATTGTAAGTGACAACCAGTCACAAGTCACTTTTTTCAGTGCCACTATAATTTCAAAAAATTGCTAAACCAATGATTGTAAGCCGAGGACTATTTGGATATACAGAAAAGATGATGGCCATTAGAACAGGCATATTCAATTGTCCTGGAAAGAAATCATGCTGGGTGTAACACTGTGTTTTAAAAGGGAAAATGATTATCAGCGTTTAGGAATGAGATTCTGATGGAGATCATTGAATTAGATTTCAAGAAATATTTAAGATTTCACCCAGTCAAACTCTTTTTCCCTTCCATTTTAGTAACTGCACAAATTGTACGGATGCTTATTTGCAAATAAACCTTGCTGAGTTCTGAATTTAAGTCTGTGCAACAATGTGCCTGAAATGATGGTATTTCAGACACATTTTAATGCTAAGAACTTGCTACAGTCTTGTATTTATAAGCCAGCTGTGGAATGGAGTGGAATGGAATAAACATAAGGGACCTTGAGGTCTTCTGCTCAGGCCGGAAACCTTATACTATTTCAGACAAATGGTTATCCAACATCTTCTTAAAAACTTCCAGTGTTGGAGGCATTCACAACTTCTGGAGTCAAGTTGTTTCAGTGATTAATTGTTCTAACTGTCAGGAAATTTGTCCTTAGTTCTAAGTTGCTTCTCTCATTGATTAGTTTCCATCCATTGCTTCTTGTCCTGCCCTCTGGTGCTTTGGAGAATAGCCTTCTTTGTGGCAACCCCTGAGAAATTGGAACACTGCTATCATGTCACCCCGAGTCCTTCTTTTCATTAACCTAGACATACCCAGTTCCTGCAACCGTTCTTCATATGTTTTAGCCTTCAGTTTTAATATTAATAGAAAAACATGGACTAATGCTAAACGTAACTGAAATAACCAGTTATTAATCTTAAATGCTCTATGAGTTAGGAATACAGAATACTTTTAAAACTTCTTTATTTAAATTTTGTTTAGCATTACATTCTATTGAACTTTTTAAAAAATGTTATTTTAAAAAATATAAATCCCTACTGTTGTTGTATCTCTAAATATAAGTTTTAATTTTTCTCCTCTCAAACACTAATTTGTTCTAATCAGAAATAACTGAGTGCAAATATTCAGAAAGAGTTTGCCAGTAAATGGTGAGCCGCTCCTAAAATTTTATTCTGTCCTCCAACATACAGTACAGAGAATGCAAAAACACTCATCACATTAGGAAGAATGTTTCTCCAGAGACTATAAAGTGAATTTAATTTCCACCAGGAATACGTTAACTATTCATTAGGGTTGTTCCTGCAAGGTGAAATGAGGATTAATTGATTCCTCTTCTTTAGCAGGCAAACATAAGCCCTGCATTTCAGTCCTTCTGGAATTCAGTATTGTCAAACAACTATTTGAAAAATGCACTTGTTCTCCCCGAGAAAAAGAAAACTTTGACAAAGCAAATCCCGTGTCCTAAGTTCATGACTTCTTTTTCAGTCACTATTCTGATACTTCTCTTTTCTTATGGGAAATTAGATTACTGCATATCATTTCTGTTGAATTATGGCTCCATTGCAGCAAATAAATAAGTAGGTCCCATTTTAATGTCTGGCTATTGTACAAATTATCTATGGAAGTGATGGCTAACCTTTTTCTAAAGGCATGCCAAAATTGTGTGCGCATGATCGCCCCCCCCCCCAACATGGGGTGAGTTTTTGCTCTCCCTAGGCTACAGAGGCTTTCCTGAAGCTGGAGAGGGCGAAAATGGCCTCCCCCAGCCCTACAGAAGGCCAAAAATCAGCTGACCGGGGCACGCATGCGCGCTGGAGCTGAGGGCTGCCACATCAGCAAATATGGCTCTGCGTGCCACCTGTGGCACGTGTGCCATAGGTTCGCCATCATGGATCTATGGGGAAGAACTATCACTGATTCAATCCTATTGTAGTAGCTATGGATTTACAGCCATCCAGAACCCAGGGTGTTCCATCTTTAGCCTTGGATGGAATAGCAATAGCAACAATACTTAAGATTTAACAACACACTCTGGGCAGTTGACAAATGTCAGCAAATTGCCCCCAACAATCTGGGTCCTCATTTTACCGACCTTGGAAGGATAGAGGGCTAAGACAATCTCAGGACTGAATGCCAGACGGTGGGAAGAGTTACCCCATCAGGGCACAGTTCCCCCATTCAAGAATGCTGCTTGATTTGGATGTACTGCTGGATTTACAACTAATGAGCAGGTTGCAGCTGCCAGGAAAACCTTTGCAAACTTTGCCTGGTGTATCAGTTGCATTCCTTCCTAGATCAGGAGCCATCAGGCCCTATGTTGCTTCAAGACTTGACTATTGCAATGTGGTCTGTATGGGGTTTCACTTTAAGACCACTGAGCAACTGGTCCGAAATGAAGTGGTGTGGGCAGAAATTGGTGCGCCTTGGTATGCCCATGTAACTATCTCTGCTTCCTAAGTTGAACTGGTTTTTAATATGTTTCTCAATGCAATTCAAGATGCTATTAATGACCTATGGAGTTCTAGATTGCCTGTGGCCTGGTGACTTGAGAGACCATTCTATCTCATGAGGCTTCAGCCAAGCCTGTTTGATCCAACAGCATTGGGTCACTCCAGATCCCTTCAGTAAAGCAATGTCTCCTCTTGGGAGCCTAGAAACACGTCTTCTCTGTCATGTTTCCTGCCCTCTGGAACGAGGTTCCCCCATGTGGTTACCGCCCTCTTGCCATTCTAGAAAGCTTTAAAGACCTGGCTGCTCTCCCAGGCCTTGGGGGTTGAATAAATTAAGTTAAATAAATCCATGCATTCATGCATACAGCCTGAACTTTTAAGTCATTGTACAATTTTCCACAAAGCCAGGAAATGAAAAGAACCATTAAAATAGAAGACTATTTTGCTGAAACACGTAAATGCAAGCATTTCAGGGGAGACCTCACAAAATCGGTCACAACTGCCCAACCTTTTGTATCCTATGCAAGAACTGAGTTGTAAAGCAAAATATGGTAGCCTGCATTCTGGAATTACAAAGCTAATAAAAGGGCTGGGATTTATTTGCAAATAATGTTTCAGGAACAAAGAAGTCTTTTCTTCCTTTGTTTCTTGGTCCTCTCAAGTCTCTTTTCCTTCCTCCTCAAGCTGTTCCTTAAAATTCTGCAATTTGTGCATCAGTGTTTATATCACACTTAGTGTGTGGCCATATCTAGATGGCCCTAGTTAAGTAGCACCCTGCTTAGTCATCGCACAGAACTTGGATCCAGACCTGAAGAGACATTGTCACAAATATGCAGGAACTGTTACCTAAAGGAGCAAGAGCATTTTTTTTAAAGTCCAGAGACTCAAGATAGTATTAAAAAGTGGCTCAGGAAATGCCTTCCAAATTAACTGGAGGAGGTGCATGAGACTTGCAAAATTCTCTCACTATAGCCAAATGAAATAGTTTTAGTCCTCCTGTGCTGTTGACTTCCTGGTCTGCCTTACCCAGAAAGAATCCCTCTGAGGATTTTAAGATTATTAGCTAGACTGGGAACTCAAAAACAACATTCTGAAAGAAGACACTGATTCATTCATTGTTAACTGAACTGCATTAATTTCTCTAGGACAAGGGTGTCAAACTCAAGACCCGTGGGCAGGAACTGACCCACAAGGTGTTTAGATCTGGCCCACAGGGTTGCCCTGTAAACAGTGAAGGATCAGTCCACGGTGCCTCTGCCGGTGAAAACAGAGCTCGGGAAGGCTGTAGGTGACCCCCCTCAGCTCCATTTACACTGGCAAAGGGTTGCAGGCACTGTTCCCTCTAAGGTTTGCGGCTGCGCGGCCGTGTACGTGGCAAGAAAACACCGCACAGCGGTTTCTAACTGCTGCGCAGTGATTTCTGTCACAGGCTCCGGAAGCTGAGGGGCCTCAGAAAATCTAGGATTAACACGGGCGTGGGGACGGCGGCAGGAGCTTACGCAGCACAGCCAATCTCCTAGGTCCTCCTAGGCGCCGGCTGCGCCGCTCATTACCGTCAGTCGCCCCGTGTTCAGCAAAGAAAACGTGGGGAAGTCCTTTGCAGGCGGCTAGAACTGGCTAGATTTGTTCTGATGAGCACGGAGCGACTGATGGTAGTTTGCACCGGCCGCGGCCTCTCAAACTAGTGTCAGTCGCCCCGTGTTCAGCAAAGCAAGCCCGGGGAGGTCCTTTGTGGGCGGCCAATCCTAGCCATTTGCGCCCGGCGCTGCAGCTGAAGTGAACCCCCAAAGCCCCCGCTGCCACCAAAATCTCTGCTGCCGCCTCCTCCTCCTCCTCCAACAGCACTGCCAGATTTGCCACCCGACACTGAGGCTGAGGTGAAGCCGCCAAAGCTCCTGCTGGCACCCCCGCCCGTGGCAGTGGTGCCTCCCCCTCCACACGGAGCACCTGAGCTGGGCCCCGTGTTATCCCTCCCCCTCCTCCTCCGCTGTGCTTTTGAGGCTGCGGGAGCCAGTAGGATGGCGGCGGAGGGGGCGGGAGCAGGAAAAAAAGGCCTCATGCCTTCTCAGAAGCATGGTGGAGGAGGAGGAGGAGGCAGCAGGGTGCTCCACAGGGAGGGGAAGGCACCGCTGCTGCTGCCATGGGCAGGGGTGTCAGTGGGAGCTTTGGCGGCTTCACCTCAGCCACAACGCCAGGCAGCAAATGTGGTGGTGCTGTTGGAGGAGGAGGAGGAGGCGGCAGCAGTTATTCTGATGGTGGCAGGGGCTCGTCGGCATCTTCAGTGACAGCCATGCCCCCAGTGAAAAAACCAAAGATGGAGCAGATCCACGCAGATGACATTGCTGCAACATGACTGGAGGAGGAATTCTGGGAGTTGAAGTCCAAAAGTCTTAAAGCTGTTAGGTTTGAAGACCCCTGGGTTTTTTTTCTAAAAGGATTAGGGGTACAAGGATCTTGTAACAACAGCTTTAAGACTTGCGTGCTTCAAATGCCAGACTTTCTGAGCCAACATTTTGGTTGCTAAGCAGGAGCGTTGTTAAGTGATATTGATATTATATAACACTTTTAATTAAGCGGGTACCTTGAATAAACATAACTTTGAGTTTCAAATAATACTGATTTCGTTGTTGTCTTAGGTGACATCTGTGAAAAAATTCAGATGCTCAGGCATAAAAATGTGCTGCTCAAACACTATACTTTTCTGCTCACACTGAAAAAAAATTAGAGGGAACATTGGTTGCAGGAGGCCATCACAGCCAAAAACAGAGTTTGGGAGTCCATTTTTGCTATCAAAACACTTGGGGCACCATATGCGCCCCCAACACAACTGACCACCCCCACCCTGGCCATGCCCACTCCAGCCTCCTGAGGTCAAACACAACCGTGATGTGGCCCTCAATGGAATTGAGTTTGACACCCCTGCTCTTGGAAGAACTTGGCACCAAACTATCTGGTGACCTGTGACTTAGAAAATCAGGAATACCTTAATCCAGGATCTCCAACCCCCAGTCCATGGACCAGCATTGGTCCACAGCATGCCAGAAACCGGGCCGCGCAAACAAGCAAAGCCCCATTCATGGGATGCAGGTAGCATGGGAAACCACGCCTCCTCCGGTTCATGGGAAATGGTTTTCTAATGGTTCTGGCTATTTCCTCAAAGGTTGGTTTCAGGGAATGACAAAGAAGGATCTCAGGTATTCAGTTCTTGTAAACTAGTGATCCTCACGGGTCTGATGGAGGGGTCCTTTTCTACTGCCCAATAATGGGGGAGATGCCGTTGTGAGAACAAGATCTTATATCTCATGTTATTTCATGTGCACATAAAGTCTATGAGACAAGTTCACCTATAGGGAATCAAGATGCAGTTGGCATTTCTTTCTTTGGTTCATGTTTGGTCAGCAATAGGTTAGGTTCAAAAATTGTCAGGCACAAGCAATGAGACCCACATATGAAGAATTCAAATTTGCCGCTTTATTATATTCTGCCTATTATATAGGAAGGTCCCCAGATGGCCAGCTTCAACTTGGGAACAGATATATAAGGCTCTGTGGAATTTAATGAGGGTCAGTTCTGGATCTCTTGTAGCTGGGGAAGAACTCAAGGCTAATTCTGCATTTGAGAACTCTCCCCCCCCCCCCGCCCTGTTGGTGTTTCCCAACAAAAATTGAGACTTGGCACAGGTAAGATAGAACTGATCCTGATCAGAGATCAAGTGTCCTTTGGAAACAGATTTCAGTCTCTTTTGGATGAATTAGTAGTAGTACTTTGGAATCAAGTTTGTTTTCATTTCCTGTCTCTAATCATCATATTAAAATGTATAAAATTACCATTAAATTATAAAAAATAATTTAAAATCAAAGTTTTAAAATTGTAACGTTCACAGGACTTTTGGATCCAGCTTTGCACTTGGAGGCTCAGGTGGTGGCTCAGATTAAGCTAGTGTAACAATTTTTTTTCTTTACCAATGAGGCCCAACTTTTCCACCAACTTGGCCAATTGAGGCATGACTTGTTTAAAACCAAATTAACATGCTATGTATGAGGCAACCACTCTGAAAAACAATCTTGGGAAAGCGCAGCTGACTTAGAATACAAGACCAAGGAAGCTGGAACTGCATACAGGCAGAATCATATTACAAGGATGACTTTGGTTAACATGTTCTTTGTGGACATTATTCCAAGTTTGGTGAAACTTCAGAGCTTAAACAGTTTGTGTCTGGGGACAGTTTAGGAACCCCATCATCTTGTGCCAACATGATTTTGTTTTAAAACGATGAAGAGGTCGTTTCTTCCTTTGTCCCTAACAAAGGGGGCACCATTGGTGAATACAAAATAATCAGAGTCAAGTGAAGGGGGAAATATCTATACATAAAATGACGTTGAGAAAAATCAGGATGAAAAACAAGGATGGTAGAACTTTTGCTACAGCCTATTTCTATCTGTTGAGTCAAATGCCATCACCAGATTCATAAAAGTTGCATAAGGCTTAGCATGATTAACCCCTTCTTGGCAACATAACTCAAGAGTCACGTTACTGCGTTTTTAATTTTTCCTACATTTTGAGGCTATACTGAAATGTATTTCTTCCAAGCATCTTCATTTGTTCAGATATGCAACTTGGAAGGGATGTCCAGAAGATGCACTAACCATTGGTTGACTGGATCCAGGTCACCACTACACTTAAGAAAGAGATTGTCTTAAACAGATTCTTCCATTAGTCAGGAAAGTTTAAACTACTGTTTTGCTTCACTAATGAAAAAAATGACTATTTCTGGAGACAGTATTTCCTGTATGAGTGTTTTACTGTCTGAAAGGCTTGTAATAAAGCCCTTAATCTCATACATTAACCAGGCAAAAATCCAATATTTGAAAGAGATTTGGACTGGGATCTAAGAAATAATTCCAGAGTATCTTACTGAAGTGCATAAGCCACTCTTTACCAGGTATCTGCCAACTGATCAAGGGCTTAGCTGAAAAAAAAAAGATGAAATAAGATTCTAAAATCAGAATTCTTCCTTTTCCTATGACTTAACTGAATTTACTCCACTGTTTTTCCGCATTCTCCCGTTAACTCCCAGGAACTTCTTTGAATTAAACATGTAACTATCCATTTATAGAATGAATCATCCTGGTTCTTTATAACCCTGGCAATTACAATCATTAATTATAACTAATCTGTACTTTTGATATGGCTATTAATTCAGAAAAAGCACGGATTGCATTAGAATATTTATTTCCGACCAAACTTGAGACGTATAGTGTTTTACTGTTTGGTAGAGAGACAATAGAATGTGAGAATCCAACTAGATAAACCAGCCTTAGAATCGGCAATAGTGATATTGAAGTGGCAGACAGCCTCTTTAGGCTCAACCATCAACAGTGAAGGAAAAAGCAGTCAAGAAACATGCTGGAGATTGAGCACTTCATAGGGCAGCCATGAAGGCTTTGGAAGAAATATTCAATTGCTGAGATGTGTACAGGTGGACCTCGACTTACAACAGTTCATTTAGTGACCAATCCAGGTTACAACGGCACTGAAAAAAGTGACTTAACGACCCTTTTTCACACTTACAACCTTTGTAGTATCCCCATGGTCATGTGATCAACATTCAGATGCTTGGCATTTGGTTCATACTTATGACCGTTGTTGCTGTGTCCCAAGGAAACATGCGATCCCCTTTGGCTACCTTCTGACAAGCAAAATCAATGGGGAAGCCAGGTTCACTTAACAACTATATCACTAAATTATCAACTGCAATGATTCACTTACCAACTGTGCCAAGAAAAGTCGTGTAATGGGGCAACAACCCACTTAACCAATGTATTACTTAGCAGAACTTTGGGGCTCAATTGTGATCGTAAGTCGAAGACTACCTTGTATCTACCTACAAAAACCAGAACAATGCAAGCCATGATATTCTCTCTCACAATCTACAGGAGTGAGCATTGGACTTTAAAGAAGCAGAAGAGGAAGAATATTGAAGACTCTGAACTTTGATGTTGGAAGACAATCCCAAGAATATCACGGACAGCCAAGGAAACAAACAATGCTAGAACAAATCAGCCCAAAGCTCTCTCCTGAGGCATAAATGATAGGTTCAAATCACCCTATTGTGGAAACTTTATGTTCTCTGGAAAAGGCTTTAAAGCTGGGAAACATGGAATGATTGAGAAGAAGAGGACAACCAGCACGAAGATGGCTAGGATTCAGTTAGAGTTCAGTTCAGTGGATGGGGATGGGGATGCAGTTGGAAAAGTTGAAAGACCACTTAGGTAACCACGGAGAAAATCTACATGGTAGCTAAGCATTGACAATGACTTCATGGCACATAATCAACCATTACTTAATATATAGAAGCACTTAATATAAAGCAAACAATGTTAACTTATTACAATGGTAGATCGAAATGGATTCCATGCTTCTGAACTCACCACCATTGTACAGAAAAAAACAAACAGGGCCCTAGCCATCACATCAGCATTTTGGAACAGAACACGCATGATATTTCCGATGTGTGTACTTGGGTGTCTGGGAAAAACTACCTTGTCACAACTTCACACAATTCCTCTAGAGTAAGAACAGAAGCAGCTGCATAATCTGCAGAGGCAAACTTTGCCACCACGAACCTGAGACATTCAAAATCCCAATGCAAGAATGGAAATGGTAATACCAGACAAGATGCATCTACATTTTATCGCAGTCCAAATAGTAGCCCAGTGCCAGGATTTTGATATCATTATTAGCTAAAAAGTTGCCAATACGACTTCTATAATAGTTGTCTTGCAGCATCCAAACCCAAAAATTCTTGGTCAAGATAATCTGATCTGATGGCGAACTATTGTGTAAAATTATGGAGCTTGGCTTCTTATCTAGATAGACTGAAAATTAGACCAGAGGAACCAAAAGTCTCCAAGGCAAATCCCATTTGAGGGATCCGGAATTATATTTTCCATCCAGATTATACCTTTTCATTCACACAGTTGTAAAAATGCACAAAAGTCTTCATGTAGACACTTCAATAAATAATTACCTCTTAATATAATTCACATATAATTCTTTACATTCAGTCTTTACATTAAGTACGGTCTTTTACATTAAGTCTTTGACATGTTTTTAATATAGTCAGGTCCTAAAAAGGACTGAAAACTATATAATATATAGTATATTTAGTTGTAGAGGAAAAAAGTACTTTTCCTGGCACTGAATTTAGATACTCAAGCCATTGGGCTATTGCCCAGAGTGACCTCAAAGAATTTTTTTTTAAATTGTTGTTCCGAAAAACCAGGCCACATTTATCCAGTGGTTCTTAGGAGCTCACTTGGGGGGAAAAAATCAACAAACATAAATAACCACAGTGAATCCAGTAAGTATATTTGGGTGACTCCAACAGACAATTAAAAATAAAAAAAGATCAGTGACACAAACCAACTGAACAAAACCACAGATGAGCCAAAAGGGCGTTGGTACTTACCTGATACGCCTCTTCTCATAGTGGGGGGAGGAGTATCCAGAATGGGTTGACCTTGTCCTCTCATGATTGGATGAGTCAGATAAGCTCTTTGGGCAACGCCCCCTGGCCAGCAGGACCTCCCATATTTGACGAAGAGCTCCATCCGACTTGTTGCACCATTCACTCCAGACTCTTAATTCAGTTCTTAGCTTTTATCGTCTTCAACATCAATATTTATATAACTTCATAAAACAATGAACATAAAACTTAGTTGTACAAACATAGACAGGGAGGGACTGGATACTCCTCCCCCCACTATGAGAAGAGGCGTATCAGGTAAGTACCAACGCTCTTTCTCCATAGTGAGGGGGGAGGAGTATCCAGAATGGGACATACCAAAGCCTGCATGTCCCTAGGAAGGGAGACCCATGAGGCCCCATGTCCCCCGCTCATGCCAGTTGAGGCGTGGGCCCCGCCCTGTGAACCACCTGCAACACCCTGCATCCAAAGAGGCTTCTGCTGAGGCAAAAGAGTATAGTTCCTAGCAAAGGGAGAGGGGAAAGCCCACGTGGCTGCTCTGCAGATTCCTGCCAGGGCTGTCTGCGGACGTGATGAGCCGGGGTCTTGAGGCCGTTAGAGACTGGATGCGGGCTAACAAGCTTGTACTCAACCCGGAAAAGACCGAGTGGCTGTTGTGTTTCCCTCCCAATAATTTGGTTAGCGTTCCACCACTCAGGCTGGGGGGCCAAATTTTACACCCCTCAGACAGGGTTCGCAACTTGGGAGTCCTCCTGGACCCACAGCTGACCTTTGAACACCATCTGTCGGCTGTGACCAGGGGGGCATTCGCCCAGGTTCGCCTGGTGCGCCCCTACCTGAATCGGGAGGCCCTCACAACAGTCACTCGCGCCCTCGTGACCTTTAGGCTGGAATACTGCAACGTGCTCTACATGGGGCTGCCCTTGAAGAGCATCCGGCGACTTCAGCTAGTCCAGAACGCGGCCGCGCGAGTGATTGTGGGTGCACCTCGGTTCACCCACATAACACCTATCCTCCGCGAGCTGCGCTGGCTACCTGTTGATCTCCGTGTGCGCTTCAAGGTGCTTCTTACCACCTATAAAGCCCTTCATGGTAGTGGATCTGGGTACTTGAGAGACCGCCTCCTGCCGATTACCTCCTCGAGACCGATTAGATCTCATAGATTAGGCCTCCTCCGAGTGCCATCTGCCAGCCAGTGCCGGCTGGCCACTACGCGGAGGAGAGCCTTTTCAGTGGCAGCTCCGACCCTCTGGAACGATCTCCCCGTGGAGATTTGTACCCTCACCACCCTTCAGACCTTCCGCATAGCCCTCAAGAGCTGGCTATCCCGCCAGGCCTGGGGGTAAAGATTTGATCCGCCCCCACCCGAATGTTGAATGAATGTTGTTTATTTTTTAATTATGTGTTATGTTATATGTCACTGTTTGTATCCCCTCCCTATAAGTTGTTAGCCGCCCTGAGTCCCCTCAGGGAAAAGGGCGGCCTATAAATAAACTTATTCCTATTCCTATTCCCAGGCCCTGGACGTGGCTGCGCTCCGCGTGGAGTGAGCTGTGATATGATTGGTGTCTGTAAGCCCTGGGATTGGTATGCAGTGACAACGCAGGTTCGCAACCACCTGCCTATTGTGGTGGAAGTCATCTTGATACCCAGGCCCCTATTTGGAAGGAGACAAACAGAGCTTCGGATTTCGTTTAGCCTGGTTCTCCTGAGGTAATCCTCAGAGCCCTCCTTATGCCCAGAGAGTGCCACTTCTTTCCCAACGGGTGGGAAGAGTCTGGACAGAAGTTGGGCAAATCAGTTCCTGGGTTTGGTGGAAGCAAGGGCCCACCCTGGGGATGAAGGACGTAACCCCACTCTGTCTTGGTGGAAGAAGCAGAGATCCTCCCTGGTGGACAGAGCTTGCAGTTCGTATATCTGCCTGGCGGAAGAGATGGCCACCAGAAAGGCCACCGTGAGAATCAGGAACTTAAGGGAAACTGTTCGTAAAGGCTCAAATGGAGCACCTATTGGAGCGTCCCCTACCCTGTGTAAGTCCCAGGAATGGTACCTGAACGCTGTGTGCGGTTTGGGGTTGGAAGCCCCCTTGAGGAATTGCCTAACCATAGGATGGTGAGTCAAGCTCTGGTCCCTGCCACGCAGGAGAACTGGCGAGATGGCTGAAATCTGTCTCCTAATTGTGTTAGAAGCTAACCCTCTGTCCCGGCCTGCCTGGAGGAGGTCCAGAATCTGAGGCACTGAGGCCTGGCTAGGATTGTGCTCCAGGGAATTACACCATGAGGCAGAGGCCCGCCACATGGAGCCATAGATACGCTCTGTGGAGGGTGTGCGGGCAGTCTGGATAGTCTGCATCACCCTGGGGGGAAGAGGTCTTTCTCCAGGATGCTCCGCTCAAGAGCTAAGCAGTCAGCTGGAGCCATTGAAGGCCTGGGTGCTCCAGCGACCCCTGGTTAAGGGATATCCCCTCCTGGGGGATTCTCCATGGCCTCTCCACTGAAAGCGACTGGAGATCTGCAACCACAGCCTCCGGGGCCAGTGAGGCGCCAACAGAACTCCTTCCGCCCCCTCCCGAAGGGTTTCCCATATGAACCTGGGGATCAGGGGTAAGGGAGGAAGGCATACCGACAACCCCTGGGCCAGGGGCTTCGTAGGTCGTCTGCCCCTTCTGCCCCCCCCGCATGTCTGGTACCTGGAGAAGAACCTCGGGAGCTGAGTGTTGAGGGGCGTGGCGAATAAGTCGACCTCCGGGCGTACGAAGCACTCCGCCAGCTCCTTGAAGATTGTTGGCTGCAGCTTCCGCTCCAAATTGTCCCCTTGGTCCGGCTGAGCCAGTCGGCTCAGATGTTTCCCACCCCTGCTATATGTTCTGCCCTCAGCGAATGTTGTCTAAATTCATAGGCTATCTGAGGTGCTTCTGCGATCTCTCATAGTCGGACATCCCATTCTGAGTTTGTGGTGGGTTCTGGCATGGGGACCAGCCTGTCTGACCCTTTTTCCCCCGGCCATAAGGGTGCTATGATTCTATGGCTAGGATTAGCGCAGAGATATTCTGAATGTAAACACAGACGGAGTTTAATGGGCGGCCACTAGAGTGCGTGTAAAGATGAAGTGAGGGAAGCTAAGCTCACAATAAAGGCCTGCCACAAAGGTAAAATAATAATAATAATAATAATAAGAACCACCACAACAATAATAATAATAAAATAAAATAAAATCCCGCCTGATAAAACCAAGAAAGATTAAGGAAACGATTGGTCCCTTGCTGGGAGAAAGTGGCCCGAAGCTGACAAGCAGCAGGGGTAAAGCAGAACTATTTAACTCGTGCTTGGCATCTGTCTTTACCCGAAGGGATAAACAATCCAACCTATCAAGAACAGCGCCCCAAATTCAGATAGGGACCCAAGATGAGATAGGGAAGAAATGGTAGCCTGTCTATCTTAGGCAAAGTCCAATTCCCAGGACCAGGTGGGTTACACCCCAGGGATCTGAAGGAACTGGCGGACGAGATCTCCAAACAACTGAAACTATATCTATCAGAGATCCTGGAGTACCGGAGAACCACTATAGAATTGCTGATGTGATTCCCCCCTTTCAGAAAGAGAGAAAAACAGCTCAAGAGCCCAAAGCCAACATGGGTTTGTCAAAAACAGATCAGACCAGACTAGCCATATTGCCTTCTTAGATACGGTGACAACCCTAGTGGACCATAGGAATGCCATTGATATAGTTAACTTGGTCTTCAGCAAGTCCTGATAAGGTAGACCATAACCTACTACTAGATAAAGTAGAAGAATGTGGGTTAGACATAGTCCCACCAGATGGCTTGGTAACTGGTTGACCAACCACACACACCTGTACTCCTCAATGGAACTGCCTCTTCATGGAGGGAAGAATGCAGTGAGTGCCCCAAGGCTCTGTGTTGAGCCCAGTACTCTTCAACATCTTCATCAGTGATTTGAATGAGGGTGTTAGGTGTGTAAGCTAACAGTTGGGTTAGCAAAATATATGCCATGATAGTAGTACTGTTTCTTTAAGAACTGCTGTTATCTCAAGCGGTCATAAGAAGGAGCCGGTATGCCGGTTAGCTCTCTGTTTGTTAAATGCTGATCGGTGGTGGTGGTGGTGGACTCATCAGGTTTGCAGATGACCCCAAGCTGGCAGGAATAGCCAACACTTCAGAATACAGGCTAAAGATACAGAAGGATCTTGATACCCTTGAATATTGGGCACTGCCTAGGAAAATGAGATTCAATGAAGTAAGGTTCTACCTTTAGGCAACGAAGGTGAAGTGCACAGGTACAGAATACCTTGCTCCATAGTAGTAACTGTGAAGGGGATCTTGGAGTCTTAGTGGACAACCCTTTAATATGAGCCAGCAGTGTGCAACAGCTGCCAGAAAACCCAACACAGTTTTTGGCTGCATAAACAGAGGAATAGAATCAAGCTCCCGTGAAGTGTTCCTCCCACTTTATAAGGCCTTGGAAAGGCCACAATTGGAATTCTGCATTCAGTTTGGTCACCATGATGTAGAAGGGATGTGGAGGCTCTAGGGAGAGTGCAGAGAAGAGCAACAGAGGATATCAGGGGACTGGAGGCTAAAGCCTATGAAGAACGGTTGCAGGAATTGGGTAGGTCTAGTTTATTGAAAGGAAGGACTAGGGGAGACGTGATAGCAGTGTTCCAATATCTCAGGGGTTGCCACAGGGAAGAGGCAGCCTGATTATCCTCCAAGGCACCTGAGTGCAGAACTAGAAGCAATGGGTGGAAACTAATCAAGGAGAGAAGCAACTTAGAACTGAGGAGGAATTTCCTGACAGTTAGAACAATTAATCAGTGGAACAACCTGCCTCCAGACGTTGTGAATGCCCCAACAATGGAAGCTTTTTAAGCAGCTGTTGGATAGCTACTTGTCTGAAAAGGTATAGGGTCTCCTGCCCAGGCAGGGGGGTTGGCCTAGAAGACCTGCAAGGTCCCTTCCCCCTCTGCTATTGTATTGCATAGTATTGTATTGCATTGCATTTGCTCTTTGCCTAGTCACCCCCACCCTTGGAAGGCCTTGGGGGAGGGGGGTAATCTCTAACCTGATTGGAGGTTCTTCTGTCTCCCCCTAGGAGCTGCAGCCTTTAGCAGCCAGGCTGATTATTCCCCCCCAATCTGTGTTTTCCAGGCTGCCGGCTTGGGCCACGTGGGGCCCCTCCTCCCCCTTCTTTCCAAATGGCTCTGCAGGGCAATTGCATAGCCCCGCCCTCAGAACTTAGCCACAAAAAAAACAGCTTTTGCTAAGAGGCCAGCCTACTTCTCAGGGTCTTCTCGCCCCTCCCCCCTCCTTCTCCTACTCAAAGGAGAACGCTCTTAAGGGGGAAGCAAGAATTAGCCAGAGAGCTAACCGGCATGCCGGCTCCTTCTTATGACCGCTTGAGATAACAGAAACCAACTGAACAAAACCACAGAGGAGCCAAAGACAGGGATTTCATAACTATGAGAAAAAACTACCCTAGCTGCAATTTGTAATGGTGCAGTTTTATTGTGTATTCTACATGTGGTCAGATTCAATTAGAAGACCATATTGTGAGTAATCCTTACTCAGGGAAGGGGAGGGACAATACAGGTAGTCCTAAAGTTACAGTCACAATTGAGCCCAAAATTTATGTTCCAAAGTGAGAAATTTATTAAGTGTGTTTTGCCCCCCTTTACGACTTTTCTTGCCACATTTGTTAAGTGAATCACTGCAGTTGTTAAATTAGTAATATGGTTGTTAAATGAATCTGGCTTCCCCATTGACTTTGCTTGTCAGAAAAGGGGATCACATGACTCAGGACCGTCATAAATATGAGTCAGCTGTCAAGCATGCAAATGTAATTCTTGTGACCGTGGGGATGTTACAGTGATCATAAGTGTGAAAAATGGTCATAAGTCACTTTCTTCAATAACATTGTAGTTCCGAACGGTCATTAAATGAACTGTTGTAAATCGAGGACTACCTGTATTGATAGGGACCATTTGTTAAGCCAAACGTTTCTTTTTCCTTTCTGCTATAGATTCAGACTACTAAATGACTGAAAATTATACCATTCAAAGATATGCCATACTTGTAAATGTTTCTATATTTCAGTGCACTTTAAACAAATGACTTCATAAATATTTCAAGTAGTTTTGAATAGCTGCATAATTTTCCCACACTTAATATTCACTATCATAATTTACTCCCAGTTGAAAGAAATCCACACAGCATGCAAAATAAACAAAAACAAACAAAATTAAAAGTAAGCATTAATCAGTCATTCTTCTTTTAAATGCCAGCTTTTCTTGTTAAAAGCCATTCTCAAAAGCAGGAATATCCCAATACTAAAATCCAAGCCAATCAATGGGCATAAAATGACATCTCTCTTCTCATTTATCTGTGCACAGAAACATTTTGCAAAATAAAACCATCCTTCCAAAAACATAAGAATACACACCTTGCCAGTAATTCTAATAGTGAGGACTCTTGAGAGAATAATTTCATTCTCATTTGATTTTATTTGAATCAAACAAATTTAAGAAATTTCCTTTGGAAATTCTTAGAAAATTAGCTCTCCTCACTTTTCTGTAGATAAAAACACAATATGCTTCTAAATCAAGATATCTGAAATTTAACAAAATAAAACAAAAGCAGAGAAATCATGGGCAATGGTTGGCTTGTATTACAGACAGTCCTCGTCTAACAATCTGTTGCTTAGCAACTATTCAAACCTACGATGGAGCCCCAAAAAGGTATTTAGAACCCGATTCTGAAGTTCCAAAGGCCACAACCTAAGACCACATTTGGGTCTTCCCAAATTCCAGCTGGCTCAGGAATGCTGGGAGTTGAAGTCCACAGGCAGTAAAGAAGTTATGGTTGCCCATCCCGGCTTTAAGATTATAATTCAAGGCTCAATTACCACAATGCAAGTCGAGGGCTGCCTTTTCCATTTGTCTAAGATTAAAAACCCAGGTTTCCTTTAACATCTTAATTCATACCTATGTGTCCCGTCCAGATTTGATCTGTGAATGAAGTTCAGTTTGGCATCTGCCCAGTACAGCTTCTGTTCTTCATAATCCAAGGTTAATCCATTTGGCCAATAAATATCTGCATTGATGATAACTGAACGGCTTGAACCATCCATCCCAGCCCGTTCTATCTTTGGCATTTCTCCCCAGTCCGTCCAGTACATGAACCTGAGAATTAAAAAACAAAAAAATAAATTGGGAGAAATAGGTTAAGTGCACTCCTTCCTCCCCCCCCCCCCAATACACTATAAGCATCTTCCAAAAGAAGCAAAATATCAATTAACTACATTGCTTGTTATCTCTGTTCTTGATCTGAGTTGGATAATGGGGCTAGTCTGTGAGGTCCTAGACTTACAACCATTCGTTTAGTGACCATCCAGAATTACAACAGCACTGGAAAAAGTGACTTATGACCTGTCATTGCACTTATGACCATTGCAGCATCTCCACAGTTGGATGATCAAAATTTGGATACTTGGCAAATGGCATGTTATTTATGAATTGCAGAGTCCCAAGGTCATGTGATCGCTATTTGCAAACCTTCCCAACTTGTCCCAACAAGCAAAATCAACGGGAGAAGCTAGACTTGCTTAACGATTGCATGATTCACTTAAAAACAGCAGTGGTTTTCTTAACAACCATAACAAAAAGAAAATTCGGTGTAGCCCACTTAACCCCCAACTCGCTTGGCAATGGAAATTCTGATCTCAATTATGTCCATAAGCCGAGGATTCCCTGTAAATTTCTGACATCATTTGGGATTATATCTCTCTTGGGTAGGGCTGTTTTTTGCTTTTGTTTTAATTATCTCTGATATCCTCAGAAAAACAAGGGTGGGGGAAGTTCCCCTTCCAACAAACAAAACCCATACCCAGGAAGGCAGAAGGATCAGCCTTCAATCATGGTCAAAAGAAGCAATGCTTGAAAAAAAGGAACTCTAAAGACAAATTCTCTTGTGAAGAAACGATTTGGAAGTCCTGCCGATGGCATTGTTCACAGAGGCTGCTAAATGTAGCACTAATTCTAGACTTGGTTTCGCAAAAGACTGGAATTACCTGTCATGCAAAAAAAAAAGCACTTTGGGAACAGAAACAGTAATAACAGTAACTATGGGAGGGATCTTGAAGCCTTAGTGGACCACCAAATCAATTACATATGAGCCAACAGTGTGCAACAGCAGCCAAAAAAGCCAATGCAATCCTAAATTGCATTAACAGAGGGATACAATCAAGATCAAGTGAGATACTAATACCACTACTGCACCCAGTTTTGGTCACCACACTATAAAAAAAAGATATTGAGACTCTAGAAAGTGTGTGGAGAAGAGCAACCAAGATGATTAGGGGACTGGAGGCTAAAACATACAATGAACGGATGCAGGAACTGGGCATGGCTAGTCTAGTGAAGAGAAGGACCAGGGGAGGCATGATAGCAGTCTTCCAATATTTGAGGGGCTGCCACAGAGAGGAGGGATCAAGCTATTTCCTAAAGCATCTGAAGGCCAGAGAAGAACTAATGGATATAAACTGAACAAGGAGAGATTCAACCTAGAAATAAGGAGAAATTTCCTGACAGTGAAAAAAAAATTAACCAGTAGAACAGAAGTTGCCTCCAGAAGTTGTGGAAGTTTCATCACTGGAGACTTTTAAGAGACTGGACTGCCATCTGTCAGAAATGGTGTAGGGTCTCCTGCTTGGGAGGAAGGGGGCAGGTTGGATTAAATGATCTACAAAATGTTCTACAAGCTCCCTTTCAATTGTTAACCTGATCTGAACACAATGACCACAGCTCTTCCAGAGGGACCACGCCAACGCGAAACCTTATGAAACCGTCAGACTGCATTTAAACATGCAAAACTTATCTTGGTTCTATTTCTTGGCTGATGTTGGGATGCTTACTGCAGCCTGCACAGAAACACATACCAACATCTGTGGCCTGAATTTACCAAGCAAGTTATACGTAATCCCTACAGGCAGTCCTCGACTTATGACTACAATTGAGCGCACAATTTCTATTGGTGAGCGAGACATTTAAGTGAATTTTGCCCTATTTTAAGACTTTCCTTGCCACAATTGTTAAGTGAATCACTGCAGCTGTTAAGTTAGGAACACAGTTGTTAAGTGAATCTGTATTCCCCATTGACTTTGCTTGTCAGAAGGTGGCAAAAGATAATCGCACAGGCCTGGGACACTGCAACCGTCATAAATACGAGTCTGTTGCCAAGAGTCTGAATTTTGATCACTTGACCATGGGGATGCTGCAATGGTGTTTAAGGTGAAAAATGGTTATGTCACTTTTTTAGTGCCATAGTAACTTTCAATGGTCACTAAATGGATAGTTGTAAGCCAGGGATGACCTGTAATATGTAATAGTGCATAGTTTTTAAGATGCTTTCTGTCCTATCTCCTCCTTGCTCCAAACTAAAAGGCTTCAAGTATAGCAGGCCTTCTTTGTCATGGGAGGAATTGTGAATTCACTTATTTGTTTGTTTATTAAATTTATATTGCCGCCTATCCGCCCATGGCGACTCAAGACAGCTTACACAATTTAAAACCACATAAAAAACAATAAAACTAATAAAAGAATTAGATAAATTAATATAATGAAATCACACCCACCCCACCTCTGACCCGCTAGCGACAGCCGATCACACAAGCCATTTAATGGGCTCCATCCTGCTCTGGGTTCCCCAGGCCCGCTGGCAGAACCAGGTCTTCAGCGCCTTCCGGAAGAGAGCTAGAGTGGGGGGCCGTTCTAATTTCAGGGGGGGGGGATGATGTTCCAAAGAGAGGGAGCCACCACACAGAAGGCCCTTCTTCTGGGTCCCACCAGGTGTATCTCTCTCAGGGATGGGACCTGCAACATTCACTGCCTCCCCGAGAGTGTGCAGAGAGTGAGAATTGACAAACTGTGACGAGTGGGCTCCTTGGCTGCTAACTCTTAGTAGCAAAGAGTTTATAGGATTATGTTTCTACAGCTGCAAAGCTATTTTTACTGTAAATATATCTGAGCTAAATTGATTTCAACGCTTTTGTGCAACTTTAACCCTTTGCTCATTTTTTATTCGTTTTGATCATGCTTGGGGGATGTTTTATACACTTTTGTTTTCTTTCTCTATGACATGCTTTTTCACGTGAGGCAACCAGAATTCTATTCAGCATGTCTTTTTTTCCATGAAAAAAAAAAACAACTCTCATTTTATGCACAATTGGAATAAAGAACAGATACTCTTAACAATCTCCTGTCAAAGGCTATCCAGCGAGGTGGCAATTCAGTGTGCCACTTAGGCATTTCTTCAGGAAATAATTGAGTTTTGCACATATTGTTAAATTTCCGAGAATGATCATTTGGATTCTAATTCAGAAGCAAAGGTGACTTACAACACATCGATGCACTACCCACATCAACTCCTGCAAAACTGAAATGAAATTCAGTGAGAGAATTTCTCATTGTTCTTTGTGTTTACTCTGAGTTACATATGCCTAGGGAATCTGCTCGAAAAGCAAGAGCTTTAGATAATAATTCTGACATATGTAGTTAGCAGATTATATTATGATTCAACTTTCAAACTCACAAAATGTATTTTTTTTTTAAAAAAAAAAAAACACAAAATACATTTGAATTTAATTAGCTTGACATTTCACCTGCCAAGACTTTTCAGTGTCAAAGTGACAACAAGGTGAAGATGTACTGAGAAGAAATTGGGGAAAGCTGAGAATATGTTACTAATGAGCTGTTGGGCAACACTTAAATGATCATTTTCAAGGAAGACTTTAAATCCTATAGCCCACACTAGGTTTTATGATTAAAACCATGAGAACAGCTAACCTTGCCGTGAAGCAAAACAATGTATTTGCAATCAAAAATGTTCATCTCTCTCTCAAAAAAAGGAGGCACCTCTTCACAGAGTATATCTGGTATGTCTTTTAAAAAGATGAAGAGGACTGTTACAGAATACTTGTCTTTTGATCATTCTTGGCAAAGAAATCCACACTCTCACAAAGACATTTGACATCTGGGATAGGTTAAGGAGAACAGGTAGTTGACACACGTTGGTCAACTTTTAAGGTCATTCCACATACAAGGATAAACAAAAAGTTATAACATACCTGTGACCACTTCACAGCCATTTTAAGAGCTCCCACTCCCCGCCCCCCAAGTAGGAGAAGCCCAAAAGCTCTGCCTGTTTTAAAGGGGTTAGCATAGGTGCATCAAGCCTTTCAAAGGCCAATTTCCCCGTACCAAGGGTTTTAAGGAGCATCTTAGGTGCCTTGCCTCTTCGAAAGGCTTATGGCAGGGGTGAAATCCAACAGGTTCTGGAGAACCAGTAGTGGAAATTTTGAGTAGTTTGGAGAACCAGAAAATACCACCTCTGGTTGGCCCCAGAGTGGGGTGGGAACGGATATTTTGCAGTATCCTTCCCCTGCCACACCCACCAAGCCACGTCCACAGAATTGGTAGTAAAAAGATTTGCATTTCACCACTGGCTTATGGTAGTACCTTCTCCACTAATAACAAGTCATGGCCACAGCCGCTGGTGGCCCAAAACAAGCCTTGTGAAATCATGAGCATTTACTCTACTTATTCTTTTACTTAGCATTCCTAGAAGAGAGGGATAGGCATGGTCTGAAACAAAAATGGAAGTTCCAGAGTTGCTCAAAACATTCCATCCTCCGCCAAACAAAAGGGTTTTGTGCACCCTACTCCTGTTATTCTTCCTACTGTTAAGTATAAATACTGTTAATTTATACTGACTTGGATCTTTCCAGGATTGTCGACTGAGCATGCTCCAAAAAAGTCAAGATGGCAATTGCAAGGGGGCCATGCACATGAACAGTTCTGCCTGTTCATGTGCATGGCTCCCTCATCCTTTAGTTTTGTTATGGCCCGCCAGCAACCAGCAGAGCTAGCGGCAGACTCTAACAGTAGGGAGGCTGGGGAGGAACATGGGCCGTTTCTGGAGTCTGGGGAAGGCTTTGATGAGGGCTCTGCTTTGGAGGCAGTGATGGGGCAAGGGCCATCCGACAGTTATCAGCTGTCTTTGGGGTCAAAGATCAGTAGGGCAGAAGAACAGCTGAAGCCTGTTCATGATGTGTGCATGCACAGAGCTGCAAGGAGAAGGGAAACAGCTAAGTAACAAGGGCTGACTTGGGAGAAAAGGCACAGGTGGACGGTGAATGGTCCCTCCCAGAGGGAATAAAGAGGAGCGAAAGGGGAGGGAAGTTTGCAAGAGAAAATTAGTTCAATTCATGAGGATGAAGATCTGTTCCTGACTTCTTGCCAAGTAATTGCTGCTACAGTGTGGCGTTTGGAAGATATCGGCCTGGAAATTCTCCAAGCCTGATAAAGGTTGTGAAATCTCAAGAAAGACTGTTTGCCTGGATTTTGCTGGAGAGGAATTCCCTTTAATGTAAATAAAAGAGTTTTTATCGGGACGAGGTGTCTGCTTCATGATCTTGGGAAGCCTAGGTCAGAACAAGTTTGCCTAATTTTTACTTACCAGGCTGCAGTTATGGTGATTCATGAATCTATGCATAAAAATGCTAATGCAATTGAGCTTGAATCGTTTAACTTCTTATTCTTGGATGCTGGAAAATTAAGATTTTTTCTTAAAGCATATTTCATAAAAATAAAGTTCCGCCCTCAAGTCTGAATCACACATGGAAATGGGTTGCCACTACTTCCTTCTAGTACCTTCCTTGAACTTCCCAGCCTAGCCAAAACCCTCATGGTATACAAGTAAGATTTCCTGGGAAGACAGCCTTTATTATGCCTTAATTAAAGTTTTGAAACAATGATGCAGCAGAGCATCAGTTTGGACATACCCTCTTTGCTCAGAAGTCTCTACCCCATAAAGAAATGGACCTACCCTCTTACAGGATCTAATGCAATCGCTCTGGGTTGATCCAATTCTTGCCAGAATAAAACCTTTCGCAAAGATCCATCCAAATTGGAAACTTCGATCCGGTTCGTTTCAGAATCCGTCCAGTACAGTTTTTCACCCAGCCAATCACAAGCTAGCCCATCAGGTGACAAGAGCCCAGAAATGACAATGTTTTGCACACTTCCGGATTGATTGAATTCTGTGCATTTAATGGCTTCTTCGCTGACGTCGCTCCAGTATATCAAACCGTGCATGAAGACGAAGTCCAGCGCAGCAGCATCTTCCAAGCCACCCACCACAATCGTAGCATTCTCGGTCACATCCGCAGCATCCACCAGCCGAAGATCACGCCGATTTGCGTAAAGCAACAGTGGAGATGCTTTGGAGAAAGAGAAACACGTTATGTAGTCAAGCATGATATGAAGATTTCAGTCATTTAAAATACCTCTAATCATCAGTAAGTTTAATTTTGAATATTAATCTTTCCAGATGAACATTCATCTAAAAACACTGTAATTTACACGTTTCACTCTTGCACTATAAAAAGTCTGCAAATAACCCCCCTCCCCCCAATATGATTTAGTTGACTTGACACCAAGGACGATCACAGTGTCAAGGTGTAATTCATTTAGCAGTGTTCCAGCACCATTTGTAACACAGTATGCCTCACTTAACACAGAGTTAACCATCTTTTAAAAAGGTCTTAAAACAGGATGAGACAGATTTAGAGGGAAACATCTCTCAAAAAAGAGAAACTCCATGCAGACCGAATGCGTGTGGACTTTCTGCTCATTACTGTTCAGGTGAGAAAACTTCAGAATAGTTAAATCTGCATTCGCACAGCATATTAAGATATGGGCTATTCTCAGCAAGAGGTTTATTTGCTTACAGCCTAGAGTGATACGTAATTCTAGAAATTTTAGGGTACAAGCCTTGGTGAATGACATAATGTCATGTCACCAGGACTTGTTCAAAATTCTATGGATTAAAAAAAAAGTGATGTGTGAATCTAATTTTAACTATCAGCCAATTATGGTTTTACACTTTGGTTCATTCAGCGATTCCTTCTGCACATCACACTAGGCTAAAAGCAAGCAGATTTTGTTGTGGGTTAGCATATAGTAATCTGAATACATCAATTCTCCTCAGTATGTCAACTCTTCTTTAATTATAGTCAACCATAGGTAGTTCCTCAAATACATCATCCACAACTCTATCTCACATATGCTTCCTATGTCTCTTATCTGTGGCCCAAATGACAATCTTTTTTTGTATGGCTTTTGCATTACTTAATCACCTAGATATGAGTGTTTCCTTGAGCCACTGGGAGTAATATTTATAGTATATTAAGTTATATGCCATTTAAATCATCAATACCAAGCAATTTACTATGTAAAAAGATTAAAATAACTAACAATAATAAACTATTCTAATGCTGAGGAGCCATAAAGTCATATGCACATATATTCTTACACAAGAGGACTAAGATCATCTCCAAGGCCTATGAAAACAGCTGGGTTTGATGCTTTGGGGAATGCTGCTCTAACAATCAAGAAAGCCCATTTCCCAGAATCTGGTAGATTACCGTATTTTTCACACTGTAAGATGCACTTGAGCACAAGACGCACCTAGGTTTAGAGGAGGAAAAAATAAATAAAAAATCAGGTGGATCCTGAGAGGACCAGATAGGTGTCCTCTCATGTGTCAGCTCTGCCTTTTGACTCCTGCACTGCAGAAAAGACAGACGAGGCAGGCAATGACAAAGACAGAAGAGGCGGGGTTCCGGTAAAAGGACCCTGCTGCTGCAGCCTGGCTACTATTCACGAAAAGGACCAGAACCGGTTCATCGTTGGGGTCCCCTGAGGTAATACACTTCACGGTCTGTGATGCAATATTCGCTCCATAAGACGCACAGACTTTCCACCCACTTCTGGGGGAGGGTGCGTCTTATGGAGTGAAAAATACAGTATACATTTTAAGAGAGAGAATCCTGAACAATCTTGCTCTTCCTGGTCTAAGTGGGTGGCTGGAGAGCCACTGGGAGCAGGCTGTCTCAAAGATATCCAGGTCTACCTATGTAAAATAAGACAAGCAGAAGACTAGAGAGCACATCCATGAATACCAACTTAGAAGCCAGAAGACCCAAAGAAAACTCCTTAATTTCACAACACAGACAGCCATTATCAGTACACTCTCAGTACCCTAGAGCAAGCTAAATCCATAAAAGAACAGTTAAGGGATTCCTGAAAGCTCAGCATTCAGGCAAATAAAGAAGATAGAGATAAACTATACAGCTACAAGTCAAAAGAGTCAATTAAACAAACTTGGAAGGGAACAAAAAAAAAACAAAAAAACAAACTCAAAGCATGCCTTCCAGCTACCAATATACCCAGATAAGGAGGGATCAACACCAAACAATCAGGCAGATAATAACACTCTAATCAAGGAAACACCACGAGATAACTATACCTCCACCAAGGTATGGAAGGACAATGACAAATGGCATTTGAAAACAGGCAGCAAATCCCACACTCACTCTGAGTGGTGCTGTTACCAAATTGGGTAATGAAACATCTGCAAGCAAACAACCAAGCTCAGAGACCATCAAGAACTCCCTACCTGGAGAACATTTTAGCTTATGCAGCATAAGTCAATGTGATGCTCCCAAATACAAATCATGTAATATGAAAGCAGAACATTTTGGGGACGTTTTAGAACTTTCCAAAACGTTTCAATTCATTTGTTTTACATACAAAACAGTGGTGGGTTGTTATTCCAAAGAACCCCTAGCATTCAAGTTACGGACAAGTCAGATCCAATCTTTCTGAGATCAATACTGTCAAGGCCAGATTTTCAATATCAGTCCTTTTTTTTTAAATTTCAACAATATATGTTGAGAAAAATAGCTTGAGAACATCTGCTCTTACAGCAATCTAAAGAATATAAGCAAGATTACTGAAAGACTTTAGGTTACATGAGTGTTACCCAAATATTCAGCAAAACATTTCCTATAGTTTGCCCTATTTCTATCACTCTCCGAAGGAAAACTGGAAAACTCAGATTTATTGCTCTTATTTTCCCTTCTCTATGTAATTTGTTGTCAAGTCTGCAAATTGAAGTCTAGTCCAAAAGTGATCAAGATAAAAACCAGGCTCTTGTCCCAAACGGTTGGTTTGTATGTAAATTTCACATATGAAAAGATCATCAAAAATGGAACGTGATATACCACCATGAAAGCAAGAGATGTTTGAGGAAATTCAATTTTATGGGTTTACCCTTAAGTTTCATAAGCAGGTACAACCCTTGACTTATGGAAGAGACAGCATTTGGAGGAATGGAAAAGAAAAGTGTAACTTGTTTTAATAAACACATTAAAAATCAAGGTTCTGATCTTATTAGATGTGAGTTATTAGGAAGAAATTACTTGAGCATCTCAGGTTGAGCATTGCTGGTTTATAATATTTTTGCCAGTTTCCAGCAAAAAAAAAAATGTCTATGTGGAAGAATGGGTTCATTTAACAATCACAGTTTGCTTAACAACCACATGATTCATTTAACAACCACCATGAAAAATGCTGGGTGGGGAATTCTAGGAGTTGAAGTCCACACAACTTCAAGTACAACATTTGCCTGCTTCCATATGAATAACCCCATTAAGAGCTAGTATTTATAACAAGCAACTTTTCTTGAGAACTCAGAAACAGCATTTTCCCCAAACAAAGTCCATGTCATCAAATGCCTCAACAATAGATTTGTTAGTCTCTCGGCCCAACTGTTTTTGCTGCCACACCCAAACAAATTAAGTCTTCCAAAATGTACAAGAAATATAATGAATGATGCTTTGAATAAGACACACTGAAATCTGATGAGCTTATCAGATTTACTTTTGCTGGAACTGGGTCTGTCTAGTTTAATGAAAAGAAGGATTAGGGGAGACATGATAGCACTCTTCCAATATCTCAAGGGTTGCCACAGAGTAAAGGGAGTCAGGCTATTTTCCAAAGCAGGGTAGGACAAGAAGCAATGAGTGGAAACTAATGAAGGAGAGAATCAACCTAGAAAAAAGGAGAAATTTCCTGACAGTGAGAAAAATCAACCAGTGGGCTTGCCTCCAGAAGTTGTGAATGCTCCAACACCGGAAATTTTTAAGAAGAGACTGGACAACCATTTGTCTGAAATGCTAAGGGTTTCCTGCTTGAGCAGGGAGTTGGACTAGAATACCTCCAAGGCCCCTTCCAACTGTTATTCTGTTAAGTAAATCCCTCCAGATATGGAACAGGGTGAACATAATGCTTGAATCAGGAACCCTCTCCTAGCCAGGTTGAACATACCCCATACAGATGGCACACTAAATTGCTGGTTCACATTTATCCAGTGGAAAACTGAAACCAGGTCTCGCCAGTCTAACAAAAATATTGTACTGTAGCCCCTCTGCTATACCGTTGTTTGTGAATTAATACACTAGAGGTGGGTTGCCCGGATCAGGCAAACCGGTAGTAGTAGCAGCGGGAGACTCCACCCACCCAACCACCCACCCAGACGCTTCTGCACATGCACAGAAATGTTGCGCGCAAGCAAACTGATAGCAAAGAAATTGGAAACCCACCACAGTAATACACCAACCAGGCAATAAAAACAACTCCTGTGCAGCATTTCAGGGAAAAGGTCCTTCAGAGCATGTGTGAATGCATGCAGAGTACCCAACCTTTTCCCATGCTGTTTCAAGAAGCATCACAGCAGTCTTTTCCCTTTAACTCCAGACCAGTGAAGAAGCCAAATACCTGTGCAAAACACACACACACACACACACACACACACACACACACACAACAAATTGCATGGAGAAGGCTGACACTTCATGTGTATCCTATTGGGGCGGGAGGTAATGGCTCTCCATCCTTGAGAACCAAATATATATTGTATTTATTTGACTTTAATGTCAAAGCTCTGAACCACATCAGAGGAGCCGCCCATTAAAGAAAACATTTTCATTGATCTACAGGGCCAAGCTTTGTCATTATTCTTTCAAAGGCATACAAAATGGAACATTTCACAATCACAATCCAACTCTTCTTCTTCCTTAGCCCACAGCCAGTTCCAACCTAAGACAACAGAACACAACTCTGCAGGCACAGAGCTAAACAGCAAACACATCACTTTTTTTTTCCCAAATTTGATATCATGACCTTATCTTCATCTCAAGTCTGACCAACAGCTGAGGCAGCTTCAAGCCATTGTTATGTGTCCCAAACAATGTTTCGTCTATGGACAAAGTTGTTTTTATTTTGCTATGGACATGACCTAACATGCTTCATTAACACAGTCAGGGATAAGGTCTGCAGAGTTTCTCTTGCACATTTTAAGCTGTGGGCACAGAGCTTAAATTGGGCATTGTCTGAGTAAAGTCTGACTGATTCTTTCCATGATGCTTATAGGACCGCCATGGGTTTCTTGTGAACACAAACTGAATACTCTTTTGAAAGAGGCTAAATCTATATGGTAAGAGATGGGTATTGAGATAGTGCTAATTTTGTGCTGCATGGAAAATTGATTTAAACCGTCCAAATTATGGCTCTGTCAGCTGTCTATGGGTGGTCCTGTCACCATCATATCCATACAGGGTTTCCACGGCTTCTGCCAAAAAGAATGCAAGAGACGGTGGGAAAGTAACACCAAGAAAGTTAGACCTCATGACAACAAATGGGAGAAGGTTTAGCAGAGGTTTAACACTCTTTTAGAAAAGCACTAGAGCCCTGCTGAGAAATAGCTTGGCTGCGAGGTCACAGGTACGCAGCACTTCCGAGCCCAGAGTTGTTAAGTGGGATGCTTGATGCAGGAAACATGTAATAAGAGGAAAGATGATGCCTAAGAAAACCATGGGCCATTTTCTTGACCTTGTTTTGCATTAAAACAGGAAGGTCAGCACCCTTTTTTTGGTTTCATCACTAAGACGTAGTAGGTTTTAGCACTTTCCTGCCAGTTCATGGATATTTTAATATGGCCATTTGGTTGTATCCTAAATCAGGGGTCCCCAACCCCCGATCTGTGGACTGGCACTGGGCCGCTGCATGCGCAAACAAGCACATGAAACCATGCCCCCTCCAGTTTGTGGAAAAACCTCTCTCCCTGGTGCTCAATAGGTTGGGGGCCTGATCTCTGAAGAAATACGGATAGTAATTCCTTCGGCATCTCAAACAAATGCCTTGCCTTATGGCACTTTGGAAAATAAGTTGACACCCCACTCCCCTTTGTGGCAGCCCCTCAAATACTGGAATATTGCTATCGTGTTCTTTCTAGTCCTTCTCTTCTCTAGACTAGCTAAACCCAATTCCTGCAACCATTCTTCATATGTTTTAGTCTCCAGGCATTTAATCACCTTAATTGCTCTTCTTTGCTTTTTCCAAAGTCTCAACATCTTTTTTGTAATATGGTAACCAAAACTGAATGCAGTATTTCAGGTGTGGTCTTACTAAGGTATTAGAGAGAGGTATTAATACTTCACATGATTTTGATTCTATGCCTCTGTTTATGCAACCAAGGATTGTATTAAGCTTTTTTGGCTGCCGCCGCACACTATTGGCTCATATTTAAATAATCATCCACTAGGGCGATCATCTACTTCTCCCATTTGTTGCCTCAACTGCTATTAATTTTTAATTGGGTCCACAAACAAGATGCCAACTTGCTTTTGGACAGCTGTGCCCTTTGCAATAAGTCCTGAACAAGAGCCCAATTCTATTTTCTTTTTCCAAAAGGGAATGCTTCTTTTACCCCATATCCATTAATTACAATGAAATCTCAAATGGAAAGTTATTGATGATTGTTCAAAATTCCATTTTTGGCATCAACATAGGGAAAATAAAATGCAACATGGACTACCTTGCTTTCCTCATAAATGGCAAAATGGTGCTCCTTAATCTGATTATTTACAGAAAACACAGCACAAATAGATTTTATGCAGGAAAAAAAGTTCATGCAAACATATTTTATCTTTAAGTGGAAAATTTGATACTCCACCATGAATTTAGGCATGTGCATGATTTCTAGAGGAAAACAGCTTATCTGACAAATATTCCTAGAATAGAAACATATTTTCCCCATTATTACTGATTTTCTGGGACTCCCTCCAACTTAGTTCAACCTCTGAAAGTTCATCTAAAAAAACCACCAGAAAACATCCCTGGAAGGAGATTTTTTTTCAAGAATGATACAGGTCCTTACAGAAAAAGCAGCTGTGTTATTTTCCTCCCATTATAGCATAAGAAAGTTAGAACTACTTTAAGCATATGATGCTTGCCACTAAGAACTAATGCAAAAAACTGTGTGATGCTGATAAAAGTACTAAGCACATTTTGATTAAGAAACATGCAAACTACTTTTGCATCAGTGTGGAAGGACTAGCCAGGCCCCTAAAACTTAATATGTTTTTTTCTCTTAAGAGTCACAGAAGCCCTTTTTCTCCCCTTGTCCAAAACAAAATCAGGCTGCAACTCGGATGATTTGAAACATTGTACAGGTAGTCCTCGACTTATGACCACAATCGAGCCCAAAATTTCTGTTGCTAAGTGAAATGTTTGTTCAGTGAATTTGCTCCATTTTTACGACCTTTCTTGCTGTGGTTGTTTAAGCGAACCACTGCAGTTGTTAAACCAGTCAAAACCATTAACCATTGTCAGCAAATTCAATGAAGATGTGTTAAATTGGTTAAACAAATAGTATGACTATTATTGGTCTTAGTATAAGGTAAAGGTTCCCCTCGCACGTATGTGCTAGTCGTTCCTGACTCTAGGGGTGGTGCTAATCTGTTTCAAAGCTGAAGATCCAGCGCTGTCTGAAGACGTCTCCGTGGTCATGTGGCCGGCATGACTAGAACGCCTAAGGCGCACGGAACGCTGTTACCTTCCCACCCAAGGTGCTTCTTATTTTTCTACTTGCATTTTTTACGTGCTTTCGAACTGCTAGGTTGGCAGAAGCTGGGACAAGTAACGGGAGCTCACTCCGTTACGCAGTGCTAGGGATTCGAACCGCCAAACTGTCGACCTTTCTGATCAACAAGCGTCACTGTGTTGCAAACATTTTAAGAATTACTTCCTAAAATGATTTGTACCCAGACAACACACTGTTCAATTGAAGATGGAATTTTTATACACTATAAAATAAAATAAAATAAAAACTGATTGCAAAAAGAATTTGCTCATCATGAAAGGGGACGGGAGGGGGGGGGGGGGACGGGACACCGCAACCATCACAAATACGAGTCAAGCTGCCAAGCCTTCAAATGTTGACCACACAATGGGTCCCCAAGCATGGAAAAATGTTTGCAAAGTCACTTTTTTCCGGTCACTAAACGAATGGATTTTAAACGGTCACTAAATGAACCATTGTAAGTCGACGAACACCTGTATACAAAAAAAGAGAGAGATCTCAGCTTGTTGTGCTTGGCAAAAAGCAAAGAGGCACCGTTTTCTCCCACGTTGTTTTCCCGTGGAAAAACACTTTTTGGGACTAAATCTGGAAAGAGAGAGTCAAGAGCAAACCTTCCCCCATTCCACACGGAGGGAGAATCCTGCGTGGAGGGTTTGTTTTGGGGTGGTTTTTTTTTGCTAGGGTTTCTCCGGGCTGCACCTCCAAGAGCTCCCCTCTCCTGGCTCCGGGGAATCCGTCCTCCGGGAGGCGACCCCGCCAACTTTGCGAGGAAAAATAAGGCGGGGAAGGGGAACCTGCGGGGCGGGTAGAAGGGAAGAGAAGGAGGGGGAATCCCGGGAAAGTGAACCCGCCGAGCGCGAGATCCCCACGGCCAGGAATTACCCCGCAATTCCCGGGCTCGGCCGGGGTCTTTTGTGTGCGTGTCTCTCTCTCTCCCCGCTCGGGAGGTCCCGCAGCCCGCAAGCCTCGCCTTTCCCGCCCGCCTCTCACCTCTCGCCAAGGCGCACAACCCGCAGACCAGGAGGCTCCGCAGGACGGCGCCCATCTTCTTCCCTCGCTCGGCCGGCTCTCACCGGCGCGGCGGCGGTGGCGGAGACTCAGGAGCCGTCGGCGGCCGAGGGCGGCGGCGACGGCGGCGGCGGCTCCTCGGCTGCCCGCTCATGCTTCCGCGGAGGGCCGAGACGGCGCGGCTCTACCAGGCGGCTGAGGGAGCCCGGCGAGGGCAGGGGAGGCGGCCCCGGCCCTCCATCGTCGCCTCCTCCTCTTCCTCCTGCAGCCGTGACTGCCCCTCCGCCTCGCTTCCTCCCTTCGCTCCTGCTTTCCTCCTCAGGGAGCCGCTTCCCCCTCAGCCGGCTGGGAACCCCGGGCGGCGCAGGGGCGCATTCCGTCTCCGCCCTGGCTCCGCTCCCGGGCTCGCTCAGGCAGGCGCCCTCCTCCTCCTTCCCTCCCTCCTTCCTTCTCCTCCTCCCTGCCGCCGCCGCCTTCTCCTCCTCCTTCTCCTCCTCCTCCTCTTCTTCCCTCAGCCGCATCCACAGGATCCCCCTCCCTCCCTCCCTCCCTCCCTGGCGAGAGAGGCTCCGGCCTCTTCACGCCGCCGCCCCTCCCTCCGTATTCCTCCTCCCGAGGACGCGCCAGGAGCCGCCCCTGCCGCATTCCGGAGGGACTTCTTTTGCCCCCCCCCCCCTTCCTCCCTTCCTCCCTCCCACTTTTCCACACACGGAAAGCGTTGATGTGGAGACTCGGCGCGCGCGCGCGCGCGCCTGGCCGGAACTACTTTTGAGGACGCGCAGGCACAAAGGCGTCCCTCGCTCGCGGCCAGGTGAACCGTCCCGTGCTCTGAGGGGAGGAAAGGTCCTTCGGGGTGTCGCTGAGGGGAGGAAGAGAGAGCGAGAGAGGGAGGCCGTGTTTTGGCTTCAGCAGCCCGGGACGGCGAAGGGGGCAACCCGGGCGAAAGGAAGGAGAAGCGAGGCGGGGGTCAGCGGGCAAAGGGAGCTGCCTTGCCTATCTTGCCTTGCCTTGTCCGCCTGCCCGCCAGCCAGCCAGCCAGACGCCTCCTTCCTTCCCGAGGAATGTGGACGGGCTGCCGCAGAGCGCTTTGTTCCCTTTGTCTTTTTTTTTTCCGGCAGACCTGCTTTCCGAAGGGACGCCGTGCTTTGGAAGGAGCTGGCGCCCGCAGGGAAACTCGGGTCTGCGCGTTCCCACGCGCGTCGGAGCCCGTACACGGGTTTGGCGCGGGAGGGGGTGGGGCGCCAGGCTAAGCGAGAGTTGGGAAGGATGCGTGTTGGGCGGATGTTTCCCCGCGGCGCTCTGGATTCCCCCCCATCCTTCCTTAACTTGCCCCCTCGAGTGAACCTAGGCTGAGATCCGGACTTAGTGGGGTTCGTGTGTCGTGTGTGAACCCAGAAAACGGGAGTCAAGGGACAACCAGGGATCTTTTAAGTAAGAGGGACGTTGGGTCAAGAAAAAAAGAGCTGAGCCCAACTGATTCACGTTATAACCAATCTGGGTTTCTGACTTGTAGTCCAGCGTTAAGTATCAAATTTTTCAGGCCTTGTGTAAAAATAAACCAGGATGATCCCTGATACAGGTAGTCCTCGACTTACAACAGTTTGTTTGGTGACCCGGCGCTGAAACAAGTGACTTAGGACCCATTTTTCACACATGTGACTGTTGTAAGCAGCCCCAATGATCACGTGATCAAAATTGGGATGCTTGGCAACTTGTTCCTATGTCTTGCTTAGCAACATAAACGTGGGGCCCAATTGTTGTCACATGTCAAGGACTTACTCAGGGAGGGAATCTCTTCATCACATCCTGGACATAAACTGTTTCAACTTGCTACCCTCAAAACGACACTATGGAGCATTTCCCTCAACACTGTCAAAACTATTTACTAAGTCTGCACTACTATTACTATTAATCATCTCATCGTTCCCATCACCCATCTCCTCCCACTTATGACTGCTGGACTGTAACTTTGTTTCTTGTATCCTTATAATTTTTATTAATATTGTTTCCTGGTTGCTTATTTGTACCCTATGACTATCATTAAGTGTTGTAGCTTATGATTCTTAATGAACGTATCTTGTCTTTTTATGTACACAGAGCATTTGCACCAAAGACAAATTCCTTATGTGTCCAATCACATAAAGAATTCTGTTCTGTTCTAGTCTATTCTATTTACGACGGTTACTGTGTCCTGGGGTCATGTGATCGCAAACCTCTCATAAGCAAAGTGAATGGGGAATCCAGATTCCCTTAACAATCGGGTTGCTAACTTAACAGCAGCAATGATTCTGTTTAACAACAGCAAGAAAACTCGTAAAACGTAGCAAAACCCACGTAATAAATGTCTTGCTTAGCAACATAGAGTTGGGGCCCAATTGTGGTCGTAAGTCGAGGACTACCTGTACTTGCCCAGGGAGGGAATCTCTTCTTCACCCGTGACTGAATGGAGAATTAAATCTAATTGGACAGGGAGTTGCCAGATTTGGCTGGATGTACAGGAGAAAAGTATTTAGGATTTCATCTTTAATCCGTAAACTCTTAATCCTTCATAATTAATAAAGAATCTGGAAAAAAAAATACATCCAAGAGTTAGAGACCAGAAGGTAGAGAATCTTAGCAAAAGAAAGAATATTTCTACATTGGTCCTTTGGCTTGACAAAAACCTCCCAAGAAACATTTTATCCCATAAGAGAATTTTAAAGAAAGGAAGTTACCTTACAATATAGAATTTTTATGTAATAAACATGGGGCTACAATGCCTTTCAATAAACCTAAAATTATTTTGCATTTTTTAGGTTGATAATCACAGAACACACAACTTGGTTGGGTTTATGAAATTTAAAAACATACTTTTTTGCAGTAGCAAGTCACTTTCTGTTGAGTCTGCTCACTCAAAAGCTAAAACAATCCTGCTTTTATAAACAAAATTGCAGGGAAATGGAACCTTTTATGAATGCCTATCATATTTTTAAAGTTTTTTTTTTCTCCTTTTCAATTGTGTCCAATTTTCAGAGACTGGCTTGGCAAGTCAGGAGTGGTTTGCCATTGGTTCTTGCTTAGGGCTTAGAGAAAGTAACTGGACCAAAATTACACAGCTGGCTTTGTGATTTAAGATTGGACTAGAACTTGTGGTCTCCCAGTTTTTAGCCTGATGCCTTCATCATTACGCCAAACTAGTGCTCTGTTATAAGACAACAGTATGTGTAGTCATTGAGTTACAATCATAATATTTTAACGTGATGGTTGTAATATAGTTGATCATATCACTACTCAATATTACGACCTTTATTGTGTAGTCGTTAAATGAATCACTAGGCTCATTAGGCGAACTTATAGTTTGCTATGAGGGCAGTCTGGCTGAAAACCAAAAATAAAATGCCAATTTTCATCAAAACCACTGCAAAATGGGGTTAAGTGACCATGTTGCAAACAGCTGTAAATGTGCCTCAGTTGCTCCAGTGTCAGAAGTGGTGTCACATGACCATGGAGGGAGCAACTTTTGGAACTTTGAAGGTGACTTGACTTACTAAATACAGTTGTTAAGAGCCAGTTTAGTCTAGTGCAGGGGTCAGCAACCTGGAGCCCTCTGGAGCCGCATGTGGCTCTTTCATCCCTCTGCTGCGGCTCCCTGTCGCTCAAAATATGTCACAACCGCCAAAGTGCGACACCCATCGACACGCAATTTATTGAGCTTTTCGATCCCCAGTAGGTTTTGTGGCTCCCGGTGTTTTCTGTGGGAAACAAATCCAAATGGCTCTGAGTGTTTAAGCTTGCCGACCCTAGTCTAGTGGTTAAAGTGCTGGCCTAGAAGCCAGGAGACCGTGACTACATAAGCCATGAATGCAGGTTGGCCCCTGGATTTTGGAATAGTGCACTCAGGGCATGTTTGCACAATCATAAACAAGCCAATCACATTTTAACCAAAAGTGCTGTGCAGATTTGGGTGATAATGTGTATGGTCCAGGCAGGGGAGGGGAATTTGTTTCATTCAGCCAACATCATGTGGTGCAGGACGGGCTAATGAAACAGTTTTATTGGGATGACTCTCGATTACTTAACACAAGCTGGCTGGGTTTGCGCATGCCAAGCTCACGGTTACCCAAATCATAGCTTATTTGGTAAATTCGGTATGCTGGTTAATGACTGCAATAAAGATTGGTTTGATCCAGTTACCTCCGGGTTTGTTGTTTCTTAGCTGGGTTCTTCCATGCTGCTAGACTAAAATGTGGCTAGTTTGTGATGTGAGCCATGTTCACAATTTAGCATAAGTTCACAACTGGTAAAGGTGAGAGTAAGTACAGGCTGATAAAGGGTTAAGGATCTCTCCCTTCCCCTTTCTCCTCCTCCTCCTCCAAATTGTTCCCATCTGAACGATTTCCATTATGTGTGATATCACTTAAGGGTGGCAGAAATGACCCTCCAAGATAGATTAGCTTGGAAAAAAATGAGAAATTTTGGCTAGAAGCTTATGCTGAGTTATCTGTAAGGCAGACCAGTGTTCTTCAACAGTTCAATTATTTATTTAAAATGTCAAGACATCTGGAAAACTTAAAGTTTCTTTTTCTTTTCTTTTTTACCTTTTGGGAGTACTTGAGTCTTACTTGACAAAACATGCTTTTGTTGTTGTAAGGGGATCAGGTTTTAACCACCAAACCCTGAAACATTATTTTCTTTCAGTTTGCAAAATACTCCACAGATGGACCCCATTAGCTTGCCCTCCGAGTCTTTCAAACCATAGCAGTTATGTCTTTCTGCTCAAAAATCTCTAGTGGAATCTGGGATTTTGCAGGGCAGGTTCCAAAATATTACATTGTGCCTTTTGAAAAATGGAAGAATCAAATGGAGTTTGTCATGTGTTAAAGTCTCTTTCTCCTGAAACGAAGGTAAAAATAAATAACATTTCAGAATACAGGTTGACTTACAACCCCCAATTGAGCCCAAAGTCCTGATTGTCAATTCTTAATTTTCATAAGTGAGAGCCACTTTTGATTAAGGCACCAGTCCGTATAGAAACTGAGTTCTAGTTCTGCTTTAGGCACAAAGCCTGCTGGATGATCTTGGGCCAGCCACTTTCTCTCAGCCCTAGGAAGGAGGCAATGGCAAACCACTTCTGGAAAACCTTGCCAAGAAAACTATAGGGACTTGCCTAGGCAGTCTCTGAGAAATTGACATGATGGAACGGGAAAAAAAACCCCACCTTTCATAAAGGTTTTAAAAAAGAATCTCTGCACAAAGAGATTATTTTAAGTCATAGGTTTGGACTTGGTTTTAGAAAGAGTACAAAGAAGGACAACAAACATGATTATAGGACGAAAGGCTAAACGATACGGAGAATGTTGGTAGGAATTGAGTTTGTTAGTCTAGTGAAAAGATGGACTAGGGGTGACATGATAGCAGTGCTCCAATATTGGAGCTGCTGCCACAAAGAAGAGGGAATCAACCTATTCTCCAGAGCGCCAGAAGGCAAGACAAGAAACAATGGATGGAAACTAATCAAAGTGAAGCAGCGTAGAATTAAGGAGAAATTTCCTAACAGTGAGAACAATTAACAAGGGCTTGCTTGCAGAAGTTGTGGCTTTTCCATCACTGGAGGTCTTTAAGACGAGGCTGGACAGCCACAGGTCTGAAATGATATAGGGCAGTGATGGCAAACCTTTTAGAAACCGAGTGCACAAACTGAATGCGTGTGCCTGCACAAACTGAAAGGTGCATGCACGAACGTGCATGTGCAAATGCGCACATGCATGGACGTGTGTGCATATGCAGCAGAGACCCAAAGATCAGCTGGCTGGCAGGAGGGGGGGCATCCCAACGTCGGCAGCACAGCAAGAGATAAGATCTTTTTCTTTCGTGAGCTTCCGTTTCGTCGTTTTCAGGGAAACAAACTCATGAAAGAAACACCACGGAGATCTGACCTGGGGCGATAGCACAGTTGTCAGCAGAGGGTGCATGTCACCTCTGGCACATGTGCCGTAGGTTTGCCATCCCGGATAGAGGGTTTCCTGTTTGAGCAGGGGTTTGAACTAGAAGACCTCCAACGTCCCTTCCAACTCTGTTATTCTGTTTTGTTATTCTATTAGCTTTTATGTTATTTCTGTAAGGTTTCCTAAAAATGCCCTAATTGATTCATGAGTATCGAATCAAATTTCAATACAAAACTAATCATTTATTAGGAGCATCATCATCATAGGCAAGATCTTTTCACCATCAAGTCTAAACTTTGTTTGAGTTATAGCTGATCTTTAACCCTGTTCCTTCCCGCCCCTCAGTCTGCGTCATAAATCACATTCCCCCAATGAGATGCACCCCTCCGAAGCCTGCTGCAGTAATCTGAGATCCAACTTCAGCTGACAGCATGGGTGGAATGCACTCCTCTCCTCCTCCTCTCACTATGACAATTTTGGGAGTTGACATTAGGCTCCCCTCACTTTACAAAAGCAACCTGTGTGAAGCAAAAACAATTTGAGTCTAAGTATAGGATTTAAGGCTATGTCCGCCCCCCCCCCCCCCAGGCTTGTTTGGTTTTTTTTTCATGGAATCTTTCTATAAGGCGATCAGCCTGGGTATTTCTACTCTTTACTTTACTCCCAACGTTGTCCCTTTCCTTAATTAACACCTTTGGATTAAGTATAACTAACATGGACACTTCTGTTATTCAAGACTTCTTTTCTTAACATTTGATGAGGAGGTGACCCACAAGGTATCTTTGTATCAACCATCTGGCTGGCCTTTCTTGGGTGAAATTGTACTGGGGTTTACGAATGGGTTAAGTTCTCCAGATCCCGTCATGGGAAACCATCAGCTTCCTAAAAACAATTGTGATGTAATAAGAGTGACATCCTGTCCTACCCATTTCTGCATATGGTGCAATTCCCAAGCATTTCTTTCAAGGCTGATTCCTCCAGAGAGCATTGCAATACCTACCATTCTTCTGACCGGGGAATGTACCGTATAACAATCCAAAATTGCAATAGGCACACCTTAGAATCTGCAGAATTGTTGGGGCGCATCTAGACTAAACACCTTTGTTTTGCACACAGCCTACAGCCTGGGATAGCCGCAAGGAAGGATGCTCAGAATTCAAGTGATGATCGCAAGCATTGTCGGCCTACCGAGTCCAGACAGGAAACACAACCAGATGGACTAATTCTACGGTATCGCAAATATCTATTAACGGAAACTTGCAAGTTTGAAAGTGCACGTCTCCCTCCTCCCTTCCCCATCACCTTTACAACCTAAGAAACTAGGAAGGGACTCTGCAGAGTTTATGAGTTTGTTTATGAGTTTATTATTTATAGGCCGCCCTTTTCCCTGAGGGGACTCAGGGCGGCTTACAATTTATAGGGAAGGGGGGGGTACAAGACAATAAAGCAATAAACATGAAAACAGTGCAAGTAAAAATAAAACACAACATTCATCATTCGGGTGGGGGCAGGTTACGATCTTTATCCCCAGGCCTGACGGGATAGCCAGGTCTTGAGGGCTGTGCGGAAGGTCTGGAGGGTGGGGAGGGTACGAATCTCCACGGGGAGATCGTTCCAGAGGGTCGGAGCTACTACTGAAAAGGCTCTCCTCCACGTAATTGCCAGTCGGCACTGACTGGCAGATGGGACTCGGAGGAGGCCTAATCTGTGCGATCGAATAGGTCGCAGGGAGGTAATTGGCAGGAGGCGGTCTCTCAAGTACGCAGATCCACTGCCATGAAGGGCTTTATGGGTGGTAAGTAGGACCTTGAAGCGCACCCGGAGATCAACAGGTAGCCAGCGCAGCTCGCGGAGGATGGATGTTATGTGGGCGAACCGAGGTGCGCCCACGATCACTCGCGCGGCCGCATTCTGAACTAGCTGAAGTCGCCGGATGCTAAACAGAGATGTTTAGCACCCACCCACCCCCATTCCTGGCTCTTATAAGACCGTTCCCATGGGTGCCTCTGTCCCTGCTGTCTCCTTACACTGTTAATAACCATGCACATGAAGGACAGGGCTTCGATTGCATGGGTGGGGCCACCCTCTTGACTTTTTTGACTGCCCTCCCTGCAGAGCCATACTACAAAACCCCAAACATGCAATATTTCAAATTGTAGGGGAGATGGGATGAATGGATAGATGGCGGAGTGGGTAGGTATATCGGGAGGGAGGGAGGTAACAGTAGAAATGGAGGGATGGATAGTGGTAGGGGATAGGTAGGTAAGTAGGTAGAGATAGGTAGGTAGATAGATGGATGGAGATAGGTAAGTAGCAGTGGTGGGTTGCAGGTGGTACGCCCCAGTACCCGTGACCCGTCAAAACCGCGGTCCACTAAAGCACGCCCGATTAAAGCGCGTGCCTGACGTCATCAGCAGCACGACAAATACGACCCCGGAGAAAAAAGGGCGCTTTAAAAGGCGCTTTTAAAGCAAGCCGATTCACATAAAGGTTAGGGTTAGGGTTACGTTAAGCGTTAGGGTTAGGTTTAGGGTTAGGTTAAGGGTTAGCGTTAGGTTTAGCGTTAGGTTTAGCGTTAGGTTAAGGGTTAGCGTTAGGTTTAGCGTTAGGTTTAGGGTTAGGTTTGGGGGGGTTAGGTTTAGATTTACGCGTTAATTTTAAGTTTACCGCTCACAGCGTGCTGTTTTCGTCGCGCTGTGATGGCGTCACGTACGCGCTTTCGTTGAGTGCGCTTTAGTCTACCGCGGTTTTGTGGTGGAACCCCCAGTACCAGTGCCCGCCCGGAGCACCAGGTACCGTTCCGGTACGGTGCTCCGGAAGGCCCACCCAACCCGCCCGAGCTCCTTACCTGCGCGATGCTCTGCTGAGCAGCTGGAGTGTTGCGGAGGCTCGCAGAGGCATCGCAAGAGGTAAGGACACATGCGTGCACGCTGCCCGCATTCATGTGGTGCACACTGGGCGCCCCGTTGCAACCGTACCGGTTGCAATGGGATCCAGAACCCACCACTAGTAAGTAGGTAGGTAGAGGTATGTAGGTAGAGGTAGAGATATGTGGATGGATGGATGGATAGATTGATGGGTAGAGATTGGTAGGTAGATGAATGGATGTAGATAAATGGAATGGAATGGAATTCTTTATTGGCCAAGTGTGATTGGACACACAAGGAATTTGTCTTTGCTGCAGATGCTCTCAGTGTACATAAAAAGAAAAGATACCTTTGCCATGAATCATAAGGTGCAAAACTTAATGATAGTCATAGGGTACAAATAAGCAATCAGGAAACAATATTAATAAAAATCATAAGGATACAAGGAACAAAGTTACAGTCCTGCAGTCATAGGTGGGAGGAGATGGGTGATAGGAACAATGAGAAGACTAATAGCAATAGTAATGCAGCCTTAGTGAATAGTTTGACAGTGTTGAGGGAATTATTTGTTTAGCAGAGTGATGGCGTTCAGGAAAATACTGTCCTTGTGTGTAGTTGTTCTGATGTGCAGTGCTCTATAACATCGTTTTGAGGGTAGAAGTTAAAACAATTTATGTCCAGGATGTGAGGGGTGTGTAAATATTTTCACAGCCCAATTTTGGACTTGTGCAGTGTACAGGTCCTCAATGGATAGAGATAGACATAGATGGGGGTGGTGAGGGGGAGAGAGATGCTATTTCTATTTGAAGAGGTCCACTAAAGGGACACATTTTAGATATTTAGTTACCTTTTCAAAGTGCTGTATCCCTTAAGCAGTTTTTCCTGGTAGGATCAGGCCCTTCTATAGCTCTAACCGCCCAGACAAGAAATGATGAAACCTGGGTAGATTATCTGGCAAACTAGTTTCCAAAAGCTCTTTTGTTTGTTTTGCTCCTTAGAACAATTGTAAAAAAAAAAAAAAAAAAAAAAGTTGGAATGGCTTTAAAATCTCAAAGAAGTTTGCAGAGCACAAACAAGTTCTTGAAACTTGCAGAGCACAAATACGAAAGAGCTTTGGGCCTGGGGGAGAGGAGGGGGGAGGCTGACTAGCAAGACCTCTGCAATCCCTTCCCACCCTATGATCCTATGAAATTATCAATTTAATCTCGATTTATTCAGAGATTTCCCCCCCCCCCTTTCAAACAATGCATCGCTACTCTCTTTTCCAATGCAAACCGCTCAAATAAAGCAATTGTGATTTTAGTGCTTGGAAGAAACGGGGAACATTTAATTAGCAATTTGTAACATCCTGTAGTGAAAAACCTTTCCGTCTTTCTAGAAACCAGAAGCACGCAAGGATTTTTTTAAAAAAATAAAAAGCCTGGAAGCGCTCTGTCAGCAATCACTCAAACTGCCCCATTTTTATGTACATTTCAAAACAAGCATTCCCTGTTGCCAGGCAATCGACATGAGTTTGGAGCTGTGTTGTGGTTTTGTGTTTTATCTGTTTTTAATGGATTTTTTTTGGGGGTACGCCACTGAGAGTCCATGGGAGTTGAGCAGCTAAAACAAATTTAAATAAATAAGTTTTAATCTACTGCAGGAGATGCCTGGAGCATATTCTTTGGAAAGGTATATGTATACTATACGCATTCAAAGACATGCATACAAGTACACTTTGTGCTGGGAGGGAAGAATGGCCAAAAAAAACAAAAAAAAAACCCACGAGAAATTGTGGAAATGACCTTTCACAAGACGTAGTAGATATGATCCTGGCTTTGTTGCGTTAATAAACTGGTTAACATCCACAGTGCAATAAACCTTTTTCTTAATTGCCTCTGTAATGAATACTAAAAGGGATGCGGTGGCTCAGTGGGTAAGACACTGAGCTTGTCGATCAAAAGGTCAGCAGTTCGGCAGTTCGAATCCCCAGCGCTGCATAACAGAGTGAGCTCCCGTTACTTGTCCCGGCTTCTGCCAATCTAGCAGTTCGAAAGCACGTAAAAAAATGCAAGTAGACAAATAAGGACCACTTTTGGTGGGAAGGTAACACTTGGTGCGCCTTTGGCATTTAGTTGTGCCGGCCACATGACCACGGAGACGTCTTCAGACAGCGCTGGCTCTTTGGCTTTGAAACAGAGATGAGCACTGCCCCCTAGAATTGGGAACGACTAGCACATATGTGCGAGGGGAACCTTTACATAATGAATGCTAACTTGGCTGTTTCATGATGAAATTGGTTTTTGCAATACCTTTTCTCAAACCTCGACACCTTTGAGATCAGCTGCAGAAATGTTGGCGGATGCTTTTAAGGGGTTCCATTCCAATGATCAGCGGTTTCTTATTTCCATCACTTCCGTAGCCAGGCCTAGCATTTAGAAATGGGAAATTTCTCCTTGTATTTGCCCTGCCTCCTCCTCCTCCTCCTCCTCCTCCTCCTCCTCTTAATCTCATCTGGATGTGTGGGGGAGGGAGAGAGGAGGGTGTGTGAATGAAACCTAAGGAAATCTGGACTTTCTTTGCACTTCTTAATTCCCAAGGAGCGTGAGGTTTCATCCTGGCTGGATTGGAAGAAAGGGGAGAAGGCTAAACTGATTTATCTGGCCCAAAACCTGAGAATGACAAGAGGTGACTTTGTTGACATCTTTATTCTATTAAAATGGCTTGGAAGGGCTTGTTGTCAGAAGTTGTGAGTGCTTCATCACTGGAGTTTTTTTTAAGAAAAGGCTGGGCAGTCACTTGTCTGAAATAGTATATGGAACCTTTTTCAGTTGGAGCGCCCAAAATGCGCCCGTGCACCCAAACCCCCAGAATGCAATGTGTGCACCCCCTGTGCATGTGCACCCCAAATGCGTGTATGACCTCCCCACATGTGCATGCGTGTGTGATACCATGCAAACGCCTCTCCACACACACATGCGCACAAGACCCCTGCCCTGTGCTTGCGCACGTCACCCACCGCCAGGCATGCGCACGCAACCCCACACAGTGGCCTGCCCCCTGCATGAATGCATGAACCCCTCACACACACCCTGCCCCCTCCATGTATGTGCACGCGACTCCCACCATACCTCCAGGCATGCATGCGCGAAGCCACACATGCGTCCCACCCCGGGCATGCCACATGACCTCCCACACACATGGCCCTCCCCCTGCATGCATGTATGCTCCCCCGCACGCCCCAGGCCGCCTGCACATGCACACACAACCTCCCCTGCACACACACACACACACACACACCATGCATGCGTGGCATGGACCCAAAGACCAGCTGGCTGACAGGATGCACAAACACATGCACGGAGGACTTGTGACATGTTTGATCCCTCCCTCAGGCTCAGCCTGGTCATCTACACCAGTGTTTCTCAACCTTGGCAACTTGAAGATGTCTGGACTTCAACTCCCAGAATTCTGGGAGTTGAAATCCAGACATCTTCAAGTTGCCAAGGTTGAGAAACACTGATCTACACCATGTCCCTATCTGTTGGGTCTATTCAATTTATTACAGTCCTTGGATTTGGTGTTAACTAGATAACCTGTTACCTATTGGGTCATTTAAAAGGTATCTCCTTATCTAAGGCCTTCAAGTCTTCGGCTCCCCCTGCTTATTTTTCCTGTCACAATACCAATCTCCTTTTTGTGTGTGGCAACAATCCAGTTTTTATCTCTGCTCTTTCACCATCGGCCTTAGGAAATGCACACATTGCAGGCCCCTCGTCTCCCCTCCTCCCAGAGATAATGCAAATATAGATAAACTCTCTCGCCCTCCAGGTTTTGTGTCTGCGTTTGTCTGTCCCCATCTGTCCCGATGCCTTGGCCAGTTCTCCATTATGCAGAGTTTAAAGTGGTTTGGCTTAGTGTAATGCGGCATTCTTAAGTATTTGCTGCAAAATAATTTCTTCCAGGCCCTCGCTGGAAGAAAATTAATGGGACAGTTTTTGCCGCCGCTACTTAGCAGCCATAGTGGTGGTGCAGTGGTTGGAAGGCAGCATTGCAGGATAATTCTGCTCCCTGCCAGCAAATGTATGGGGTCCCTGCACAGTGCCGATTCAGTAACGTTTGAGAGTGACTTGACATAGCTGACATTTTTGATGACGAAAGGTAACGGTAAAGGTTCCCTTTAGTCGTTCCTGACTCTAGGGGGCGATGCTCATCTCCGTTTCAAAGCCAAAGAGCCAGCGCTGTCCTAAGACGTCTCCGTGGTCATGTGGCCGGCATGATTAAACACTGAAGATGCACGGAACGCTGTTCCCTTCCCACCAAACGCGGTTCCCTATTTTTCTACTTGCATTTTTTACGTGCTTTCGGACTGCTAAGTTGGCAGAAGCTGGGACAAGTAACAGGAGCTCACTCTGTTATGAGGCGCTAGGGATTCGAACTGCCGAACTGCTGACCTTTCCGATGGACAAGCTCAGCCTCTTAGCCCCTGAGCTACTGCGTCCCTTTTGATGGCTGCAAACTGGGTAACCAATCCAGGCTTATTGTAAGCTACAATTTCTGGTTGGTGAGAGTCATAAATAGCATAAATATTCCGCCCACAGATGGCCCCCTGACACCTCTGAAAGTATTTTAGGAAGGGGAAAGAGGGGGGGGGGCGTGTGAGCAACTTCCTGTTCATTGAGCCTTTGGGTGTAACATGTCATGTGAACTAACCACCAGCTCAATGGCTCCAAGGAGACAACATTTGGGATAATAAGGAGCATTTGAAGCCATTGGTGCCCTATAAGCACTTCTGTCAAGCTGATTCGGAATTCAGAATCATGCTTTGTGACATCCTCATAACATCATGGGAGGTAAGGAACAACTAAATATTGTAACTTTGCAAAAACGTGTAACACTTTGAAGGCCTTTAGTGGAAAGGCAGGATATCTGCAATTTAAATTACTGGAAAAAATGCAATTACTCATTCTTGGAGGACCTTGTGATAAGCACGTAAAACAAAAACAGACAACATGAGTACTACGTGATGGGATTACAAGTTATTGTTGTCCTAAGTATAACAGAGAAAAAGCCCTTCTACTGTTTATTTATTGATTAGAATAGAACAGAATAACAGAGTTGGAAGGGACCTTGGAGGTCTCCTAGTCCAACCCCCTGCCTAGGCAGTAAACCCTACACCACTTCAGACAAATGTTTATCCAACATCTTCTTAAAAACTTCCAGTGTTGGAGCATTCACGAGTTCTGGAGGCAAGTTGTTCCACTGATTAATTGTTCTCACTGTCAGGAAATTCCTCCTCAATTCTAAGTTGCTTCTCTCCTTGATTAGTTCCCACCCATTGCTTCTTGTTCTACCCTCAGGTGCCTTGGAGAATAGTTTGACTCCCTCTTCTTTGTGGCAACCCCTGAGATATTGAAAGACTGCTATCACGTGTCCCCTAGTCCTTCTTTTCATTAAACTAGACATACCCAGTTCCTGCAACCGTTCTTCATATGCTTTAGCCTCCAGTCCCCCAATCCTCTTTGTTTCTCTTCTCTGCACTCTTTCTAGAGACTTTCAATCCCACTTTTATTACTCCACAATAATAAACAAAGTGACAATTTTGTTGTGACAAACATACGTAATACTCCTTCCTCCTATCTTCCCTACCAAAACACCCCTGTAAGGTGGGTCGGGCTGAGAGAGAGTGACTGACCCAAAGTCACCCACTTGGCTTTCATGACAGGATTAGAACTCACAGCCTTCTGGTGTCTAGGTCAGCTCTCTAACCACTATACGAAACTGGATCTCCAATTAAATGGTTATCACAAGGACTTCTGGGTTCCAACCCCCACCCACAAAAAAATTAAACCACATTCTATTAAAAAAAAAAAACCTGAAAACTCTTAGAGAATTATGAGTTTATACACCCTTTTAGCACTGCATGAGTCCATCCCTGGGTGATCTGTGTGTAGGCAAAAGTGCCATTTTTGTGACCCCTGGATAATTTGATGCTGGATTTGGAGAAAAAAAAGAGCATGTCTTTTCCTCAAGAATGATTGAAAGATCCAATCAAACTCGGCACATAAACCAATTATCTGATAATTCTTCGATCTAAGCTGATGGGATCAGATAAAGCCAAGGAAATAACAAAAGGAATCCAGCCGATAATAAGCTTTTGGCTGGGTGTGCTGTGGGCTCACAGGAGTTGTGAGATTAATCTTATGACACAGTGGGAGTAGATCCAGAGGACAGACTGGTTTAAGACTAAGTTGGGGGGGGGGGGAATAACTGTTAAAAGAACAAAATGAAAACTATTCCTTGGAGTGGATCCATACTAAATCAGTCACACTTAAATCAGATCAGCCGACTTAGCGTTAATTGTGACTAGATGTCCCGTGGAATTCAATTTAGCTGCTGATCACAAGGCGCCCCGGAGTAAAATGGTCTAAATAAAACTACTCAGTTGAAAAATAGGAAGCACAGAGGCTCATAAAACTCCTTCGTTTTCTATCCCCCTTAACTAGAAGGAAGCTTGAATTCTTAATACAGAAAAAGCAAAAGACAAAAAAACCTCCTGGGTGGGATGATCCCCCGTACAGATAAAGTCCTCAACTTACAACTGCAAACAGAGGCCAGAAATTCTGTGGTTAAGCAAATCGGTTGTTAAATGAGTTGCACCCAACTTCACAACCACCCCTCTGCTGTGGCTCCTTGTCGCCGGTCGGCTCTACAATTGATAGGACTTTCGGTTAGGACAAGTAGAAGAAAAAGGATGCCTCTCTAGGAGGAGACTCTATGGTGGGGGAACTTCCGGTCAGCTTCAGAATTGAACTGGGAGGGTGGGGAGCGGGGGGGGGGGCTTCCAGTTAGGACCTTTGTGGCTCTTTGTGTGTTTAAGGTTGCTGATCCCTGGTATAGGGTCTTTTGCTTGGCCAGGGGGTTAGACTAGATGACCTACAAAGTCCCTTCCAACTCTGTGAACCTGTTCTCCCATTGATTGCTTGTTGGAAGACAGCTGGGAAGGTTGCAAATAGTGATCACACAATCCTGGGACGTCACACAAATATCGTAAATTACATGCCAATTGCCCAAATCAATGTAGAGATGTTATTAATTTCTTTATTTCTTTTTTCTCAATAGATTTTAGACTGTGTTTGTTAAAAATCTATACCGCGTACGGGTTCTGGGAAGTCAGGGGGAGGGGAAGGAGGAGGGGGGGAGGGTGGAGGGAGGGAGGGAGGGATATATATTAGGCTAGACACGATGTGTTAGATCTCAATGCAATGTGACTTCACATGTATACTGTTTTTCTCTAATTTTTCTTTAAAAATAGGATAAGCCAAATACATTAACATATAGTGGAAATACACTGAGGGGAGGAGGAGTAGGAAAGAAGAAAGATGGGTAGAGAGGGATGGGAGAGAGGGTGGGGGGAAGGCGAAAAGGAAGAGGGGGAGTGGATCTGGAGAGAGGAGTGGTAGAGGGCGAGGGGAAGTAGGGTAGAGGGGGATGATGGAGGGAAGGTAGAAAGTTGGAGGGTGGTGTAAGAAAGAGGTGTATGGAGAATGGAAGAGGTATATTGGGCTTTTATTTTCTGGGGCATTGTCGACAAGAGGAATTGATGCAATTATTGTTTAATACTGTATGGTGTATACATGTGAGCATATGAAAATGAAAATAAAATATACTAAAAATAAAATAAAATCCTGGGACGTCACACAAATATCGTAAATTACATGCCAATTGCCCAAATTTTTATCACGCAACAGTACGGATGCTGCAACATTTATAAGTGTGAAGGCTGGTTGCAAGTTACTCTTTTCAGTGCTGTTGTAACTTTGAGCAATCAATAAGTGATTGTAAATCAACAATACCTATAATAGGAAGATAGCATTACACTCTATTGAATGGAACAAAAGTGGGTGCTGTATCTTAAAAATATCTAGTCCTGCTCAGAAATCCAAACCAAATTTGGTTTGCAGAAGAAAACATCTGGATTCATGGAAATGTGGGAATTAAAAGCAATATTAATATTTGTGTTTGGTACCACCCTCCAGCCACGGAAAACATGCCTTCCAAAAGCAGTACGTTTTTTTTTTCTTTTAGAAACACAAAACTCTCGTGATGGGGAATTTTGCCAAGCATGATCCCTCCAGGAAATGCCTACGTTCTGCTATTCACAACTTTCTCCTTTACGAAGGTACGGGAAGATGAGCCGTCCTTGACTTGATACAACCCTTGGGACATTTAATTCGGGAAGTTGAAATAGTAGGAATGTGGGGAGCAGCAGGTGCATAATCTTGGAGTTCTTGATTTTAAGGAAAACTGAAACTGAGCTATCGTGAAAGAAAAAAAGTGGATTTTAATAAAAACAGAACCGAGAGCAACTGCTGGGTGTTCAAAAAATAAAGACAAGGACAACTGGTGTAAATAGAATGGATGGATGGATGGACGGACGGACGGACAGACAGATAGATGATGGATGGATAATATCTAGGAGAAGAGAGATGTGTAGGCTTCAACTCTCAGCAAACTGGCTGGGGAATTCTGGCAATTGAAGTCCATTATCTTTTAAAAGTTGTCAAGGTTGAAAGACAGAGGGCTAGAAATTACCACTATTTCATGACAGGTTATAAACTTTCTCCTAACTCCAATATGTTCTGAAATATTATAACTGACAATCTACTATTTTTGCTTGAGTGGATGGTCCTCAACCAAGTTTATTTCCACTTTTAAAAAATCTTCCAGGCTGCTGGCTTAATTAACTCTATTTTTAACGGTTTTGAGCACTTCTCAAACTCCATTATGAAGGCAGAGTGCATCAGTGAGTGGCCAAGATTAGTGGCTTGAAAGTCAACATTAAGAATTTTTGATCATGGCATCTGGCCCTCTCAATTCCTGGCAAATAGATGGGGAAGAAATGGAGGTAGTGACAGATTTTATTTTCCTAGGCTCCAAGATCACCACAGATGGGGATTAAAGCCAAAAAATTAAAAGACGCTTGCTCTTGGGGAAGAAAGCTATGGCAAATCTAGACACTGTACTAAAAAGCAGAGACATCATCCTGCTAACAAAAGTGCGTATAGTCAAGGCTATGGTTTTCCCAGTTGCAATGGATGGCTGTGAAAGTTGGACCATAAGGAAGGCTGAGCGCCAAAGAATGGAGGCCTTTGAACTCTGGTGCTGGAGAAGACTCCTGCGAGTCCCTTGGATTGCAAGGCCATCTAACCGGTCAGTCCTAGAGGAGATCAACCCTGACTGCTCTTTAGAAGGCCAGATCCTGAAGATGAAACTCAAATACTTTGGCCACCTAATGAGAAGGAAGGACTTACTGGAGAAGAGCCTCATGCTGGGAAAGATTGAGGGCAAAAGAAGAAGGGGACGGTGGAGAATGAGGTGGCTGGTTGAAGTCACAGAAGCAGTCGGCGTGAGCTTAAATGGACCCCAGAGGATGGTAGAGGACAGGGAGGCCTGGAGGAACATTGTCCATGGGGTCACGATGGGTCGGACACGACTTCGCAACTAACAACAACAAAAGAATGCTAGTCAAAAACTAACTGGATATTCCACGCTGTGGAACCGCTGCAAAAAGAGATGGGCACCTCTGTTTTTTGTATATTTTACTGCCACTGAATCTCCCTGGGACGAGAACCATGAGAAGGGATAAAGGCAACCATCATAATGCGCCCCCCCCCCCACTTTGAAGTTTAGAATAGCAGCTTTTTAATCTTTGCTGCCCTCTGGTGTTCGTTTTATCTTATTTAAACAAATTTATACTGCTGCCTGATGCAGACACCAAAACTTCAGGTGGGTTACCTTCCTAGAATAGAATAGAATAGAATAGAATAGAATAGAATAGAATAGAATAGAATTCTTTATTGGCCAAGTGTGATTGGACGAAAATTAAGTGTAAAACCCCTCTAGCCCTTCTTCGTTCTTCACCTGAAGAATTTTCCAACTGCTGTTCTGAAATATCTTTGAATGGAATGAAATACTGACAAGTTGCTCTTCTCTGTGTTGGATGGTGCTTTCCTTTAAATATTCCTATTGATGATTTTCCCCCCCCTTCCTGAAACAGCATTCTTATCTTCTCCTTTTTGTTGTTGTTGTTGTTGTTGTTGTTGTTGTTGTTGTTAGTGGCACTTGTCAAAGGTGTTAAACTAAGCAACATATTCATGGCGCTCTAGCAAATTCAATTGGTCGCACAAAATTCTGCATGAACGTGGTGGCTTTTCAATTAACGGACTGTGCCTTTTCCTGCCAAACATTCCTTAAAACTCTAGCCACCAGTAATGCTGCCATTAAAAAGAAAAGAAAAGAAACTTTCCTTGTTCCAGAGCAAGGGTATCCAATCGTAGCCACTTGAAGATCTAAGGACTTCAACTCCCAGACTCCCATTGCTGGCTGAGGAATTCTGGGAGTTGAAGTCCACAAATCTTCAAGTTGCCAAGGTTGGATACCCCCATTCCAGAATGTCCTTCATAGCAATTTACACTTCAGTCATTATTGGGTGGTGTTGTTAGTTGTGATGTCTGACTCATTGCAACTGCATGGACAATGTTCCTCCAGGCCTTCCTGTCCTCTACCGTCCTCTGGAGTCCATTTAAGCTCATGCCTACTGCTTCAATGACTCCATCCAGCCACCTCATTCTCTGTTGTCCCCTTCTTCTTTTGCCCTTAGTCGTTCCCAGCATTAGGCTCTTCAGTGAGTCCTTCCTTCTCATTAGGTGGCCAAAGTATTTGATTTCATCTTCAGGATCTGGCCTTCTAAAGAGCAGTCAGGGTTGATCTCCTCTGGGACTGACCAGCTTGATCGCCTTGCAATCCAAGGGACTCACAGGAGTCTTCTCCAGCACCAGAGTTCAAAGGCCTCCATTCTTTGGCGTTCAGCCTTCCTTATGGTCCAACTTTCACAGCCGTCCATTGCAACTGGGAAGTGGGTGAACCTCATCTATACATTGTGACAATCTATTTGTACAAATTAAACTGTTATCAAATGACCCCTGGGCAATTTTATTGTTTTAATTGCTAAGGAGTGGGAGTGAGGGGAGGGAAAAAACATTGCCAATGCAAAGCCACCATGAGCCCTCTCTTCATGCACTCAATTATAAAATAGCAACTATAATGCCATAAATTAGCTTGATTTAAGTAGAGGCCTTTGCACATGGGGGAGGGGACTTCAACTGGCTACTTCTGCAAGTGGTGAATCGCCGAATGCCTGCAAAACAGTTTCCTGATTTTATTACCAGCTAACGTCCATCCAGAGCTGAAATGTCCATCTGGGTTCAGTTCCAAGTGGGGAAAAAGACACTGGATTTATGGAAGTTGCTTGGAAAGAAGGTTTATTGACGATGGACAGGACCATGTGGTTTGAAATCCTGGGCAAAAAAAAAGGCAGTGATGCTGAGAGTATCTGAGTTTTATGCCCTCTCTGGGCTTTTGAATTTGAGCTTGTATTCTGATTGGTTGTCAGACTCCCATGGGGCCATGCAGGAGTAACTTTGTAGGTTATGTTTGTCTCCCAGGCTTGGTTGAGCCTTGCTGGGTGATGATGTAACGAAGGTTCTTTGGGCAACTCCTATTATGGCTCTGCCTGAAGGAGGTAGATCTTTGTTATGTAGAATATACTGGATCAGGCCTTAATAGCCTATTGACAAAGGTGTGGGGTGTTTGTGTGTTGAGTTTCTGCCTCCCTTTTAGGGGAAATATTCTGTCCTTTTAATATTTCCTAAAATATCTTATTTTCCTAGGAGAGGGGTGGATGCTAACTTCCTACACATCCATTCTCCAGGCCTGTGGAGGGAGTGTAAAGAAATTTGGGGAAGGCCTGGAATCAAAGCTTTTCTTTCCTTTCCTGGAATTATTTCGTCTCCCTTTCTTCTATTTAGCCATAGAATTAATACACAAATTAAAGTACTATTACTGCAAAAGAAAGCCAGGTTGGTTAAGTGATTAAAATAAACCAATGATAGTTTCCCCTCCCCAGTCACGTCTGACTCCAGAGCTCGGTGCTCATCTGTTTCTTGGCCAAGGCAGCCAGCGTTGTCCATATAATTTCCATGGTCATATGGTCAGCATGGCTCTGTGCCAAAGGGGCACAAAACACTGTTACCTTCCCACCGAAGTGGTACCTATTTATCTACTTGCATTTGCGTGCTTTTGAAATGCTAGGTGGGCAGGAGTTGGGGCAAGTAAAGGGAGCTCACCCCATCGTGTTGCGCTCGAGTCTTGAACCTGGGCTGTCGGCTTTCCAGTTGACAAACTCAGTGTCTTTAACCCCTTGTCATGCCCCTTTTAGGTTAAAAGAAGCAGGCTGGAAATCCAAGTGACCGCAAGTTCTAGTCCCACCTTAGGCACAAAAGAATCAGAAGATGCTTTGTGGCCTTTTCCAAATGGCATACTTCTAAAAGAGTGGTGCGGTGGTCTCTCACCTCACAATCGGGAGGTTGTGAGTTCGATCCTAGGTTAGAGGCAGATATTTCTCTCTCTCTGGGCACAATGAGAATATATCTGCTGAAAAAACACTCAGCATTGGTGACAGGAAGGGCATCCGGCCAGTAAACACTCAGCTCCATTCAGTTGCCCAGACTCCACCCCGCGAGAGATTATGGGGAGGTAATTAAAAGAAGATACTTTGCATCCAAAACCTCCTGGAAAGCAATGCTCCAAAGGATGAAAAGATCTGTTTCAAACTGATCACGAAATACAGCCCAACATTTAAAAAAGGAAACGACTGTCCAAACGCTGCTTGGATTTATTTTAAACCCTTTAAATCAGTTCAGATTTTATTATTGCATTAATAATTGGCAGCAGAATCATTTCCAAGAGGAAAAAAAAAAGTTAAAACAATATTACACCTGAGCTGCAAGAATTTGTGTAACCACCAGGGGGCGGCAAGGAAGTAGAACTCTCCTTTTGTCACCATCTAGTGGCTATTCCTGATTTTTGTAGCTGCATACAGACATTCCTTGACTTACGACCACAATTGGGACCCGAATATCCGTGGCGCTGAAATGAATCACACAATCCTTAAGGGAATCCAGCTTCCCCCGCTGATTTTGCTTGTTGGAAGCTGGCTGGGGAAGTTGGGAAAAGGGATCGCATGACTCAGAGCACGGCGACCCTCTTATAGGTTGCCAAGCACCCAATTTTTTGACCAAGTGACTGTGGGGATGCAACAAGAAGTTGTGTAAAGACCAGCCGTAAGTCAGGTTTTTTCAGTTGGATGGGCTGCTAAGCAATGGTTCTAAGTTGGGGACCACCTATACCATTAGCACTAATATAAAACAATTCCTTATTCCACATAATGGAAAATGTGATTGTTAGAAACTCTCAGCCTCACAGTAGCAGCTTTGCAGGCTGGCCCGATAAAAAAGGGAGAAACAGACTGGTGAATTTCACTCTTATTCCCCGGGCCTGGACCACTTCCAGTTGATGGCTGGCTCCCCAAACTCTTGGAAGACTTTTGAGGGGAGGGGAAGGCGAAGGAAGGGAAAAGGGGGGGGTCCGCAGAGAACTCCTCCTCCCTCTGCCCCCCTCTTTCGCTCCCCTCATCCTCCCTTTCCACCTGTACCCCAGCCTTCACATCAGAGGTGGGTTCCTGCCAGTTCTAACTTCTTCTATAAAAGAGGTTCCACAAATCTACAGTGCTGTTTAGAACCGGTTCCAGCTCCCTCCCCCTGCCTGTCCGCACATCATCAAGATGAAGAGCGAGAGGAGGAATTCTGGGAGTTGAAGTCCACAAGTCTTAAAGCTGTCAAGTTTGAACACCTCTGGGGTTTTTTCTAAAGGGTTAGGGGTGGAAGGGTCTTGTAACTTGACAGCTTTAAGACTTGCGTGCTTCAATGCCAGAGTTCCTGAGCAAACATGACTGGAGGAGGAATACTCCCACCCGGTCACATGGCCGGCAAGCCACTCCCACAAAGCAGGCCACACCTACAGAAGAGGTTCTAAAAAAATTTGAAACCCACCACTGCTTCACATGCTTGACTGCGAAGGTCCCAGAGACAAAACCTGGTTAGAGAAGAAGGGGAAGGGCGGGGTGGGAAGGGGGGGGGGGAGAGGAAATTTTTAAAAACCGCCCCTCCTCTATTTTGCCCCCCCTTCCTCTGCTCCTCCTTCCCAGGAAGTCGCTGCCAAGTCGGTTATCAGAAACTGATAACCGACTTGGCAGAGGTTCAATCCCAGCTGTGTTTTTAAATGGAATCCAAGGTGGTGAATCCGTCCAGCTCAGGGGTGTCAAAGTGAAGGCCCAGGGGCTGGATCGGGCCCATAGGGTGCTTAGATCTGGCTCGTGGGGCCACCCTGGAAACAGCGAAGCTCCGGCCCATGGTGCCCTTGCCAGTGAAAACGGAGGTTGGGAGGGCCATGGGTAACCCCCCCCCCCCAAGCTCCGTTTTCACCAGCAGAGGATTGCAGGAGGCCAACGCAGCCGAAAACGGAGCTTGGGAGCCTGTTTTCACTGGCAGAGCGCTTGGGCCCCCACGGGTGCCCCTGACACAAGTGATGTCGAGCTGGTCACACACACACACAGCTACCTCTCCCGAGGTCAAACACAACCCTGCTGTGGCCCTGAATGAAATCGAGTTTGACACCCGTGGTCCAGCTCAATGCAAGACCATCCCAGCAATTACCCTGCGGGACAGCGGGTGGGCAATGCTGGCTTAGGGATTCTGGGAGTGGAAGTCCACAGGTGGTAACGAGGCCGTGGTAGCCCATCCCCTGCTGAAGGTGGGACCGATGCAGCCGCTGAGCTCCTTCCCTCTTTTCCCTCCATCTCCAGTTGAAGTGCTGAGGTCAGGAGCTATTGGGGCTGAATCCTTCCTGGTCAAAGAGCAACTTCAGTATTATGAACAGAAGATCCGGTTTCTGCCGTTGTTCGGGTTACACTATAGCCGAGTTTAAAATGAAAACAAAATTAAAACCGGCTCAGCTGCTGAACACAGAAGCCAATTCAGAACAGATGTCAGAGCCAATTGCAGAGCAAAAAGCTGTTTTTTTTCCGCCCAGGTCCAACTTTTGCACTTAACTAGTTTTGCTAGGTGGTGTAAACAACCTATAGCTTATAGAGGCAGCCTGGAGGAAGGTCTGTGTCAGCCATCAAGGGAAATCAGAACAAGGGAAGAAAGAACCTAAACATCTTAATTCTCTCGGGTATAAGTAGCAAGGAGGGAGGGGGGGAGGGAGAAAGAGAGGGACTCATCAGGCTATAAAGATTCTGTTATTATACCCTTTAAAGTAGTGATTGTTGTGCTGTATTTCCTAATAGCAGTAGCCCTTAGACTTATATGCCGCTTCACAGTGCTTTTACAGCCCTCTCTAAGCGGTTTACAGAGTCAGCATATTGACCCCAACAATCTGGGTCCTCATTTTACCCACCTCGGAAGGATGGAAGGCTGAGTCAACCTTGAGCTGGTTAGGATCAAACTCCTGCTGGTGGGCAGAGTCAGCCTGCAATACCACATTCTAACCACTGTGCCACAAAGAAGGAGAATAAGAAAGGGAATGAGGAAGGAAGGAAGGAAGGAAGGAAGGGCAATAGCCCTTAGACTTATAGACTGTTTGACAGTGCTTTTACAGTCCTCTCTAAGCAGTTTACAGAGTCAGCCTCCTGCCCCCAACAATCTGGGTCCTCATTTTACCCACCTCGGAAGGATGGAAGGCTGAGTCAACCTTGAGCCAGTTAGAATCGAACTGCTGGCAGTGGACAGACGTAGCCTGCAGTACTGCATTTTGACCCCTGCGCCACCGCGGTTCCTCTGGCCAATCTGAAGGGGTGGCAGAAATGAACACTGTTGCCATGTGTTGTTTGTTCTAAATAAATTTTGCACAGTGTTTACATTCTACATTCCAGGAACTAAATACCCTGAAGGCAGGTCAAATCCCTGTTTTGCCTTTTAAAACTAAAATAATCCTCTTCCTCCTTGGCAGATTTTTTTTTCTTCCACGCCAGGGCTGCAACAGATGAAACTTGATTGAGTCTAGAAGGGAGCGGTAGCCAAAGTGCTGTGATTAACAATAATTTTTCCACCAGTGCCCAAAAGTGAATTAAGGATGTATTTGTCAAATGAATAGGATTATGCCCCTACAACACTTTCTGCAGACTTTCTGAGGTGGGAAGGAGCAATGGGCTATTCCTATGTGAGACATAGATGTATCATCAATAAGGAAGGGGATCATAAGTTAAAGGTTCCCCTCGCACATATGTGCTAATCATTCCTGACTCTAGGGGGCGGTGCTCATCTCCGTTTCAAAGCCGAAGAGCCAGCACTGCCCGAAGACGTCTCCGTGGTCATGTGGCCGGCATTACTAAACGCCGAAGGCGCACGGAATGTTGTTACCTTCCCACCAAAGGTGGTTCCTATTTTTCTACTTGCATTTTTTACGTGCATTCGAACTACTAGATTGGCAGAAGCTGGGACAAGTCACGGGAGCTCACCCAGTTATGCGGCACTAGGGATTCGAACCGCCGAACTGCCAACCTTCCTTATCGACAAGCTCAGCATCTTAGCCACTGCGTTCCGACTAAGGGGATCATAAGAGAAAGGAAAACATTATGAAAACAGTGGAACATTATGACTTGGATGGGCAGAACTGCATTAGAACTGCAAATCCAATCCATCTTTTTTTTACCCTGAAGGCCACAAGACAGGCAAACTCAGCTGTCCCTCTTACATTCACATATTTGCGTAGATGCCATTGATCAAGTCCAGCCTGGTGTAGCCCTGTGGCTTCTGCGAGCAGAACCTTTTCCCCGTCAGCACCACTGCTATGACAAAAAACAGCACCCCGGAAATCAAGGCAGCATAGAGGAAGCTTTGGTTAAAAAACAGGAGGAAATCGTTCGTGGCTGGGCTGCCGTCAGGGCTGAAGCCTTCCAAACTAAGTTGTCCATCAGTAAGGTGGCCCCCCCGAAGAGACGCCGGCGGAGTAGGCAGGGCGGACGACAATGAACTGAAACGGTGAGGATCAGTTTGGGAAGGAAACGATGGTTTGGGAAGAGGCGCCTGGCTTGGCTGGAGAGTAGGCCCCTCTGTATTTCTGGCATAAGGCGCAGAAGTAGCGGCGTGGCTGGGAGGATTAAAAATGGCTGCATCGCCTACAAGAAGCTGCCGCTGGATGGTGGTAGCAGGACTGTTGCTTTCATGCACCATCGAAGAACCCAAAGTCTCCACTCCATTTGTCCTCCCAGCTTTGGGATCCTCCTGGGAGGATCCACCCACTTTCTCTAAGGAATGATTTGAAGGGCCAAAGATTTCCTCCTCTTTCTTAGAGGTCTTGGGCAAAGGATCCGGTCCACCCAGTGGCCTTGCAAACCCAGCTGCTGTTCCGTTCACTGTAGAATGCGGGACTTTGTTTAAGGAAGGAGCTGGTTGGGGCATTTTTTTGCCTAAAAAGGAAAAGAAAAGACAGATTATTCGTTACACCTCAGCAAAAAAACACATCAAGAAGTCATCAGGAAGGGGCCTTAAACTACTACAAGATTATTCCCGTGAATTTCTTCTGTGTAAGAAATGTGCAGCCTCACTCTGTTTCTTCGTATGAAAGTAAAGCCACTGTCAACCTTGAAGTGAACCTGGCTGAGGCCATATTGGAGGTTTTAGGGTTGCCACACAGCAGTGGGACGGGGGAAATAGTTAGATGGGGTTTTGTAGCCAAAGCAATGAAGTTTTCCTGTGAGAACCAAGGACATTCCTACAGGTGGCTGATCAGAGGGGGAGCAAGTAACCCGGCAACCGACTAGCACCTGGATTGGACAGTGTGACCAGTGATTTGGGGGAGGGCTTTTACTTTTAAAAGTTATATATATATATATATATATATATATATATATATATGTATGTATGTATGTATGTATGTATGTATGTATGTATGTATGTATGATGTATGTATGTATGTATGTATGTATGTACGTACGTGTGTGTGTTTTGTATTTGTGCTGATAAATAAATAAAGGGAGACTAGTATAGATCTATTTCAAGCTATTTAGCTCTCATCAGCTAGCCATACCCTTACTGGGATTGGAACCTGTGCTGTATTACATCTTAGGCAGATGTGTTAACCATTAAGCCACAGAGTTCCTCTCCTTATCAGCTGAGCCAGGAAGAAAGGTATATATTTAAAGTCACAACCCCTGGTATGCCCAAATATGGGAGGAAGTTCACTGCTTCCATTCTCTGTCCATCAGCTCGTCATAAGAAACCATCCAGACAGAAACCCAATATTTTTACTGTTGCCTTTTAAATATATAGTTATATATAGTTTATACACACACACACACACACACACACACACACACACATATATATATAGTTATATATAGTTATATATAGTTATATATATACACACACACACACACACATATATATATACACACACACACACACACACACACATATATATGCACATAAATACATACATACATACATACATACATACCAGGGGTGGGTTTCTCGCCCCGTTCCAACCGGTTCGGTTGGAACGGGGCTGGTGGCGTCGTCGTGCCCGCGCGCGGCCCACGCATGCGTACTAGCGTCTGTGCGATGCTCCAGTTGCTCCTGGAGGATCACGCAGGCGCTGTATGCATCCTGCGCATGCGTGGAAGCGCAGAACTCGTCAAAACGGGGTAAGAACCGGGTAAGGACCGCGGGCGGGCGGGTGGGCCAGTCGCCGTTCCCAGAAGTTACTTACTTCCGGGTTCGCCGACCAACTGGTTCGCAGGGACCGCCACGAACCGGTTGAAACCCACCCCTGATACATACATCCATACATCCATACATCCATATGCTGGTCTTGTTGTATTCGGGCCTTTTCCTGTGTAAGATTGTAACAACAAGACCAGCATACCTACACCGGTGAAAATCTCAAAAACAAATACACACACACACACATGAATAAATAAATCTAAAAAAACATGATTATTTTCCCATGAAATCACCACAGGCTCGATTTTGGGAATAACTATTTTTCTGGAGTGTGTGAGAGAAAAGGATTCAGTTTCTTTACAACAACATTTGCTACTTTCCATTTTTTGAAGGAAAAGTTTCACTTACAAAATCTTTTAAATCTGGTTACACTGCTTGGGGAAATCTAAGAGAGCTCCTTTAAGAATATTAATTTCCAGCAAATGACTAATTGAAACTGCTCGATAAGTGGATTTCCATTTACCTTCTATTATTCTGTAGGTGACCAGTCCTAATCCTGGTTTTAAGGGACAGGCTTCTTGGGCAGGAAAATAAAACCGATAGCAATTGGGAGAACTGCCTGTCATTTTGGTGTTAAAGATCGCATAGTTGCACGTCTTATCACCTAGAAAACACAGAAACAGAGAAAATGTATTTTAACAGCAGATTTTGCCCTTGTCTGGTGATCATCTAGTAATTCCATGCAAGTTTTCTATGCAAAGAGAAGGATCTTCTCAAACATAATCATATCCAGAGGGCCCCACTGCCATCTCAAAAGCCCCAGATATAGTTATTCAACCTGGGCACGATTGTCAGAATTGTCCTTGTGTTCATCAGCATGTTGGTCAGACGTTCACTCCTGCCTGCCTATCCAGGAAGTTCCTGTTTAGTGACTGCCTTATACTGTGACCGTTTGCAGTTTTAAGAGGGTGACAAAAAAAGTAACTTTATCATCCACCTTTGCATTTATGTCCTCACCTCCAGAGGGCTATAAAGCAAAGGAAAGCTGAAAGAAGATTGTAAAAGCGCAGGTGCAGTCTCATTTAATGACCGCTCTGCTTAACGTCCAAGTTGTTGGTGCCCATTGTGGACCCTGATCGAGGACTACCCGCAATTCCAACTGTTAACACTTATAGAGAAAGGGATGCAGGAAATAGTCTCCCTCTCTTCTCACTGACTTTTTTTGTTAAAAAAAAACAACTAATGGGAGCTCACTCCATTAGGCGGTGCTAGGGATTTGCACTGCCAACCTTTCTGATCGACAAGCTCAGCATCTTAGCCACTGAGCCACTGTGTCCCTCTAGCATGTTACTCGGCCCGCAAATCTGTGGCTCTTACCTGTTATTCTTTCCGAGCAGCAAGTCTCCACACAGACTTCCCAAGATGGTGCGTAGATTGGATCCGTCCCCCTGATGCCTTTGGAAAAGGCTGCCGTGATATTGATTGTGGAGTTTTCCATCTTCTCCGAGGAACACCTTTGGGTCTGGAATGGTTTTACTGCGACCAAAACCAGCACTGCTGATACCCAGGCCAAGCACCATGTGGTCTGGACAGCCATGGCTTCCTCTCAGGGCGATGGGCTCTTGAAAAGGTCTTTTGTTCACACCTATAGAACTTTTCAAGCTGAGGGTGCAGGTTTCCCAGATGGCCGCATTCCTTGGAATCCTTCAGCTGAGAAAAAGGAGATTTATGACAGGGTGAAAAACACTGTAGAAGGAAGTCTCCCTAGTGAAATAGTCACATTCAGAAATAGTCATATAATGTAACACCCGGTTCGCCCAGAACCGAAAATGTGAGCGTGCCTGCCTTCCGCGCATGCGCGTGGCTTCATAAACACAATGATGTAGGACGGGATAGCGCCAGGGTGGATGGGCAGGCCCAGCTGCTGGTAACGGGTTTGCCCAAACCGTTAGCAACTCACCTCACATTACAAATCATGAGTCTGTTCACAATACCGTTTAGCATGGTATGACTAATTGGGATGTAAAGGAAGTTTAGGTTGATAAGAAACCAGCTAGAGAGGGCAAGGGGCGGGGAAGATGAGGAGAATAAGGAGGAGTGGAAAGAGGAGAGAGGAGAAGGAGAAAGGAAGGGGAAGTAGAGTAGAAAAGGATGGAGGGAAAAAAGGAAGTAGGGAGGGGGAGGAGATAGGCAGAAGAAAGGGGTGGATAAGGCATAAACAGGGTGCATGGAGAGCAGAAGAGCCAATAATTGGTTTTATTTTTTTATTTTTTCTCTTTTCCAGGAGTTGATGGCAAGATGAACTGATGTAATTAATAATCAATACAATATGATATTGGCTATGTAACAGTATACATGTGATTATATGTTATGAAAACGGAAAATAAAAAAAGGCTTGCTTTAAAAAAAAAGAAACCAGCTTAAAGGGTGGGGGTTGAGGGGGAAGCAACGTGACTTCAAGAATGTTGTAAGGACATATCAAAGCAGTGAGGCAAGTTAAGCTTCTCTCAAAGCCCTGGGATATCAAGAGGCTTGCTCTGATCCCAAATCTGAAGAAAGAAAAAGCATCTTGGGGAAACAATGGGAAGCCCAAGGTTATCTCCCAACATTGAGGGAAAACGTTCTCAAAACTTTGTAGAGAAAAAGATCCCAGTGGCTTTTAGGAGGAGATACCCTGAGAGCAAGAAAAAAGGCGGAGAATCCGCCTTGAGTGAAAAGGACATCTGATGAACGAACACTGATTTCTAGCGTAAAGCAAGAAGCACATACAGATTTGTCAATTATGCACATCAACCGAAGGAGGAATAGAGGAACTAAAGAATTGCCTTAAGAGTCACTTTCATGTGGGTGGCTACACAAATATGATAAATACCTAAAATAAAGACATCTTTTAAGTGGACCAGAGGACCTCCATTAAAATGTCCAGCTGTGAAGGAATGAGCAAAAATAACCATTAGAGGCATCTGATTGAGCTTGAGATAAAAGAAAATGACGAACTATGCCAAAGCTTTTAATAAGCACGATTGTTTATTAAAAGTGTAAAAATAAAAACGTTTGCGCAAACACGAACATTTGCAAAAAAAAAAAGAGAGACTCAATTAGAAAATGAGGCAGGAAGTTAGCCAGCTGGTCAATGGGGGAAGCTTCAATCCCAAATGAAATGCCCATTGTTTAAAACCACAAGGGCAGTAAAAGCATTAACTGCAATACATCAACCAGTTTCGATAAGTCTGTGTACTCAGAGATCGGAACATCTCTAACAATTTAAAATGTGTAAATGTTGAATCACTTGCACAAGTTTATCACACAAATATTTGCTTTGAAACATTACAGGAAAAAAAATGTCAAATGAACAGGCAGGCAAAAAAGCCCGAAGGACAGGAGTTCAGATAACTATCACAAAATGGATAATGGAGAGAAGAAGAACATTTGAGGTATTGATGAAAGAAATGTCCTTCTGGGTTCGGCTCCAAGTGGGGGAAAAGACATTGGAGACATGGAGGCTGCTTGGAAAGATGGTTTATTGGTGGACAGGACCACATGGCTCGAGCCCTAAACAGAAAAGGTGATCACATGCTTCAATGTTGGTGGAGAAGAAGAGAAGGGCTGAAGGAGGGGCTTGCTAGGCTTTTTATAACCTGTTCAGTCCCACCTCTCTGTTTCCTGTTCCTGTGTAAGAAATGTATTCTGATTGGTTGTCAGACTCCCATGGGGCCATGCAGGGGGCTACTCTCTAGGCTGTGTTTTGAATCTAGGTATGGATGAGTTCTCAGATGCCATGTGGTCAGTTGAGTAAAGTTCCAATATTATCATGCCTTCCTGTAGCTGCTGGTGAAGTCTTTATTATGTAAAGTGGACTAGCCTGGCCCATTAACAGTGGGGATGGGCAGGAAGCTACAGGCAACTATTCTGTCTTTTAAAACATGTTTCTCTTTTTTCACATCCAGAGAAATATTCTGCCTTTTCAATATTTCCTAGGATATTTCATTGTTCTGGGAGAGGGCTGGATGATAACTTCCCACAGTGGCTTATCTTTGCTTTGTTGAATAGAGCAAAATCATGATCAGGTATGGACCATGCTGTGTCAAGCAACCAGCTTAGTAAATTCACAATGGGGACAGTAAATGACTCATAATTTTCTTCTCTGGGGCTCCAACTTAATAGAAGAGAACCAGGATATCGGAGAAGTAAACAGGAGACCAAAGAGGAAGGAATGATAATTTAAACAATATAAAGGATAAGAACAAACACCAGAATATTTAGAGCAGTGTTCTTTTTAGAGGTAACGTACAATTGTGAAAGTTTGACAGTGAGAAAGAGACAGGAGACTGACGTATTAAGTCATCTGGAGATGACCATGAAGTACAACAAAGACCCATCAATCAGTTGTGAACCAAATAAAAACTCCCTGCTTAGCTGACATAACAATCAGTCAACAAAAGATCAACAAACAAAAACTCACATGTTTTGGGCATGCGAGGCAAGTGGGTGAGGGACTAGAAAAAACTCCCAGGAGGGATTAAAGTTATGGTGTGAATGGGTGAGATCCAAGAGATTATAGAATTGTTCTTGGGAGAGTTAGACGTTTCCTCACTGAAAGACCCACCAGCCTGCAGCTTTGTAATTTATAGAGCCTACCACACAAAAAAGGACTTTTGAAAAAGAAAGGAGATGCCAAAGTGTTTATGCAATGTTTTCTCCTCCAACTATTTCCCCCTACCGCTTACTCTGTGGAAAAACTGGGCTGAGAAAGTGGGACAAGCCCAAAGCGATCAACACGGCTTCCATTGTCAAGGCAGGACTTAAACCAGAATCACATCCCATTGATGCCAGATCCACCAGAATCACATCCCATTGATGCCAGTTTGACACTAAAAGCATGTGCAGTTAAAAGGCAGCGCCTCCCACCCACCGATGAGAGGCTGAGAAGCAGCTAAAAGAAGCCAAAAGACATTCAGGCCTTGCAATGGGCAGTAGCAACAACCTTGAGGAAAAGAAAGAGATATAACCAAGATAAGGGTCAGATAAAAGAAAGCAGAGTCCAAAGCAGGAATGTTATTTGAGAAAGCGTCTTTGACTTGACATTCCTTAATTCTCTTATGGATAAAGAGAGGGGGTAGCATACATTCAGACTTGCACAATTCTGTAACTGTAACCATACAATAAAAGTAATATTGGTTTGTGTGCCTTTGGTTTCCTAGCTTGATCTACCTTTGGAGGGCCAACAAGCCTTCCCATGGATGGTGTTTCTACTCTTGAACCCTCTCCACTATTCCTGGAGTTAGCAAAAAGTATCCTGTCCTCACAGCCAATCTCTTTCTCAAGCCACTGCCAATCTCCTAATTTTCCCCAAGGCCAATCTTAGAGAACGGCCCACTATGAGACTCATCTTGGAGGACCCCTGTAATCACAGGATGTGACTTCAGGACATCGTGCTCAAGGGGATGAAGGAAGAAAAGACAAAAGTGGGGCAAAGAAGGCCGACCAGAATAACTTATGATGCAGGAACTCCTAACACGCAGAAAATTTCAACTGCTGGCTGTAGAATTCTGGGACCCGGAATCTAACCATCATAAAGTTGCCAGGGCTGAAAAACATGGCTATGGTCTACTTTAAAAGGCTACAATACAGTACACAGCATCAATACTATATCTCCGTTGTCCCCAACTTCGGTCATTTCATGTTTGGACTTCCAACTCTCTGAGTTCTTATCCAAGAACCATGCTGACTGGGGAATCCTGGGAACTGGCTCAAACCACCTTAAAGTTGCCAAGGTTGAAAAACACCTGATCTACTCCTTTCCGCCACGCACACAGACGGGCTCTGGAGAGAGCCACAGCCCACTTATATCAGAAGAATAAGACCCACTGTAGTGCAGTGGTTAGAATGCAATACTGCAGGCTACTTCTGCTGCCTGCTGGCTGCAGGTTGGCAGTTCGAATCTCATAGGCTCAAGGTTGACTCAGCCTTCCATCCTTCTGACTCTGTAAACCGCTTAGAGAGGGCTGAAAGCCCTATGAAGCGGTATATAAGTCTAACTGCTACTGCTATTCTGAGGTGGGTAAAATGAGGACCCAGATTGTTGGGGGCAATATACTCTGCAAACTGCTTAGAGAGGACGGGAAAGCACTGTGAAGTGGTATATAAGTGTAAGTGCTATTGCTATTCCTTCCTTCCTTCCCTCTTCCCTTTCTCATTTTCCTTTCTCGTGGTGCAGTGGTTAGAATGCAGGATTGCAGGATGAATTTGCCCACTGCCATCAGTTCGATCCTGACCAGCTCAAGGTTTACAGCCTTCTATCCTTCCAAGATCAGTAAAATGAGGAGCGAGATTGTGGGGAGCCATATGCTGACTCTGTAAAACCATTTAGAGAGGGATGTAAAGCACTGTGAAGCAGTATATAAATCTAAGTGCTATTGCTATTATGGGCTACACAGGCTTCGTAGCAAAGAACGCCAACCTGAGCCGCCAAGAGGAAATTCCCAATCCGCTGCAAATGGAGACTCTGGTTGGACAGGTCTGTCCAGTATGACTCACGGAGGAAACCAAAGAGGGCTGGGAGAGGCAGCAAAGAGGGGGAGCGAATGGCACCCTTTTGTTGCTGGGAAGAGCCCCCCCCCCGTGGCCCAATGACCCCCTGCTTCCCTGCCCAGCTCCTCTTGCTCCCCTCTGACCCCCCTTGCCCCATTCCCGCCTCCAGTGCTTCTCCATTCCCCGCCTTCTCCCGCCCATTTAGAGACTGGACAGTCACTTGTCTGACATGGCATAGGGTCTCCTGCTTGAGTAGGGGGCTGGACTAGAAGACCTCCAAGGTCCCTTCCAGCTCTATTCTAATTCTGAAGATTCCTCTCCTTGCGTCCCGGGCTCACCCCCAGCGATGTTGTCGCGGTCCTTACTCCGACCGGGACGGGAACGGGCTGAGGCACACATCCTCCGGCCAGAGGGGAGATTTCTGGCTAAGCCCCGTGAAGAAGAACCGAGGAGGTCCCGGGAACCAGCCCCCGTCCGTTCAGAACCGGCAGCTGGAAGCGATTCAAGGGAGGGCTGCTCTTGCAGAAAAGGAGGCCCGTTTCCCGAACCGCTATGGAGAAACGACCCAGCTTCCCGCCGCCGCCGCCTTCCCCAGCCACGTAACAGGAGCGGACACAGCCGGCTTCCTGAGGCGGCCACCGGTTACTCGACCGGAAGCGGAAGCGCCGGGCGAGAGGGGGGCGTGGCCAGAACGCTCTGGGGGGGAGAGAACGCTGTTTCCGGCCGGGCCGCGCGCGCAGCCTCCTTCGCGTCGCGGCGGGGATGACGTAGAACCCGCCGTTGCCTGGCGATGGGGTCCGAGCAGAGCGCCGAGGCTGAGGGCCGCCCTCACGACCCCGCGACAGGTGGGCGCTCCCGCGAGGGACGGAGCAGGCCTCTGAGGCCTGGATGTCGAGTGAGGGGAATTGGGAGGGGGGCGGCATCCGCGTAGCTTTGCCTCCTCTCTTTTCCACCCCGTTGTAGTCTGAGGTTCTCTTCTGCCCGCGACGGGGCGTTCCCGGCTGCTCACCAAGCAGCCCCAGACGCTTGTACTGAAGAGCTGCGGGTGGAGAGGAATAGAATAGAATAAAATAGAATAACAGAGTTGGAAAGGACCTTGGAGGTCTTCTAGTCCAACCCCCTGCTTAGGTAGGAAACCCTACACCACTTCAGACAAATGGATATCCAACATCTTCTTAAAAACTTCCAGTGTTGGGGCATTCACAACTTCTGGAAGCAGGTTGTTCCACTGATTAATTGTTCTAACTGTCTCCTCAATTCTAAGTTGCTTCTCTCCTTGATTAGTTTCCATCCATTGCTTCTTGTCCTGCCCTCAGGTTCCTTGGAGAATAGTTTGACTCCCTCTTCTTTGTGGCAACCCCTGATATATTGGAACACTGTTATCATGTCTCCCTTAGTCCTTCTTTTCATTAAACTAGACATACCCAGTTCCTGCAACCGTTCTTCATATGTTTCAGCCTCCAGTCCCCTAATCGTCTTTGTTGCTCTTCTCTGCACTCTTTCTAGAGTCTCAGCATCTTTTCTACATTATGGCGACCAAGATGAGGATGCAAAGCTAGAAAGTGGAGTAGTCTGCCGCAGTGTTATTCAATCTTGGCATATCTTTTTGAGGTATGTCCTAAAGGTGTTCCTCCCCCCCCCCCCACCCCAAGAGGCAACTGGACTTTCTTGTTTTTCTTTAAAGACGTTTCGCTTCTCATCCAAGAATCTTCTTCAACTCTGACAGGATAGTGGGGAGTGGAATGATTTATACTCCTTGCAGACAGCTGGTCCTTTGCATCCTTTTAGAGGGTCATTGAAGCACTTGGAGGTTTATCTGTGTCTGAGTGGTGCAAGTGAGTGTGGAGCCTTCTTGGAACTTTTGAAAGGACCATCGAACTTGACTAGGTAATCAAAACTTGACTAGGTGGCTCAGTGGTTAAGACACAGCTTGTCGATCAGAAACGTCGGCAGTTCGAATCCCTAGGACAGTTCTGCATGAACAGGGATTTGGACTAGATGACCTCCAAGGTTCCTTCCAACTGTTACTGTTTAATACAAATGCTTAATTATCTCCATTTTACAACACAGTCCTTTCAACAGTTTCAAGAAGGCTCCACACGCATTTGCACCACTCAGGTGACCTTGAGGTCAAGATAAACCTCCAAGTGGCCTCATTGACTCTCTAAAATGATGCAAATAACCAGCTGTCTGCAAGGAGTATAAATCCTTCCATTGCCTACTATCCTCTCAGAGCTGAAGAAACTTCTTCGATGAGAAGCAAAACGTCTTCAAAGAAAAACAAGAAAGTCCAGTTGCCTCTTGGGGGGGAGGGAGCACTTTTGGGACAACCATGATCTGAATGACTAAGAATCTCCATAGACCATGGGTGTCAAACTTGCTTTGTCACGAATCCAGCCTGCACGCCAGGAGTTTGACAGCCCTTCCCTAGACTTTCAGAGTTATAGACTTCAACTCCCAGAATTTCCTAACCAGCTGTACTAGGGGATTCTGGAATTGAAGTCCACACAGCTGCTAAGATTGAGAAACACTACAATCAAGTTTCGAGCCATTGGATCATGAAATGAGAAATCTGTATTTCCCGTGAATTTATTCACAGGCATCCTTTTGGCCCATGGTTGGTTCTGCTTTTCATATATATAAATATGTAAATATAAATATAAATATATAGCCATACCATTACTGGTTCAAATCCCAGTAAGGGTATGGCTAGCTGATGAGAGCTAAATAGCTTGTAATAGATCTATACTAGTCTCCCTTTATTTATCAGCACAAATGCAATATATATCTATAGATCTATATCTACCTACCTACCTACCTACCTACATCCATCTATCTGTCTATCATCTATCATCTATCTATCTAACATACATCTATCATCTAGATAGATAGATAGATAGATAGATAGATAGATAGATAGATAGATAGATTAATGCCACTTTAATGGTTAAGCAATTAGGCTGGAAAGCAGGAGACCTATTTTAAGTTTGGAATCCAGTGAGAAGCCATTCGTGCTTTCTCAGCCCCAGGAAGGACAAACCACTGTTGAAAAACCTTGCCACGAAAACTGCAGGGATTAATCCAGGTACTTGCCAAAAGTCAACGTATACTCAGGCATCAAAAAGAGATGCTAGATGAGAAGTAATGGTGATGGTTTGGGCTTTGTGTCCTTTTCTCAGCATCCCCCTCGCCAGCCAAGCACCGAGCTAAAATGGATGACATTGTGGTGGTGGCCCAAGGGACTCAGGCATCAAGGAATGTCAGCAGTGACCCAGATGTCATAAAACTGCAAGAAATCCCCACTTTCCAACCTCTGTTGAAAGGTAAGAATATCCAAACTCCATACAACTGTGACAATAGTTTCTCCTTCCCCAACGTTTTATTGCTTGTGTTTCATAACATTCCTGTCTTTCCTCTTATTTAACTTCCTTTGTTTTGGGCTGTTAGGTTTTGAAAGCAGTAAAAGGAAATGAGCATAACCAGTAAGGGCCTCTCCTCTTCCTCTTCCTTATAGAGTCCTTTAAGTATTTTGTAATTGAAGTTATAATACTATTGGCTTTAAGACTTTTGTTCCGAAAAACCCAAATTATCATTTTGGAAAAATTGCCATCACGTTGATGTTTGTGTAGCGTTGAATGTGGAGCAGCAGTCTTTTCTATGTAGCCATCTGCCACTTTTTCCATGTAATGTGATGCTGGGAGCAACATTAGCTCCGTGACCCGTCAAAACCGCGGTCCACTAAAGTGCGCCCGATCAAAGCGCGTACGTGACGTCATCAGCAGCGCGACAAATAAAATTAAAAATAAATTAAATTAAAATTAAAATAAAATTAAAGCAAGCCGATTCACATAAAGGTAAGGCTTAGGTTTAGGGTTAGGGTTAGGGTTAGGTTAAGGGTTAGGGTTAGGGTTAGGTTTAGGGTTACGTTAAGCGTTAGGGTTAGGTTTAGGGTTAGGTTAAGGGTTAGCGTTAGGTTAAGGGTTAGGTTAAGGGTTAGGCTTAGGGTTAGGTTTAGGGTTAGGTTTGGGGGGGTTAGGGTAAGGTTTTCGCGTTAATTTTAAATTTACCGCTCACAGCATGCTGTTTTCGTCGCGCTGTGATGACGTCACGTACGCACTTTTGTCGAGCGCGCTTTAGTCTACCGCGGATTTGTGGTGGAACCCATTAGCTCTTGCCTAAGGAGTCCACTCTCCTTCCCAGGTGGGATGCAGTGGATCAGTGGCTAAGACATTGAGCCTTAAATCGTTAAAGTTCTACAGCTTGGCAGTTCGAGAGGCTAATGCTTCATGATAGAGTGAGTTTCTGTCATTTGGCTTAGCTCCTCCTGCCAACCTAGCAATTGGAAAGCTTGCAAAAAGCATGCAAGAAGGCAACCACGTTTTGTGTTTTGCTCTGCTTTGTGCTGCAGCATGATGTCATATCAGCCACATGGCCATGGTAACATGTCGGGACTCTTTGGCTTAAGAAATGGAGACGAGCACCATCCCCTAAAGTTGGTCACAATTAACGGGGTAAAATTTGTTGATGTGCATTGTCCTAAGCTCATTGCCAGCTTTATTTTTCATGCTGCTGCTAGTACAAATAAAGTTAAAATTTGAAAATTTAAATAGTTTTGAATAGTTCTGAACAAAGACAATTGTTTGATAAGCTGACGTAGAAAAGTTTGAATAAGTAGTTTTTGGGACTTAAGTGTTTCTCAGTGATTGATTGAATTACCTAAAGTTATAAAGTGGGGGCAGGGAACAATTTTCAGTAGCTGTTTTTGGTTGAGCTGTTTTTTTAAGCACATGATGCTTTAGATGTAGCACCCAGTGCCACCCTTTGAAACAAATGCTGCTTTTTCTGGGAATACGTTACAGCTGCAGAATACCAGGATTGGTTGCAAGTCTCTTAAAGGATTGAAATCTGATGCTATGTGAGGGATCCCTCATTTATATCCAAAAGGTCAGGTTTCCCATTGTTATGCTGGTGAGATAATGCTGGGAGTTGAAGTTCACACAGTATGAATCAGAGCTCTGGCCAGACATCTGGCACTGAATAGGAGGCTCCTAATCTCTAGAGTGAAAGTAATAGCTAAATTTTGGTCAACTTGAAAAAGCAGGAGGAAAAGATCTAAAATTAAAATAGCAGTAGCACTTAGACTTATATACTGCTTTACATCCATCTTTGGTTTACAGAGTCAGCCTATTGCCCCCTACAATCTGGGTCCTCCTTTTACTCACCTCGGAAGGATAGAAGGCTGAGTCAACCCTAAACCTGGTGAGATTTGAACTGCCAAATTGCAGGCAGCCAGCAGTTGGCAGAAGTAGGCTGTACTACTGCACTCTAACCACTGTGCCCCCACAGCTTAAACGAGAGAGAGCAAGATTTTCATTTGTGTTCTGTGTTCAGCAATAGGTGCACATTCTGCGAGTGTGTCAGCTGAGCCATGTCAGTGAACTCTTGCTACAAGCATATACAACGTTGACTATATTTGAATTTGACATTTAGTTGTGTCCCTGCTGATAAGGAAAGGGCTACAGATGCCCAACTAATGAAATATGAAAGTTAAATATTGACTCGAAACAACAAGCCACACATTTAATATAGCCAGTATTCATCAAATGTATATGGCTTTATCAACATCCTGACATCAATATCAAGGAATACATTTCTGGAAGTCGGGTGAAATCCTTTTACTATTCAAGGTTGATCCATCCGTGGGGAATTCTGTTCTTCATTCAATGCTGTTGTGAGGTTAAGCATCTGGGTACCTTTGATTGTAAAAAGTGTATTGGAGGCAAATATTGGGTGTTATTCTAAGAGCCAATTCTTTGCTAAAAATAATTAAGGGTTATTGCAAATGGGTGAGGCATCTCAACATCATCTATCCACTCACCCACATGAGCCTTTGACCAAGTCATACTGCAGGCAAAGTTGAAGTAGCCTTAACTGCACAAATGCCTGTTTTTGTTGTATCTCCATCCTGAGCAGTGGTGGGTTTCAAATTTTTTTAGAACCTCTTCTGTAGGTGTGGCCTGCTTTGTGGGAATGGCTTGCCAGCCATGTGACCGAGTTGGGAATAGCTTGCCGGCCATGTAACCAGGTGGGAGTGGCTTGCCAGCCATGTGATTGGGTGGGCGTGGCCAAATTGTAAAATGTGAAACTCACTTAACAACGCTCTTGCAACCAAAATGTTGCCTCAGAAACTCTGGCATTTGAAGCACGCCAGTCTTAAAGCTGTCAAGTTTCAAGTCCCTTGCACCCCTAGCCCTTTAGGAAAAAAAACAACCCAGGGGTGTTCAAACTTGACAGCTTTAAGACTTGTGGAGTTCAACTCCCAGAATTCTTCCTCCAGTTATGTTGGCTCAGGAACTCTGACATTGAAGTGTGCAAGTCTTAAAGCTGTCAAGTTTCAAGTCCCTTGCACCCCTAACCCTTTAAAACCCCCAGGGATGTTCAAACTTGACAGCTTTAAGACTTATGGACTTCAACTCCCAGATTTCCTCCTCTTGCTCTTCATCTTGATGATGTGCGGACGGCAGGGGGGAGGAACCCGTTCTAAACGGCACTGTAGATTTGTGGAAACTCTTCTATAGAAGAGGTTAGAACTGGCAGGAACCCACCCCTGATCCTGAGTCTCTTGCAGAGGTGGGTTCCTACCAGTTTGGACTGGTTCGGCCAAGTAGGTAGTAACTCAGCCGCCCATGCACCCGAACTGGTTTTATTGTTGGTGGCGTCATCTTTATTTTTGCTTCTGCTTCTGCACAGAACATTCTTCATTGCAGAAATATAATCCCCCTCCCTTTCTTATGTTCTGTGCATGCACAGATCTTTTTAGATGTAAATGTGCATGTGCGCGTGTGCAAAAAATGTTGTGCACTGAACTGGCAATAATGCCAGTAGCAACCCACCCCTGGTCTCTTGTCTGTAGCAAATGATGGCTAGTTTTCCATCCCCTAGGCACGTTTTGATCTTCCACAGCTGCTGTTGGTTTTAGTATTTCTCAAATGTTTCCATTACTGCTGGCATAAGCCAGCCTCTAGAAGCAGAAAATGGCTTAATATTACCCTTACCTTGTGGGGTTCCATCCGCCCTGATTATTATGTGGGTCACAAAAAACTTCATTTTGACATATGCAACATTTTAGTATTGTGAGTGCAAGACGTAATTGGAGGCTCCAAATACTTATAAATAGCTGTTTGCCAACTTTGGTAAAATATTTGGACAAACGTTGTAAAATATTTTGTACATAAAAATTCTAAATCCAACAGGTGGCACTGTTCCCCATCTCTCTGATGCATAGCAGTTCTGTTGGAGAATTTTTTTTTAAAAAAACCCCAAACCTAAAGTTTAAAGTGGTCAGAAGCATTTCCCTAGGGCTTGGAAAAGATCCTCAGAGCCCACAGATGAATGGGAAGGAGCAAGATTTGTAACATGGAGGGTACATTCCCTTTTCTCCAAGTGAAAAATTTGGCCTCATGCTCCTTTTAATGATGAGTGGAAATGAGGAAGACATAGTGGACTGGATTATTAGTATATTCAACCATTTCTGAAGCTTGAAAAGATGTCAGAGTGGTAAATGCTGTTTAACATTAGGCATGTTGGCACACATACAAAAAAAATCCAAACTTCACATTATATATTAATGGGTTGAGAACCCATTAGGAAAAGAATCTTATTATCCTAGTGATGAGTCAGTGAAATTATCTTTTTTTTTTTTGAAGTATCAATCTAGCTAACATAATTGGGGGGGAAAACCATCCCTGCAATCATCATTTATATATTTGGTTGGATTTTTTTTTAAAAAAGCATTTTTTTGCATTTTTCTCAGTAAATACCTCGATTTTACCACCTGTTCCCCAAAAAATGAAATTATATTTGCTATTTGATAGACTTTAGGAATAAACATTAATGTTAAATTACAATCTGGACCCAAGGTTTATTTTTTATTAATCATGTATGTTTACGGTTTTTGTCTCTTTCCATCTCATTCTTGTCCTTTAAAAGCCAGACTCCAGCATGAAGATCTGTTTTAATTCCCCAGCAATGTAGAGAATGAAGTTCTGCTCTCTTTTTTTCACGCTAGACAAGGCAACGCAAATTACTCAAGTCATGCAAGGTTGGGAGATAGCTTGATAGGAGGAAAGTGGAATTTTGGCACAGGGACTCCACTGGAGAGAATGCAAGTATAAATTCGGAGCAGAACAGTCACAAGAATCTTGAGTACTGTTTAAGGCAGTGTTTTTCAACCATGGCAACATGAAAATGTGTGGACTTCAGTGGAATTCTGGGAGTTGAAGTCTTCACCTCTTAAAGGTGCCAAGATTGAGAAACACTGGTTTAAGGAAACAAGGTACCAGAATAGCAAGAAGGGGAAGCTACATGCCAAGATTCAAGGGCAATTCCACACAAGGAGTTCGTAAGAACGCCTTTGTTTTGCGACCTTCACTTCCCATAATTCCACGACTAACTTGAATATTACTAAATTTTCTGGGAATTGAGTCTTAAGTTTTTCAGGTTGAGAAACACTGAGTTGAAAGGAAATCAGATTGCTCGTGGAGAGACAATCAAGATACAACAATGACTCCTTGTTACTAATTGATTAATACTACTTGTTGATGCAAAGTATGCTTTTAGGAAGAAAATGCTGACAATAGGCATCACAGGGGATGTTCTGCAGGTTCTCCGGTGATTGATATGAAGGTTGGGTGGCTAAGGTGCCAACCTGAAGATCAAGTAGTGGTTTCCATGGGACCCTGAAAACCACTTATTATGGAATGTTACACTTTTATGTTCCAATAAATTGAGGTTGTGTTTGCCTCAATTTGATTATTGCCTCTACTGCTTTTCCCACAACTATATTCCTGCTTGCAGTAATTGGAAAGTGGTACAGTTTAACTTGGACAGTCAATTTTGAGAGAAGGTGGCCTTCAACAAATTAGTGCACTAAGGCTCTTGTTGGTCATTGATTTGCTGTGACTGATTCTCTCCCTTGGTTGTCATTGTCCCAGTTTAAAAAACTCTGGATAACCATTTAAATTTGCAAAAAAATTGGGAGGGGGAAGGATTTTGTATTTTTTGGAGCGGGGTGTTTTTTCTTTGGCCTTGCTACATTTTTGCAGCTATCATTGGGAAAAAGGTTGCCCAGTATTTTGGGGGGTTTTCTGCTTTTGCTTCAGATTATTGTTTAATCATATTATTACTCAGATTATTGGCATCGTCATCGTAAAGGGTGTATCTTTTAAAACCTTTTATAACAATCCGGATTTTTTTTTATTTGCCTATAGCCATCAAAGATCACAAGAAAACAAGCAACTAGTGCAAACAGTAAAAGGCCGCCAATAACCTTGGGGCTTTGAAACTTTGCAAGTGTTTGTTAGAGTGAAATTCTCCTGTGTATCACCAAATAAGAATGAGCTGAGGTCACCCTTGGCAAGAGCAGGCCTGTTTTTTTCCACACAAACAGCACAATATGAGAAGTGGCGTCAAGTAGGAGTAAGGAGGAAGTAAAAGGAAACTCGGGTTGAGAGACAAGCAGTTTATAAATATATTTTACTTGAGTAGGAATGCGTGTGTGTATTATTGGGTGCGTGTGTATGGCTGCATATATATGTAGCCTTTTTTCCCCTTTGCAAACTTAGAAGGATGTAGTATAAATATACTTTTATAGCAGTGCTTGTCCCAGAGTTCCCTGTTTAAGGTTTCATAATTCTTTTTGGAAAGACTATGTATCCTTGAGCAAGCCATAGTTTAAGCCTCCAGATTCCTGGCTGCTTTTCCATCTGGTTTTGCAACCAACGATGATCTATTTAAAGGTTAGGTGGCCGGCAGATAGATGGAATCCAATCCACAGTAGCTCTGCTCTGCTGTAAGGGTAGCCACAATGGCCTTTCTTAAGATTATCCATCACACTTGTTTTCCTCTGCTCCAAATTTGACAAACACAATCCATGGAAACAGGGTTTCTAGGTCTACCCATCACAAGAGTTGTTTGCTTTGCATGGGAGTTTTGTTTGTTGTGATTATTTGATTGATAAAAGGCAATGTATTTTTACTGTAGCACAGCTATAGGCTACCAATGCTCTGTTGGCATAGATCAGGGAGTTTGTGTACCACAATGTTTTCACACAGCTGTTCCCATTTGTGGTTTTACTTTACGTATTTGTTTTTAGATAGCTATTCTTCGTGTGAAACTGAAGATGTTAAAAAATATAGAATAGAATAACAGAATTGGAAGGGACCTTTGAGGTCTCCTCGTCCAACCCCCTGCCTAGGCAGAAAACCCTACACCACTTCAGACAACTGGTTATCCAACATCTTCTTAAAAACTTCCTGTGTTGGAGCATTCACAACTTCTGGAGACAAGTTGTTCCATTGATTAATTGTTCTAACTGTCAGGAAATTTCTCCTCAGTTCTAAGTTGCTTCTCTCCTTGATTAGTTTCCACCCATTGGTTTTTGTCCTACCCTCGGGTGCTTTGGAGAATAGTTTGACTCCCTCTTCTTTGTGGCAACCCCTGCAATATTGGAACACTGCTATCCTATCCCCTAGTCCTTCTTTCTCTTAAACTAGACATACCCAGTTCCTGCAACCGCTCTTCATATGTTTTAGCCTACAGTCCCCTAATCTTTGTTGCTCTTCTCTGCACTCTTTCTAGAGTCTCCACATCTTTTTTACATCATGGCAACCAAAACTGAATGCAGGATTCCAAGTGTGGCCTTACCATTATAAAGTGGTATTAACACTTCACGTGACCTTGATTCTATCCCTCTGTCTATGCCGTTTAGAACTGTGTTGGCTTTTTTGGCAGCTGCTGCACACGGCTGGCTCATATTTAAATGGTTGTTGGTTGTCACGGAATGTTGAAAATGAATTTCATGTGATCGCAGCAACATGCAACAGCAGCCAGTAAGCACTGAAGTAGCCATAGCTTCCCCAAATGTCATCCCTGGTCTTAGGACACATTCTGTAAAATAGTCCATTTGAGGTACCGTGATTGAAAAATCTGTTGCCCTATGCTGCACTGTTTCTTTTAGTGGATGGTCGTGACAATAAGAGTTTTAGCAGTATAGAGCTTATCAGGTGCCACAGCTCTTGCATTGCGTTTAAACTCTGGTTTAGCTGTGCCTTAATCTAAATCAGACTTGGGGAAACCATGGTCCTCCAGATGTTACTAATATGTATTACCCAGTAGGGTGCGAAAAATGTTTCCTTTGAACTATTTCAAGCATAAAGCTTCTTTAAACTACAAAAATCCCAATTTCAAATGCTAAACTGATTATTTGAGTGTGAAACAGATTGTTCTGATTATTTTAGAAATGATTTGAAGCGGCCATGCAAGCTTAAAACACCCTGGTTAAAATTCGAAAGAGTCAAAATACTCAAAACTGCCCATTTTATGCAAGAAACAGGGAGTTTTGTTATATTTCCTGCTGGAAGGGGTTTGAAACCAAACGATTTACACTTGCTTTAGCACCAAGCATCTCTCAGTGTTCTTTTGCTATTTCAGCTCTTGGGAATTGAAGTTCAGAAAAATCTGCAAAGTTGTAAGATTTGATTTCTCATTGTCCCCAGATATATCTCAAAATGATTTGTACCAGCCCATAAATCTGAATCTAAAATAAAGATACATTTTGCATGCATGTGTTATTGTTTCTGATGTTCTTTCAAGCCCCCAAAGGGATATATCCAAACAAAATATTAGTGATTAGGGTGGAAACAGTGTATAACAGATTTCCTATAAACACAGCTCAGAAAGAAATAAAAAGTTCTAAATAATAACGGAGAATGAACAGTTTCTTGGGCTGCTTAAGAGAAGGATTTAAATGAGGAAACTGGCACAATGAATGGAAAGAACTGGAGAAGCTTCTTGGATGAGAAGCAAAATGTCTTTAAGGAAAAACAAAGGAAGTCCAGTTGCTTTTTGAAAAAGCACCTTTGAGACAACCATGACCTGGATGACTGAAAACCTCCACAGACAATATTCTGGAAAGGTTTATCTGCATTCAATTTTAAAGATCAATATTCGATTGAAGCCAGAACTTTTTCTTCATGATTAATGGATAAACAGCTAGAGAGAGAAAAAGCCATGGAGGATTATTTAAATCTAAATAAAAAGCTAAATTTATAAAATGTATTTATAGAGATGGAAAGATTTAACACTGCATACTATGGAAGAAGGGTTGGTGAAGTTGAAGTTGACCAATTTTGCTAACATGGATAATTTAAATTCTTTGATTCTAGAAAAGATGTTATATTCATTACTGACTAGAAGCCTCTTGTGGATGTTTTGCGTGAAAATGAAAAAAATGAAGTTGTGACATATGGTTTTCATTATTAAACAGGATGTGTGTGTGTGTGTTTGTGTGTGTTTGTGTGTTTTCCAGCATAACTCTGGAACGCCTCAAGCAATCTCAACCAAACTTGGTCCACAGATGACTTACTCTCTGGAAACAAATACGGAACACACACCCTAATCCCCCTGGGGTGTGTCTTCTGTTAAGATACAGCTTGTTGTGCCTCCAAATGGCTTCTACTGTACAGCGCAGTGGAACTGCCATGGTAACAGCTTCACAGTACTTCACAAGGGGGCTCCCACTTTCCTTGACGCTTCTGGGGGCATAGGGAAAACATCTGTAACTAAATTTAATTGTTGCTGAAATCAGGGCTTTTCCTGTTTAATTCAGGATTAGGATAAATAAATACCGGGATAACATGGGTTATCAGGTAGGAGATTATAGAAAAAAGAGTAATTTGATGTAAATTGATTCACATTCTTTTCACTTTTCCTCCTTACTGTCTATAATATTCATTCATGTAACCTTTTACCTTTTTGTTTAATTTTTTAGAGTAAAAGTTATATTGAAAAGAAAAGTGTTTTCGCATTTGGATAATGTTGTGTGTATCTTGCTTTGGCTAACTTAACCAAATTCACATTTCATCATTTTTGACCGTGTTGTGATCATCTTGAAATTTTATTTATTTACGTTTAAAGTATTTATAACCTGCTCCAATTTAAACAGATCCTTCATTAAGTCTTGTATTTGTTATTGCACAATTCCTTCTGAGTGCCTGTTCCTCAGTCGTACCAAATACGTACAAATATGAATGATTTCATCCCTTTGTTATTTTTAGAGAAGTCTGCATTTTCTTTTATTGTATATCATCAATACAGATGTTTATTTTCATATGCTTCTGACTCATTCTGAATAGTACACATTCATCTCCTTTAAATGTAATCAAAGATCCCTTTTCTGTTAAATACCTCATTGACAAAAAATTCTCTTTCTAAATATGGACTATTACCCAGTGTATTTTGAATGCCCCAGCTTTCATTGCTGCATTTAAAATCACTTTGTCCATTTTCTCTTAGCTTTAATATTGCTAATAATGTGATATTAAACATCATGCAATTGGAAGAGATGACAGAGGCTAAATTTCCCCTTTCCCCTTCATCAAACTGTGTTCTAACCCCACCAAGTTCACAAAGGTGGTGTAGATACTCTAGTAGTTACAAGGAGCACTACCTCAAGAGACTGTTTGCATATGCCTTTATGAGGAAGTCAGCTCTAAGGACAAGCGGAACTGCTTGTGGTGAACAGCCTGTGATAGCCCTTTACAAGGTTTTGGATGTAACTTGAAGACCGATGTTGTTACTCTTGAGGCTTTCGATCTTGGATTATTTCAAATTACATACCCCACGGGTCATCAGATTACCTTGTCGGTTCATGACCTCTAAGTAAAGCATGGGGTTATGGCAGTAATCATGGTCCCAATTCACCTTATGGCCACAGCTGAGCCCAAAATTCCAGTTGAAAAGAGGAGGGATTTGTTAAGTGAGTTTTGCCCTATTTTCTTGCCACATTTTAAAGTGAATCACTGCCGCTGTTAAGTTAGTAATATGGTTGTTAAGTGAAACTGACTTCCCCATTGACTTTGTTTGTCAGAAGGTCGCAAAAGAGGATCATGTGACCCCAGGACACTGCAGCTGTCATGGGTCGGTTACGAAGCACCTGAATTTTGATCACGTGAGCATGGAGATGCTGCAACAGTCATAAGTGTGAAAAACGATCATAAGTCACTTTTTTTGAGAGCCATTGTACCTTCGAGCGATCACTAAACAAACTTTTAAATAGAGGACTCTGCATTTGTGTTGAGATTTGGCCTTTATTTTGGAGCAGATGAGTATAATCTTGCCTTGCCAGATCACTTTGTTGTTAAGATGCTTATAACAGATGTTCCAAATCTCTGTATGGGAAGTTGGACCCATAGCTTGGTCCATTCCAGAGAACTTTTAACAAGGGGAAGGGAGACTTCTAACAATATAGGGCCTCTCAGCTCCTAAGAAACCATTCACTGCAGCTAAGTGTGTCCTGGGAAAATAAATTTTAAAAGAATGAAGTCGCTTTATTTTGAGCCAAAGATTAAGTGGCTAGGCACATATTTTACAAGGTGTAACTGATGTAATTGTTTGCATGTACCATAAACTTGCTGTGTAGCAAAGATGTTCTTCTATTTTAAATATCATCAGTTTCTTCCCAGAGAACCTGTCCCCATAAAGCAATGTGATCTTTTAGTTATATTATCACGGCTATCAAATTGTGTAAAGAATCAAGATCTTAATTTTAATCAGTGTTTATGAAAACCTTGAATGTCAGTGACATTTGGGTTCTTTTAAAAGCTCTTCTGATTTGCTTTTGTCTCAAAAGGAGAAAAAAATAGAAAACTGAAGGAAACATTCCGAGTCCTCCTTCCTGGGTTATCCATTCATTGATCTTAAGTGAGGGTTGTTTATTGGGTACCATTCACAAAGTGAGATGATTTCCTTGTATTTCCTTGTCAGTCTGGTCTTTCTGGTTTGCTGTGTCACCGGGATCAAATCAAAGCGACTGCCTGGGACTAATCACACTAGCATTTCACCGCCTTGAACAAACAACAGTTTTGGCTGCCATTTTTCAGCACGACTTGAAAATGTGCTTAAAAAAAAAACAGGGCTTTTAAACATTATTTTGACCTGAATAATTTTCACATTCCTCTTACGAAATTTGGAGGATATGGTGCAGTTTAGTTTTTTTACTTTATGTACAAAGAAATGCGCAGGACATTGGAGCACAAGCTTAGCAGGCCGTAATAAGCTTTGAACACCTGGATGTAAGAATTGTAAAGAGATCATGCCTTGCCCAGTGTTTCTCACCCTTGGCAACTTTAAGATAGGTGGACTTTAACTCCCGAATGCTGACTGGGGAATTCTGGGAATTGAAATTCATCCAAGTTGCTAATGTTGAGAAACACTGGCCTAGTATAAAGTGGTATACAGTATGTCTGTTTTACCCTTTAAGTAAAAGTAAAGGTTCCCCTTGCACATATGTGCTAGTTGTTCCTGACACTAGGGGGCAGTGCTCATCTCCGTTTCAAAGCCGAAGAGCCAGCGCTGTCCGAAGACGTCTCTGTGGTCATGTGGCCGGCATGACTAAATGGCAAAGGCGCACGGAACGCTGTTACCTTCCCACCAAAGGTGGTTCCTAATTTTCTACTTGCATTTTTATGTGCTTTCGAACTGCTAGGTTGGCAGAAGCTGGGACAAGTAATGGGAGCTCACTCCATTAGGCAGTGCTAGGGATTCGAACTGCCGAAGTGCCAACCTTTCTGATCGACAAGCTGAGCATCTTAGCCACTGAGCCACCACGTCCCTTAATATATCCTTTACAGTACTGTTATTCATTGAAGACCTGGCCATTTGACTTAATTGTCATCTAGGGAGCAAGTCTTCAATTTGTGACAATCTGCTTTTTGTGCCGATTGTTTACAGATGGACTGGTTCACCCAGATATCTGGGACATCTTCACAGTATCATCATTGTACTTGCACATTTTAATTTGGAAGGCATTCGGCTCCCCTCCTCCCCACTAGTTTGGAGGTAGAGGAAGTAATTGTTACAGGGAAGTTTCAGGGACATTTCAGATTCAAGTTTGAAGCAGCTGATAAGGAAGCCTATAATTGGAGACATAAACAGCCCAGCGAAGGAAGTAGCCTGAGATAATTGGGTGTTCCTGCCCTGTCCCACTTAAGCACATCAATAATATTATGACTTTTATGCTTGGTTAACATAGATGAGAAGAATTTGAAAAGCCATTCAACTCCAGTCATGTCTTGACAGGAAATAATGAACGGATATGGCAGCTAAGAATGCAGAGATTTCCTGCTCATCCAAATAAACGGTATTTTAATCAGAACTGAAGCCTGAATTCATTCTGGTGTCCTTGATCTTGGAGATCACTGCTCTAAGTTCCTAACATACCCACTTCTCTGAGCAGAATTAAATAGCTGTTTTGCCTGAATGAGCAATGGTTATCAAGTTAAATTGCCCTTGTACACACTGGCAGGGATTTTATTCATTTATTTATTTTTTATAGCTGCCCATCTCAAGCAAATGACTCTGGGTTAGGGTTAGGTATTGTAGTCCACTCTATGACAGGAGTGGATTTTCAGAATACAGGTAGTTCTTGACTGATAACCACAGTTGAGAGCCCCAAATTTTGTTGTTGTGAGACATTTGTTAAGTAAGCTTTGCCCCATTTTACGACCTTTCTTGCCACAGTTGATAAGTTAGTAACATGGTTGTTAAGTGAATCTGGCTTTCTTATTGATTTTGCTTGTCAAAAGGGTGCAAAAGGTGATCACATGACCCATCCAGTCACCATGACGCCTGATCCTTCCTCTCTTGTTTTTATCTTTTGGAGTAAAAGCCCAATAGTGTAGAGTAAAGTTGTAATGGAATTTGTATTACTGTTTTTTTTTGGAGTATAAGACGCACCTTAGTTTTTGGGGAGGAAAATAAGAAAAAAAAATTCTGCCTACGGGCATCCATCGACATTCATCTGGCTAGGTCCTTAGCAAACAGTCTGGTCACTTTCAGCACATTCATTCGCTGGTTGTGAGCGTGTCTAAAACGCAATGCGCGGAGGCGGCAATGTGCCTGGCGATCCCCACAGTCTTGAAGGGGTCTCAAATGGAGCATTCAGAGACTGCAAACTTGAGGCGCAGAGGCCAAAAAATGCAAGCCACAGGGGGCGATGGTCTGTGGCAATCCCAGCAGCCTGGAACAGGCCTGAAACATGGCGCATGGAGGCTAAAGGGTGGGGGCTGGAAGGTGGACGTGGCTGCATTCAGTGTATAAGACACAGCCAAATTTTCATCTTTTAGGGGGCAAAAAGTGCGTCTTATACTCCAAAAAAATATGGTACGTATGCACTTGATAACGATATAACATGGAAGAAGACAGAGGTGGCTTTCCATCCCTCCAATCGGCTGCTCCTGCTCTTGTTGCTTGTTTTGTGCTGCCTGGGATGCTACTCATTCAACATTTCTTGCAATGATTTTTGTTCCTTTTCAGTGACTTATTTCTCCCCATAGCTGCTTTGAGGTTTGGCTTTTTGGTAGGAAAACAGCTATATATTTTCACATAATCAGACAAGCCTGACAACCTCCTGTCCACGGAGGCGAGTGGAAAACATGATAGAGTAGTCTTTAGCAATCTGGTGTCTTGCCTTTGTCTGTAAGTGTTATGACCAGGTAGTTGCTCAGCAGATGCTGGACGTGCCAGTTTTCCTTCTCCGCAGCAGCTATACTGACTGTATAACACTGTAAAAAGTGGCAATTGTTATTGGAGGGCTTCTCTGCATTTTACAGCTTTTAATTTCCTGATACATTTGCGGGGGAATAAAACAAGCTACCCGAGGGTCAGAAAGAAATATGGACTGACCTTGCATGTGATAAGGTAGACATCACTGATGAAATAATCAGAACATACTGCACTTTGTTTATGGAATAGCTGAAGTTTCCTAATATTCTTCAACGATATCTCAGGCGGAGCCATCTCCGTTGGAATCACTCGTGAGCGATTGTTAGTTGTTGGTATATTATTCATTTGCTTCATTCTGTTTTCATTTTTTTAAAGCTCTACTCATTGACGGAATAAATACTCTAGATTGATTGATCCGAGTGATTAAGGTGAATGTCTTATGATGCACTATGACAGAGGTATTAAAGAATTCTATGTGGTTAAAATATTTAAAATTCCTGGGGGGAAAAGCATGGTCAGAGTAGCAAAGGCAGGAGGGAATTCACTAACAGAACCGAGCAACAGAAATACAGATAGTCCTCAACTTACGACCACAATGAGCCCCAAATCACTAAGCAAGACAGTTTTTAAGTAAGTTTTGCCCCGTTCTACAACTTTTTTCTTGTTGCAGTTGTTAAGTGAACCAATGCAGGTATTAAGTTAGAAACACGGTTGTTAAGTAAATCTGGTTTCCTCATTGACTTGACTTGTCAGAAAGTCACAGAAGGTGATTGCATGACCCCCGGCATATTGAATCTGAATTTTGATCGTGTGATCATGGGGATGCTGCAATGGTCGCCAGTGTGAAAAAAGTCATAACTCACTTTCTCAGTGCCAATGTAACTTTGAATGGCGGTAATAAGTCAAGAACTACCTGTAGAATACCCATGTCAATTCCTAATGTTGCCATAGTGAGAAGGGGTGGCATTCCATGCATACTTTTGGCTAAGGTCGGATCTCAGATTACTGCAGCAGGCTTGTGGGGGTGTGTGTGCACCTCATTGGGGAATGTGATTTATGACACAGACTGAAGGGAGGGAAGGAACAGGGGTGAAGCTGAGCTATAACTCAAACAAAGCCTAGATCTGACTGCAAAAAGACCTTGCCTATGATGCTCCTAATAAATGACTAATTTTGTATTGAAACACGGCTCGATACTCATGAATCAATTAGGGCATTTTTAGGAAACATGACAGCCGAGGTGGCACAGTGGTTAAATGCAGCACTGCAGGCTATTTCAGCTGACTGCAGTTCTACAGTTCGGCTGTTCAAATCTCACCGGCTCAGGGTTGACTCAGCCTTCCATCCTTCTGAGGTGGGTAAAATGAGGACCCGGATTGTTGTTGGGGGCAATATGCTGACTCTGTAAACCGCTTAGAGAGGGCTGAAAGCCCTATGAAGCGGTATATAAGTCTAACTGCTATTGCTATTGCTATGTGTGGCGACTGTGGTTACAGGCATGGCTAACTCTTGAAATGTGGTGTGATAGTTTTAAATAAAAGATGGCGACAGCCAACTAGCCAGTGTCTAAGCAGTTGTGACTGTCTCAGGTCAAGCGTCTCAAAATAATCATGGTTAAATAGGTGGTTACTTAATGACCACTCAAAGTTACAACAGCACTGAAAAAAATTACTTAGGACCATTTTCGCACTTAAGACCATTGCAGCATCCCCATGATCACGTGATCAAAATTCGGATGTTTGGCATCAGACTCAAATTTAGGACGGTTGCAATATCCCGGGGGCCATGCAATCACCTTTTGCAGCCTTCTGACAGGCAAAGTCAATGGGGAAGCTTCACTTAACAGTCGTGTTACTAATTTAACAACTGTGTTGATTCATTGAACAGGAGTGGGGCAGTGGCCTAGAGGGGAAGCTCTCGCCTCATAATCAGGAGTCTGTGGGTTTGATCCTAGGCAGATATTTCTCTCTGTGGGCACATAGAGAATATATCTGCTGGAAAAAAAACTCCGCTCTGGTGACAGGAACAGCATCCGGCCAGTAAACATTGAGCTCCATTCAGTTACCTAGACTCCACTCCATAAGGGATTATGGGATCGTTAAAACAGGATGATTGATTCACTTAACAACAGTGGCAAGAAAAGATGTAAAATGGGGCAAAATTCACTTAACAAGTTTCTCCCTTAGCAACATAAATTTTGGGCTCAGTTGTGGTCGCACCTGTACAATAGTCATGTTATTTATTGTTAGTTGTCTCTATATAAAAAAGATTTATGAATAGTCCCAGGCTTTGTGGAACCAACGTACTTCAGCTGTGTGTTTTCAAAAGGCTTTTTACAGATCAGTTTGGTTTGGAATGTGGTCTCCTGGGGCTTCTGTCCACTACATAGCTTTTCAGAACATTGAAATAGGATCTTTTCCAGAGTGTTGATGAATTTGGGGGTAATTCCTTGATTTTCAGCCAGAAAGATGAGCTCGGAAAAAATTATTTCACTGTAATGCTGTTTCCACTCCATCAGTAAATATCAGAAATGTAAATAAATAAATAGGCACAGAACTGCAAGGAACAGGGGGGAAATGAAAGCAGTCTGTTAATAGGAATAAAATCTGATGTGGTTTGAATTGATTATTTTCTCCCTTCAGGAGCTTTTATATCTTCAATATGCTGCATAAATAAACATTGCTATATCAGTTCTATTTAAGCTTCTGGTAGAAATATGCCGGAAACTCTTTGGAGCATCTGTCTTCCTTAACCCTTACCCCGACTCCAAATCTGCATTGCTAAAATGTGCCAAAATAGCTACTTTGGCGGAGTACTTCCCCCCCTCCCCATAATTAAGGATGGAAGTAGAGATGGGAGGTTTCTGGAGAACATAATCATTCCATTTCTGCTTTTAAACACCTCCAGAGACTTTGAAAAATATCCTGCAATTGTGACACCAAAATTCAGCCACTTTGGTACTAAAAGTTATTGTGAGCTGTTCTTCACATTTTGGTGATAGTAATGATTGGATTGGAGTGGGTCTGGAAACCTGAAACCTCTTGCTCTTGTTTTCACCTTTGACACCCCCTTATTTAAAATAATAATAATAATTAGCATCCAAAACCCTGACCTCCCATATATGTTATCATAGCTTCTTATAGTTCTGGTTTAGAGAGGGCAAGGCTCCCTGGGCCCGAGGGAGAAGGAGCTCTCTTTCTCCAGTTTTTTCCCAGTGCATTTTCCCATTGAGCTCTCTGAACAGTTGATTAAGCACCATTAGTGTATCAATCAATCTAGAGCAGTGTTTCCCAACCTTGGCAATCTGAAGATGTCTGGACTTCAACTCCCAGAATTCCCCAGCCAGCGAAGTAGAGTATTTATTCTGTCAATGTGGTGGCCTAGTGGCAAAGACGCTCTCCTCCCACTGAGAAGGTTGAGAGTTCAATTCTAGATAGCGGCAGAAGTTTCTCTCTTAGGACGCAAAAGAAAAAAAAATCTGCTGCAAACTCCGCATAGGCGTCAGGCAGGACCTCCGGCCAGTGCTCAGCTCCATCCAGTCACCCCGACTCAACCTCAGATTAATGGATTACGGAGTCTCTGTGGCTGTTCTGACTCTCTGGAACCAGCTACCCCCGGAGATCCGGACCATACCCACTCTCATGGCCTTCAGGAAAGCTGTAAAAACTTGGCTGTTCCGGCAGGCCTGGGGCTGTTGACTTCACTGTTGAGGTCCAGCCCCGACTAGAATGAATGAATGAGGGTGTTTGTTGTTTTTAAATTGTTTTCTTTTATCGTTATGCATTTTTTCTTATATTTTTTGTAAGCCGCCTGGAGTCCTTTGGGATTGGGTGGCATATAAATATATTTAATTAATTAATAAATAAATAAATAAATAAATAAATAAATAAATAAATAAAGCCCTGTTGCTAACTTAACAACTGCAGTGATTTGCATAACAACAAGGGCAAGAAAGGTCGTAAAGTGGGGCAAAAGCCAAACTCACTTAAGATTATCTCCCTTAGCAACAGAAATTTGGGGCTCAATTGTGAGCGTAAGTCAAGGACTAACCTGTATGTATCTTCAATTTAATTCTGAGTGGAAATGAAGATTCAGAATGCATTGGAATTATCACTGCCTTCCCACTATCCATAAAATAAACATTTTTTTTTGGTTAAGGTTCAGCTCTTATCTGGGTTACCCCAGCAATGTTTTAAGTCAACATATCTCAACCTTGGCAGCTTGGAAGATGTGGGACTTCAACTCCTCAAATTCTGAGAATTGAAATCCACACATCTTAAAGTTGCCAAGGTTGAGAAATACTGTTTTCAGTGACCTTACCATGTAGGCAGATAATATTTGGACACTTTGTTTCCCCCCCCCCCCCCTTCTTTCCCATCCTTTGGTTCTTGGCAATGTCCTTAATTAGCCTCTGTTTCTTTCCTATCCTTTCTAGGTCTTCTTAGTGGGCAGATGTCGCCTACCAACATTAAACTCGAAAAACTTGATTCTCAGCAAGTACTACAGCTGTGTCTCCGGTACCAGGACCACCTCCACCAGTGTGCAGAAGCTGTGGCCTTTGACCAGAATGCTTTAGTCAAGCGGATTAAAGAGGTGCGGTCATGTTGGATTCATAGAGGGGGTTACTCACACACAAACCATTGCATTCACTGAACTGGCTTGCATGCTTTCGTTCCAAAAACATTCGGGGCAGGTGCACTGGGACTGGGGGGAGGGGCGTGGAACGGGAGGGGGAGAAATCTAAGGACATCAGCAGCAGTAACTCAGGAGAACAAAGGAAAAGTGGGATACTATAAATGTTGAGTTTCTGCTCCCCTGAAAAAATTACTTTAGTTAAATGTTTCGTGAAAAGTAGGACTAGGGGAGACATGATAGCAGTGTTCCAATATCTCAGGGGTTGCCACAAAGAAGAGGGAGTCAAACTATTCTCCAAAGCACCTGAGGGTATGGCCAAGAAGCAATGGGTGGAAACTAATCAAGGAGAGAAGCAACCTAGAACTAAGGAGAAATTTCCTGACAGTGAGAACAATTAATCAGTGGAACAACTTTCCTCCAGAAGTTGTGAATGCCCCAACACTGGAAGTTTTAAAGAAGAGATTGGATAACCAGTTGTCTCAAACAGTATAGGGTTTCCTGCCTAAGCAGGGGGTTGGACTAGAAGACCTCCAAAGTCCCTTCCAACTATTCTATTCTATATTCTATTGTATATTCTACTCTACTCTACTCTACTCTATTCCACCTGGCTGCTCTCTGGTTTTTGCTGAAACCAAGATAACGACAACGCATTCTGGGTTTTTGCTTCTTGTGAGCATTGGCCCCTGCAGAACGGTTTCACAAACTTTCAGAAGGGTGATGGGTTTGTTTAAGGCCTTTTTGAGGCAGAAAGAAGCCACTTTTTATGTTTTGGTAACATGAATAGAAGAAAGTGTATCCACATAGGTCATTGACAGCATGGCCACTGAGCATATGGAGAATGCGCATCTTGTGGGCGGCGTTTATGCTTAGGTGACTTGTTTCCCTCCAATGTGTTGGACTGCAGTTTTATGATCTTCAGCCTTCATGAATTTTGGGCACCAGGTGGAGTAAAGCTGACTTTGGTTGTTAAACCATTGAATGGATCACAGGAAGTAATTTAGTAACAGTTTGAAGCTACAACGGCCCTGGAAAAAGTGACTTATAACCATTTTTCACACTTATGACCAATGGTGGGTTGCAGGCGGTACACCCCGGTATGGGTGTATCGGAGCCAGCCCAGAGCACCGGATACCGTTCCAGTATGGTGCTCTGGAGGGCCCACTAGAGCTCCTTACTGGAATTTAAAGACCTCTGTGCTTCCGCGCAGGAGCATGGCGCATACAGTGCCTGCGTGACGCTCTACGGAGCAGCTGGAGCATCACAGAGATGCTTGGACGCGCACTGTGCTTGTGTGTGCACATGCTGCACACGTCCATGAGGATACCGCCGGCCCCGTTCCAACCGTACCAGTTGGAACAGGATTTGCAACCCACCGTTGCCGCATCCCCGTGGTCAGGTGATTGACAACTGACTCCTATTTATGACGGTTGCAGTGTGTCCTGGGGGAGGGGAGTTTTGATCCCCTTTTGCGACCTTCTGACATGCAAAAGTCAATGGGGAAACTGGATTCAGTGCACCACCGTATTCCTAGTTTGACAACTGCAGTGATTCACTTATCAAAGCTGGGAAGAAATGTCGTAAAATGGGGCAAAACTCCCTTAACAAATTTCTCACGTAGCAACATAAAGTTTGGGCTCAGGTTGAGGACTACCTGAACTAGAAAATGCACATTACTAGAAAGATGAAATCATAGATGTAAACTGAGCATCAATTTAAAACATGTGTGTGTTTTTCCTTTTAAACATCAATTTAAAATGTTTGTGTTTTTCCTTTTAAACAATTTAAAATGTGTGTGTATTTTTCCTTTTAAACATCAATTTAAAATGTGTGTGTTTTTCCTTTTAAACATCAATTTAAAATGTGTGTATGTTTTTCCTTTTAAAAGCGTGTCTGAACATTTACCCGCTACTTTCTTTATCTGGTTGCTTAAGCTTTTTGTAGTTTTCCACACAGAGCAACTTTTAAATCATTTCTTGTGTCACTGTTTAAACAGGAGGTGCATCTGTGAGGTGACCATAGCTATTTTACGGCACAATTCTAACTCAGAAGAAGCAAAGGCTTGCTTTTAGAAAATCCTTTTTTTTTTTTTTTTTTAACAAAATCAACAGACAGTGAAGCAGCTAATTGTACAATGGTACCTTAGACGCTGGTGACTCAGAGTACTTGCATCATAGTGCCTCAACATGCATGACGTGATTATTGTGGCTTGTAAGCATGTCCACGATCCTCCAGTTGGAACTGGGCAATACGAATATAAGGTGACATAGCTTGCAGTCTTTCTCTATTTTTTCCTTGGTGATGAAATCCCAGAATGGCTGCTCCAATCTACTGCTCACAAATGTTTGGTGGAGATGGGGAGGGAAGGGGAAAGAATCTGGAATAGGGAAGAGTTTTCCTTCCTTCCTTCCTTCCTTCCTTCCTTCCTTCTTTCTTTCTTTCTTTCTTTCTTTCTTTCCTCCCCTCCCTCTTCTTTCCCTTCTCTTCCCTCATTTTCTCATATAAACAGATGTTGAGACTCTAGAAAGAGTGCAGAGAAGAGCAACCAAGTTGATTAGAGGACGTGAGACTAAAACATATGAAGAACAGTTACAGAAACTGGGCATGGCTAGTCTAGTGAAGAGAAGGACCAGGGGAGACATGATAGCAGTCTTCCAATATTTGAGGGGCTGCCACAGAGAGGAGGGGTGTGTGTGTCAAGCTATTTTCCAAAGCATCCGAAGGCCAGACAAGGAATAATGGATGGAAACTGAACAAGGAAAGATTCAACCTAAAAAAAGGAAAAAAATTCTGACAGTGAGAGCAATCAACCAATGGAACAGAAGTTGCCTTCCGAAGTTGTGGGAGCTTCATCACTGGAGGCTTTCAAGAAGAGACTGGACTGCCATCTGTCAGAAAAGATGTAGCGTCTCCTGCTTGGGGCTGTGTGTTGGACTAGATCACCTCAAGGTCCCTTCCAACTCTGTTAATCTGTATTCCTTCCTCCCTCCCTCCCTCCTTTCCCTTCCCCTAATTCTCCTTCTCATTTCCTTCCCTTCCTCCCTTCCTTGAAAATACATACTTTTGCTAAAATTCTTCCATTTGGTGCCTGTGAGCAAAGTTGTTCTGAACTGTCTACTCTTCAGGGGGGGGGGAATAAATCCTCCGCCATCTCAGTGGGAAAACGTGATTAATGTAAATAAACAAAAAAAAAGCCAAGCTTGCAAAAATAGACAGTAGATGCCGTTTACACAAACTTTCTAAGTTTGAAACAAAGTAATTCACGACAAGTTCACTTGTATAAACTGAGCTTGATTTCTAAAATCTGCAAGAAGGTGCATTGTATGGAGAGGAAAAAAACAACAGAGTAAGAAGAGAAGGAAGACAGTTCTTGATAAATTGCGTACTTGGGAGCAAAACAAGGATTAGTCATCCTGATGTGCTGGAATAAACCCAGCATTCGCTTTAATGATAAATGATCACTATATATAACAGCTTTCCAGCTGTGTCTTCATCTAGGATTTCTAAGGATGACTAATGTGCTGTTATTATCGGAAGCAGAGGAGCTGGAAAATTATAGGCTTATAATACTAGGGTATAGAAAATATATAATGTCTCTTTCTCTATACTCTATCCAATTTTCTCTTGGAAAATTGCTTCCTATTTTTTTTCTGGAGAATCCAGCTCTTCTAGAGTTCATGGAAAGCAAATAGGTCGGGCTAGAATAAGAGGGGAGGTTTATCTTTTTTGGAAGGGGGTTGAACTTTCAGAGACCAGATTCCATGCAGCTCCAATCGAAGGAAACCCAAGCGTACTTAATGGACGCTAGAGAGATCCTGCATAAAAATCCAGTGAGAACATTGATGGGAAAAATGCAGGGGGAAAAAGGATCTAGAATTTAAAAAAAAAGTAGGGTATGAGCAAATGAATTTTGGAGGAGGAATTCAGAGTTGAGACGACATTAAAATAACGGCCAATGCAGTCTCAGCCCAGCCAGAATATGTCCAGATCATCTCCTAAAAAGTGATGGCACAATGGTTAGAATGCAGTATTGCAGGCAAACTCTGCCGACTGCCAGCAGTTCGATCCTGGCAGGCTGAAGGTTGACTCAGCCTTCCAAGGTTGGTAAAATGAGGACCCGGATTGTTGAGGGGACAATAGGCTGAACCTGTTAAACTGCATAGAGAGGATTGTAAAGCACTGTGAACTGGTATAGAAGTCTTAAGTGCTATTGCTAAAATGGGAAAGTTGCAGAAAGTTATTCATCACTGACTAACGCTGATGATCTTTCTTGGTCTGGGTGCAATCAAGCACCAAGAATCCCTCTTTTCAACCCTGAGCTATAAAAAATTCTCCTTTATCGGTTATTCAATACTTATAATCTAAGCTCTGGATGTGGGTCAGGGGCCTTGAGTTTGATGGTTCACCGACAAAAATGCGCCCGACAAAAGCACGCCCACCGAAACCGCGGCGAGAAAACTGTGAGTTTTAAACCGCGCCGATGAATGAGTGCAGAAGCGCTCCGACAACAGCGCGCCGACAGAAGCGCACTCTAAACCTAACCCTAAACCTAACCCTGAACCCTAACCCTTACCTTAACTTAAATTGCGCTTCTGTCGGCGCGCTGTTGTGGGCACGTTGATGACATTGCGGTTTTCGCGCTGCGGTTTCGTCGGCGCGCTTTTGTCATGCGCGCATTTGTCGGGTCACAGAGTTTGACATCCTGGTATAGGACATCAAGTAGAAGAAATGTGATCGAACGTACTTTGCACACGAGACAGATGGTTTTGTTTGCAATCCTAAGCCCTCTGCTGCTCATTGGAGGCTGGTTGCTGGTTTGTGAGCAGCAAGGTATGACTTCATATGGTTTGGTGGTGAGACTCCTACCTGCCACAATTTTAAATAGTACAAGCAGGAATTGGGCCTGCTGTGAGTTTGTTATAAATGTCAAACAGCTGAACCTCTGGGTTGGATTTGTATTTTTGAAAGGGCTTTAAGATAAACGAGAGACGATAAATCATTTGCTTTCTCTGTTTCCAGCTCTTCTGGGAGAGAGAATGCGTTTGGGAAAGGCTAATGCGGATTAGATCAGATTGTATATATGTTGAGGACATCGTGAAATTAATTATCGTTAGTACTCAGTTTTTAAAATGATCCAGGTACATTAAGATTGTCCTCAAATGTGATTTTTCGAGAGGCAACTGGACCTTCTTGTTTTTCTTTGAAGAGGTTTCGCTTCTCATCCATGAAGCTTCTTCGGTTTTGACTGGAGGGTGGGGGATGGACATTCAGCAAGGGAATGCACTTGTCTGTTTGTTTAAATGACAAGCAGAGCTGCCCATCTTATGTACCGTAGCCCAGGCTGCTTAAGTCATAAAACAATAAAACGGTGAAAATCAAATGAAAAACCTGCTACATCTCCAAACAACTCACCTCTCACCTTCTGCAAGAGCGTAAGGGCCTGCTGGTTCTCAGATGAGAGAGTTTTACAAAGGACCCCCGCTGAGAAGGCACACACTGCCTACGTCCCACAGGATGACAACGTTTAAAGGAAGGGATCTGGAGTATGCTTAGGCTGGTGGAACAGGGAAATCTCAGGTAGAAGCCACCCCAAAGATAAAATGCCTGCAATTCAGGGCTTTAAAGGTGATCCTATCTTGAATTGCACCAGGTGGATAAGTAGAAGCCCGTGGAATTCATGCAGCAGTGAGGTCAATGTGGGCAAACTCTTGAGTCCTTTCAGGATAAGTGGTAATTTCTGGATAGTCTTTTTGGCCATTCCCATGTAGACAATTGCCAGGATAGGATCTGTTCGTGATGATGGTGATTGCCAATATGGCCTCCCACAATCCTCCCAGAGTCGTTTTGTCAGGGTTATTGTTGTGGCCCGCCAGTGGCCAGCAGAGCTGGCAGCAGAGTCGGACAGTGAGGAGGTACATGGGCCAATCCTGGAGTCTGGGGAAGGCTCTGTGTCGGAGGCAGAGAGGGGGCCAGGGCCATCCAACAGTTATCAGCTGCCTTTGGAGTCAGACAGCAATGAGGCAGACAAACAGCTGAAGCCTGTTCCCAGCGTGCGCATGCGCAGAGTTGCCAGACAAAGGGAACAGCTAAAGAACAGGAGTCAACTTGGGAATAAGGCCACAGGTGGACGATGAATGGCCCCTCCCAGAGGAAAAAAAGAGGAGCGAAAGGGGAGTGGAGTTTGCAGGAGATAATTAGTTTGCTTAATTGGTTCGTGACTTTCCGAGACTCTTTGCCAAGTTTTGCAGATATCGGCCTGGCAGCTGTCCAAGCCAGAGAAGGTCTGTGACTGTAAATCCTCCCTCGAAAGACTTTGCTGGATGTGAATGAGCAGAATTCACAGTCAGTTAATAAAACTGTTGGGACCAGGACTTTGCTTCATGCACTTGGGAAGCCTTGGTCAGAACATGCTAAGAATCAGGGTTGCCATACTAGTTGTAGGAAAAAAGAAAGTCCATGTTAATAATTAATAATTCATGTCTGGCCATGGTGGCAGCACAGTGGTTAGAGAGCAGTATTGCAGGCTAATTCTGCCCACTGGCAGGAGTTCGATCCTGACCGGCTCAGGGTTGGCTCAGCCTTCCATCCTTCCGAAGTCGGCAAAATGAGGACCCTGATTTGGGGGGAGCAATAGGCTGACTCTGTAAACCGCTTAGAGAGGGCTGTCAAGCACTGTGAAGCGGTATAGAAGGGGAGGTGCTAAGTGCTATTTCCGTTGTTTATTTTTACAGATGGATCTTTCCGTAGAAACGCTCTACACTTTAATGCAAGAGCGCCAGAAAAGGTACGCCAAGTATGCTGAGCAGATCCAGAAAGTCAACGAGATGTCCGCCATCCTTCGCCGCGTCCAGATGGGCATTGACCTAACTGTCCCACTGATGGAGAGGCTGAACAGCCTGCTGCCTGAGAACGAGCGGCTGGAACCTTTTTGTATGAAACCGGACAGGGAGCTCAAGTTATAGCTTCCGTCCGGCCATCTATTCTCAGACTTGACTGCAGGACCTTGCTTGAAGCTTCAGGCTCAGGGTGAGTAGAAGACTTTCCAGGGACGGACGGAAAGTGCAGCTGCTTAGAAGGACAGGCATTTGGCTACTTTCACAGTTTTTGGCTGCTTGCTTATCACCGCTGTTATCAAGCAGAGTGTTTTTAATCAAGCCAAGATCTCTGCCCTTCCATCCGTAGTAGTTTTTAAGTTCTTATTTCTAGGACACCTTGTGACCTCGAGGGACAAGTTGATGTATAAGGAGAATGTTTTAAAACCATTGTGGAGGGCATATGGTCAGTTCATAACAGAATCTGGGACAAACCTCTTCGGTCTCACTGTGGCCTGCCTTGTAAATGTTAGCATCTCCATCATTCCCTGGCCTTTTAAGCAAAGATTTCAGGTAGTGGACAAATGGACTTTTAGGAGTCTCTGTTCATCAGCTGCCATCTTGTTGAGTAATCCCTAATAAAAATCTATTTAAAAAACCACTGGTTTTCCTAAATGACACTTTGAAAACTCCTGTTTTTATTTTGCTTCCCCATTGGGTTGAAGAGTCTCCTAATTAAATCCATTAGTACAGGGATGGGATTCAGTCGGTTCTGGCAAACCAGATGCTAATTTTGCATCTGGTTTGCCAAACCGGTAGTTGGAAGGACTGGCTGGCCTCGCCCACCCCACACCGCCCCTCCCAGGAGTCTCCACACGGCCATTCATCTTGCCATGTAAGTGCAGGGCCCGCGCAGAGGCTCTGGGAGGGGAAAAACTGAGCCTTCTGGAAGTCCAGAAACAGGCCTGTTTCTGGTCTCCGGAACCCAGGGGAGGCCATTTTCGCCCTCCCAGAGGCTTGAGGAAAGCCCTAGGAAGGGTGAAAAACGGGCCTTCCGGAAGTCCGGAAACGGGCCTGTTTCTGGTCTCCGGAGCCCAGGGGAAGCTGTTTTCGCCTTCCCAGAGGCTTGAGGAAAACCTCTGGAGCCTGGGGAAGGCAAAAATCCCCCCCCCTCGGTTGTGGTGCAGGAGGTCGAGTAGGCCATGCCCCTGTAGTCACGGCCACTCAGCAACCGAGCAGAGAACCGGTTGCTAAAATGTTTCAATCCCACCCGTGCATTAGCAGGACATTTAGAAAAGAAAAGCTGAATTTGTCTAGCAGAAAGATTTTAGGTTCCTTGCAACGACGTGTAGCTTTTTCCAGCGTATAGTGAAATCTCTCAAGCCCGAAGGAGCCATGTTCACCTCACTTGCATAACACAATGCAGCTTGTGTGGGATGAACGTCCTTTTTTGAGGTCTTAGCGGACTTCCCTCTCCGTGCAATTTGGTTGTGTTCTTAAATTACTCCTTCGTTTATGGGGCTGTTAAATGCGTGACTGCTTGAGTTATGGAACTGTCACGGCTAGGCAGTTCAGGCCTCCCCTGCCAAAGGGACAGGTCAGGTTGCCTCGTCTTTTGCTCCTGTTTCCTCAGAAACTTTCTGCATCCATGTGGTCTCGAGTTTGCCAGGGTCGCTCATAAAAATATGTTTTACAAGAAATAGGAGCTATACTAAGTTCGTGGCCAAAGGAAGTTGGAAAAGTGCTATGCCAGGGAATTCTTACTTTATTTACATTATTCTTATGGCAATTGGAGGGGTCTTCCCCACCTTCCAAGATAATTCATGGGCAGAACCTGCTCTGGTATTCAATTTCTCTTTCTCCCTCTGCACTTTTATCTGTGTTGGTGATATTTTCCCCAGCATTAAAGCTAAAACTGCCTGTGCACCGGAAACGTGTGTCAGAATAGCCTATATTTAAAATTGACATTTTAAAATCATGCCTTAAGGGGCTCAGTGGCTAAGACGCTGAGCTTGTTGATCAGAAAGGTCGGCCGTTCGGCGGTTCGAATCCCTAGCGCCGGATAACAGAGTGAGCTCCCATTACTTGTCTCAGCTTCTGCCAACCTACCAATTTGAAAGCCTTAAAAAATGCAAGTAGAAAAATAGGGACCACCTTTGGTGGGAAGGTAACAGAGTTCCGTGCGCCTTCGGTGTTTAGTCGGAGCCGAGGTGGCGCAGTGGTTAGAGTGCAGTACTGCAGGCCACTTCAGCTGACTGCTAACTGCAGTTCAGCGGTTCAAATCTCACCGGCTCAGGGTTGACTCAGCCTTCCATCCTTCCGAGGTGGGTAAAATGAGGACCCGGATTATTGGGGGCAATATGCCGACTCTGTAAACTGCTTAGAGAGGGCTGAAAGCCCTATGAAGTGGTATATAAGTCGAACTGCTTTTGCTATGCCGCCCACATGACCACGGAGACGTCTTCGGAGAGCGCTGGCTCTTTGGCTTTGAGATGAGCACTGCCCCCCTAGAGTCGGAAATGACTAGCACATATGTGTGAGGGGAACCTTTACCTTCACCTTTAATCATACCTTAGTGGCTCTGTCACAAAAGAAGGAGTGGCTTTCCCCCTTTAATATTCACTGTAACCTGCCCTTCTCAGGTATTCATCCCAATCAATGTACTGTCCCGGCTTGGAAAAATACCATGCTTGAATTCATCTCTATCATCAGTTGGAGGAATGCTATCTTCCATTTCTATGTTTTGTTTTCTCTAACACAAAGATGATGAGATTTCAGTACTGGCCAATGAGAACACCCATAGCTCCCAGTTTCGAGAGACAAAAATGTAAAATCAGTTTTGAAATTTGTTTGAGAAAAGAAAATGTAATTGGGGGAACAGTCTCTGGACAAGAGATTAAGTCATTGACAGTTTCTATGGAAATTCTCGGTCATCCAGGTCAAGGATGTCCCAAAGGTGCTTTTTCAAGAGGCAACTGGACTTTCTTGGTTTTTCTTGGAAGACGTTTTGCTTCTCATCCAAGAAGCTTCTTCAGCTCTACTGAAGCTTCTTTGGATGAGAAGCAAAACGCCTTTAAAGAAAAACCACAAAGTCCAGTTGCCTCTTGAAAAAGTACCTTTGGGATAACATTGGCAGATTCCAAGCCATGGAGTATGCCTCCTTTGCATCTTTTAAGACAGTTATTACTTCAATAAGATATGGGCACCCAGATTCTTATGCTCAAAAGATGAAGGTCCCCCTGTTCTGACCTAGGCTTCCCAAAAACACGGAGCCGACTCCTCGTCCCGATAAAACCCCTTTTATTTAGGTTAAAGGGAATTCCTCTTCAGCAAAGTCCCAGCCACGAGTCTGTCAAGAGATTTCACAACTACAGGCCTTTATCAGACTTGGAGAGCTGCCAGGCTGATATCTTCCAAACTCCACGCTGTAGCAGCAATTACTTGGCAAGAAGTCAGGAACAGAAATCTTCACCCTCATGAATTGAACTAATTGTCTCCTGCAAACTCCACTCCCCTTTTGCTCCTCTTTTATTTCCTATGGGAGGGGCCATCCACCCTCCACCTGTGGCTTTACTCCTGAGTCAACCCTTGTTCCTTAGCTGTTCCCTTTTCGTGACAGCTGTGCATGCACACCCTGGGAACAGGCTCCAGCTGTTCTTCTGCCCCACTGATCTCCGACTCTGATAATTGTCAGACTGCCCTGTCCCCCTCCCTGCCTCCGACACAGAGCCCTCATCAGAGCCTTCTCCAGACTCCAGGACTGGCCCCAACCTCCTCACTGTCCGAATCTGCTGCCAGATCTGCTGGCGGGCCACCACACCCTCTTCTGCACAGGCAAATGAAACATATCATCACTTACTTAATGGTTTAATATGCCCCTTTCCCTGCCCAGACATCCTTCCACCCAGCAACATGAAAACCCGTCACCGGGACATTGCTCCCAAAGCCAGCTCAGATTTGGCTTGATTCGATGCAGCCTAGAATTCCCAGGGACATTGGGTTGGGAACCAGATTGGGAAAGGTCAAACCTGCCCCCCCCCCCCAATAGATGTTCATGGAAGAAACACCATTCCTTCCATAGGAGAAACATTAAGTTCTCTTGACAATTACACAGAGAAGGGAATGCATGGAAACAAGAAAAGGCGCAGAACGCTCTCTCGAGGGATTGAATCCAGTGTAAACATTGCTGTTTTCTTCCAAGGTGATTCAAAGAATTACGATGATGATCGCTTGCCCCAACACGGTTCCATATGCAGACTGGAAAGTGGTTGAAGGATATCGCTGTGGGCATCTCGTCTTCTTGCTGTCATCCGTCTTTGAGCTGGCTACCAAACTTTTCCTTCCACAAGTTTTGGGGCCTGGACGTTTGATAGTGTGCCACATTTTTCTTCTTCTTCTTTTTGTTTTATGTACATAAAAAAAGAACAGTTTGCTATTCTAGTGTGGTGCAATTTTTTTTTTTCATTTGAAATCGTTTTGGTAACTTGGATTGTTATTGGGAAACTCCTCTGAAAACCCCGTTTGAAACGGTAGCAGATGCGTATTTAATAAACATTGCACGACGTTGCTTACAGAAGAAGCATTTTAATTTTTTTTTAATTTGGAAAGTCTGTTCTAATCATCAGGAAAAGATTTAGCTGTAATTCTGAAAGTCCCTAGCTTCTGTTTGCTCTTCTTTGGGAAATGTTCAGTTTCGATTGATTTATTCGCAGAATCTAAACCATCTTTTATTAAAAATGAATACATATTAAATGCAATAAAACTGCATTCATATTTTATTGTATAACAACTCTAATCAAGAATTAACAGCCAAGAGCGCACCTCAAGTTGTTGGGCTTTAACACGCCAAAGATATATATTTAGAAAAACATACTTGTTAGAAGTTCATGTTTCTAACAAAAATGTGTATCACCTAAATTGGTTATATATCCTTTGGCGGCAGTATAATAAAAGCTAGTTTTCTTCTAGCAGAATATTGTTACACCCGTTTTCTTACTTTGTAAATTCAGCCTCAGTTGCTCAAGACAAACTCACTCCATAGTTCTTGTCAATAAAATTCCCTATAGCCATTTTAAAGAACGAAAACAAATTTTTCAATGTTACATTACCTATTCCAAGTTTTCGCAAAGCTGAACATATCTGATTTATGCTAAGACACTGGCTCTTAACTGGGCTTGCTACATATAAATTTGGGACTGTCAAGAGTTTTGGGAAGGCTAATCCAACCCCCTGGAACAATCCTTACGAACAAATTACTCTTGGGTGCTCAGTGGGTCACCAACCTTGAAATAAAGAAACTTGGATGCAGTTGAAACTTTCATTGCTGAGTTCCTTTGGCACACGAGGCAATCCTGAGACACAGAGAGAGAGAAAGCAGTAATGTGCAAACTCCTAGACAGGAAGAGAAATTCCCTATGGCAGGTCAGATCTCTGTGGCGTTTCTTTCGTGAACTTCTGTTTCCCTGCAAACACCACAAGCTCACGAAAGAAAAAGATCTTACCTCTTGCCGCATTGCCAGTGTTGGGATGCCCCGCCTCCCACCCGCCAGCTGGTCTTTGGGTCTGTGTTGCACATGCACATGTCCGCATGTACACGCACCTTTCAGTTTGGGCATGCGCGCACATGCAGTTTGGTCACTCGGTGTCTAAAAGGTTCACCCATCGGACTTGTGTGCTACTTCCATTTAGTGCAATATGCATCCACTAGCATTGAATCAGTCTCGAAGGTTCTCCATCATGATGAATCAATAGCCATATCTTGATAGAAGCAGATCCCGGATTCCTAAAAGCGTATCTTCCTTTATTCCAAATTGGGCATTAAAAAAACAAACTGCTGGATTGTGTGTGTGTCCCCCCCTAGGGGGGGGGAGTTCCTTAAGAATGTTTTAAGTGTAACAAAAGGGGGTTAATTTGAGGTCTTAAGTACAGAATAGGGAAGGTAGGATGGTATTTAAGTTGTTTCTTGAAAACTCAGCAGAAGATGCTCTGGTACGATATGTATTTTCCTTTGTTGAAAATAAGGTGTTTTCATCGTTTGAGTTGGTTTTTTGTTTTTGTTTTTGCCTTGCATTGAATTTCCTTCTCTGAACGGTGTATGAACATGACTTGACATATTTATTAATAAACATGCAAAATATAACCTGATACAGCATCTGCCTTCTTTCTTCCGGGTGATCTCTGTTTTCGTGTTGCAAGAGAACGGCTTTGGCGAAATGGCCCAGGATTTGGAAGTCCCATTTTTCCCACTAACTTTTCACTCGTAAACTAGCGTTTCCTCAGTGAACTAGAGCTGAGCTCTGATGTCCTCTCTAGAGATGCTGAGGGGTATTTCCACCGTTGAGTGATGATCTATGTGTGATAAATTAAGTAAGCACGAATGATACACCGGTGAAATCATGCTGTCAGTTGATACTACAGTTCTCTTAAATGAAAATAGCCTGTACTGAGAGAAGATAATGTAACCAACAAATGCATGTAATCGGGTGAAATCCAATTACCTTTGCTACTGGTTCAGTAGCAATGTGAGCGCGCGCCAGTGGTGAAATTCAAAATGTTTTACTGCCAGTTCTGTGGGCGTGGCTTGGTGGGCATGGCAGGGGAAGGATGCTGCAATATCTCCATTCCCTCCTCACTCCAGGGAAAGGATACTGCAAAATCTCCATTCCCTCCTCACTCCAGGGGAAGGATACTGCAAAATCTCCATTCCCTCCTCACTCCAGGGGAAGGATACTGCAAAATCTCCATTCCCTCCTCACTCCAGGGGAAGGATGCTGCAAAATCTCCATTCCCACCCCACTTTGGAGCCAGCCAGAGGTGGTATTTGCCAGTTCTCCGAACTACTCAAAATTTCCACTACCAGTTTTCTAGAACCTGTCCGAACCTGCTGAATTTCACCCCCCGACGTGCGTGTACCTCTCATGCATGTGCAGAGTGTCAAAAAGGTAAGCAAACAGTGTGTGTGTGGGGGGAGAAATCTGCTGTACTGCACAATTTATATTAGGTAGAAAGCAGGAAATCCTGCTTTCTAGCTAATATAAATCACGCGTCACAGCTGATTGTCGGAACATTTATTTTACTACCGGTTGGGCGAACTAGTAGCATTTTTACTATTGGTTCAGGTGAGCCGGTCCGAACCAGTAGCATTTTACCCCTGCATGTAATATGGAAATCCTGGGAGTGGTAAACTAAAGATATAAAAGTGTGTTGCTGTTGAGAGAGTAGTTTTTCTTACATAACGTAACAATTTTCTGATTAGGAGGGGGAGTAAGCTTGGATTTAAAGTATTCCCCTGGTCAGTGATCACGCCAGTTGTCAGTTGCCTCTTTGCATCAGCCAACAGAACCAGCAAAGTGTTGGGGTGCATTGTTGATGCTTTTCCTCATGTAGAAACTCTCAGGTTTCTAAAAGATGCCCTAATTAATTAATGAGCCTCAAGCCAAATTTCAAAAGAAAACCAGTCATTTACGAGTTTTATGGTTTATGAGTTGACAGAAACACCCTGTTCTGTACGATTAATTTTAGAGATGAATCCAACGCCGACGTCATTAAAGGCAGGCTTCCTACTCCAGGAGTCCATAAATACAGCAGCTGAATGAAGATTCCGGGAGAATTTCAATATAGGCCTCCTCCCCCCCAAAATAGGTAGTCCCCGACTTTACGACTACAATTGAGCCCAACATTTCCCAACGGCTAAGCAAGAGAGCTGTTAAGTGGGTTTTGCCCCATTTTTACGACCTTTCTTGACACAGTTGTTAAGTGAATCACTGTGGTTGTTAACGTTGGTCACACAAGGGAATTTTGATCATGTGACCAAAAATGGCCGTAAGTCGCTTCTTTCACTGCCATTATAACTTGAAATGGTCACTAAATGAATTTAAATTTTGGACCTATGAAGGGAAATGTAGCAGCGGTTCTGCTGTCCCCTTTTTCCAGCGCACAATATCTTGTGTAGCATACGGAATTGTGAGAGGAATAAAAAACTTGAGTTTCTACATTGGTAGAAAAAAATGGATGTTTAAAATTAGGCTGGGGAAAAAAAACAAGGATCCCTGCTATTGCGGTCCTTTGACAGTATCCTCTTCACTTCTGCGTGTCGGCTTCATTATTTTATTTTATTGAATTTAAGTTCTGCCCTTTCATATTCTCTGTCCCTCTGCAAAGGGGTCACAGGCCCGTCTCCTGCATGGATTTTCGGAGGAAGAAGCAGAGTTATCACCTCTCCAAGAACCAAAGGCACAACATAAACTCTGCCTTTGGGTGTTTTCTCGTGTGTGGTGTGTGTATGTGTGTGTGTGTGGTGTGGTGTGGTGTGTGTGTGTGTGTGTGTAGAACAGCAGAGAACCACTGATACTACTACATTTTGAGCGGCATGTTTTGAAGTTCAGGATGGTAAATGGTATATCGTTTAGATACAATTTATTCCTGTTGCTTGTGCTTTACATTCCCTCTGTAGTGATTGGAAGCATGGAATGGAATCTCTCTGATTAATCCCCAACACACACACACACACACACACACACACACACACACGTACACACACACACACGGGATCCTCCAAGTTTCACAACCAGTTCGGTGATCGCACGATTTGCTGTGCACATTTTGAGGAAATCTTCACTTCCGGGTTTCTTCGGAGGAGTAACACAGCTGATTCACACGGCTACCTGCTCTGCCGCGTGAACCAGTTGAGAAGATAAAAGTAGAAAAATAGCGCGGGCGGGTGGGTGGAGCCCATCTGATCGTCGGGGCAAACCAGTTCGCACCCAGCTGATTGTTGGAGCTACCGGTCTGCCCAAACCGGTGGAATCCCACCCCTGCACACACACCAACAACCCAAGAGCATCAAAAATGTCCTCTCCTTTTTGCATTCCTGCTTAACCTGTCCGTGTCGGAGAGTGGGGGAGCTAGAAATGAAATCATGCTTTGTGATCTTGGATCATGGAAATTGTTGGGCGCTTCCTGGGCAAATGTCCTTGATAGATGGTTGTGGAGGATGTCAGTTTCATAGACACAGTCCAGGCCTCTGCATAACAGCACATGCAGGGTCTCAATTGCAGGCATTATTTGTGTACCTTGAATATTAAGACGCAAAGACATAACACATGAAAACGTGCACATGGAACAGCTTGCAGTCCACAGGGTAATAATCCTCATCCAGAGTTAGCAAACACATCCAGAACCTGAAAAAGTCTGCTGTCTTGTCTGGTTTTGAGATGCTGACTAGCCAAATTAAAGAAGGCTGTCTACTAAAGTGGCATTCATACAATGGTTGTGCAAAGAGCATGTGTCTTAAAGTCTCTCTCAGCTCCCGTCGGCACATGTTTCTTAGGAAACCTGGCTTCTTCTTCTTTTTTTGGTTTGAAACGTTTCGCGGCTTATCCAAGTCGCTTCCGAACTGCGAAACGTTTCAAAGCAAAAAGGGAAAAAGCAAGCCACAATTCCTTTTCCAGACAACTCCACCTGGATGACTGCAAATCTTCGTATAGGTGTGTTTCTTGGGGGAAAATACAGCAGCGGCGAGCACAAACTCTGTTTTCAGTCACCTTTCAATCAAAACTTTAGTAAAAACAAACATCAAGTCTGCTTAACAGAGGCTGATTCGTTAAAGACAATAAGGATGGGCAACTTTGTGTGTCACTGCTTCATTTGTTAAGGGAAATTTAGGAAAACAGCTGCATTATTTATTTTTTTTTGCCTTAAGGTGATGAGAACTTGCAAGGCAAGAAAAGAGCTGATTGTCTATATTGCCAAAATTAAATTTTACCATTTAATCTCTCTGGAATACACTCATGGGGCTTCTGTGGGTGCATGCACACGCACACAAAAGCCACGCACATGCACACACACGCAGTTTTGTTAATTTTCGTCCATACCGGAGCTGAACAGTATTGTGAAATTTCAGATTTACAGGGAATTGTTTTTATAGAAAATTGGGGAAAAAAAGGAATGGGGGAAAAAAAATTCATCGAAGAGAGTCAAGATACTTCAATAATCTCCATGCTGCCTGAGAAGCTGGATTGGCTCCCCATTTTCCCAAGTTCCTCTCGGGACCTGTTCTCCGACATGATACTTCCCCCAAATTCCATCTGGCAACTCCTCCGCTTGAACTGCTTCTCAAAGGAACTCTCCTCGTGCCAGCTCCGCCGGGAGTCCCCTCGCTCCCCGTGTTTTTCTCTCCGGCGCACCGCGTACGTCGGCTCACACCCCGTGGGCAGCTGGCTGCAGCTGAAGGCCGAATAAGTGGCGCTCCTCCCGTAGACGGCTGAAGCAGAATAAATATGGGAGGGATCAGCGGTGAGATACCAGCCGCCGGTTAAGGAAGCTGCGGAGGTTTGAGGAGATAAGATGTCCGAATGCCAGCCTTTGAGACCCAGCCCAGCTGCAGACTTGGCCAGATGTTGCTGACTGGCCGAAAGGCCGAAGAGGAAGTTGGTTCTGTAATTGTCTTCCATGCTGCCGCTTCGATGCAATGGATACAAGGACGACCTCTGAGCAGGACACGTGGCCCTTCCTGAATGCTGCCGCTTGTTCTGGCTGTCCGGCGGCCAGCCCTGGTGGGACTTCTCCGGCAGCTTGGTGTGTTCCTTATCGGGACTGCCCTCGGGCGTCTGTTCTGAAACTTCCTGAACAGGGGAGAACTGGCATAATTTGCTGCCCGCTTCCAAAGTGGCCGAATGCTTGTAGAACTCCAACGTGTCTTCCAAGGATGGGTACCCGGGTCCTGAAGCGGTAAGGCAAGCGTTGCCCGCGGCGCAAGAGACTGACTTGATATCCAAGGAAAACGACCGCTTCAATCGGTTGCTGTCTTCAACTTTATCGGAGGAGACGTTTAACCCAGTTCGGCTTTGCATCAAGGAGCCGCCCTCTGCAGATGGCGAGAGAGGGGGAGCCGGGGGGGTTCCTGGCTCCCGGGGTTTCTGCTCCACGTTCTCTGAGGTAGAGGAAGCACAGAGCTGAGAAGGGCCCCTCAGGACTCCACCGCCTGCTCCATGGTTGCTGCCATTTTCCAAATGCAAAAGCTTGAGTTTGCTAACAAGTCCACTCGTGCCCCCCTGATTCTTGATCTTCTTTTCAAAGTCCAGAAGTTGACCGAGAAAGTTGAAGTTAGGAGAAATGGTTGGCCTCTTCTCTTTCACAAACCTAGAATGGGATTTCAAAATGAAAAAGGGGAACTCAGCCAATTGACTTTGAACTCAAGGCTTGAATTGTGCAAGTACAAAATAGGTTGGCTAGCTAGGCTGTAAAGCATTACTTTCCCAGGTAAGTTAAGGTCACCCGTTGCGCAAAATACACACCACTCTTGGATGAAAGCAAAGTCACCTTTGACTGGCCACATATGTTCTGCTCCCTTAAAGAATGATCTTGTACTTCCACGCGTAGCTGCTCTGCTCTTATGGCAATCCTTTTCTGAAATCACTATTTTATGAATTCTTTAACATATATCCCAATCTATCATCTATCTACTATTATCTGTACCTATCCATCTTTCTCTATTGTCTATATCTCTGCCATCTCTATGAATCTATATATCTATCTGTCTATCATCTATCTCTGTCTGTCTGTCTATCTATCCTTATCTGTCTGATTGTATTATCTCTCTAATTATATCTATCATCTATTATCTATCTATTGTCTGTTTCTATATCTATCTAAATATATAATCTATGTCTGTCTGTCTGTCTCTCTGTATATTATCTAATATCTGTCTATTATCTCTGTCTGGCTAATTATATCTGTCTGTCTGTCTGTCTGTCTACCTACCTACCTATCATATAATTATATCTGTATCTAGTATCTCTGTCTATCTAATTATATCTATTATCTATTGTCTGTCTGTCTCTGTATCTATCTAATTATACATATCATCTTATTCTCTCTCTCTCTCCCTCCCTTCTTTATCTATCTCTATCTATCTATCTATCTATCTATCTATCTATCTATCTATCTATCTATCTTTTCCTACCTTGCTACCTACCTACCTAAATCCATTCATCCTTTTCTACCGGTGTGCATTGGGAAATACCACATATCATTATGGCATGACGGATCATTGATTTTACAAACTTTTTGTAAATTCCAATGACCCAAGAAGGATGAGGAATTACTGCAGAAAAGGGAAATCTGGCCCCTTGACTCTAAAAATCCAAATGTATTACACTATATATAATCTGGGCAAAAATACTGTACGCTTTATTAAAACCAGAAAGAATTTCACAGCTGGTTAAGTTTTTGTCTCCAATCAGCATGGTTTAGTTTGGTTTTTAAATTGTTCCAGAGAATAATTTAAGCTGTAAAGAGAGATTTTTTTTTCCTCTTGGATTTTCCCCACGTTGTTATTTTTAGTGCTATCAAAATTGATGTTACATTTATCAATGGTGCCATGGATGATTTCAAAAGTTTTCATTCATATAAGCCAAATAAATTCAAGCGGATTGCAGTGGGATACAGGTGGTGTGGTCCACCAGCTACCAACAGAACTGGTGGGAGACTCGGATGATGAGGAGTTTGGGGAGGAACTTGGGCCAGTTCTGAAGTCTGGGGAAGGCTCTGATGGATGCTTTGCATTGGACGCAGAGATAGACCCAGGGCCATCTGACATTTTCTAGCCACCGGAGAGGTAGCTGCCTTTGAAGGCTGATATGAGTGAGGAAGCTGGGGCCTGTTCCAGATGCACGTATGCGCAGAGCTGTTAGGAGAGGTGAGCAACGGAGGACAAGGAGTCAACTTGGGAAGCAAAGAACATGTGGACGCTGAATGGCCCCTCCCTGGCTGGGGAATAAATAGGAGAAAAGGGGAGTGGCTGTCATAGGAGACAACTGTTCGTATTTCTGAAGGTAACACTGCTATCATGTCATCCCTGGTTCCTGGGTTGGACTGGAAGACCTCCAAGGTCCTTTCCAGCCCTCCGATTCTATTCTATTCTGGAGGCAAGTTGTTCCACTGATTACATCTTCAGCCACTGACCTGCCCTGACCCCATGGAAGCCATTTTCCCCAACCATGATGCTGGAAATAGTTAAGTCCCAACCTCCCCGGCTGAGTATCTTCAGGATGAAAAGAAACTCTTCCCCTTCCTTACCTGTAGGCCTCATCTAAGGACATATCCATCCTTTTCATTATATAGGCAATGGCAATCGTGGCCGAGCGGGAGATTCCGGCTAAACAGTGGACTAAGACGCAACCGTTTGAAGCTTTGGCTTTTTCTGTGGCAAGCAAAGAGAAACAAAAATCGGTCTCTGCTCTAAAAAGGAGGAAAATCAGAAGTTCCCCTGCACGTAAGATCATCAGACACATCTTTGTGGGTGGGGAAAGCCGAGAGACAGACTATCAATTATCAATTGAAACACTGACTTAAAATAACTGTATTTTAATGTCAACGGTTAGAGTCAGTTGCATCTTGCATCAAATCACGAGGTCCCCGTCCCCCCAAGATGTGTTTCAAATGTCTATATTATTATAGCAATAGCAGTTAGCAATAGCAGTTAGACTTATATACCGCTTCATAGGGCTTTCAGCCCTCTCTAAGCGGTTTACAGAGTCAGCATATTGCCCCCAACAATCCGGATCCTCATTTTACCCACCTCGGAAGGATGGAAGGCTGAGTCAACCCTGAGCCGGTGAGATTTGAACAGCTGAACTGCAGAACTGCAGTCAGCTGAAGTAGCCTGCAGTGCTGCATTTAACCACTGCGCCACCTCGGCTGTTACGAACCAGCTGATAACCCGGCATTGACTGGAACAAATAACCCTTAGCAGAGGGAGCCCCCTTGTGGAGTACTGTGAAGCTGTTACCATGGCAACTCTACTGTGCTGAACAGTAGAAGCCATTTAAGGCACAAGAGGCTGTATCTTAACAACTTGAATCCAAAATGCACACTATTATTGTCAAAAGTACTATGATTTGACACTATAGATATAATTCATTCCTTTTCATTTCAGTGGCTCAGGCATTCCAGAGTTATGCTGGAACACACACACACACACACACACACACACACACACGCATACACACCCAGGGGTGTTAGGGGTGTCTTACCCCCACAGCAAGGAGCAAAACTGGGGAGGTGAAAGCAAAGGGGGCAATTAACACAGGCAGTGATTAAAGATTACATACAATACTGTATAGAAAGCTAATCCAGGCCCTTGGGAGTATTGAAAGGTTGGCTAGCCCATCTTACTCAACCATGTTTCCTCTGCAGCTAATAGCTTTGTAAAACAGAATACAAAATAACAGAGTTGGAAGGGACCTTGGAGGTCTTCTAGTTCAACCCTGTCCAATTCTTAAAAGCCTCAGCACCCATAGTGTCTGAAAGCAAGCCATTCCACTGATTAATTGTTCCCACTATCAGGAAATTTGTCCTTTGTTCTATGTGGGATCTCTCTTTAATGATCTTCCATTTGTTGCTTCTTGTCCTGTACTTTGGAGAATAGGTTGACCCACTCTTTTCTGTGGAGCCCATCAAATATTGGAAGACTGCTAGGTCTCTCCTAATCCTTCCCTTTGTTAGACCAGACCAGGGGCAAGCAACCCAACTCTGGAGCCGCATGTGGCTCTTTCATCCCTCTGCTGTGGCTCCCTGTCGCTCAAAATGTGTGTCGCAACCGTCAATGTGTGACACCCATTGGCACGCAATTTATTGAGCTTTTCGACCCCCGGTAGGTTTTGTGGCTCCCAGTGTTCTCTTTTCTGGGAAATGGATCCAAATGGCTCTTTAAGTGTTTAAGGTTGCCGACTCCTGGACTAGACATACTCGGTTCCTGCAACCATTTACAAATGACTTGTATATGTATATAGGGCTACCTGCATACTTTCACTGTAGAGGTTATATAAGGCAACATACTCGTCATTTTAGACAGAAACGTCATCCAGAACATAGCAGCCTGGACGTATTGTTTGTGCTTCACCCCAAATTTAACCCTCTCAAGCCTCAAAAGTCTCAGCAAATCTCCCTCCAGAGGGATGATGGGAACACAGTCTAGACCAGGGCTGTCAAACTCACATCATGTTGTTGGAATGATATTCCCCCCCCTTTGTTAAACCAGGGGTGGGCATGACCAGTGCGTGGTGCAAAGGGGTGGGATTCACTTACTTTCCCTGCTGGTTCGCAAATGTCAGTGCGTGTGCATCCATGCATGGGCTTGGCCTTCCGTGCATGTACATGCATGCACGCAGCTTAAAAACATCCCCAAATAGTAAGGCATAGAGCCAGGGCGGGGTGGGGGGGGGGAGAGGCACCTGCAATTTCCACTACCGGCTCTAAACCGGCTGAATACCACCTCTGGTGATGCATCAGGCCCACAGGCCACGAATGTGACACACCTATTCTAGGCTGAATGTCCTGTTTATCCAGGAGTATTTGCAGGGTATGGTAGAAAAAGAAAATCAAGATGTTTGACACCTTTTTGCTCATTCTTCTACACCACTTTAACAAGTTGGCTATAAAAACATCCCTGAGAAAAATAGCTGAAATTGGAGAAGAAGGAACTTATCATGTTCAAAAAGTAATCCATGGCACTTCCTAAAAACCAAGCATGTTTTCCCCATGATTGTGTGTCAACGCAGCATTTATACAAAGCAGTCACATGGGAAAGACAGTACGCATTGGCAACTAGGGTGCCACTCTACACTCCTGTGTACTCCAACCCTTAATAATTGGGACATGCTTACTCTCTGCTACACCAGGAGCATCTTCAGGAAGGAATCAGAAAGTCAGGATGGCAGCTACCATGGCCCAATTCACACCCTTAAAAATTGAGTTGTGGCTTTGGTTATGTAGTTGCAACCCTTGATTTTTGACCTTCCCTGGATGTTTCTGTTGTTGCTCAGGTGGGAACTCTTTCTCCCGAAAACAGTGGATGGAAATACATTCCTGGAGTTGTAAAGAAACCCCTGGTTAACTCAAACCTTTACCTATGAAGTCCACAGACTTGTCCAGCCAAGGAAAGATTTTCTCACAGAAGCTATCATTCACCGGCACCCTTAAGAAGTGGGACTCTGGGATGAAGTCAGGTTTAGGACAGGTATTGCTGGCATTTAACACGTAGCCAATCTCATTCTGTTGCATGAGCTCCTGTGAAAAGAAGTTGTATTTATACATAATGTTGATTTCCACATGGCTCACATCCCTACTCTCCCCTGATGGGAAATTTTATAATGCCTTTCCAAAACAACGCCTGCCCAGTTTAATAAATCCAATTTTCTACGTTTTAAAAGATCTTTAGCTTTTCTCCCCTTGGTTCCTTTCTTTTGGGTCTAGGATTTTTTTCTCTATGGTTGTTTGCAACTGTAAGAAATAGTTCTAAGAGTCTCTTTTCCTGGATTTTCCTCTTTCTTTTTTTCTTTTAAAGTTATGGTCTAAGTAAAAAAATAATCTTATTACCCAGCTCCAGTCACTGTTCATTTACACTGCTCCTGCACATTCCTTTGTTGTCTCGGCTGTCCCAGCTTCATGGCCGCCATGATGGCTGATTATTTTCCTCATTGTAGGTGAGAGGGAAGAAGCCCTGGATCAAGCAGGAGAGTTGCTGCTCTCTGAGACCTGCAGGGCACCACTCTTTTCTTCACCAACCCTTCAGGGTGGCTTTAGCTCCTTTTGGAGCCCTCCAACAGGGAGAACTCAGTGTGGGAGCGCGGAGACCCGCCTCTCATCTCTGATCTTGCCGCAACATCAGCCGGAAGTACCTAACTGCCCCCTTCTTAAAGCCTTCCAAAAAGACAATCTGAGTTAGGGCCAAATGAACATGGAAAGAGTAGGGGGAGATAATTCCTAAGGGCAGCATCACTGATAGGATTAGCAGGTCATATAAAATTATACTGTCACCATCCAAAGTGTGTTCACCTTTCTCGAGTGAGTGGGGCAACACATCCTACATGGTCCAGTGCTGTATCTCTTTTTTGAGCTTTCATTATCTATAACAGAGGTGTTAAACTCAAGGTCCGCGGGTCAGATCCAGCCCAAGTGGTGCTTAAATCTGGCCGGCGGGGCTGGCGTGGAAATAACAAAATAACAAAAGACCAGCCCATGGTGCCTCTAGGAACCAAAACCCTCATGCAGTCCCCCGTACCTTGTTTTGGCCAGCAAAGTGCTACAGGAGGCCATCCAAGGTGAAAATGGGGCATGGGGGGGGGGCTTGTATTCCCCCGTGCCTCATTTTGGCTGGTAGGGCGCTACAAGAGGTGACTGTTCCATCCCATCTCCCCCTCCCCTACCAGCCCATGGAGGAGAACTACAATGCTGATACGACCCCTTGATGAAATCCAGTTTGACACCCCTGATCTATAATCATGGATAATCAATTTAGAGCCCTTAGGAAGCCTTGCCCTGCCCTGTTTGCTATGGGGCTCCAGTGCCCCATGATCTTCCCCTTCCAATCTCATTTCCTGCCTACCTTGTTGAGGACGTCTCTTTGACACCCCAGATACAGGTGGGGGAGAATCCGGGTGGGGCCCGTGTTGGAAACCGGTAAGCAAGGCTGAGAAATGCAGGAAGGCACCAGGATAGATTTCCCTTCGCAAAGGCCCGGGAAACAATTGGAAAATTCAGCAAATCCACCTGAAAGAAAGAAAGTGTGCAGGTTTCCAATTTTCGTTCCAAATAATAGCAGCAACATCCACCTCAAATCACTTCCCTAATTTGCTAATGAATTTCGGTGTGCTTCAGTGTTCTCCAACACATTTTTTTTTGCTTTTATCTTCAGAGCAGCTGAAAAAGTGAAACACATAGGATTCGTTCTCCAGAGAATCACTTCCACATCAAGAAAGAGCAAAATCTTCCCAACCACAAATAAAAGTTCTTGCTACTTCAACAAGAACTTCTTGAAAAGTCCTTCTGACTACAAAATTCACTGCTTCACACAATTCAAGGAGACTTTGGTTCTCTCCTCCTTTTGACAGTTTGTCTCTCAACAATCAGCTTCCCAAATCCTTCACAACTGTACAACATGTTTTTGATATGCAATAGCAAGAGTACCACTTCACAGTGCTTTATGGCCCTCTCTATATGGTTTACAGAGTCAGCCTATTGGCCCCAACAATCTGGGTCCTCATTTTACCCACCTCGGGAGGATGGAAGGCTGAGTCAATCTTGAGCCTCGTAAGATTCGAACTGCCAAATTGCAGGCAGCCAGCAGAAGTAGCTTATAGTACTGCCCCTAACCACTGCGCCACCATGGCTTAATAATATGCACATTGCAAGTTCCATTCATCAACAGAACTAGTATTCAGTACTGTCAATTCTATTATGATGTCACTAGGCATATGACACACGTTATGTACATTTTTGGTGACCACAATGTTATTATCGCTTATTCCTTGCATCTATGGTATGCATGACTATGTAGAGTTATTTCTTTGTGCCCCAATTTTCTTACATTTAAGAAGTCTACTGGGAACCAGCTCAGACTTAGAGGCAAATATTTACAAAACAAGTATGGGACTGACAGCCTTGAACTACTATTCCAGTGTTGGCAAACCTTTTCGGCACTGAGTGCTGAAATGGGGGTGCATGCGTGTGCCAGAAACCGGGAGAACAGCCGCCTAGTGCGCATGCATGTGCTGGAAAGATGATCTCCCAGTTTCTAGCGTGCATGCATATGCGAAGACCAGCTGGGCGGTGCGCATGTACATGCTGGAAACTGAAATATCATCTTCCTGGTGCGCACATGTGCACCAGGCGGCTGCTTTTCCAGTTTACGACGCTCCCACGCGTGTGAAAACTAGCTGGCCGGTGCGCCAGAACCTGGAAGAGCAATGGACGACGGCTTGCGTGCCTGGAGAGATGGCTCTGTGTGCCACTTCCGGCACCCATGCCACAGGTTCACCATCACAGTGCTATTCAAATGTATGAGGTAGAAAATAAAGAAAGGAAGAATGATTGAAACAACGGGTTCTTTCTAATATAACAGAATGGTCAAGCCTGCTCTTCCTCCTTCCCCCCTTCTCAAATCATATTTTAAAATTCGCATTCAGTCACTTGTTAGCTGAAATATTATACCAGCATGAATGTAGGAGGTAGCAAACTTTAGCCCAAAATTTATAGGGAGAGAGAGCGTAGCCATGAAATAAAAAGATGTTTCCTATTTAAGACAAAGGCTTTGGCAGATGCAGACAAAATATGGATGTGCAAAAAACAGCACACTGATAAGCAAAGATCCATCTTATCAAGGCCTTGGTCCTCCCTGTGATAGTGCACGGGGCTGAGTGAAAAACAAATGATTGTTAATTGTGATGCTGGAGAATACTACTGAGAAGACATTAGAATGGCCAAGAACAAATAATAGATAAAATAAATGTAGATAGCTCACCAGAAGCACCAAAGCAAAACTCATTCTTACATGTTTTGAACATATGAAGTCAAGGCAAGAGACCTACCCAGTGCTTGGGAAAACTGAAAACAATTTGGGAATGTACTATCACTGTTGAAAGAAACATCACCTTACAAGAACTTAAGTAACAAATATTCGTGATGAAGAAGGGGGGAACAACTGAACAACATTTCCCCCTCTCAGTTTAGTGATATGGTAGGCATGGATAGGGATGCGGTTGCTCAGTGGCTAAGGCACTGAGTTTGTCAATCAGAAAGGTTGGCAGTTCAAATTCCTAGTGTCGCGTAATGGAGTGAGCTCCCGTTACTTGTCCCAGCTTCTCCCAACCTAGCAGTTCGAAAGTATGTAAAAATGCAAGTAGGAAAATAGGGGCCACTTTGGTGGGAAGGTAACAGCGTTCCGTGCCCCTTCGGCATTTAGTCATGCCAGCCACATGACCATGGAGACGTCTTCGGTTAGGGCTGGCTCTTCGGCTTTGAAATGGAAATGAGCAGTGCCCCCTAGAGTTGGGAACAACTAGCACATATGTGCAAAGGGAACCTTTTACCTTTAGGCATGGATACATTCTACCATCTACCATGGTGTGCTACAATCCAGTTTCTTGTGGTTTGTCTAATTAGAGCCCTCTGTGGACTCAGTGTGTGTTCATCACAGCTGAACACCACCTTAAATGTGTCTGACATAATGACCAACATCATGGTACTCTAGTTGGCTAGGAGCCAGTGGTGAAATTCAATTTTTTTTACTATTGGTTCTGTGGGTGTGGCTTGGTAGGCGTGGCAGGGGAAGGATACTGCAAAATCTCCATTCTCTCCCCACCTTGGGGGCCAGCCAGAGGTGGCATTTGCCGGTTCTCCAAACTACTCAAAGTTTCCACTACTGGTTCTCCGAACTACTCAAACTGTCCGCTACCAGTTCTCCCGAACCTGCTGGGTTTCACCCCTGCTAGGAGCTATTCCTATTCTCCTCACTAAGTCCACAGAAGGAGCTCTGATGATCATAGATATCCGATGGACATTGGTGGCTTCGGCAACTTCCCCTAATTACTGGACTCATCTTTGGCATAAGAAGCATAGGAATGTATTAAACAAATAAACCCTGTTTAGGATGACAGACTCAGTCATTCTCTCACTCACATATCACTCATTCACCCGTACCTTTTCTCCCTTTTCAGAAATCTACCTTGTTTATTGCCTCTTGTCTACCAATTAAACTAGTAATTAAAGTGGGTAGCATATATATATTTTAAAATTTTAATTGTTACCATATATAGTGAGCATTTGTTGGTTCCCTGCCTTTTTCATATTTTATCATACAGAAACTATTAGCAGGCATCGAATAGTAATCAATATCACTGTCCCATTAGCTCTGGTAGTGGTAAGTTTTTATATATATATAGAAACTAGCTGATAAGCAGACGTTACCTGGGTATTCATTTATCCTAAACTTGTATTAGACAGGAAAAGCTCTGATGTTGTTGAAAATGTCCAGACCAAACGTAATTTTTAATGTTGGATTTTCCCCCTTACCAGAGGGAGCCCCCTTGGGGAGTACTGTGAAGCCGTTACCATAGCAACTCCACTGCACTGTACAGTTGAAGCCATTTTACGGCAGTACAGTAGAAGACATTTGAAGGCACAACAGGCTGTATCTTAACAGAACACATATCCCAAGGGGCTTTAGGAGTGCCTTATCCCCACCATATTTTTTCTACAGAGAGTAAAGTCATCTTTGTACCAAGTTTCGTTGAAATTGTTTGAGGCGTTCCAGAGTTATGCTGGAACACACACCCACACCCACACCCACACCCACATGTGTATGTGTATGTATGTGTGTGTGTGTGTGTATCTATATCTATGCCTGTCTGTCTGTCTGTCTGTCTGTCTGTCTGTCTGTCTATCTATCTATCTATCTATCTATCTATCTATCTATCTATCTATCTATCTATCTATCTATCATCTCTCTCCCTCTCTCTCCCTCTCCCTCCCTATCTATCTATCTATCTATCTATCTATCTATCAATCATCTATCCATATATATATATCTATATATATCTATATATATCTATATCTCTATCTATCTATCTATCTATCTATCTATCTATCATATATATATATATATATATATATATATATATATATATATATATATATATATATATATATATATATATATAAAACAATGACACAACAAAACCATACAGTTATGATTGTGAAGTTTCAAGATTTGAATCTGACTTATAGGAGAGTTGAATTTTGCAGAAGGAAATGCCAAGATTTAAATCCCAGCAGATGTCCTGAACGATTGCACTTTATCGTAGATTTCTGATTTTCCATCAAGGAGATTGTGTTAACGAACATCACAGCACAGCTGAAAATGTCCACTTTGTGAAACTACTTCTTAGCATTTTCTTTCAAAGACATCTAAACTTTAGAGGTTTAAGAATGTCCTCAGTTCTCTTTATCAGTTTGTAAAAACAGAGATTTTGTTTTTTGTTTTAATTCATAGGTCTTGAGTCTGTCACTAACCAACTTCCAGCTGTTTTATTTAGTTGGTGGTTTCTGGATATTCCCTTGTGTTAATACAGCGTGCAGCGTTTCCAGCGCTTGTCTTGTCTAGTTTATTACTTGTGGCTGCAATTCTCGAAGGGCTGTTTCATGAAACCAACTCAAGGCGCCAAATGCCATTTGCGGCGAAGAAAACTCCAATGGCTTTTGTTTGGTTTTCAGAAACCAAACACCTCCTGTAACTTTGCGCACACAATCTAGGCTCGCGGGCTTTCCAAGTATTTAATGATCTGGCTGTTGAGAATGGGGAGGAAAACTGGGGAGAGGGTTTCAAAGCTCTGATTAATGCCCAAGATTTTCTTCTGACCAGGGCAAGTTCAAGATTAAGGTCCTTTGGTGCAGAACGGGCAATAGTTATCCCTTACTGTGTTTCCCCGAAAATAAGACAGGGTCTTATTTTCTTTTGACACCCCCCCAAAATAAGCGCTTGGCCTTATTTTCAAGGAGGTCTTATTATTTTTGAGGTGCAGGAGGCAACGAGCGTGGTCACCTCATGGCTGCTGCTGTGTTGCAATATTTTCGGGGAAGGCTTATATTCAGGGGAGGGCTTATTTTAGCGCATGTGCTCAAAAGCCCAATTGGGCTTATTATGTGACGAGGTCTTATTTTAGGGGGAACAGGGTAGGAATAACAAAAAGTGTTCATATTTGATCAGTTCTCACCTTTGCCTTCTTTTCTTCCCCCTAAACCACTCGCTGAAATCATGACTTATGGAAAATACTTTGGGTTGGGTTTTTAGCCCAACCATAGACAAACAACCAGAACTTCTTCTGACCATTCTCCAGATCTTGATTGTGTAACTATCCCCCATTTGGGAATAAAGGAACAACTCCGCCGAAAACCTTGGCGTGAGTTGAGATGTTCTTGGTCCATTCCTCCAACTTGAGGAACGCAGCCAAGCTGAGGTCCTGGGATTCTACATCAATATTTCTCAATCTTGGCAACTTTAGTTCTGGGAGTTGAGGTCCACACAGCCTACAGTTGTCAAGGTTAAGAAAGGGAGATCTATATCACGGTTGTGGCTCACCATACCCTTAAGGAATTTAAAATCTAGGTTACTGTATATTTTGGAGTATAGGTCGCACCTTTCCCCTCAAAAAAGAGGGTGAAAATCTGTGTGCGTCTTATACATTGAATACATCATTTTTGGCCTCCTGACACCTCGCCCCCTTCACAAAAATGGATGTGCAGAGGGTTTGGAGGCCTGCAAAGTGCTCCTGGGGGCTGGGAGGTCAAAAAAGAGCCAAAAACCATTTTTCACTCATTTTTGTCCCCCCCCCCCCCAGCACCCAGGAGCACTCTACAAGCCTCCTAAAGGCTATGCATGCCCTTTTTCTGGCAAAAAACAGCATGTATGACAAATAAATAATTCTAATTCATTTGCAATATTCCCAGCCGGCTTCCAACAAGCGACGGGAACCTCTACCTTTTATCTAGCCTTTAAAGATGCATAAAGAACTTATCTCAAATAGCAAGAGCACCAACTGCGTGGTCTCTCAAGACAAAACAAGACAAACAGACAGAGACACAACACATAATATTCTCAATCAGGCTGAGCTGGGGTTCTTTTCCCAATGGAGACAAGAGAAATCCGTGCTCATAAAGATTCAGAAGAGAAAAAGATTGAATGCATTAAAATCATCACCAGTGGTATAGAACCCTGATGGCGAAACCTATGGCACATGTGCCACAGTTGGCACGCAGAGCCCTCTCTGCGGGTACATAAGCCGTTGCGCCAGCTTGGCTCCAACATATCTCCCGCCAGCCAGCTGATTTTTTGATCTCTACTGCGCATGCGTGGGGAGGGAGGTGCATGTGGGAAATGCGCAAACATGTACGGGGACACGGGTTATGCACACGTGCACAGAGAGGCTGGGGCTGCATGTGCATGCGCAGGGGCGGGCGAGAGCGTGGCATCCCTGCTGCCCGCTTTTGGTCCCAGGAGGCTGCAAGGAGGCTTACTAGGCACAAAATGCGGTGCGGAGGAGTCTGGGGAAGGCTCTGATGAGGGCTCTTGTCAGAGATGAGGCCAGGACCATCTGAGAGTTATCAGCTGCCTTCCGAGTCAGACATCAGTGGGGCAGAAGAACAGCTGAAGCCTGTTCCCATTGTGTGCATGTGCAGAGCTGCCAGGAGAAGGGTACACCTAAGGAACAAGGGCCAACTCAGGAGTAAAGCCACAGGTGGATGGTGAATGGCCCCTCCCATAGGGAATAAAAGAGGAGCGAAAGGGGAGTGGAGTTTGCAGGAGACAATTAGTTCAATTCATTTGGGTGAAGATCTGTTCCTGACTTCTTGCCACGTCTGCTACTGAGTGGCGTTTGGAAGATATCGGCCTGGCAGCTCTCCAAGCCTGATAAAGGTCTGAAGTTGTGAAATCTCTTGAAAGATGGTTGGCCGGGACTTTGCTGGAGAGGAATTCACTTTAAACTCAATAAAAGGGATTTTATCGGAACGAGGAGTCGGCTTCGTCCTTTTGGGAAACCTAGGTCAGAACAGACTTTGAGTGGACTGGTAATTTAGCTGAGGTCTGCTGGCTGAGGAATTCTGGGAGCTGAAGTCCACAAGTTTTAAACATGCCAACTTTGGAGGCCCCTAAGGTACAAGATATGAAACCCTTCCTGCTCCGCCCCCCCCCCCCTTAAATCTCTCTTGAAGGACAAAACAGGCTATTATCCAGAACTTATGGAAGTCATTAGTTTTTCCTGTGGACTGCAGGGATACTGACAGTCTTTGGCAAGCCACCTTAGTTCATCTTAGCCCAGTTCTACTTCATTTACCCTGTCAGATCCCTCCCTCAGGAACCGACAAAGTTTGTTTTGAATCATTCCAGCACAAGCATTACATCTGATATTACTCTTCAGTTTCTGAAGTAAAAACATAATTCAACTTTGAGGATGGTCCTCCTTGCAGAATTGTTTTTTTTTAAAAAAAACATTAATGCTGATTTGAGAGTACAGCAGCTGAATGCAATGTGCTTTTGAAATATCTATATATATTTAAAAATGGCTGTGTATGTGTGTGTGTGTACCACCATAACTCTGGAACACCTCAAGCAATTTCAACCAAACTTGGTACACAGACTTCTTACTCTCTAGGAAAAAATATTGTGGGGGTAAGACACCCTTAACACCTCTTGGGGGGGGGGTTCTGTTAAGATATATCCTGTTGTGCCTTAAAATGGCTTCTACTGTACTGCCATAAAATAGTTTCTACTGTACAGCACAGTGGAGATGCCATGATAACGGCTTCACAGTACTCCACAAGGGGCTCCCTCTGGTAAGGGGGAAAATCCAACATTAGAAATTATGTTTGGTCCGGATATTTTCTCTCTATAAATAAATCCTCTTACCATGCTGGGTTATCAGCTAGTTTTTGATAAAACTGCCCACTTCTCCAGGGGATGGAGACACAGCTGTTCTTCTTATTCTACATTTTAAAAAGCCACGGGGCTGATCCTGCTAAATCTAGGCCTTTTAGTCGTCAGAATTGGCAAGTTCTATGCTAGTCAGTTCTCGTGGGATCTTTGAGATTACCCGTCTCAGGAAAAATATTTCAGGAAAGGAACAAGATAGACTTCGAATCAATCTCCCCAACACCAGGAATTTCTATGATAGCATCTGGTCAAAATATATGTCATATGGCCCAAAACATTGGTTCACTCTGCTTTTGTTGAAAATCAGACCTTATTTTAGTTTGATCTCACGGGGGGGGGGGGGGGGAAACCTAACAGGCCACCAATTAGCATAAAATTCCAAGGTTTCAATTTCTACATAGCCTTATTAGTTAGGGAATTGAAAGAGATGCTCTTGATTAGCTGAGAAACATTTGCCAATTTCCAATCGCTCTTGAGGGACCTGGATCGCGATTCCGCCATTACTCATTTTCAATCTTTTAATGGCCAAATTCTCGGAATTTAACTGGAGCCATGCTAGGTTTTTTTTTTCCTCTATTGACCCACCAGGATTTCACTTGGTTTAAACAAATGGCAGATTTTACACAGACTGTGCAACTGATTCTTCCTCTTCAATTCAAGGCTAAGCCATCACATTTTCCCATTACTTTAGACGCTTCATTCCAGCAGAGAGATATAATCTGATTCCTTCTGGATTAACTGTTTCATCCTGACCCTTCAAAAGGTTTTATTTAAATTGTGACTGTTCAAGTAATCTATATATCTACATAAGAGTGTGTGTGTGTGTGTGTGTTCCAGCATGACTCTGGAACGCCTTGAGCAATTTCAACCAAACTTGGTACATAGATGACTTACTCTTTGGAAACAAACACTGTGGGGGTAAGTCACCCCTAAAATCCCTTGGGGGGTGTTCTGTTAAGATACAGCCTGTTGTGCCCTAAATGGATTCTACTGGACTGCCATAAAATGGCTTCCACTGTACAACGCATGGAGTTGTTATGGTAATGGCTTCAGAGTACTCCACAAGGGGGCATCTTCTGATAAGGGGGAAAATCCAACATTGGATTTGGATTACGTTTGGTCCGGACATTTCCCCCCTCTAAATAAATACCCGGGCAACACCGGGTTATCGGCCAGTACAAAGAAAAAGAGGTAAAAATAGGTCAAGATTTTTCTATCAAAAGTCGCAAGAGGGTTTGGTGAAATATAACAACTCTCTAAATTTCTTCAGGGTGTTAATATATCACAGAGACGTTCTGAATCATCAGACTCCCTTTGGTGTTGGTGGTTGAGATGTCAGACTAGATTAGAGGTGATACCCAAGTACAAACTAAATATAAATTACAGACAAATAAAATTTAGTGTATCATGGAAAAAGCTCAGTATCGGTTCTTCTACATCAGATTTTATACAGCACAGCTATCACATAGCTTCTAACTGAAAGGGATCTGATAGCACCTTTCCTGATCAAGACATTTAATTAACAGGCATAAACTCACCAGAAATATGCATTTTAATAAACTGGGTTGGTCAGAAAAGGTGATTCTGGATCCTTCTGCAGTTTTGCCATTAAAGGCTATCTCAACTCTCTTCCTACAAAGCTCCCAACTTTGTAATTCAATCTTTCTAACATCATCAACAACTTCACTATCCAGTTTGATGAAATTCAGTCTACATTATTTGCCACTCTTATTCCAAGACCAAACAACCATCATCCACATGCTTTTGTGTTGGAGAAACCTAGACTAAACAGCAGCCCAGACCAAGCAAAGGTGAACATTGGGAAAGGTTCATTTAATGAACCCAAAGGTGCATTTTTTCAAGAGGCAACTGGACTTTCCGGTTTTTCTTTGAAGGCGTTTCGCTTCTCATCCAAAAAGCTTCTTCAGCACCGGAGAGTTTGAGAAGCTTCTTGGACAAGAAGAGAAAGTCCAGTTGACTCTTGAAAAAGCACCGTGACCTGGATGACTAAGAATCTCCATAGACCAGAGGTGGGTTGCTAGGGTTCGCCCAGGTTTGGGAGAACCCGTAACTAACGTTATGGCCAGTTCAGAGAACCTCCAAATCCCACCCTTGGCTGGCCCTGCCCTCTCCACCCTGCTCCTCCCCTCCCTGGAGTCTCCATGTGGCCCGTTTTGGATGTGAAGTAAGTGGAGGGCTCAGAAAGGGGGAAAATGGACCTCCCAGAAGGCTTCCAGAGCCCAGGAGAGGCAATTTTCGCCCTCCCAGAGGCTCGAGGAAAACCTCCAGAGCCTGAGGAAGGCGGAAATGCCCCCCCCCCACCGCACGGTAGTGCAGGAGGCCAACTAGGCCACGCCCACCCAGCAACGGGGCAGAGAACCCGTTGCTGAATTTTTTTAAAAAATAATCTTTATTGGTTATACATTTTTTTAAAGAATAAAACATACAAATACAATTTTAAACATACAACCCTCCCTCTCCGCGGTGACAGTCATTCACAGCCCAACTTTTTTTTTCCTTCCTCATTGTTTAGTCTCTAAGCAGCATCTTCTCATTACAAAGTTCAGGGATCTATTACAATACCCATGTTCACTTTTAGCTCCCATTGTTAACAACTGCTATTTAACTTTCCCCGTTTTAAGTCCCTGCTGTTCTCCTTGTCGCCCACATATACCATAGGTTCCAGCTAAGATAATGCTCCGTTTCTCCTCTGTCCCTCAGCCAACCCGTCATTCTGTCCATTTCTGCACATTCATAGATGTTTTTAATTATGGCATCTTCCGACGGTATGGTAGTAGATTTCCAAAATTGTGCATAGGTTATTCTTGCGGCCACAATTATATGTAGGCTCAAATGCCATATAGATTTACTCATGTTTTCCGTTGCTGAAATTTTTTTTTTTAATCATTTTTTTTAATATATTTTTTTTCACATAATATTTTTTATTTCCATTTCATTCTATACAATCACATGTTTACTGTGCATAACCGGAGCATGTAACATTGAGTAATAAACACAGCCTTCACTTATATAGAAAATGCCCCCTACAATACAAACCCAATATACCACCTTGGCCCACCATACACCCTCTTTCAACCCCCTCCAACTTTCATTCTTCCTTCTTACATACCCCTCTACTACCTACTTCCCCTCCCCCTCTATCACTCCCTCTCTTCATCCATTCCCTCCCTTCCTTCTCCTCCTCCTCTCTCTCACCCTCTCCACCCTCCTTCTTCTTTCGCTCAACTCCTCCCTTCGGTTTACTTCTATTACCTTCCAATATATTCAGCTTGTTCTATTTTAACACTAACATTAAAAAGCCACAGTATACAAGTGCAATCCTGTACTTTAGAATTTAACACATATTATATTTCCCCCTCCCCCCTCCCCCTAGAGCCCCACCTCCCTTCCCTCCCCCCGACTTCCCAGAGCCCATACACGGTATAACTTTTTAACAATCACAGTCTAAAATTTTTGAAGCCCACCCCTGCCGTAGACATTTAATCATTTCATAAGCTGGGCTGTTTTCTCGGCCTCCCTATTTCTTTGCCCTCCGGGCCCCTTAAAATACTCCGCCCTGTGTTTTCCATAGCTCAGCCTGGAAGAACCCTTTCACCTTCTGTACTCTTTGACTTTTGAACACCTCAGTGACCCCCTGAACTCAAACGTTTTAAGTGTTTGTCATCAGCTTGCTGAGATAAGGCTATTCAGCCCTCCAGAGATAAGAGCCAAAGAAAGACCATGCCCCGTGATTTTTGTTAGTCTGTGCCAGGGGTGGGTTCTCGCTCTGTTCCAACCAATTCGGTTGGAACGGGGCCGGCGGCGTCCTCGTGCACGTGTGCGGCGTGTGCGTGCACGCGCGCAGCGCACGCATGCATACTAGCGTCTGTGCAATAGCAATAGCAATAGCAGTTAGACTTATATACCGCTTCATAGGGCTTTCAGCCCTCTCTAAGTGGTTTACAGAGTCAGCATATCGCCCCCAACAACAAACCGGGTCCTCATTTTATCCACCTCAGAAGGATGGAAGGCTGAGTCAACCTTGAGCCAGTGAGATTTGAACAGCCGAACTGCAGAACTGCAGTCAGCTAAAGTAGCCTGCAGTGCTGCATTTAACCACTGCGCCACCTCGGCTGCTCCTGGAGGATCGCGCAGGCGCTGTGTGCGTCCTGCACATGCGTGGAAGCGCAGAACTCATCAAAACCGGGCAAGGAGCACGGGCGGGCGGATGGGCCCTTCGCCGTTCCCAGAAGTTACTTACTTCCAGGTTCGCCGACCAACCGGTTCGCAGGGACCGCCGCGAACCGGTTGAAACCCACCCCTGGTCTGTGCCTTAAAAACTCTTCCAGGGAAGAACAGAAAGTGGCCATGACAGAATAGGGCTCCTGCATCCCAGGCATTCCAAGGAGGAAGTGAAATGTTACTGTTGTTTAATTTCTTACAGCCTTGTAATCTATACAGTGTTTGGATAATACACACCAACCTTGGACTGAAAAGATAACAGTTGTTGACACTGCACTTTGTTTCCCCCTCCCCGGTTAATTTAAAAAAAACAACAGAGGCATTAAAAATTGACATTTAAAAACAACGGTGTAGCAGTCAGCACAACCTGGAGACAGACAAGGAACAGTTTTTCCTCTTTTTTAAACCGTTCTCCCAATGCTTTTTAGAAGGAAATGAAATGCTCTTCTCAAATGTTGCTGAAGGTTAATATCTTTCCCGTCTCTCTCCCCCAACCTCCGTCGTCACATTTTTTTTCTAGGTCTGTTTTCACAACTTTATGCAGAGAACCACAACTTTATCCGGCGCCTAAAAAAATGGTGCGGGATGTAAGAGGCTGTGGCATATTCAGAAAATGATTATTTTTTTAAAAAACAGTGTTGTAGCAGCACCATCTAATTTTCTGCAACCACGGAATCTGGAGTAGAAGGAAAGGTTTCATTGTCGGCCAGGCCTGACTTAAAGGCACTGTGCTCCTCTGTCTCTTGGCGGTGTCTGAAGGCAATTTCTCTAGTCGTGTGGCCAACATGGCTATACACCCGTGATGGCGAATCTATGGCACACATGCTAGAGGTGGCATGCAGAGCCCTCTTGCGCACCGACCAGGTGCTGGAGCACTGGAAAACAGCCTGAAAAATGCCCCCCAAAACAGCTGAAAATGCCCCCCAAAACAGGCAGGCGCGTACCAGCCAGCTGGTCTTTGGGTTTTGTGGCACTCCGCCATGCACACACGCACACATACACGCCCATGCCAAAGGTAGGTTTCTGCCGTTCGACCCGGATCAGGCAAACCAGTAGTGGCAGTGGCAAGAGGCTCCGCCCACCCGCCCGGACCCCCTCTGTGCATGCGAGTGAACCGGTAGTGAAATAATGGAAACCCACCACCAGAGTGGTCGACGCCTGGAATGCTCTACCTGACTCCGTTGTTACTTCCTCAAACCTCCAGAGCTTCGGCCTCAAACTGTCCACCATGGACCTCACCCCATTCCTAGGAGGTCCGTAAAGGGGGTGGGCATAAGCGCACCAACGAGCCTTCCGTCCCTGTCCTACTGTCCCCATTTATCTGTACTCATTTCCTTTGTTCATGTCCATGTTGATACTGAGACCTGAGACCTGCTATCCTGTACTAGTTTGTAGTATAGGATAGTTTTGTATTAGTTTGACAACTAACTAACTAACTAACTAACTAACTAACTAACTAACTAACTAACCAACTAACTAACTAACTAACTAACCAAATAAATAAATAAATAAATAAATAATAAACAGAATAAGCATAAAGACCCTTTGAGGGATTCAGAACCCACCAACTCATCCAAGGAGTCTCTTTTTTCAGGAATGCCTCGCTGGAAACTTTCAAGAAGAGACTGGACTGCCATCTGTCAGAAATGGTGTAGGGTATCCTCCTTGGGCGGGGGGTTAGAATAGATGACTTACAAGGTCCCTTCCAACTCTGTTAATCTGTTAAGATTAATTCCAGCCTGCCTGTCTGAATAGGGAATGAACTCTTGTTTCATCAGTTTTATTCATTTTATTAACTTACGGCTTGGTACACAATAATAATAATAGTAATAACAACAACATCTTATATTTTAAGAAGGTGCTTGGTTGATACCTAGGACGCTGGAAGCAAACCGTATCAACCATTAGCACCAGTCACTGGTATTTGTGATGCATTTTTGAATGTTCAGTTGGCTGAGTTTCATGTTTAATGAATAAAGTACGTAACAATATTCAACATCGAATGTGAATGTTTGGAATGAATCACTCCATCTTCCCTCCAACTGAGCACCAACAAGATTATACATGCATCGAAACTGAATCTTGCACACCCAACAAATCAGCCTCGGTGAGAAAGGTGGTTTAAAATGCCCTTTCTCAACTTTTATGTAACTTTTAAGGCACATGGACTTCAACTCCCAGAATTCACCAGCCAGCAGGGCTAATTCGAGGAGCTGAAATCCACACATCTGGCTGAGGTTGAGAAACACTGGTTAGAGCAGAGGTCTTCAAACTTGGCAACTTTAAGACTTGTGGACTTCAGCTCCCAGAATTCTCCGGCCAGTCGTAACTTGAGGTCTAACTGCATATTAATGTATCATTTTACCATATGCATGATTTGTACTGAAGCTAAAGCTATTCGAAGTGTGAAAAAGTGAGATGCAAGAATATGTAGAGAACAAATGATACAAAAAAATAAATTTGGTGGAAGAAATCATTTAAACTGAGTAAAAAATCAGGCAAATATGCCAATTGTATGGGACCAAAGCAGATTACCAAAGGTAGAAAGAAAGCATGTGAAACAATCCATTTTCCTGGATTCCACTCTCCCCATCCAAAAACATTTGACAAATTAGAACAAAATTAGACAAAATTAGACAAATTAAGACAAAAAAAAATCAGAACACCAAATACAAACTTGGCGGATATGACCTCGTAGATTACCCTCACTCTGTCAGGGACCTAGGAGTACTCATCTCAAATGATCTAAGCCCCAGAGCTCACTGTAACGACATTGCCAAAAAGGCATTAAGAGTTGTCAACCTAATCTTGCGAAACTTCTTCTCCGGTAATATTATACTGCAAACTAGGGCATACAAAACCTTTGCTAGACAAATCCTTGAATACAGCTTGTCTGCCTGGGATCCGCACTCTATATCAGACATTAACACAATTGAGCGAGTCCAGAGGTATTTCACGAGAAGAGTACGCCACTCCTCTGCTCACAATAGAATCCTTTATGCCACCAAGCTTGGAAATTTTGGGCTTGGAGAACCTAGAACTACGCCGCCTACAGTCTGGCCTAAGCATAGTACACAAAATTATCTGCTACCATGTCCTACCTGTCAATGACTTCTTCAGCTTCAACCATAATAATATACGGGCAAACAGTAGATAGAAATTCAAGGTAAACTGCTCCAAACTCGATTGCAGAAAATACGACTTCAGCAACAGAGTGGTCGATGCCTGGAATGCTCTACCCGACTCTGTTGTTACATCCTCAAACCCCCATAATTTTAATCTAAAACAGTCTGCTGTTGTCCTCACCCAGGGGTGGGTTTCTCGCCCCGTTCCAACCGGTTTGGTTGGAATGGGGCCGGCGGCGTCCTCGTGCATGCGCGCAGTGTACGCATGCGTACTAGCGTCTGTGCAATGCTCCAGCTACTCATGGAGGATTGCGCAGGCGCTGTATGCGTCCTGCGCATGCATGGAAGCGCAGAACTCGTCAAAACCGGGTAAGGAGCGTGGGCGGGCAGGTGGGCCCTTCGCCGTTCCCGGAAGTTACTTACTTCCGGGTTCGCCGACCAACCGGTTCACGGGGACCGCCGCAAACCGGTTGAAACCCACCCCTGACCTCACCCTATTCCTAAGAGGTCTATAAAGGGGGCGTGCATAAGCGCACTAGCGTGCCTTCTGCCCCTGTCCCACTGTCCCCATTTGTTCGTACCCATTTACTGTGTTCATATTTCTGTTTATGCTTATTATACCTGTCGGCTTTTACATGTTTGACAAACTAAATAAAATAAAATAAATACATTCTAATTGGATTTCGTTCAGGGCAGCGTGCAGGCTCTCGAGATCGGTGTCATCCCTTTTGAGATAGGACAGAAGCAGACATGGCAGAGATCCCAGAAAATGCAGCTTTGTTCTTGTAAGGTAGAATAACAGAATATGGAAATCCTCGTGACCCGTCAAAACCGCGTTCCACAAAAGCGCGGTCGACGAAATCGCGTATGTGACGTCATCACAGCGCGATGAAAAAGATCGAAAAATTGAAATAAAAATTAAATTACAGCAAGCCGATTCACATAAAGGTAGGCGTTAGGTTAAGGGTTAGGGTTAGGGTTAGGTTAAGGGTTAGGGTTAGGTTTAGAGCGTTAGCGTTACGTTTAGCTTTAGGTTAAGGGTTAGCGTTAGGTTTTTCATTAGGTTAAGGGTTAGGTTTAGGGTTAGGTTAAGGGTTAGGTTTAGGGTTAGGTTTAGGGTTAGGTTTGGGGGGGTTAGGGTAAGGTTTTCGCTTTATTTTTACATTTTTCGATCTTTTTCGTCGCGCTGTGATGACGTCACATACGCGCTTTCGTCGACGGCGATTTTGTCGTCCGCGGTTTTGTGGTGGAACCGGAAATCCTATCCCTAAGGTTTTAATCTGCTGCAATACATCTAATGCCAAGCAAGGTAAAGTCAGAGCCATTCCATTTTCTTTCTCAACTGCCCTAACAGCCCACTTTACTAACATTAGCAATTTTCTTCCAATTGAAAAGAGAAAGAGAGGAGACACACCTTGGCAAAACAAGATCGGTGCTAGAGGTTATGCATGTTTATTCTTTGGAATGACCAGTGCAATCCCTTGTGTACCTGCTCAGGTGTTCAGCCGTCAACCGTACCTGCAAGCAAGTGAACATTGCTGAAGCTTTTCTCCAATTTTCTCAGCAGGAGACTCAGGAAGGAATCGGAAGGCACAGTAGCCAGATCCGTTGAGTTCTGATCATACACCACAACTTCCTGTTTGCCATCGATTTCAACCTGAGACAAGTCATGGGGAAGACACAATAAATAGTTTTCAATTTAGTCCAAGTTTTACTTTTCTGCTAAGGTTTTTCTGAATGACACTATTATTGTACACATTCTGTTCTGACCGAGGCTTCCCCAAAAAGCACGAGGCAATGTCCTGGTTCCAACAAAACCCCTTTTATTAAACGAATGTGAAGTCCTCTCATTCCCATTCAGCAAAGGCCTGGTAAACAATCTTTCAAAGGAGTAATTATGACTGCAGACCTTATCTATCTTGGAAAGTTGCCATGTAAATATTTCTCAAATGAGGTGTTGCGCAAGGAAAGATTTAGCACAGAGTCTCTGAGATTCACGGACAGATCATCTCACTCCTGAGATGAATCTAATGACCGAAAGAACAAATTGTTTCCTGCAAAAAGCCCACTCCCCTTTCGCTCCTCTTTTATTTCCTATGGGAAGGGCCAATCACCTTCCACCTGTGACTTTACTCCCAAGTCGACCCTGATTTCTGAGCTGTTCTTTTCGTATGGCAGTTCTGTGCATACACACACTGGGATCAGGCTCCAGCTGTTCTTCTGCCTCACTGCTGTCTAGCTTCAAAGACACTTGATCACTGCCAGACAGCATCGGCCTCGTCTCTGCCTCCGAAGCAGAGCTCTCATCCAAGCCTTCCCCAGCCTCCAGGACTAGCCCATGCTCCTCCCCAACCTCCTCACCGTCCGCCTCTGCTGCCAACTTCACTGGCTGCTGGCGGGCCACCACACATTTCTTGTCTCAAACAGGGATGATTTCAAAGGGTCTACACAATAGCAATAGCTCTTAGACTTATATGCCGCTTCACAGTGCTTAAGCAGTTTACAAAGTCAGCCTATTGCCCCCAACAATCCGGGTCCTCATTTTACCAACCTCGGAAGAATGGAAGGCTGAGCCAACCTTCAGCTGGTCAGGATCGAACTGCTGGCAGTGGGTGGAATCAGCCTGCAATACTGCATTCTAACCATTGCACCACCATGGCTCTTAATCCCTCTTGTTTCCCCATTTCGGGGCTTCTTTCTCAGAACAGAAAAATGTGTTAAGGAGGGAATATTAAAACAAAGGGCCAGGCATTTTGGCTGGGGCTGTAGCACCAGGAACAAGGTAGCAAAAATCTATAGTCCCAAACTTTCATTATCTTGCAGAGATTTAACTGGAAAACTAGCCAGCTCTTATCCTTTTGCTTGTGAGAATTGGATTACCTAATAACTGAAACATATTGCTGGCATCAGCACAAAACTGTTTCATGTTTGTAGGCATTTAAAAGGAGGGGAGAGGGAAACAATATTTCTTATCAACCATGTTTATTGCTACTTAAATGTTGGCAATTTCGTGCTGCACTGATTGTTACTATGGAGTCCAGGCTGTCTTCAGGGTAGGATCATAAAACAATGTCCTTTCTTTGCCTTCTGGTAAAAAGTGGCCAAGGCCACCAGAGCCACTGTTTTGTGAGAGTGCCCGATGACGCATTCCTACAAGTGCAGAAGAGATACGGATCCTGGATTCAGTGCAATGGGCAAATTTAGTCATTGAATTCCCTGGGGAGCAGTAAAAGTGTGGGAGAAAGGGGTGGAGTCAAGAGAGCAATCAACCTGGAGTTGATATGTTGCTACAAGCAGTCTTAAGTCCAGCCCCTCTTGAATTCCGTTGCCTCTTATCTAGCACCAATTTACTGCTGACTGTTAGTTGACTAGATTCTTGTATACAGGATTGAACAATGAATCATTTTGACTGGAATGTACCATGGAGTCCTGATTCTTAACGCCTGACAAATGCTTTCTGTACTACAGGCAGGGGTGGGTTTCTCGCCCCGTTCCAACTGGTTCGGTTGGAACGAGGCCAGTGGCGTCCTCGCGCGCGCAGCGCACGCATGCATACTAGCGTCTGTGCGATGCTCCAGCTGCTCCTGGAGGATCGCGCAGGCGCTGTATGCGTCCTGCGCATGCGTGGAAGCGCAGAATTCGGCAAAACCGGGTAAGGAGCGGGCGCGGGCGCGGGGGGGGGGGCTTCGCCGTTCCCGGAAGTTACTTACTTCCGGGTTCGGCGACCAACCGCATCGCAGGGAGCGCCGCGAACTGGTTGAAACCCACCCCTGACTACAGGTAACACTTTTTCTCAACGAAGTCTCATTCAGGGACCATTCACACTAAGATGGTGCTAAACAAGTGGTACTTATGACCAGTCCTCGTGTTACAAATGAGCCGTGGTGACGCAGTGGTTAGAATGCAGTACTGCAGGCTACTTCTGCTGACTGCCGGCTGCCTGGAATTTGGCAGTTCGAATCTCACCAGGTTCAAGGTTGACTCAGCCTTCCATCCTTTTTGGTGGGTAAAATGAGGACCCAGATTGTAGGGGACAACACACTGTAAACCGCTTAGAGAGGGCTGTAAAGCACTGTGAAGGGGTATATAAGTCTAAATGTTGTTGCCCTCTTGTCCTTCCTTCCTTCCTTCCCTTTCTCATTCTCCTTCTCCTTCCTGGTGGCCAAGTGGCTGGAATGCAGTATTGCAGGCTGATTCTGCTCACAGCCAGGAGTTCGATTCTCACCAGCTCAAGGTTGACTCAGACTTCCACTTTTCTGAGGTCAGTTAAAGAGGACCCAGATTGTTGGGGACAATATGCTGATTCTGTAAACCACTTAGAGAGGGCTGTGAAGCGGTTATATAAGTCTAAATGTTATTGCTACTGCTACAATGGCCTCAGTGTCCTGAATCATGTGATCACCATTTTCCTGGTTGGCTTCTTACAAGCAAAATCAGTGAGAAAACTGGCAGGAGATGACAAGGTAAATTGTGCTTAACAACAGCCCCCAGAAATGCTGCAATTTCCTTCACGCAGTTATGTGAAGTTGCACTGTATCATGCATCAATTAATGAGGGAAATTCTAATCCCAATTACCGTTGCTAAGTGAGGACAAGCTATAATTCCAAGAATTGTACATTGCTACATTGAGCTTTGGGAACACGCAACAGCAGCATTCAAAAAGAAAGCAAGAGCCGGGATGGTGCATTGGTGAGAGTGCAGTACTGCAGGCTACTTCTGCTGACTGCCGGCTGACTGCAATTTGGCAGTTTGAATCCCATCAGGCTCAAGGTTGACTCAGCCTTTCATCCTTCTGAGGTCGGTAAAATGAGGACCCAGATTGTTGGGGGGCAATAGGCTGACTCTGTAAACCGCTTAGAGGGGGCTGTAAAACACTGTAAAGCAGTACATAAGTCTAAATCTAAGTGTTATTGCTATTATTCAGGATAATAACATCTTTCAGAATGTATATTTGGAGACCATAATTTCATCCTTCTGCAATACTACAAAATGAAGCAGCATCTTATTTACTGTTTGGCAAATACCCAGCGATGCAGAGATGCAGGAGGATTGGGGTTGACATTGGTTTTAATTTATGCCTTTTTTCCCCCTACTGTTTTGAATTTTGCCTTCTACCAAAAGCTAGCTATTTCGAGCACACAATCCGACAGAAGAATGGGGGGATGCAAGTGTAATGAATTCATTAAGTGAAATATAGGCCCGGTTTTCACACTACACTAAATCTGCCAATTGTTAGGCTCTGGCTCAGCTCGGACTTTGTAAACCAAATAGCTGCGGCTGCGCCAGCTGACGGCAAAGCAACGTATGATCTCATTACAAATTATGACTCATTCAGACAATCGTGGCCAAAAACAAAATCCGGTTTAAAATAAAGCACATTCGTTTTTGAAGGCCTGATTTGCTAAGCCTGCCAGGGAGCCTGGAATGGGGATTTTATGCCCTCCGAGACAAATTTCTCTGACGCGGTTGAAGACTGGCATACACAAGCATCCTCGGGGGAGCGAGAGGTCAAGTAGGGTCAAATGCGGCACTGTGGCTTCTCTACAGGACACTGATATTTGTATCAGCATGACCACAAGTTGCAATCTGCTTAACCCGAATTGATTTTTTTTAAAAATATGTATTTTTAAAATTGTTTTTGCATTTAAAATAGTGCAGCACAGCGAAGCCGTTATGGCCATACAATCACAGTATATACCGCATTTTCCAGAGTATAAGACGCTCCTAAGTATAAGACGCACCTAGAGTTTGGGGAGGAAAACAAGAGAAAAATATCTGCCTCTGCCTCCCAGCAATTTGCCTCCTTGCAACAAACAGCACAGACAATATACACTGTTTGTAGTGTTACATTTCAGACTATACTTGTAAAGATGCTATTAAAACTGATGTGCTTTCTGGAAGTATAGTTATTCTCTGCTATTTAAAAGAAGAGCACTTTTTAAAACAATAGCACTGGGCCTCTTCAGATCAAGCATTTACTTTAAAAAGCTTCTTCATTTCGTTAAGCTGTCTAGAACAATCATAAAGCAGACTTTAAAAAATAAGTCTAACAATTTGAACATTCTATAGGCGTTTATAGTTGTTGACTTACCTCCTTGCAGCAAACAGGCTGGTTAGCACAAGAAAAAAAAAACCTGCCTCCCGGCAATTTGCCATGAGGAGCAAACAGCAAGTTTCACTTTCAATTTCTCCCGATCATCAGCTGTTTGAGGCTGCAGGGATTACTATAGTTTATTGAAGCCTCCACAAGCCCCCCTTTGCTGCAAAGAGGTAAATTGCTGGGAGGCAGAGGCCAAAGGGTGGGGGCTGGTGGGTGGGTGGGGCCAACATTCAGCGTATAAGACACACCCAAATTTTCACCCTCTTTTAGTGGGGGAAACAGGTACGCCTTATACTCCGAAAAATACGGTACACATATTCTCATCCATTATCTGTCACTTAGTGCCTTATCTATCCTTCTATCCAATCCAGAGGTGGGTTCCTACCAGTTTGCACCCATTCGGTAGAACTGGTTCGTCAAATCTACCGAACCGGTTAGAAGAGGTTCCACAAATGGACCCGGAAAGCAGGCCACACCTACAGAAGAGGTTCCAAAAATTTTTTGAAACCCACCACTGGTCCTTGGATATGATTATTCTACACTGCCATGCTCATATTTATAAAACTCAGGGCCTCTGTGAAAGGTAAGGATGACTACTGCGTTTGTGGTGCAATCAGAACATTGCGTGTGTTGAAGTTGTTTTAACACAAACCAAAGATGCCTTTTAAAAAACAAGTTTACATCATATTCTTATGCATGCCAGGGCTGTGTGTGAGGTAATTTAAGGTGGTTCTGACAAGTGTCGTCGGCATCTTCATATCCGGTCACATGGGCGGCAAGCCACTCCCATCCAGTCACATGGGCGGCAAGCCACTCCCATCCAGTCACATGGGTGGCAAGCCACTCCCACAAAGGAGGCCACACCCACAGAGTAGGTTCGAACAATTTTTGAAACCCACCACTGATCCAATCACATTATTTACAATTTGTTCCAGTCTTGTTACCGTGTCCTATACCAATTATAAAATCTGTTCCAAGCTTCATAATATTCCGACCCCCCCCCCTTTATTTTTTTAATTCGAGGGTGAGCCTATCTGCTTCCTCACAGGCCAAGATTTTTCTGATTATGTCTAACTCTGATGGGATACTTCCTTTTTTTCCCAATATTGCGCATAGATGATTTGCGCTGCAGTCAATACATGGATAACTAGATAGAGCGCGTCTTTCTTATACCCCTCTGGTATTATGCCTAGGAGAAAAATTAGAATATATATATTTTTTTAAATGACAAAAGAAATGTGGCAAAATCTTGTGGCTATATCAGTTCATAAAACATCAAACTCTTCCTCCCAACAGTGTTTATTTTACCTTTTGCTTGTAGCCACATTTTTCAGGACGGAAAGCAAATTGTGGTTAGTAATGATCATGATAGCAATAGCACTTAAGACTTTTATAGGTGCTTCACAGTGCTTTACAGCCCTCTCTAAGCAGCTTACAGAGAGTCAGCGTATTGCCCCCTAACAATCCGGCTCCTCATTTTACCCACCACGAAAGGATGGAAGGCTGAGTCAACCCTGAGCCCGGTGAGATTCGAACTGCCAAATTGCAGGCATGATAAGGCTGGTATCAAAAGAAAAAAAAAGCCCCTCTTGATTCTGCTTAAGGTGGGAAACATAATTTGTGCCAGATCTCACTATTAATACTTGCATAGCATCATCTGACAGCATTACACAAAAAAAAAGAGAGACTTTGGGTGGCTAAAAGGTTGGATTTTACCAGGATAATGGTTACATTCAGCAGAGAGATATTTGGAGATAAGTTTTGGCAAATCCTTTTGACAGTTAAGGATCAACGTTTTCTTTCAGTGTTCAGAGACTTTGGACAATGGGGAGAGAAGAGCAACTGGGATGATTAAAGGCCTGGAGATGAAAACATATGAGGAACGGTGGCCGGAACTGGGTATGGCTAGTCTAGAGAAAAGGAGGACTGAGGGTGACATGATAGCAGTGTTTCAGTATTTGACGGGCTGCCCCAAAGAAGAGGGGGGTCAACCTATTTTCCAAAGCACCAGAAGACAATAAACAATGGATGGAAACTAATCAAGGAGAGAAGCGACCTGGGATTAAGGCGAAACTTCCTAACCGTGAAGGCAATTAGACAGTGGGACAGCTTTCCTTCAATCATTGTGGGTGAATTTTAAGAAAAGACTGGACAGCCCCCTATCTGAAATTGTAAAGGGTCTTGGTTGGGCTAGAAGACCTCCAAGGTCCCTTCCAGCTCTGTTTGGATTGGTTGATCTCTTGCCGTTCCCAATTCCGTCCTTCATCTATCGATATAATTCCCACCCACCAGTGGTGGGTTTCAAAAATTATTCGAACCTACTCTGTGGGTGTGGCCTCCTTTGTGGGAGTGGCTTGCTGCCCATGTGACCGGATGGGAGTGGCTTGCCGCCCATGTGACCGGATATGAAGATGCCGACGACACTTGTCAGAACCACCTTAAATTACCTCACACACAGCACTGGCATGCATAAGAATAGGATGTAAACTTGTTTTTTAAAAGGCATCTTTGGTTTGCGTTAAAACAACTTCAACACACGCAATGTTCTGATTGCACCACAAACGCAGTAGTCATCCTTACCTTTCACAGAGGCACTGAGTTTTATAAATATGAGCATGATAGTGTAGAATAATCATATCCAAGGACCAGTGGTGGGTTTCAAAAAAATTTGGAACCTCTTCTGTAGGTTTCCTGCTTTCCGGGTCCACTGGTGGAACCTCTTCTAACCGGTTCGGTAGATTTGACGAATCGGTTCTACCGAATAGGTGCGAACTGGTAGGAACCCACCTCTGCCACCCACCCCCAAAACTCTGCTCCCCCAGAGCCTTACCTTCTGTTTTGCCGAATGCTGAATAAGTTCGGTGATTAGCACCTTATCCTGCTGCAGCCTGCGCTTCATGAGTTTGGAGCAGTGGATGTTGATGGCCTCCAAGATATGGGACATGTTGTACTCCACAAAGGGGCGGCTGTCAATCAGGAGCAACTTCTCCATGCTGCTTTCCAGCCAAGTCACCAGCCTCTCCCCGGTTATGAGCTGAGCATCATTCATTTCATCCGCCATGACAACCGCAGACCCCCGAACTGGAGCAATGCTTTTGCTTCTCAAATCTGCGGCCCCCACGAAGAAGATGAGGTAATGGCTATGAACTTAAAGGCCCAGACTCTCCATTGTCCTCCAGATGAATGAGGTCATCTCGGTGGAGACGGGCAAGAGGAAAGGGAGACCCATTTTTCTCTTCGGAGGGTCCTCTGGAGAGAAATGCCTCGTACAAAGACGCCCCTCACAACCCATTCATCTTGGGCTATGGCGTTGCCATTTCAGACTCCTCATAAAAGATCCTTCTCAGATGTTCCTGCCATTACCTCATTCCCTATCTTTGTTCTCTCATCATTGGTCTTCTTCTTCGAGCGGCCTAGGAGCCTGTACAGAAATGAGGCAGGCAGAAAGGAAATAAAAACAAACAAGAAGGGTGATGAGAATCTCTAAATCGCTGCCCTGCCTCCCCTTTGTTCCCCCCACCACCACTCTGGTTGTAAGAGGGGGAGTCTCGCCCAAAAGTGTTTGTGTGTGGTGGCATCGCTGCCAAACCTGATTAACACTCGCCATGTATTCCTCAGGGCGAAGGTAAAGGTAAAGGTTTCCCTGGCACATATGTGCTAGTTGTTCCTGACTCTAGGGGGTGGTGCTCATCTCCGTTTCTAAGCCGAAGAGCCAGCACTGTCCGAAGATATGTTCGTGGTCATATGGCCAGCATAACTCAACATCAAAGGTGCACGGAAGGCTGTTACCTTCCCACCAAAGGTGGTCCCTGTTTTTCTACTTGCTTTTGAACTGCTAGGTTGGCAGAAGCTGGGACAAGTAACGGGAGCTCACTCAGTTATGCGGCGCTAGAGATTCGAACCGCTGAACTGCTGACTTTTCTGATAGACAAGCTCAGTGTCTTAGCCACTGAGCCACTGCGTCCCATCCTCGGGTGGTGGGGTGGGGAAAGGCAGAAGCAAAAGGCAACATCTGGGATACTTGCTTTACAGAGGAATCTGGTATCCCCTTTTCAGACTAACCAAAAGAACCACTAGGAAACCAAATCCTAAGTATAACTAAGCAAAACGGAAAAGGAAACAATAAATAATAAATCGATGAATATAAATGGATTAAATTCCCCTTCTAAACAAAGATTTTTTTTTATACAATTACAAAAACTGGACACAGAAATAATTTGTTTGCAAGAAACACACATAAAGAAACAACACTATACATTTTTAGAATGCCCCAAAGTTGGGAAACTAAAAGCTGCTGGATTCTTTTTTTCATCCTGGGCACTGTTGACTACTGCAGCTCTCCTCTTACCTTGCCATTAGAGCAAAACTTGATCTATACCCCTAACGCCCAGAGGGATAACCTCCAAGGATAAGAAATAGCAATTCTAGATGTGACATTGACATTTCTCCAGGAATACCAAGAGCCGAGGTGGCGCAGTGGTTAGGGTGCAGTACTGACTTCACTGACTTCAGCTGACTGTTATCTGCAGTTCAGCGGTTGTAATCTCACCGGCTCAAGGTTGACTCAGCCTTCCATCCTTCCGAGGTGGGTGAAATGAGGACCTGGATTGTTGGGGGCAATATGCTGACTCTGTAAACCGCTTAGAGAGAGCTGAAAGCCCTATGAAGCGGTATATAAGTCTAACTGCTAATACAATAAATAAAGCTTCCATATACAACCACAGGCATTTCACCGTTCACGAAACCTTTGAGTAGTACTGCAACTTCACTAAGCTGGAATCTCTAAAACTAGCAGAAATGGACTTCCTTCGCATTTCACGTACAGCTACTCCTTGACGCACGACCATAATTGAGCCCAAAATTTCCGTTGCTAAGCAGGACTAAGCATTAAGGAAAGCTAAGCTAAGCGTCGGGAGGGAAAACTGTTCTTGTGCCTCGATGTCTTTATTTATTTCCAAATAAAAAAAGGCTTATCAAAACAGGGCAACTTTAAGACTTGTGGACTTCCGCTCCCAGAATTCCTCAGCCGTGAGGAATTCTGGGAACGGAAGTCCGCAAGCCTTAAAGTTGCCATGTTTTGAAAGGCCTGAAATGAAATATTGATTTAAAGCGTTTCCTTCCATACACAGTGAAGCATCTGCAGCGGGCGGTTAAAAAGTAACTATGGCGGTCCCAACCGCACATTTTAAACCTTTTTGCACTATTTTTTTTAACACTCCACCACAAATGATCCCATGTAAATGAACTGGGACCAACACAATATTTCCCAACGCATTTTAAATAAGATTGGAAAGAAACACTTAGATCAGTGATGGCTAACTTTTTCCGGACCGAGCGGCTAAAATGCGCACTCCTGAATCCCCCAAATTCAATGCACAGCGCCCCACGCCCCTCTGTGCACACGGACATGCGACCTCCATGCATGCGTCCCTCCCGCAGCATTTTTTCAAACAGTAGCAGTTTTAAGCGCTAAATTGAACCGGCTAAAAAGATTGTGTGAAATTTTCCTCATAGTTGAGGCTTGATGATCATGGCTGTTTATTTCCTCCCCAGGCACAGCTGGAGGAAGACTAGCTGTCTTCTGTCATTCCTGACTTCTTTCCAACAATGATGTTGGCGAGATCCGGCCAGAAGCCCCACAAGATCCTTGGTCAATGTCCAAGATTTCATCATTTGGCTGATCGTTGCAAAAAAATAATAATGGGTGACCTCAGAGCAGAATGATTGAAAAGTACTGATTTAATCACCAAAGAGAGCCAGGCTGGGAAACCAGCTGCCCACCAACCAAAATCCATGCCAGGCATCGCACAAATAACCATCTTCGGCACCTGATTAGCCCCGGCTCGGTGGCTAAGACGCTGAGCTTGTCGATCAGAAAGGTCGGTGGTTCGAATCCCTAACGCCGCCTAGCGGAGTGAGCTCCCGTTACCTGTCCCAGCTTCTGCCAACCTGGCAGTTCGAAAGCATGTAAAAGTGCAAGTAGAAAAATAGGAACCACCTTTGGTGGGAAGGTAACAGTGTTCCGTGCTCCTTCGGCATTTAGTCACACTGGCCACATGACCACGGAGACGTCTTTGGACAGTGCTGGCTTTTCAGCTTTGAAACAGAGATGAACACGCCCCCTAGAGTTGGGAACGAGTAGCACATATGTGTGAGGGGACCCTTTACCACCATCCTTTTTTTTCATCTCTGTCTTTAAGCAAAAAACAAACAAACCTCAAAATGCCCCATTAGGAATTGCACCATTGATCTGAATCCATCCCAAAACTGGAAATCTAATGAATACACCCTACAGGGCCTCAAAATTATTACCCTGAAGATGTCCTATAAGTATGGAATTGGTTCCAAATAAATAACCTTTGACTTTATGTTCTGACTGCGTTGAAACAGCTCGTGAAACTTTGCAAATGTTATTTTGAAAGATGTCAAATTTGCAACCATTGTATAATGGGGAACATTTTAATATTTATAAATTGCTAAGAAGAAAGGAAATCCACATTAAGAGGGAGGGGCTGAAGCCTCTTCTGACCTAGGCTTCCCAAGAGCATGAAGCAAACTCCTTGTCCCAACAAAAAACCCTTTTAGTAATTTACTGTGAATTCTGCTCATTCACATCCAGAAAAGTCTTTCAAGGGAGGATTTGCAGTCACAGACCTTATCTGACTTGGATACCTGCCAGGCCGACATCTGCAAAACTTGGCAAGAGTCTCGGAGAGTCACGAACCAATTAAGTAAACTAATTGTCTCCTGAAAACTCCAGTCCCCCTTTGCTCCTCTTTTATTTCCTCTGGGAGGGGCCATTCCTCATCCCCTTGTACCTTTATTCCCGAGTTGGCCCTTGTTCCTTAACTGTTCCCTTCTCCTGGCAGCTCTGTGCATGCGCACATGGGGAACAGGCTCCAGCTGTTCTTCTGCCCCACTGATAAGCTACTCCAAAGGAAGCTGATAACTGTCAGACAGCCCTGGCCTCCTCTCTGCCTCCGACGCAGAGCCCTCATCAGAGCCTTCCCCAGACTCCAGGACTGGCCCGTGTTCCTCCCCAACCTCCTCAATGTCTGAATCTGCTGGCAAGCCACAACACAGCCAAACAGAATGAATCAGAATCACATATTGCATATTGATTATGTGGACAAAACCTAGAATAAAGCATCTAGAAGGGACCTCAGATACTTAATTAAAAATAGCAATGCAATGTTACCATCGTTCATGGAGCAAAACATCAAGTAAAGCAGGCACATCCATGCGCCAAAAGTTTCTTTTTTTAAATTGATTTCAATTGAACTAATGAACACCAGAAATAGAAAATTAAACAGTGTCAAACACAGCATTTTCCACACCAAACAAGCTAGCATGTAGATATGTTGTAATATAGTTCCTTGTGTAGGTGTGGGTCATCCATGGCCCAGTTCATACCAGGACATGCAGAGCCACGCTGAACCACACAGGAGAAAACAAACTCCTAAAACTCCATAACATCCTGATAGTTCATAACATAACATCCTGAGATGTGCCCTACCAATGACGCCCAGGATTTGACCATATATAGACAGAACTTCCCTGAGCAGCAGATTAGAAATTGTACTTTTACAGGCTGTTTTAACCACATGCTATTGCTCCTCCTGCCTTTGTCCTATCTCAATAAAAGGGGCTCTCAGACCCCCCAATCTGGGTCGCTCCATCCCGAGAAAGATCGTGTCCTGTCTTTTCTCCACATTGGCCTCATGGGCGACCCATGGGAACGTCACATTTGGTAGCAGAGGATAGTTACTTCGCATAGATAGAAGATTCTCATCCAACCCAGAGATAGAGCCTGTTTTGTGGGACAGCCAGATCAAGGTTCGCAGACCTATGCATCACAAAAAACTTCATTGTCTTCATAGAATCATAGGGTTGGGAGGGACCTAGGAGATCTTCTAGTCCAGCCCTCAGCCCAAGGCAGGAGAACCTATTGCATCCTGGACACATGACTCTCCAATCTCTTCTTAAAAACCTCCAGCAATGGAGCACCCGCAGCTCCTGGAGGCAAGCTGTTCTATTGATTGAATGTCCTCACTGTCAAGGAATTTCTCCTTCGCTCCAGAATGAATCTCTCTTTAATGAGCTTCCCACACCCATTGCTTCTTGTCCTGCCCTCAGGTGCTTTGGTGCTTTCTTTTTCTTGAACAAGCAGTTTTGCCGGCCACATCCACATTCCCAAAATTCCAATTTATACCAACTCCATCATTAACATCCCTTGCACTTAACTTTCTAAATAAAAGGGAAGGGTAAAAGTTCCCCTTGCACATATGTGCTAGTCATTCCCAACTCAAGGGGTGGTGGTGCTCATCTCTGTTTCAAAGCTGAAGAGCCAGCGCTGTCCGAAGACGTCTCCGTTGTCATGTGGCCGGCGTGACTCAACGCTGAAGGCGCACGGAACGCTGTTCCCTTCCCACCAAGGGTGGTCCCTATTTTTCTACTTGCATTTTTACGTGCTTTCAAACTGCTAGGTTGGAAGAAGCTGGGATAAGAAACGGGAATTCACTCCGTTATGCAGCACTAGGGATTCGAACCGCCGAATTGCTGACCTTTCTGATCGACAAGCTCAGCGTCTTAGCCACTGAGCCACTGCGAACTTTGTAAATAAAAGCATGCTATTTTGCCGTCCTCAATGCTCACCACAAGATTTGGCCTCTATGCACAGCCCTAGGGGGATTTTTTTTTTAAAAAAATATACCATTCTTCTGCCTTCATTACACCATTCAAAACCCAGGTCAAAACTTCCTTCCCTTTTATCTTGTCCTTCCAGCACCACTCAGCTTTCTCTGTTTCTTCAGTAACTAACAATAAAAATCAAAAGCAAAGAGTTGAACACTTCCCACCAGCAATCCTAAAAATAAGCATTTTAAAGGGATGTTTTACATGGCTTCCTACTACGATTGGTAACTCTGCAGATACTTGGCCCCACCCAGCAACTTCGGCAAAGCCATCAAGGAGCCATCACAGCAGCCTCAATGTTTGAACCAGGGGGTGGGCTGCTGGGAGTTCACAGGGGTTCGGGAGAACCTCTAGCTGAGATTCTGTGCAGTTCGGAGAACCCCCAAATCCCACTCCTGGCTGGCCCCGCCCAACCCTCCCTTTCGAGGAGTCCCCATGCGGCCCGTTTTGGATGCAGGTAAGTGCAGGGCATCCATGGAGGCTTGAGGAGGGTTGAAAAATGGACCTACTGGAAGGGCCTCTGGAGGCCGAGTTGGCCGTTTTTGCCTTCCCGGAGCCTTGAATAAAGCCTCTGGAGCCCAGGGACGGCAAAAACGCTCCCACTTGGTGTAGGAGGCCAACTAGGCCATGCCCACCATGGCCACGCCCACCCAACAATCGAGCAGAGAACCCCTTGCTAAAAATTTTTGAAGCCCATCCCTGAGTTTGACCACAATTGAGAAGATATCCAATTTGGGCAGTTAATAAATACAGGAAGGCAGCCTAAGTGAGTGTCTGGGGGTGAACTCCAGAGTTTAAACCCTAGCTCTCTTCTTCTTCCAGCCCCCCCCCCCAATTTTCTCTCCAATTTTGCACACCGATATTCCTCCTTCCTCTGGTCTTGACGTTCCTCTGGTTTGGCTCGCTAGTAAGACCAGAAACACCAAATCAAGGAAACCCTTGTGCTGTTCTGCGAACTCCAAGGACCCCAAGCTTAGTCCTTGCAGATTGTTTCGCACTTACGATGCAAATCCACTCGTTTCTAATTTCCCTACTGTGTCAAGCCCAGTTTCATTGAGGGCTGCATCAGGGTTGTGTTTGACCTCGGGTGGGGGTGGGCCCAACACTCGTGTCGGGGGTCCCTGTAGCGGCCCGAGAGCTCTGCCAGCGAAAATGGGCTCCTGAGCTTCGTTTTAGTCTGCGATGGCCTCCTGCAACCCTCTGTTGGGAGGGTTGCATGCTGGCAGAAGATTGCAGGAGGCCGTCGCAGACGAAAACGGATCTCAGGTGCCCATTTTTGCTGGCAGAGACACCGCGAGCCAATCCTTAGCTGTTTCCAGGGCGGCCCCACAGGCCAGATCTAAGCACCCCGCGGGCCTTGAGTTTGACACCCCTGCCCTACTGCATTCCTTTCGCGGAACGTAGAAAACCAGAGGGGGAAAAATAGGTCTTATTTTTTCAGAACTTCCTGAAACCAGACACAGAAATAGCCTCACGGCAGAAGACTTTACGATCTCAAGGAGGGATTCACCTGCCCAGAAGAAACTATTTACAGGCATGCTTGGAATCCTTAGTTTCTTTCTCTACCTGTTCCTCATTTGAGGGCTCCTCCTCCTTTTATCAGACCTGTTCTCCTAGGGAGCATCTCTTCCTCCTTCAAGGTCATTTCCACATACCGCGTTTCAGCCTAATTTAAGCCTGTTGTGGTCTTATCTGGAGCAGGATGACCTATGGACGGTGACTCACAACCTCTGTAGGGACTATATTGCGATAGAGTTGATTTTAAAGATCACCCAGAAGCTGCACTTGGAGCCAAAGATAATATAGTCCACATTCTGACAGATAAGAGACACTAAAACCCCATAGCAATGGTGTTGCAAACATCACACTGGCTATTCTAAGATTCCAGGTAAAATGGAGAGGTGTTGTTTTTAATCTTTGTAGCTCTACACGGCGGTGGCTCAGTGGCTAAGACGCCGAGCTTGTCGATCAGAAAGGTTGGCAGTTCGGCGGTTCAAATCCCTAGCGCCGCGCAACGGAGTGAGCTCCTGTCACTCGTCCCAGCTTCTTCTGCCAACCTAGCAGTTCGAAAACATGTAAAAATGCAAGTAGAAAAATAGGAACCACCTTTGTTGGGAAAGAAGTTGCTATAGGGCTAAAAAATGATTTAACTCCAGGTTAGTTTGCTCAATTTCTAATACTGCCTCAGTTTTTTAAAGTATCTCTTGCTTTATGGATGTGAAGTAGAGTTAGACTGGGAAGATTTGAAAGAGATGCACTATAAGAATTCAGGAAAGGCTGGATTCAAAAGAGTTCCTAGTGTGAATTTAAAAATATATACAAATAACAATTAATGAAGAAAAACACCCATTAAAAAAAAGACTGTATTACCAATGACAACTCGTATCTTGTTTGGTGAATGACTTTCCTTCCAAGAGTGAACAAAGAACATTGAAAGAAAATGTTGATCCCTAACTGTCAAAAGGATTTGCCAAACTTATCTCAAAATATCTCTCTACTGAATGCAACCATTATCCTGGTAAAATCCAACCTTTCAGCCACACAAAACCCCAAGGCTGAGAAGTTGCTGAGAAGAGGCTGAACAACCTCTTACATTCCAAGTCAACAAGGTCACCAGAGATGGGTCAACAGATACTGATCTCTACCCACCCACCATCCTCTGGTTTTCACACCATGTCTTCTAATAAAAGAAAGAGAGGGTAAATTCAGGATAGTCATCGAGTGAACCCGTGGTCATTAATCAATCTTAATCACACCTTTGCCACAGGCAGAATATCTGTCACCCTCCTTGGCCCATTTTGGTCAGGATTGTTCTGAGCGAGGCTTCCCAAGAGCATGAAAGATAACTCCTTGTCCCGACAAAAAACCCTTTTATTAATTGACTGTGAATTCTTCTCATTCACATCCAGCAAAGTCTTTCAAGGGAGGATTTGCAGTCACAGACCTCATCTGGCTTGGAGAGCTGCCAGGCCGATATCTGCAGAACTTGGCAAGGAGCCTCGGAGAGTCACGAACCAATTAAGCGAACTAACAGTCTCCTGCAAACTCCACTCCCCTTTCACTCCTCTTTTATTTCCTCTGGGAGGGGCCATTCATCGTCCACCTGTGGCCTTACTCCCAAGTCAACCCCTGTTCTTTAGCTGTTCCCTTCATCTGGCAACTCTGCACACGCGCACACTGGGAACAGGCTCCAGCTGTTCCTCTGCCTCACTGATGTCTGACTATGAAGGCAGCTGATAACTGGTATACTGCTATGCCTCTCTCTCTGCCTCTGACACAGATCCTTCATCAGAGCCTTCCCCAGAGTCCAGGACTGGCCCATGTTCCTCCCCAATCTCATCACTGTCTGAATCTGCTGCTAGCTCCGCTGGTTGCTAGTGGGCCACAACAAGTACATTCTAAGTACAGTCAGTCCTCAATTTACAACTGGTCATTCAGCAATTATTGAAAGTTACAAGCCCCCCCTCCCCAAGGTACTTACAACCTAGTTTTAAGGTTCCAATGCCACACCCTGAATTTTTACAGCTCTTTGCAATATCTTGTAGCCATGGGATGGCAATTTCCATTTTTACCGAAACCCCATGTTTGTTTCTGGTTTTTTGCAAAAATGCCCCCCATAGGAAACAACGGGTTCGCTTAATGACCATGAATTCACTTAATGGCCACCTCAAATAAAGGTAGTGTAGAAAGTCAGCACCCACCCATCTCCTAGAAGAATGAAGTGTTTTGAGAAATATTTTAAAAAGGCAGGGTAAAATATTTTCCCTAAAAGAGAAATAAAAAAATCTTAAGGGAGATAGAAACTCTGAGCTTCAGCTTCCTGCCCCCAGTAGGTATTTGGTGCCCTTTGAGAAGGACTGGGCCATCCTATCTATAGAACAAAAGACCTTCAGCTTCAGGATGATGGGATTAAGACATGAAACTCCAGGACATAATGAGATTAACCCACTACCATCCAGCAGCAGAGCTCACTACATTGCACAATCTCCTAAGGACATCCAAACTTCAACCAAACTTAGCTCAGACAACCTATCGAGCCAGCTACATGGTCCCTTGGGAGTCTGACAACAGCCAGTAGAATACATGTTCTTGCACAGGATCAGGAAGCTCAAGGGCAAAGCCCAAGAAACGGTATTAACTCCATGTGGTCAGCTGTCCAGAACCACCCATGTGGTTCTGCTTCATCATTAAACCCTCTTTCCAATCAGCCTCCATGTTTCCAGTGTCTTCCTGCTTAGAACTGAACCAGATGGATATTTCTTCTAACAGTAGTAAAATCGGATTGGTCACATGACAACCTGCTTTATGATCATCGTGACTTACAACCATATTGGGTTGCCTTACCTCTCACCCCTAAACCCTACAATGCAAAACCTTTGCCAGACCAATCCTTGAATACAGCTCATCCGCCTGCAATCCACACTGTATATCAGACATTAACCCAACTGAGAGGGTCCAGAGGTATTTCACGAGAAGAGTCCTCCACTCCTCTGCTCACAATAGAACCCCTTACGCCACAAGGGTTGAAATTCTGGGCTTGGATAATCTGGAACTGCCTGCGGTCGGACCTAAGCATGGTACAAAAAATTCCCTGCCACAATGTCTTACCTGTCAATGACTTCTTCGTTGTGTTACCTGTCAACGATACAAACTCAAATAAACTGCTCCAAACTCGATTGCAGAAAATACAACTTCAGCAACAGAGTGATCAATGCCTGGAATGCTCTACCCGACTCCTTCGTTACGTCCTCAACCCCCCCCCCAGCTTCAACCGCAAACTGTCTACCATGGACCTCACCACATTCCTAAGAGGTCCCTAAGAGGGTGTGCATAAGGGCACCAGCATGCCTCCCCATTTTCTGTACTTGCTTCCTTTGTTCATGTTTATGTTTATACCTATACCTGCTATCTTGTACTTGTTTGACAAACAAACAAATAAATAAATTCTCAACTTTAATCAGAGGCGGGTGGGAATATTAACCCCCCCTTGTTTTCCTCAACCTTATCTCACTGATTTCTCCATTCTGCCCCTTGGTCAAGATGACCCAACGAATAGGGAGGGGATGGGAAAAGCTATTTTCGACGTGACCTAGAGCAATCATCTCTCTCCCCCTGAAGGAATGTGGATTGACTTCTAGTCTTAGGAGCCACGCTAACAATAGCCTGTATCAGAATAATAGTCGAAGGAAAACAAGGATTTAAAAGTTGGGCACCATCCAGAGAAAGCTAATCCAAGCAAATTTCACTTTCCGAACTGAACTTAATTTTCTCCCATTACAAGTGAAGAACTCTGGCTGAACTGTATCTATGCTATGCTCATACGTTATTTAAAAAAATACTAGGACAGAAGAAGAGATTTGTTTAGCTTCTAGTTGAGAACTCATTGTTCTTTCAATGTTGTACGGCAAGGCTCATGTTGGAACATGTCTCGCCTAAAAGAGCTTCGTTTCTTGAGAAAAAGATTGCCTCGTTGTTTCCTTGTATACTTAACACAGCAGCGTCAAGGAAATGACATATCAAAATTAATTCCAGGAGTTTCTCATTGCTTTATGGAATCCAGAATTAAAATCTAGAACTTCATCTAGGCTGAAGAATGTACAGCAATGTGTGGCTGTGCTACCTTTAGTTACCTTTGGGTCCTTCGTTAATTAAGATCTAGTGATGGGCCAGTTTGATTGAAGCATCAATTGGAGAATTTTTACTTCTACTTTTGTTGTTGTTAGTCGCAAAGTCGTGTCCGACCCATCGCGACCCCATGGACAACGTTCCTCCAGGCCTTCCTGTCCTCTACCATCCTCTGGAGTCCATTTAAGCTCGGTGACTCCATCCATCCATCTCATCCTCTGTCGTCCCCTTCTTCTTTTGCCCTCAATCGTTCCCAGCATGAGGCTTTTCTCCAGTGCTTTCTACTTTACTTTTACAAAAATAGAACTTTTATTTCTACCATAGCCAAGAGAGAGATATTCCTGGTGTGAATTTCTCACCCCCACCTCTCTCTCTCTCACACACACACAGACACCAAAATTAATCCCTTACTAAACCAAGCTTACATTTTTCTTTGATTTCACGCATAGGTGGCTGGAGAATTCTGAAAGCTGAAGTCCACACATCTTAGAAGCAGCCAAGGTTGAAAAACACTGATCTAATGTTTACCCGAATTTTATTAATTGAAATACCATGTTTATTTCCCTTGGTGAATCTCCGTTGCATTCAACTGAATTTCAGTTGTGATTCTTCTTCAGCTACACAGTTGGACAGCTCTTATTTTAGCAATAGCACTTAGACGTAGACTTATATACTGCTTCATAGTGCTTTTACAGTCCTCTCCAAGTAGTTTACAGAATCACCCTATTGCCCTCAACAATCTGGGTCCGCATTTTACTCACCTCGGAAGGATGGAAGGCAGAGTCAACCTTGAGTCTGGTGAGATTTGAACTGCCGAACTGCAACTAGCCCTCCACTGAAGTAGCCTGCTGTACTGCGCTCTAACCACTGTGCCACCTCAGCTCTAAATTTTCTTCTTTTACTAGACTTGGAAGTGTAATTAAAAACTGCTGTCCTCTGAAATCCCAACTTGGGGAGAGGCAAGGTTGAAACATCCTTAACCAACACTGAAAGCAAAGTTCTGTCAGTCAAATTGAAGACCGATGAATCTGACTTGACTTGTCCTGAACTGTTGCCTTAAGGACATTTGGCTTATCTCCCTACAAGTGAGCTATGACTCAAAAAAGGAAAAGAAAAAAGAATTGGGAAATTTCACAACAGCCTTTTTAAAAAAATATTCTTTCACTTTCTGTTTGTGGATTTGGGAGAAACAAGGAGGAATTTCTGAGAGTGAAAATGATTCATCAGTGGAACAAGAATTGTGGGTGCTACATCACTGGAGGTTTGGAAGGGACCTTAGAGGTCTTCTAGTCCAAACCCCTGCCTACGCAGGAAACCCTACACCACTTCACACAAATGGTTATCCAACATCTTCGTAAAAACTTCCAGTGTTGGAACATTCACAACTTCTGGAGTCAAGTTGTTCCATTGATTAATTGTTCTAACTGTCAGGAAATTTCTCCTTAGTTCTAAGTTGCTTCTCCATTGAATTGTTTCCACCCATTGCTTCTTGTCCTGCCTTCTGGTGCTTTGGAGAATAGCTTGACTCCGTCTTCTTTGTGGCAACCCCTGAGATATTGGAACGCTGCTATCATGTCATCTCTGGTCCTGGGTTGGACTGGAAGACCTCCAAGGCCCTTTCCAGCCCTCCGATTCTATTCTATTGTATTCCTGACATGGTTAAAAATAAAACACCAATTTCTTTAAAGAACAGATGCAAAAAAAAAAAGGAATTATGCAAGAATCTTAGAGCAAAAAAAAAAACGATTAAGAAAATTGCACGCCTCTAAAGGAAGCTGTAGCTCGTGAATGAGCGTAATTAGAATAGGGAGCTCTCATGCTAGGATTTTCCCCTATTGCATACAATAAGAAACAGCAGGAAGAGGGTGTGGAAAGCCATTGCAAACTGTCTTGGGAATTTTCATTACCCACTTACATAGTAATAAATGAAGGCGATGACAGAAGAGACATTTTAGCCCCAATGACAAGATGGAATTAATCACTGCATTACTTCACTGCTTATTTCTAAACCGTGTCACAACGGTGTCATTAAGTGTGCCATTAGGTTTGATTTCAATCTTTACATGCAATTCCCAGAATTATTACAGAAATCAGAAAGGTTACCTAAGAGAAGAATGATTCATCGGTATCCCATGAGCGGAGATCAAAAGATTTAAGACGTATCACAAAATTCCTAATAAAGGAATTTATTTATTTATAAACAAACCTCTAATCCATTAAATAGAGGCTAAATATACTTCAGAAAATTATTTTAATGACTTCCAACTATCACGATTTACAAAAGAGAATGGGCTGTTCAAAGCAGGAGACTCCCTGGGAAATTCCTTCCACGGGATAATAATTCTCAGGATATCTGCCACATACAATGAAGTATTGGTCGTTTTCCGTGAAATGCTAGTCATCATTGGCTAATTTTTCCAAGGACCACTGATTCCCCACCATTCAAATCAGAACTGAAGAAGCTTCTTTGGATGAAAAGGGAAACGTCTTCAAAAAAATCAAAGAAAAGTCCAATTGCCTTTTGAAAAGCACCTTTGAGAGGACTACTGCTTTTGTTGAATTGGTTGCAATCTACAGTTTGTAACCCGGACGTTGAAATGGAAGTGGCAAAGTATTATGTTTCAAATAAAAGCTAGGAATATAGCCATTGTTCTCCATTTGGCACACACAAATGGAATCACCCACCTTATTTTTAGCCCTCCATGCATCCCCCCTCACACATATGTGCTAGTCATTCTTGACTCTAGGGGGCGGTGCTCATTTTCATTTCAAAGCTGAAGCGCTATCGCTATCAGAAGACGTCTCCATGGTCATGTGGCCGGCATGACTAAACACCGAAGGAGCACGGAACGCTGTTACCTTCCCACCAAAGGTGGTTCCTATTTTTTCTACTTGCATTTTTACATGCTTTCGAACTGCTAGCTTGGCAGAAGCTGGGACAAAGTAAAGGGAGCTCACTCCGTTACGTGGCACTAGGGATTCAGACCACTGAACTGATCGACAAGCTCAGCGCCTTAGGCACTGAGCCACCACATCCCTATATTTCCTTTATGGCTGATTCCCCAACTTAAGATCTAAGCCCCAATGCTTTTCTACCATGAAAGGTTTAGCACATCCCAGTGACAAACCACAGATAGAGAGTAGAATCTTGTCGGGCTTCTGCTTAAATCCCTTAATATATAGGGCTACTAACATCAGTATTTTGAAAGATGGCAATTGCGTTAACAGTTCACTATGCAATGCATGTTTCCATTGCATACTATTACATAACTCTGATGCAAGCATGAAGTCCAGACTTCTTTTAAATAGAATTTAATTACTGTATTTTTCAGGCTATAAGATGCACTTCCCCCCCACTCTAAAAGGGGGTGAAAATTTGGGTGCATCTTATACATTGAATCAGTGGTGGGTTGCAGGCTGTACGCCCCAGTACTGGCGTACCGGAGCCTGCCCGGAGCACTGGGTACCATTCCGGTACGGTGCTCCGGAGGGCCCTCTCAAGCTCCTTACCTGTCCTTTAAGCCTTTGCTGCTTGGGTGCACACGCATGGCGCATATGGCCCCTGTGCGACGCTCCGCCGAGCAGCTGGAGCATCGTGGAGGCTTGCAGAGGTGTCGCAGGCAGGTACGATGCAAGCGTGCACCGCGCATGTCCATGTGGGTGATGCCGGGCCGGTTGGAACGGGATCCAGAACCCACCACTGCACTGAATGTATCCCTGCCCACCCACCAGCCCCCATCCTTTGGCCATTTTTGGCTCCGTGCGTTGTGTTTTAGACCTGTTCCAGGGATTGCCACAGACCATGGCTGCCTCTGTGGCATGCATTTTTGGCCTCTGTGCCTCATGGTTTCAGCCTCCAAACTCTCTGTTTCAGACCTGTTCAAGGCTGCGGGGATCGTCACACATCGCTGCTGATCGCCTCCTCTGCATGTCGCATTTTTGGCCCCCACATGTTGCATTTTTGGCCTCCATGCATTGCATTTTTGGGTGGTTCAAGGCAGCAAAGATCGGCAGGTGCAATCCTCGTAGCCTTGAACCCTTTTGCAACCATCGTGTAGAGCTACATCGCCCAGGCCGAAAATACAATGCAGGAGGCGGCGATCGGCGGCGATGTGTTGTAGCGATCCCCGCGGCCTTGAACAGGTCTGAAACGGAGCGTTCAGAGGCCAAAAATGTGATGCACAGAGACCAAAAGTGTGAGGCATGGGGGCAGTGATGGTCTGTGGCAGCCTGGAACAGCTGATTGATGATATTCTGGGAGGCCGATCCAACTGCCCATCAGCTGCTTGTGCTGAATCAGGCTGCAATAACCTGTTGAAACTGACCAGGCTGTTTGCTATTTGGTGCAAGGATGCTAGCCAGATGAATACTGAGGTGGTGCAGTGGTTAGAGTGCAGTACTGCAGGCCACTTCAGCTGACTATTATCTGCAGTTTGGCGGTTCAAATCTCACCGGCTCAAAGGTTGACTCAGCCTTCCATCCTTCCGAGTTGGGTAAAATGAGGACCCAGACTGTGGGGGCGATATGCTGACTCTGTAAACCGCTTAGAGAGGGCTGAAAGCCCTATGAAGCGGTATATAAGTCTAACTGCTATTGCTATTGCTAATACTGATGGATGCTGGTATGCAGAGGGAGAATTCCACCCCCCCTTGTTTTCCTCCCCAAAAACGTAAGGTGCATCTTATACACCAGAGTGTCTAATACTTCAAAAAATATGGTTCTCATAATAGTACAAATGAAAGAGTCACTTAGCATTTCCTCATACCTAGATATGACATGTCTCCATGTCATATCTATCCCCAAAAACGTAAGGTGCATCTTATACACCAGAGCGTCTAATACTTCAAAAAATATGGTTCTCATAATAGTACAGATGAAAGAGTCACTTAGCATTTCCTCATACCTAGATATGACATGGAGACATTCTACTGGGGGAAAATAATCCCACCACACCAATACAAATAGGATTAGATTTTAAGTATAGCTGAAGGAGGAGAAGATCCTGTGTCAGGGAAGAAGATTATGCTCACGTAATCCATTTCTGAGGTAACTGTGACGAAGCCCACATTACAAAGCCATTACTCTTGAGGAAGGCACATTGTGTGACCAGTCGCAAAGGCAGGGTCATAAAGCATACATATTGCCTGGGATGACTAAGAGCTGAATATGTAAACTGGCTGGGTGGGGAGGATCCACACCCTACCCGCACAATAGGGATGTAGCTGCGTCTTGATCAAAGAAGACACTTAATGCATGCAGCTGATGCCCAAAGGAGGTCAAAGAAGTGGCAAGACAATATCATATTCCAAGTTGATTAAATAGTGTTTTTATTTATATTATGAATTGTCTATATATGTAAAAATGGCTCCCCGTGTGTGCATGTTCCAACATAACTCTGGAACGCCTCGAGCAATTTAAACCAAAGTTGGTACACGGATGGCTTACCCTCTGGAGAAAAATACTGTGAGGGTAAGACACCCCTAAAACCCCTCGGGGAGTGTGTTCTGTTAAGATACAGCCTGTTGTGCTTTAAATTGGCTTCTACTGTACTGCCATAAAATGGCTTCTACTGTACTGCCGTAAAATGGCTTCTACTGCGCAGCGTAATGGAGTTGCCATGGTAACGGCTTCACAGTACTCCACAAGGGGGCTCCCTCTGGTAAGGGGCAAAATCCAACATTAGAAATTATGTTTGGTACGGACATTTCTCCCCTATAAATAAATACCCAGACAACGCTGAGTTATCAGCTAGTTTCTGAATAAAAGTTGTCTGTCAAAGGTACTTTCCTGTAACATTATTTTTTTTCCCCCTAACATTCTTTTATTCAAATGTTGTGTACGAGGACTGAAAGACAACACTGAGCCGGAATTGTGCTTCGAAACCGATGCCCATTCATAACTGATGTTTTAAAACATGCTTCGGATAATATTCATGATATATAATTTATGTTCGGCGTGCGCAGAATTGATGAACACCTGGTGGCCTCTGCACAAAAGCTAAGCCGAGTTGGAACTGGTTAGTATTTGGATGGAGTCCACCAGGAAATCCCAGGATCTAGGTTAGACGGAGGAACAGAACAAAACATAAAGATCCCAAACCACTTTTGGCATTCCTTGCCAAGAAATCTCCATGGGCACACCTATGTCGTCACCAGGAGTTGAGCTCAGTGTGAAAGAAACTCTCCTCTTTATAAATCTTCACTATTGACCGAGGTGGAAAAAAGGACTAAGAATTTAGTTACTGAGATGTTCAGCTGACAGGAGAAGTAAATCACTACCGCAAACTCTTTGAGGGAGAAAATTGTTTCATTGGAAATCACTTCATTTTCATCTAAGCTGCCGGGGGGCGGGGGGGGAGAGAAGATTGGGGTGGTTGCTGCCGGCATTACTGCCGGTTCGGCACGTGAAAATGCACCCCGGCGCATTTGCACCTAAAAAGGCCTTCGCATGTGCAAAATGTTTTTAAAAAGGGGGGGGAATTATATTTCTGCAATGAAAATTGTTCTGCACATGTGCAGAACTGAAAATCAAGATGGCGGTGCTGAAGGAGAAATGGTTCGGGGGCATGGCAAGCCTGGGTCACTGCCGGTTCCAGTGACCCAGGCCGCCAAGTTACTACCGGTTCAGCCGTACTGGTCCAAACCAGTAGGAACCCACCTCTGAAGTAGATTGATAACGCCTGACAACTCAAACACTTCTGGGTTGGGTGCAACCCACAGATGTATGACAAAGGGAAGACAAATAGAAAATCCTACAATTAAGTCAATCTGTACATGAAGAAGGACTAACAGGAAGGAAACTTTGCTTCTGACTACATTTTAACTTAGCCCTTAAACATTTGCCGCTTGGATTTGCCTGGGACTATAGTTTTATATTGGGACGTGGTGGCTCAGTCGCTAAGATGCTGAGTTTCTCGATCAGAAAGATCGGCAGTTCTGCGGTTCAAATCCCGAGCGCCGCATAACGGAGTGAGCTCCCATTACTTGTCCCAGCTTCTGCCAACCTTCGAAAGCATGTAAAAATGCAAGTAGAAAAATAGGAACCGCCTTTGGTGGGAAGGTAACAGCGTTCCGTGCACCTTCGGCGTTTAGTCATGCCGGCCACATGACCACGGAGACGTCTTCAGACAGCGCTGGCTCTTCGGCTTTGAAATGGAGGTGAGCACTGCCCCCTAGAGTCAGGAATGACTAGCACATATATGTGAGGGGAACCTTTATCTTTACCTTATAGTTTTATATGAGGCAGTCTACCAATACATCAATAGCACAACATTTTAGGTTATAGCAGGGATGTCAAACTCGATTTTATTGAGGGCCGCATCAGGATTGTGTTTGACCTCAGGAGGCTGGGGTGGGTGTGGCCTGGGTGGGCATGGCCAGCTCAACGTCACTCGTGTCGGGGAGGCCTGTGATGGCCAGAGCACTCTGCCAGTGAATAGCAATAGCAATAGCAGTTAGACTTATATACCGGTTCATAGGGCTTTCAGCCCTCTCTAAGCGGTTTACAGAGTCAGCATATCGCCCCCACAGTCTGGGTCCTCATTTCACCCACCTCGGAAGGATGGAAGGCTGAGTCAACCTTGAGCCAGTGAGATTTGAACCGCTGAACTGCAGATAGCAGTCAGCTGAAGTGGCCTGCAGTACTGCACTCTAACCACTGCGCCAAGCTCCGTTTCTGCCTGTGACGGCCTCCTGCAACCCTCTGCCAGCAAAAACAGAGCTCAGGAGGCCCACATGTGGCCCTCATGAGCTCAATTTTTTGCTGGCAGAGGGACCTCACTGTTTCCAGGATACCTCTGTGGGCCAGATCTAAGCACACCACAAGCTAGATTTGGCCCGTTGGCCTTGAGTTTGACACCCTGGATTATATTGTAGTAACTTACTCAGAAATGCCTCAGTTTGTCAAGTATAGTAGTCCTCAACTTACAACAGTTCATTTAGCGACCATTTGAAGTAACAACAGCATTGAAAAAAGTGACTTATGACCGTTTTCCATACTTACAACCGTTGCATCACGTGATTTACATTCGGATGCTTGACAACCGACTCATATTTGGGCCGGTTGCAGTGTCCTGGGGGGGTCACGTGATTCATCTTTCGCGACCTTCCCCCGACAAGGAAAGTCCATGAGGGAACCAAATTCACTTAACAACGGCATTACTAACTTAAGAACTGCAGTGATCCACTTAAACAAACGGGGCGAGAAAATTCGCAAGACTCGCTTAACCAACTTTTCACTTATCAACATAAATTGTGGTTGTACGTTGAGGACTACCTGTAGAAAGGCAATCTGAGCTTCTTCCACTCTGCAAATATAGGTCCTTTCAAATATGCCCTTCTAGTTGGCTTTTTTTCCGACAAATTCACAGGGTAAAGAATCTTGACAAAAGTAGTTTGGTTCTTTTTTTTTTAATGATTGTGATTAACATCCCTGTGATTAACATCCTTTCATTAGTTAAGGAGGGAAGGAAGGAGGGAATGTAGGAGAGAAGGAAGGGGGAAGGAAGGAGGAAAGGAAGGGGGAAAGGAAGGAGAGAAGGAGAAAAGAAAGGAGGGAAGGAAGGAGGGAAGGAAGGAAGGAGGGAAGGAGAGAAGGAGGGAAGGGGAAGGAGGGAGGGAAGGAAGGGGAGTAGGAGAGAAGAAACGAGGGAAGGAGAGAGGGAGGGAGGGAAGAAGAAGTAGGACCGTTGTAAGATAAGATGGATCTATGGGATGTTAAAAAAGCAATCTTCAAGTATATTGTTAACAGTAGGGAAAAATTGTTATAAATACATATTATTAATAACAGTTATGAGATCATATAATTGTGAATGTATATATGAAATTGATAAAATAAAATAACATTAAAAAAATAATATCCCAATAACATTCTGGTTGGTCAGGTGACTGACCCTCTTTATGACCGTCCCTAGCTATGACCTTGATGGCAAGCTCCATTACGATATTTATGTATATACTTGAACACCTGAATAATAATTCTTCTTTAACATGCAATGAACAAATAAAGTGCAAATGTATAATGTTAAAAAAAAACCATCCTTTCATTAGGAGAAAACAATGAGGGATAGTACCCTGTTTCCCTGAAAATAAGACCTCCCCAGATAGTAAGCCCAATTGGGCTTTTGAGCACATGCGCTAAAATAAGCCCTCCCCCAAAAATAAGCCCTCCCTGAAAACATTGCAACATTGCAACACAGCAGCAGCCATGAGGTGACCACGCTCGCCACCTCAAAAATAATAACCTCCCCAAAAATAAGGCCAAGCGCTTATTTCAGGGGTCAAAAGAAAATAAGACCCTGTCTTATTTTCAGGGAAACACGATACGTTTTAGGAGCATGTCATGCTCACCTTACTTTCCTAATTAACTGCAATTTTCATTCCTCTCCCGCTTTCTCCACTCCTTCGTGTAGCATGAAAGAGCCATTCGCCGAGTCTCGAAGTGGACGGCTGCCAGTTCAGCTGGAGCCAAATCCGAGTAGGTTACTCTTGGCTCGGCAACAAACCACAAATGGAGCACAAGGAAAACACAGAGGCTGCCCTCTCTCTCAGAAGGCCATTAGCTCCGTTCCTGTCTTCTGCCTCAGATGGCAACCTGTTACAGCCATTCAAGAGTGGGGGGGGGGCACGACGAAATGCCTTCCCAAAGAGCAACTTGCACAGCATGCAAGAGAACGATAGCTGAAAGAACATCCAATGAACCCAGTTCTGTTTTAGCACACCTAACAAAAAGGACAATTTTAGAACACGGTCGCTGGCTTCGTGTCAAACTCCTCTCTTTTTGGCTATGACGCACACACAGGGAGAGGTGGGTTAGCCTTGTGAGCCCACGTCTCAAATCACAGTGGAAGGGAATATCTGTGATGAATCTTGTACAGGAGAGGGAGGGAGGGAGGGAGAGAGGGGGGGGAGGGAGAAAGAGGGGGGAAGGTGCACAGCAATAGCAATAGTTAGACTTATATACCGCTTCATAGGGCTTTCAGCCCTCTCTAAGCGGTTTACAGAGTCAGCATATCGCCCCCAACAACAATCCGGGTCCTCATTTTACCCACCTCGGAAGGATGGAAGGCTGAGTCAACCTTGAGCCTGGTGGGATTTGAACAGCCGAACTGCTGAACTGCAGTCAGCTGAAGTAGCCTGCAGTGCTGCATTTAACCACTGCGCCACCTTGGCTCATAGGTGGCAGGCACGTGAGCCGTCACTCTAGCTCAGCTCTACCATGCATGCGCACGCGCTTCCCATCGGCCAGCTGATTTTTGGGTCCTGTGCGCATGTGTGAGGAGCGGCGGTGGGTGGTCCCACGCGCATGCACTGCGGGCGGGGCAGTGTGACACTCTCCCATGGCCCATTTTTGGTCCCAGGAGGCTGCAGGGAGGCCTACTGGGCCTAAAACGGAGTGCAGGCGAGGTCATGTGTGCATGCGCGGGGCAGGGGAGGCACGTTGGGTTGTCACACACGCATTGCCTTATGGGTGTGGGCGTGTGCTGTCGTGCATGCACGCACTCTTTCAGTACGCAATGACAAAAGTCTGTGGTTTTCTTCCACTCCGTCCGGTTATTTCTCGTATCGTTTGGAAGAGGCCCCTTCTACTAGCCTCGAAAACGCTGCTGGCGCTGGTGAATGAAATACTTCGAACGCTTGAAATATTTCCTAGGAAGTGCCAAGCGATAGTTGATTCCCCTGTAGCCGTTTTTCCTGAGCTCCGAGGGCCAGGCTTTGGGCCTGTTTGTGGATGTGAGGATCAATGATTTACAATGATAAGAAGATGGAAAACATATGTTTGTTTGTTTATTGGATTTATATGCCACCCTTCTCCCAAAGGACTCAGGGCGGCATAAAGAAAATTAGATAGAGTATCCAAAAACAAACACAATTTATATTAACAATAACATTAAAAAAATAGATTAAAGTTAACAATAATCAATCATTTATTTTATTATATTTTGTTCAGGCCAGGCCGGCTTGCTGGAAAAGCCAACTTTTTAGGGCGCGTCGGAAGGACCGGAGGTCGGGGATTATGCGAAGCTCCGGGGGCAGCTCATTCTAGAGGGAAGGCGCTCCCACAGAGAAGGCTCTCCCCCTGGGGGTCGCCAGCCGACACTGTCTGGCCGACGGCACCCTGAGGAGGCCAACTCTGTGGGATTGCACTGGACGGTGGGAGGCTACCGGTGGCAGTAGGTGGTCTCGCAGGTACCCTGGGCCTAAGCCATGGAGCGCTTTAAAGGTCATAATTAATACCTTGAATCACACCCGGAAGACAATCGGCAACCAGTGCAGGCCGCCTAAAAGGGGCGTAACATGGGAGCACCTAGGTACCCCCATGATAACCCGCGCAGCTGCATTCTGGACCAGTTGACGCCTCCGGGTGCTCTTCAAAGGCAGCTCCATGTATGGAGAAAAGAATCGTCTTGTGAATTTTGTAGGTCCGGGATGGCGAAACTATGGCACGCATGCCCAAAGTGGCGCACAAAGCGATGTCGCCCGGCCTTTCCTGTTTGTCTCCCAGGTTTCTGGCATGCATGCGCACAGAACGATCATCTGGCAGTGCCAAAAACTGGCGTGTGCATGTGGGCTGGCCTGCTGGTTCTTGGGTGCGAATGTGCACCAGGACCCAGAAGTTCAGCTTTTCTGGAGCGTGATCCCTTTGCGCGCGCGGCAGTGTTGAAAACTGGCTTGCACATGCGTGCCGCTCGGCTGATCATTGAGCGCACATGGACGCTAGAACCCGGAAGTTAGGCTTTTTGAAAAGGTTCACCATCACTGTTGTAGGTTATGCTTGGCTGAGCATGTCCCAAAAGCCATGACCCCAGATATTATAGTCCTCAACCTACGACCAATTTGGACCAAGATTTCTATGGCTAAGAATGGCAAATGATGGACTTGATTTTACGACCTTCTGTGCTGTAACTAACCAAGAAAAATTAAGCAAATCACAACATTTTTTAAAGAGTAATGCAGCAGCCTAGAGGTAGAGCTCTTGCCTCACAATCAGGAGGCTGTGAGTTCGATCCTAAATAGAGGCAGATATTTCTCTCTCTGGGCACACTGAAAATATTTCTGCTGAACAAAACTCTGCATTGGTGACAGGAAAGGCATCCAGCCAGTAAACCTTCAGCTCCATTCAGTTGCCCACACTCCACCTCGCAAGGGATTAAGTACCCACAGAGGTGGCTCCACATGCCACCTGTGCCATGTGTGCCATAGGTTAGAGCCATCTATACCTTTGATAGTTGATCAGTTAAATTTTAAGAGTCTCTTGTAGGCATCTATCTATCTATCTATCTATCTATCTATCTATCTATCTATCTATCTATCTATCTATCTATCTATCATCTTTCTTTCTTTCTTTTCTTTCTTTCTTTCTTTCTCTGATCTACCTATCTACATATCTATCTTTCCTCTATCTATCTATCTATCTATCTGTCTGTCTGTCTGTCTGTCTGTCTGTCTGTCTGTCTGTCTATCTATCTATCTATCTATCTATCTATCTATCTATCCATCCATCTATCTTGTCTCTCTCTCTTCTATATCATCTATCTATCTATCTATCTATCTATCTATCTATCTATCTATCTATCTATCTATCTATCTATCTATCCTTCCTTCCTTCCTTCCTTCCTTCCTTCCTTCCTTCCTTCCTTTCTCTCATCTATCTACAAAGGGGGGGGGGAAGGTGGTTGGATATGTTTGCCACCTTGAGTTAAAATAATAATGAAGGGATAAAAAATAAATAAGTTCACAAACTTGAATAGCCAATTAGGATTGCAAGGGGAAGCATATCCAATGCTAAGTCATTCATTACCCAACTAAGAACCAGGAAGGTCAGTCACTAAATTCTCATCTTGCTAACAAGGTCACCTGCAATCCAGTTTAGTCACCATAAGCCCCAAGGTAAAGATAAAAATGTGGGATGGAGATTATACATTAAGACAGCAGTGCCTCCCTTCAGTTGAACTCAATGGTCTTGTTGTGTTGTGTTCAACACAACAAAGTATATTTTTTTCTTGGAAGCAACACAGAGGTGACATGACATCAATTTTCATCATCGTGACATTTTTCCAACTATAGGCTAGACTGAGAATTTACTAATTACTAGTTTGCTGGTCCCGTTAGTAAACTCCCAAGAGTAACCAAATTTACCTCAGCTTAATATTTGGGGGATCAGCCACATTTAGGTAATTGTTGATACTTGCAGTGGTTTAAGCACCATGGGAAAGAACTATTTTTAAAAAGCAAGTAAAAAATGAGACTTTTGGTTTACATCAAAACTTCTGGAACAAGTACACATGCTATTTTTTTTATGTCATGCTTATAAAGTTCCAGTGGTCTATTTGTTACCAATTTTTTTTTCTAAATTTACAGTATTGAATAACATCTTGATAATAATCTACATTTAGATAGGAAGGAGAGAGGAAAGAAGGCAGGGAAGCAAGGAGGGCAAGAGGGAGGGAAGGAAGGAGAGAAGGAGAGTAGATAGGAAGGAGGGAAGGAGGGAAGAAAGGAGGGAACTTAAGAGAAGAGAAAGGAAGGAGGGAAGGATGAAAGGAGGGAGGGAAGATATGAGAGAAGGAGGGGGGGAAGAAGAGAGGAAAGAGAGAGGGAAGGAAAGGTAGGATAGGAAAAGAAAGGAGGGAAGGAAGGAGGGAAGGAGAGAAGGAGGGAGGGAAGGAAGGGGAGTGGGAAAGAAGAAACAAGGGAAGGAAAGAGGGAGGGAGGGGAGAAGATATCTAACCTCTGATGTCTATAAGGATTTTGATATTATGGGAACGTCTTGAAACGCAGTCAAATGTAAAGCGAAACAGTGAATGTTGTATTGTTTTTTACCAGTTATTGGTTGCTGTATTTTTCTTTTACTAATAAAAATATTAAAAAATAATAATAATCTACATTTAGTAGAAATCAGAACAAGAAGAGATTTGTCTGTAACAAATTCCGGGAGACTAATCTTCCCCCTCTCTCTCTTATCTAAAAATTGACTTTCTTTAGTGGAATATGAGAAAGTTGGTGAAATTATGTTTTTATTTCAAGGGTGCATCCAACAAGGACCCATCTGATATTCATGGTATTTTGGGTAGGAAACGGATAAATACTGATTAATTGCAGTAAACTTGGGGCTGGTAGGAAAGATGCCCTCAAGGATACAGCCCAATGGCTCCTCATTAAAGAAAAAAACCAGGAATGTTTTCATGTATGTGACTTTTCCAAAGACTTAAATAATTAAGAGAATACTCATAAAATTCCAGCTGGCCTAAAACTATTGCAATGTTTGCAACTAAGAAGATAAGACATACAGTACCGTTTCCCTGAAAATAAGACAGGGTCTTATTTTTTTTGACTCCCCAAAATAAGGGCTTGGCCTTATTTTCAGAGAGGTCTTATTAGTTTTGAGGTGAAGGAGGAGGCGAGCGTGGTCACCTCATGGCTGCTGTTGTGTTGCAGTATTTTCAGAGAGGGCTTATTTTAGCGCAATCACTCAAAAGTCTGATTGGGCTTATTATCGGGGTGGTCTTATTTTCAGGCAAACAGAGTAATTAGTAAGTGACTGGACAGAATAAATAATTGAATGGAAGTTAAACAAGAAAATGACAAAACTCTCCACTTTGTCTTCCTCAAGTTGCAAACTTTATCTTTCCCAAATTACATGAGGAGTGGGGGAGAAGCTGCCTTGACAGTAAATGGGAGATATGAAAAACTTTCCAAGATTTTAGCTGATTGCTGAACATGAATTTACGAGGCGATGCTGATGCAAAACAAGATTATGTAATATTTGGATAACACTTATAAAAATTGTTTCCAAGTGCAAGAAGTAATTATTCCACTTGATTCTTTTCTACTCTTATTTTTTTTTAACCTGAAATGTCACATCTAATTCCAAGTCTTGCAGATGAAATACACCTGCAAGGCCTCTAAATGAGACAAGGATATGATAAAAAACACACTTCTTTTAAAGCAAGTCTACAGAAGAAATAAGTAGGGAAAAGGATGGGTGGGTAGGAGACAGTTCATAGAAATTGTTGAGAGGCATCATCTCATCCAGACTCCCAAATTGAAAAAAAAATCCATTTTATAGAAGGGTAGTGGAAGTCTCCGGAACACATGAAAGATTAACAGATTAACAGAGTTGGAAGGGACCTTGTAGGTCATCTAGTCCAACCCCCCCTCCACCCAAGCAGGAGACCCTACTACACCATTTTTGACAGATGGCAGTCCAGTCTCTTCTTGAAAGCCTCCAGTGATGAAGCTCCCACAACTTCCGAAGGCAACATCTGTTCCATTGGTTGATTGTGGAAAGCAAATAAAGCATTTTAAAGTGTTTAGAGGATAAGAGAATTCAAATGAATGGCTTCCATTTGAGAACAATTCAGTTCTAAGGGATAAATAGAACTCTCCTGGTCTGGATTTAAGTAAAGGATTATGTATATAATCCTTTACTTAAATCACATTATGTGTACCAAGTGTGTGTGTGTGTGTGTGTGTGTTCCAGTGTAACTCTGGAACGCCTAGAGAAATTTCAACCAAACTTGGTAAACAGATGACTTACTCTCTGGAAACAAATACTGTGGGGATAAAATACCCCTAACACCCCGTATGTTTTGTTAAGATACAGCCTGTTGTGCCTTAAAATGGCTTCTACTGTGCAGCGCAGTGGAGTTGCCATGGTAATGCTTCACAGTACCCCACAAGGGGGCTCCCTCTGGTAAGAGGGAAAATCCAACATTAGAAATTATGTTTGGTCTGGACATTTTCCTCCTATAAATAAGTACCTGAGCCACACCAGGTTATTGGCTAGTACTCAACACTTTCTCTGCTGATGCTCAAGCTTTGAGTTCCTGCATCATGTGGGAAGTGAGAAGAAAGACACACAGTCAGCCCGAGTTATGACTTGTGCAGCTTCTGAGGAAGCCCCTTCATCTCAATTTGGAGTAAGCAAATGGAGCCTTCTGCATCTATGAGCAAACCTCTCCTCTGTGTTCCTGAATCTCCTATCTTCACGTCCATCACTCTGCTAAACAACTAATTCCCACAACACTGTCAAGCTATTTACTTAGACTGTACTACTACTATTCTTCTCATCCTTCCTGTTACCTATCTACTTATGACTATAACCTTGTTGCCTGTATAGCTACGATTTATATTGTGTTATTTAGTTTCCTAGTATGATTTTGATTGCTTATTGGTATTCTATGGCTATCGTTAAGTGTTGTATTTTATATGATTCATGATGAATGTATTTATGGTGACCATGATCATTTTAGAAGTCCAGATCCTGAAGATGAAACTCAAATACTTTGGCCACCTAATTAGAAGGAAGGACTCCCTGGAGAAGAGCCTAATGCTGGGAACGATGGAGGGCAAAAGAAGAAGGGAACGGCAGAGAAGGAGGTGGCTGGATGGAATCACTGAAGCAGTTAGGCGTGAGCTTAAATGGACTCCAGGGGATGGTAGAGGACAGGAAGGCCTGGAGTAATGTTGTCCATGGGGTTGGATGGATCGGACACAACTTCACAACTAACAACAACAACAACGATCATGATTTATCACTTACTGGTATACCTGAGAGCTTATGAAGACAAATTCCTGTGTCCAATCACACTTGGACAATAAAGAATTCTAATTCTATTTGTTCTTGGTCTGCTGATCACCATGACAGGTGAGGTCATCCTTAGCAGTCACCTGCAGCCTCGCCTCACCATTTAAGATACTATTAAGGGGCAGGGAGAACCATCAGAGGAAAAGTGAATGGCATACACAAATACCAGGATTACATAACGATGTACATTTCCCCGCTTTTCTCAGCTATTACAACCACATGTGAATCCATGTGGATTCCTTTGAGTTAAGATCTATTGAGAAATTCACTATAAAACCATGCTCATTTAAAAAAAAACAACAACGATGAAACGTGCTTGCAAAGATTCAGCTTGGGGTAGCGGTTAAGGCAGCAGGCTAGAGAAACCAGTTCTATTCCCACTTTAAGTACCATAGTCAACTAGCTCAGGGGTCACCAAGATTTCGGACCTCAGGGACAACTAAATTCATAATTTTAAATCTCGCGGACCACTAATATCATCTGCCTGGCTGGATGGGCGTGGCTAGGTGGTCATGTGGCTGGGTGGGCATGGCCAACTCGATGTCACTCAGGTCAAGGGAGTGCCTCACTGGCCTCTAGTCGCCACTCCTCAACTGCCCACACGGGCTCCTTAGGGCTAAGTAGACACCATGAGAAAGAGTTGGCAGAACAGCTCAGTTCAAATTGGGTCTGACCGAGGAGGAGGAGGCTCAGCAGAAGCAGCTCACTGGGGACTACAAGCAGAGGCTTTCTCCAAGCAGAGGAAAGACCTGCGGGAGTGTAAGGCCAGGTACCGGCGCCTGGAGGCTCACTGGGCTGAGATGCTCAGCCAGTTCCAGACCATGATGCAGTCCCACTGGAACGAGGCCCTTTGGCTCTTTGCCACAAGTGGCACTTCCCTCCAGCCTTCCCGCAAAGCCCCACACCAGGAGGCTGAAGCAGACCTCAAGTCAGAATTTCTGCCTCCCCTCTGCCCCACACAAAAAGTCCCGAAGGGGGAGACTCTCTGCAGCAACACAAGTGTTCATTGCACATATCCAGCCCAGGGGCCGTAGTTTGAGGACCCCTGATTTAGTTCAGTATAAAAAATGCAAATAATTTTTCTGCGGACCACCAAAATTTTCTCACGGACCACCAGTTGGTGACCGCTGAACTAGGTAACTGGGCCAATTGCTCTCCAAGCCTTGGGAAGAAGGCAATGGCACTCAACTTTCGA